>NC_064564.1:65014051-66214051 GCF_937001465.1 Orcinus orca | reverse complement strand
CCCAACCCGTTCCTATGTTAAGAACTGCCTGTACTGGTCTCAACCTATGAACTCACCAACACTTTGGTCAGGGTTGTTAGCAAAACAGAAAATTTGCCTCATTTAACTATTCCATTCCACTTATTCATTTGTCCATTCATTCATGCATGCATGCATTCAACAAATATTTACTGAGTACCTACTTTAGTAGGGCACTGGGCTAGAAGTGAGATAATGGGGACACAAAGTAGAGTAATAAATGGTCCTGCCAGCAGGAAACCTGTTAGCGGGGCAAACAATGCAACAATTCTAATACATTGTGAAGAAAAAAGGAAGGAAAGAAGGAAGGAAGGAAGGGAGAAGGGAAGAAGGGAAGACCTTCCAAGAACAGCAGTCAAGGCCTAAGAAAAAAAAAAAGTTCAGTGTGGGCAGGGAACAGCAAGGGAGTCAGCATTCTGAACTGTGCAGTCCACGACTAGAACTGGCAAGATATAAGGCTGAAGCTCTGATCATGAAGGAATTAACAGACCATTTCAAGGAAGATAGACCTTATTCTGTTATCTCATGGTGGCAGAACCATGATGGATTTAAGGGTGCAAATGAAATTTTCAGATTTATATTTTGGTAATCTCATTCTGGTAACCCTGTAAAACTTGGGTCAGCAAACTGCAGCCTGCAAGACTTTTGTATGACCTGTGTGCTAAGAAGAGTTTTTACATTTTTAAGATTTTTAAAAAGTCAAAAGAAGAAAAATATCCTGTAACACATGAAAATTATATGAAATTCAAATTTCCGTGTCTATAAATAAAGTTTTATTGGAACACAGCCACAATCATCCATTTACATTGTATCAATGACTGTTATTGCAAAGATGAGTTAAGTAGTTGGAAGAGACCATACGGCCTGAAAAGCCTATAATATTTACTATCTGGCCCTTTACAGAGAAGTTTGCTGACCCCCGGTATAGAACGTGGGTAAAAGAAGGAAGACCAGTTGAAAAATGACATGGAGTTAAATTAGGGTAAGTGGTAATAGGGATAAAGAGGGTAGGGCAATTTCACGACATATAGTATCAAATCAGCAAAGTGTGTGAATGAAATCAAAGGTCATGTCAGGTATCACTGATGAACACAGATGCAAAAATCCACAACAAAATACTAACAAACAGAATCCAACAGCACATTAAAAGGATCATACACCATGATCAACTGGGGTTTATCCCAGGAATGCAAGGATTCTTCAATATACGCAAATCAATGTGATACACCATATTAACAAATTGAAGGATAAAAACGATCTCATAATCTCAGTAGATGCAGAAAAAGCTTTTCACAAAATTCAACACCCATTTATGATAAAAACTATCCAGAAAGTAGGCATAGAGGGAACCTTCCTCAACATAATAAAGGCCATATATGACAAACCCACAGCCAACATTGTCCTCAATGGTGAAAAACTGAAACCATTTCCACTAAGATCAGGAACAAGACAAGGTTGCCCACTCTCACCACTATTATTCAGCACAGTTTTGGAAGTTCTAGCCACAGCAATCAGAGAAGAAAAAGAAATAAAAGGAATCCAAATTGGAAAAGAAGAAGTAAAACTTTCACTGTTTGCAGATGACAAGATACTACACATAGAGAATCCTAAAGATGCTACCAGAAAACTACTAGAGCTAATCAACGAATTTGGTAAAGTAGCAGAATACAAAATTAACGCACAGAAATCTCTTGCATTCCTATACACTAACAACGAAAGGTCACGTCAGGGATAATCTCAGGTTTCTGTTTTGAACAACTAGGGAGGGTGGTGGTGTCTCCACCTGAGCTAGAGAATGCAGGAGGGATGCTGGAAGGATGAGGTGCCCTTGAAAACATTTCTGTGGAGTTGTCTTGGAGGCAATTGGCTACACATGAGCTAGAAATGTAAGCTGCAATGAACTCTCATCCATTTCACCTCTGTACATTGTAATCTAAAATCCGTAAATCACTTTTCATATGCCAAATATGGATTTTGTTTCCTCAGCTGAAGAATAAATATTTTGAGCGATCATGTGGTGACAATACTTATCAGCCAGATGTTCAGTTCTGGTAGTAGCAACAATGTTTTCACTCAATGTTTGTGTAATTTTTTGGCTACTGGGGTTTATTACATTTTGGGCTTACTGTTTAATTAATCCAAAAAAAAGAGGTAAGGAAAGGAAATTGGAAGTCTGACACTACTGACAGAAAAGTCAGAAATTATTGTGTACAGATAGTCATTGGATCTAAGTTGATGAAAGCATGATCCATTATGAAGGAAAAGCACTAAATTAAAGAATATAGGTACACATTTTTGGAAATATCTTCTGGTTGATGATACTGTTTAAAAGGAGGAGTATAATTAGGTGTTTTATTACCATTTTTTCAACACACATTCCAATGCCTTCTAGAATATATTTGACTTTTGTACGTGTAACCATCTGACACATTTTCAGGAACTCATTATATCTGGGAGTAGGAGACCCCTTGCATTAATCTGGGAGCAGAAGCTGAGAAGATACAGAATATGAAAGCAAAAGGAGCAAAAAGAAAGGGTTGAATCCTGAAGAAACCAATGTTTACTGATGAGCAGAGTAAGAGGAGCCATCAAAGAGAACTTAAGTAAGAAAGCCTAAGAAATGTGAAGAGAACCAAGAAAGTAGCCAGATCATGATAGAAGAGAATTGATACCAAGGGAGTCGAGTTTCAAGAAGGAAGGTTATGACATTTCAGAGATAGCACCCCCTGTTGTCACTGCCCAAAAACCCTCTTCTCTCATTTTGTTAAAAGCACCCCAATTGTGCCTTGGGAATCACTCTTTCCCCACTTTTAGTCATGTGATCTGGATTTACTGGTGCCATGCTTAGCTCCAAAGACGAGCCATAACTGGCTTCGGTCAATCCCCATTTCAAAACCCCTGGCCAGAGTGACTGATTGGTTCAGGGATGGGCAGGAATCCAAGCAGAGATAATGGGGTGCAAGGAGATTATTTGCTGGGGCTTCTGAGAAAAAAAGACATTTCCTATGTCTTTTTCCTGTAAGGTTTTTAATGTGAGGATAGGATATCTGGAATTGCTTGCAACTTATGTCACTATAAGAGGGGAAAGGCTAGGGCTGGGATGTGGAAAGATAAGTAAGTGACACTGAAGAGCCAAAGAATGAAGACGAAACATGGAAGACAAAGCAAGGACATGGAGAGGACCCAGGTCCTTGGTGAATCATTTCAGGCACCGGATTAAGCCTCACCTAAGGCCACCACTCACTTCAGGATTTTAATTTACATGAGCCAAGAATTCTCCATTATGTTTAAGCCAGTTGGAGTTTGTTCAACAAAGCAAGACAAAGAATCCCATCTGATACAAGGGGTCACCAGTGACCTGAAGCAAAGCAGTTTCAATTGATTGGTAGATACATTAAATGCGGTTGATTTCTCCTTAAAGAAATTTGAATGAAAGGAAAAAAATTTAGGCAGCACCCACAGAAGGATCAGCTGTGGTCAAAAGAGGATTTTTTAGTTTTCTGTTTGGTTGGTTTTGTTTTGCTTTGCTTTGTTTTAATGCTCATTGTTTGTGTGCTTGCTTGCTTGCTTGCTTGTTTGTTTCAATATGCAAGATACCGGAATCTAACTTGAAAACTGATAGTTAGGATTTAGAACAAAGGAGAGTTGAAGGTGTAGAAGAGAAAGTGAATAACTGGTACAAGATGCTTCCACTCTAAAATTATGAAGGGAAAGTCTATCTGCTTTCTTGTCACTAAACCTAAGGAAATCTATAACAGAACTGTCTGGAAAGAAGATCTTAAAAGTGTTCAAGGGGATTTGCAAATTCATTTTATTTCCTATACTTTCACCAAAGGCATAAAAAAAAAATCAAAGTTTTTATTCTAAGAAGAAAGTTTGGGGAGGCCATAATGATAGTCTTCCAAAAATTTACAAAAAGACTGACTTAAGGTCTCATTCACCAGTTGGTGTTTTTAAGCAGGATATTTAAAGAGAAAAATTTATGCATATGAAAGTGGAAGTAAGATGTCCACCTAGAGGAGTACATTTGCATTTTTGGATACTGTCAAATAAAGCATTATTAACCAACCAAACAAACAAGCAAAAAAACAAATTAAAAAAAGATATCACTCACTAGATTTCAGTACACAAAGACTAGCTGGTATCCGCTAACCTTGAAAGAGGTTTATTTTCTACATATGAAAATTACTATTTCCATCGGAAAGCTATGAGAATGTAAAACTCAGAATGCCTACCAGTCGAAAATGCAGGCATAGCTTTATGAACTGCTTAGGAAAACCTCAAATAGTATATGCACTTTAGACATTTAAAGAAACCTCCATATTCCCTAACCTTTGAGCTCACTGAAATAACAAAATACTTTATAATCTCTCCCATAGCATGTTGCTGGGCTGGAAGAACCATGGGTCTCACACCTCAAATCCTCAGGTCTAATGAGGAGTCTGAACCATCCATAAATGAAATGATATATCTGTGAAAAATGCAGAATTGTGGTAACTGCATGAATGAACATCTTTGATAGATATGAACGTAAATTGGGTCAATTTACACCAAAGCTGAACTGTTTTAATAGTCTATTGAAATTTGACCTGTCAAATCTGGGTACAATTGAGAGATTAAAATAGCTTTCACATTTTAAAGTAGATACTTGGCATATTGCACTGGGAGGAAGCAGGGAGGGACTAAATCCTTGATACTGACAAACAACAACTTTAACATTCTTATTTGGACACTCATGTCCACAGAAACCAAATACATTTTTTGTGTGGAGCCAGAGGGGCTAGAAGCCGATGAAGACAACTTGCCCTTTGAAAATTACAGAATCTTAGACCAGAGGGCACCTAGAAAGTCATCACATTCATTCCCTACCTCCAAGTCACTCTTCCCAATTCCTAATGATTTGCGAAGAATAATCAAAAACCTCTTTCTGTAACCCAGTTCAACTTTATGATCTAACCCCAAATCCTCTCCTCACACAAAGCAGCCCCGTACCGTAGCTGCCCCCCAAGTTCCTCCACTATAGGGAGGGGAAATTGCCTCTGCCAGCCTTACCTAAACTCAGAATGAAAAAGAAACATATGCAGAATAAAATGTGCATTTTTCCCATTATGCCTTTACATCAAAATGATGCTTACTGAGTAATCTAGAGATGGGTTACAAATCTGGGATTAATGATTATTCCTCTTTAAAGTTAAGAATAGCTAATAATAATAGCTAACATACTACTATGTGCTTTACACATAGTAAGATCTTTATGGATATTATTTCATTTCATCTTCACAGCAATGCTATGACATAAGCATCATTTTTCTCATTGTGCCTGCATTGCAGATGAGGAAGCAGCAGCACAGGGGGCATAAATAGGTTGCCTAAGGCCATACAACTCATGAGTGGAAGAGGGGACATTCAGAGCCAGCAGCCTGGCCCAGGGTCCGTGCCCTTAACCATTGTACTATACTGCCTCTGAGCAGGGTAGGAGACAGGGAAGCAAATGGAATGATTTGTTAAGATCACTTTTAGGACAGTGATTCTACAATTCTAACTTTGCTTTACCTAGGTAAAGTAAAGTACTTCCACCTTAACAGCCACAGAAATACTATATGTCCCTGGAGCAAAGCTGGGGGCAATGACAGGGTGCTTAAAACAGCATGGTCAGTGTGTGTGACTCAATAACCATTCTGTTCACCAACAGCAAAGTTACTTCTATTCTACTAATGTCACATTAACCTCCTTTTCTGCCAAGTACAGGCCTAAGCAGGCCTGCAGTTTTCATTTTAGTTCACTCCCTGGGGAGAAACTTTTATTTGTCAAAACAGATTCCTGCCGCACATAAGTTATCTAAGAAACTAGCTGATTTCTAAAATATGGCTTCTTTATATGACTACCAAGTACACATTCCCCCAAGATAAATGACAAAAGGAGAAGTGATAATTAACATGCTTGGGAATGGGGGACGGCAAAGATTTCTATTTTAGATCTTGAGACTACAATGGCTGTGGACAACTTCTGATCTCCCTGCAGCTCAGCCTGACGTCAATGGAAAGGGGACTGAGTGAGAACTGTGCCTCTGAGCAGCTTCCAAAGGAGTGGTCTTAAGAATACAAAATCTACTAAGTTGCTCAACATGGTGTAGCATAAGTGTTTGAAAACAAGTGTGCTATTCTGCTCCAGCTGAAGTGAGCAGGGTTGGAAGAGGCTGTTCTACTCAGGGCCCTTTTGTGAGTGGCGATTACACAATTTAACCGTGTCCCCATCCATACTCTTTGTAAAGTGTGAATCAAATTTTCTGTCAGGGAATAGTATTTTCCACACCCATGTAGAGAATAATTTAAAATACCCCAGTGGCTTGCCAGTTTTTACAAATTCTGGCTCTATATGATGAGGGAACATGTAGTTTTTTTGCCTAAAGTCCTATGCCAATCTCCACACACCAGGAAGTGAAGCTCTGTGGGTGGTTGCTTCTTGGTAAAACTGATATCCATCACCTTGTATGCCCTTCAGCAGAGATGAATCCATGGCTAGAAAGTCTCCAGCTCCTGTGACATTCCTTCCCCAAACTTAGGCTGTCAGAAGAGGAATACGGTGCCCAACTTCTCTGATGGTGCTGCACCCCTTCAGTAGAACACCACTGAGCATGCCCACCATAAATGCACATTCATGTTTATATAACTTATGTACCCATGCTACTGTCCATGCCAGGTACATTATAAAACATACATAAAAGTGCCGTTTTAAAAGAACACAGAAAATTAGACAAAATTATAGATTTTCTTCCTGCACTAAAATGGATATCCATCCTCCACCTTGGAGTCCCCGATCTAACCCAATCCTCTCATTTTATAGATGAAGACACTCAGCTCAAAGAGGTAAAATTACTTCTACTGGGAGTCACCAAGTTCACCTAGAACCCACACATCTTGACCCTAGATCAGTACTCCTTGAAGGTTCTCCACATTGGTCTGTGCTACCTCACCTCAGGACATTTGGAAGAACATAAGGTCTCTGGGTTTGTCATAATGCCTGGGTGTGGCACTGGCACACATGAGTGTGGGTCAGGGATGCTAAACACCTACAGTCCAGAGAACAGTCCTCCACACAAAGAATCCTCCAGTCCAAATGGCAATAGGGCCCTTGTTGGGAGCAACCCTCACAAGATGGACTTCCTTTTCCCAATAGAAACGTCATCAGTGACGAGTCTCTGTTATTCTCAATGCACCAGCTCTTGGATTCTTATAAGTCACATTTATTCCATTTCACTTTTCTCTACAACCTTCATCATAACAGTTGTCAGAAAGACTCATTGCTAGAGCCTTTGTAGAATTCCTACCTCTCTGCCAGGTTTTTTATTTATTTATTTATTTATTTTTGGCTGTGTTGGGTCTTCATTGCTGTGTGAGGGCTTTCTCTAGTTGTGGTGCGTGGGCTTCTCATTGCAGTGGCTTCTCTTGTTGCAGAGCACAGGCTCTAGGCATGCGGGTTTCAGTAGTTGTGGCACACGGGCTCAACAGTTGTGGCTCGTGGGCTCTAGAGCGCAGGCTCAGTAGTTGTGGCGCATGGGCTTAGTTGCTCCACGGCATCTGGGATCCTCCTGGACCAGGGCGCAAACCCATGTCCCCTGCATTGGCAGGCAGACTCTCAACCACTGCGCCACCAGGGGAAGTCCCTCTGCAAGGGTTCCTTAACCTTGGTACTACTGACATTTGGGGCTGGATAATTCTTTGTGTGGGGAGTTCTCCTGTGCATTTCAGATGTTTAGCAGCATCCCTGACCCCTATCCACCAGAATCCAGTAACATCTCCCCAGTATGACAACCAGAATATCTGCAGGCATTGCCAAAACCACCCACAGTTGAGAACCACTGCTCTAGACCAAAACTGCAAATAAGAAATCTACATAGGCATAAGGAGATGAGATATCCCATCACCTCATCCCTAATTTTTCTGTCGATATCAGTCTATGGCTTGGTGTGAAGTTAGGGTACACCATTCACAGAATGTAAGGATGATGTTTTGTACAGCTTGGTATCTCCAGTGTTAGTACAATGCCTGGCACGTAGCAGGTGCACCATAAGTATTTACTGAATGAAAGAAGCCTTCTTCAGAACAATCCGTACCTTAGTTAACTCAAGCCTTAATAAATGAGCCTAATTCCAGTAACAGAAGTCCCAAAGACCTTCTTGAGAAAATATCAGAAAGCACCTATTATGATAGCTTTGTAATATATAAAAGATCTGTGGTGTGGTTAATCATTCCATCTTTGAGCAACCCAACCAGAAAGTAACCATCAGATTATCATGCCAGTTGTTATCAGTGAAGTTTGGCATCCAATTGCCTTTCCTATTTTGTGGTAGCCTTAGTTTATCTTAACATCCCTCTGTATTATCTGGGAAAGCATTTGAATTGCCAATCTGAAAACAGGGCTTTGCAACATGCTTTGAATTAGAATAGAATTTCAAAGTTGGCCTACTTAAATTCATATCTAGCAAGCTATTTATGACTGCTAGGCAGGAATATTTTTTTTAAGAGCAAACTTTAGTAAGCTGCCCTGGGGAATTTTTTTTTTCTTATCTTGGGATTCTACAATCCAGAAAACCTCAGTCTTCAGTTTAAAAAGAAGCAAGGCCCCCTAGAAAATGGAAGCCTCAAAATACAGAAAGAAATACAACACTTATCCTGCTAGTCCGGGGAGGAAGGGGCTCCTACAGGCCCACACCAGGCTCCAGGTCTTGATGCAGCTTCATTGCCCAGTCCTATTTTCCACAGCTCTGGTCAAGCAGTCTCCTCATGGTGTCACCAATAAGCCATGAGTCATCTCAGTTATGGGCCTTTTGTCGTGTTGGCCCCCACCTGGAATGTCCCCCATTTCCCTCTCTCAAGGTAAACTCCATATACCCTTACCTTCCCTCATCCAGGAAGCCAACTCCAACACCTCCAGCACTCATAGATAGTCCTCTACTTGGAGTTGCTACCATACTTATAATCTGTACCACACATTTCCCCACTTAAGTAAATCCTATCTTAGAGGGTTCAGCTGTGGCTTCTTTTGGATTAAATTGATCTCCCCAACAAAACTAAATTCCCTGGGCATCTACGAAACCCACATCCCACCAGCATCTAGCTCAATCCCGGCCACATGGTGACTGCTCAATAAAAACTTGTTTACAGAGCTATTCCAGATTGTGCTAAATGTATGAATCTGCGCCCTGTTCTTTATGTACATTTCTTCTGGATTCCATGTAATTATGTAAATTTAAGGTCCACTGGGCCCAACTCTAACAAAACCCACAAAATGAATTCTCATTGGGATGGCTTTGGGCAGTGAGCTTTCCAGCACACTCCTAAGACAAGAGTTTCCCTGAAGAGGTTTCATTCACACTCGGTGCAGAAAGAGACCTACCAAGCTTTGCCACAATCCTGCCAATCCCTTATTCTTCAAGGAAAGAGACATTGTGTCACTTAACCGTCAGCTCACAACACCAGGTGGAGGGATAAAAGGGTATGCTGCCTTGGTTAAAGTTAGCCCTTAAGAACAAAGGTCACACCAGATACACTGCTGGTAGGAATGTAAAATGGTGTAGTAACTTTGGAAAACAATTTGGCAATTTATTAAAAAGTTAAACATCACACCCATTAGGATGGCTCTAATAAAGAAAAAAAGATTTTTTAACAGAAAATAACAACCTTTGGGGAGGATGTGGAGAAATTAAAACCTTGGTGCAGCACTATGGAAAATAGTATGGAGGTTCCTCAAAAAATTAAACATAGAAATACCATATGATCCAGCAAAACCATTTCTGGGTATTTACACAAAACAATTGAAGGCAGGGTCTCAAAGAGACATCTGTACACCCATGTTCATAGCAGCATCCACAACAGTCAAAAGTTGGAAGCAACCTAAGTATCCATCCATGGATGAATGGATAAACAAAATGAGTCATATACATACAACGGAATACTATTCAACCTTAAAAAGAAAGGAAATTCTGACACACAGTACAACATGGGTGAACCTTGAGGACATTATGCTAGGTGTAGTCAGTCAGTCACAAAAAGACAAATACTGTATGTTTCCACTTACATGGGTACCTAGAGTAGTCAAATTCATAGATACAGAAAGTAGAATGGTGGTTGTTGGGGGCTGAGGGGGAGGGAGAATGGGGAGTTGTTACTCAATGAGTATAGAGTTTTAGTTTTGCAAGAAGAAAAGAGTTCTGGGTATTGGTTGCACAACAATGTGGATGTATTTAACAGTACTGAACTGTACACTTAATGGTTATTATGGTAAATTTTGTGTTCTGTGCATTTTACCATAATTAAAATTTTAAGAAAAATTTTTTACACTTAAACATAAATTTACCCAGCAATCCCACTCTCAGATATCTACCCAGGAGAAATGAAAGCATACATCCACAGAAAGATCCATATGTGAATGTCCGTAGCAACGTTATTCATAACAGCCAAAAACTGAAAACAACCCAAATATCCACCAATTGATAAATGGATAAATAAAATGTGGTATATCCATACAATGGAATATTATTGAATATAGAAAGAATTAAATACTGATATTCCCTACAACAGGATGAATATTAAAAACATTTTGCTAAGAAAAAGAAGTCAGACACAAAAGACCACATATTATATGATTCCATTTGCATGAAATGCCCGGAAGAGACAAACCCACAGAGACAAAGAATAGATTAATGGTTGCCTGAGACTGGGAGTAGGAACAAGGATTAACTGTAAACATACAGGAGCAATTTTATTGGGGTGACGAACAAGTTCTAAGGCTGGATTATGGTCATAGTTGCACAATTCTTCAAATTTACCTTAAGTCATTGGACTGCATGCTTCTGTGCATGGTGTTGAGTTGAAAAAGAAAACAGACCTCAATAAAAAAATTAAGCATAAAAACAAATAATAAGGGTCACTGATCTGCTTTCTTCACAAACGGACTTCTCTCTCTTTTCTCCCCCCAGTGGCTGAATTTTAGGAGCTTCTTCTAATGGGCCCCTTCATTTCAGAACCATACTTCTTATTGATCACACCTTGGAAAGGAGGATGGATCATCAAATCTATTCATTCATTCCATAAGCAAATATTTACTGAGGCACTATACTGGGTACTTGGGGCAAAAAAGGGAACAAGGCAGATGTGATTCCTGCAGTCCCAGGGCTGAGAGTTACAGACACAAAAGCAGGCAAAATAAGACAGTGTGATATATTCTACAATAGGGGAACACAAAGGTGTGACAGGGAATACGGTGGGGCACCTCACCTTGATTTCGATATCAGGGGATCCTGAAGAAACTCTCAAGTGAGGTCTGAAAAGCAAGTATGGAAACAAAGATGAGCCAGGGAAGAGGAATAGTTTTCCATGCAGAGGGAACAGCAGGTGCAAAGGCCTAGAGGTCAGAGAAATGGAACATTTGGAGAAGTGATGCTACTCAGTCATAGTGTGAGAAGTGAAGAGCAGGAAAATAAATTTGGGGAAAGTAAACAGGGGTCAGATCATAAAGACCCTCACAGGTACGTTAAGGAGTCTGAGCTTTATCCTAAGTGGTACGGGGAGGCAATAAAATGTTTTCAGCAGGTGAATAACATGACAAAATTTGGAGTTCGCTGGAGATAAAATGTTGAGGAGTCAAAAGTAGAAGCAGGAAGTTCCTTTAGGAGGCTGCTATAGATTGATGCTGGGCTGGGCCTGAGAAGAGACAGAAGCTGCCATGACAAAAATATCTGCCTGCATGGGAGGTGGCTTATGAATGGACATGCGATCTGTCCACTCACGGGTAGGCTTCAGAATAACGTACAAGGTCCTCCTGCAGCTAACCATATTAAGGTACATATTCTAGCCCCTTCTCCTCCAGCTGTTTCCTTTGATTCAGACACTCCCCTTAGCCTGCCTAATCCCTATGCATTCTTGATTTCTCAGTTTAGAAGCCATTCCTCCAGAAAGCCATCTCTGACAACCCCTGACAGCCACATTCTAGGCTAGAAGCCTCTCCTATACGCTCCCTTTGAAACATGTGCTTATTCTCTACACAGCATGTATTATATCCCTCTGCAATGCAAATGCCCAAATATTGATCTGTTTTATCACTAAATGTGTGTTATCCAATAGAACTTTCTATGATAATGGCAATATTTTATATCTGTGCTGTCCAATATGGTAGCCATCAGCTACATGTAAGCACATATAGTAGCCATCAGTTACATGTAAGCTAGTGTGACTAAGGAACAGAATGTTTAATTTTATTTAATTTTCTTAATTTACATTTAGATTTACATAGCCACATGTGGCTATCATATTGGAAAGCACAGCACAACACATTATAATCTGTAAACACAGGCACTGTATCTTTTCACTGCTGAAACTCTGGCATATATAAAAGCATGGGGTACATAATAGGAACTTGATAAATATACAAGTATTTATATAATGAATAAGTAATACAGACAGGCTCAGACTGCCATAATTACATGCATTCATTCATTCAACAAACACTTATCAAGCACCTAGAAATTTCCCAGCACTGTTCTAGATACCAGCGTTACAGATCAAATACCCTGCTTTTGTGGCGCTTACACTTTAATGGGAAGACAGAAAATAAACATTAAACAAAACAAAAATAAACAATTTCGGAGAGAGGTGTTATGAAAAATAAATAAATAAAGCAAAGTAAAGGGATAGAGAGTAATGGAGAGAGTATGTGCTGGTTTTAATGATACTTTATCTCACTAACAGTATTTGCCAGAGCCTCTGCTGCCCTAGCATTCTAGCACATATCAAACAAAACTCATGATGAAAGTTAATGGAACAAACTTTAACAGAAAGTAAGATAATTGCTCAGAAATAAATTCTGCTCTCTGATCATCTTGTCATAAAAGCTTTCAAGTATGCATTTTTGTGGAAAGAAGGCAGTGGCAAAATTGACCCATATTCTGTTTCAGAGCTATTAATGTGTCAAATGGTTAGCCCCAGCAGGCAGAGAATTTCTGCAAACTCTGGGGGAAACATCTTCTGAATTACCCAGTGTCACAACATGTGTCAGAACCAGCAGCCAATCAAAATCTCTACCTGAAGCATGTACCTTCTGTTTTGTAATTTAATTTACTCCACATTTACTGAGCATCTCCCTAAGTGTGAGGGACAGGAACCTACTAGTGCCTGCGCTCCAAGAGCTCCCACACCAGGAAGAACAAGAGAAACCACACATTAAAAAAAAAAAAAAAAAAAAAAACCTTGAGCAGAGCATGTTACACCATTTTCTTTCTTTTGGTTTTCATTTAGCTTCTGAATGTTCTTTATCCTTGGTCATAAAATCTCCAAGAATGCTGTATCCTTTCCTAAAACCAAGATTATTTCATAATTCAGCATCTTGCATAAAATGAAATTTCCCTTAGCTACTGCAGCATGTAACACCATTGGGATTACAAATCATGTAGCTGGGAAACATGTCAGAATATAAAGTTCATTTCGTATGCTGGGAAAAAGATTGTAAGGCTGGTCAACAGCATGTAACTTATGTTAATCACTTACCCAAGAGAAGATTCCCCAACAGGATCATCTGGACTTTAAAAATATTTGCCCACCTCTCCTGGTTGTGAAAACTAGGTGAAACAGGGCAGGACAGCACTCTGCAGTTTTAAAAGCCCTGTATAAATGGTCATTAGAAAAAAATGACGATTCTTGCTCTCATAGCACTAGTTGACTGGTACATAGGTAAGCCAATATTCAAACACAGAGAAGACATTAAAAACTTGGCCTCATGCAGATAGAGGCAAAACTTCACTGAGATGACCTCTAGCCTCCTTGTTGGAAGAGAGGATTAATATGCAAGCAAATAAATCTATGTGTAAACCCTCCCACCACACCTCTGAAATTCTCCAATTAGAACTGAGCTAAACTTCTGCATGCACAGTCACTGGTCATACGTTTGCCAGTGAAGCGACAGGAAAGACATGCATGTGTGTGTGTGCACATATAAATAAATATGTGCACGTATATTATATATACACGCACTTTCAGGTGGGAAGGGAGTTCACTTCTTTTGTTAATTATGATTGCACACCTTTGTGGAGGTAGACACATCACTTACCATTTATGATGAAGAAAAAGTATGTTTGGAGTTCTCTGGTGGCACAGTGGTTAGGAATCTGCCTGCCAATGCAGGGGACATGGGTTCAATCCCTGGTCCAGGAAGATCCCACATGCTGCTGAGCAACTAAGCCCATGTGCCACAACTACTGAGCCTGCCCTCTAGAACCCACGAGCCACAACTACTGAGCCCGCCTGCCACAACTACTGAAGCCCGCGCACTTAGAGGCCACACTCCGCAACAAAAGAAGCCACTGCAATGAGAAGCCTGCACACCGCAACAAAGAGTAGCCCCCGCTTGCTGCAGCTAGAGAAAGCCTGTGCACTGCAACTAGAGAAAGCCTGTGCGCAACAATGAAGACCCAACGCAGACAAAATTAATTAATTTTAAAAATTAATTAAAAAAAGAAAAGAAAAAGTATGTTTGGTCTTATTACCACTCTATTAAGAAAAGATTCCTGGATTTTCCAATGTTCTACTTTCATCTTCCAAGCATCAAAAACCCTGAAGCTTCACTATAATGCCATTGCCTGGGTGTATACCATGGAATCATCTTTCTATGATTCAGTTTTGATGCACTGAATGTTCCCGTCATCAGCATCCATTTCCAATCCCTACTGAAAGCTCTAGACTCTGAAAACAGGTCTGTGTTACTACTTCAAAGTTTCCTCATGACACTGTGTTACTACAGAGTCATGTTCCAGCTCTCAATGTTTGTTTTCTTCAACAGTATAACAATACTTAGTTGGTATTTGCCTTTAAAAGAAAGATGAACTTAGCTGTTTTCAAAATCCTTTTCTTAAAACTGTTCTGCAATATAGGGATAGACACAGGAGAATTAAAAAATCAAAAATACGGTTCTAACGCAATTCTAAATCCAAATATATTTCTCATTTTGATGCTGCACTCCATGTTGTTTGGTGTGATGGTCCCATTGCAGCCTTCCTAATGTTTGAGAAAATCATGTCCACATAAATTCATTACATATGCTCAGAGAAGATTGTTTTTTTAAAAAAAAGCTTTTGACTTTTCCTTCTATTTAAATAGACAGATGCCAGGGCAGTTTTTCTTCCCTAGTTCTAAATTAATTCCATGCAAGGAGAAAATGTGGGTTGAATTGGCAAATGCATTGGACTTAGAGAGCCCCACCAGGGTTCTGAAGCAAGGCTAGAGAGAGCCAAGTTCAGCTGTCACATATAAGTTCACTGTGATGCATACCTGGTTGTTCTTTGTTTTTAGTCCTATCTCAGTATTTCTATGATTTCTAGTATACCCTCAGTCCAATGTGGTCGAGGACTTAGGTTTCAAAACTCTTTATATGTTCCTGCTAAGTTTATTCTTACTAAAGCTATGGATCTGTAAATATCCATTTTCTATCTGATGAGCAGGATGTGGGGGAGGGGGCTGTCACAACAAGAAGAGATGAAGCAGACAAAGAATGTCAGGTGCATTGTATTAAAAATCAAAACTCCTCCTCTCTTGAATGGCAAATTGGAATCGATCTGATCCGCACAACAGCATAAGAGAATGGAGACCTCAGTACATTAAACAATGAACATTCAAAGGGGAACAGAGCCACACTCAGGGGACTGCTGCTGCCAGGAGGCATGGCGCTGGAAAATGTGCTACTAAAGCAAACAAAGGAGAGGGTGATGTTTCCCAGGTGTCCCCCAGTTTGCTTTTGTCAGGTGATCTCTACCACTCCCACAGAAGAATAAAGAGGGTCTGGAAATGGGAAGCAGGGCACTAGAGTGACTGGTTCATAAGCACAAAAGTGGTCAACCCAAAAAGCCAAAGAGAACTTTCATGCTTCAGAAAAATTGTGCAGGGAAACACACAAAGCATAGATGTGACTCATTCACTTGGCTCAGACCTGATACCTGTTTGTAAGCCATTAGCCATAAAAGCATTGTGATATTAAAAAAAATTACTTAGCCTTCTCCCCCATGACAACTGTCAATATAGGGCCTCTTACCCTAAACATGGACAGGCAAGTGACTCCTTCCAAAAAGGGGGCAACATTGGCAGAAATTTCTAAGAGGGAAAAACTTCAAGGGTACGCACCCACATAACAGTGCTCAGCATGGACTGTCCTTGTGTCTGAAAGTAGCACCCTTCTCTAAAGAGACTAAGAAATGTCATTTGGTTCTAAGGCAGGCCACTTGCAGTATCCTCATCCCGTACAGTTCCTTCTTTAGAAGACATGCCTTGCTTATATGTTTTAAAGTGTTAAGCTCCAAAAAGGTAAAGCTAGTATAATCTAATTTACCTGTCATAGCCTGAGTCAGGGTCCTCCATCTGTGGTCTCTTAATAAGTAACTCTTCAGCAAAGAATCAAGAGCAAACCCCCCATTTTCTGGTCACTTTCAGTTGGCATCCCAAATCACAATTCAAACAAAATTAAAATAAACAAAAGGATTTCTGTGGAATTAAATTTTGCAGCAGCATGAAATAGTATTTTAATAAAACAACCAACAGACAATAATGGCCTCTCTAAAATTAAAGCAAGATGAGGACTTAGAAACATATGGGACTTATTTAGCATCTGTTATGAGACTGAAAAACTCATCAAAATGGACTTTTCCTTCTCCCTCTACTTCCATTAAGAGTTATTTAGATTCTGCTCTAGAAGAGATGGCATAATGTGCCTAAAGCAGAACTCTCTTGATTTGTACGCTCGAGCCCGTTCCTACTCAGTTTTATCAATCTACCCCAGTTGCTCAAGCAGAAAAGCCACACATCATCCCTTATTTGTTGCTTCCATTTTACTACAATATCCTATCAATCAGCAAGTTCTGTTGATTATATTTCCCAAATCCATCTACTTCTTTCTCCCCGCCTCCATTACAACCACCATGGTCTAAACCAGAGCTGTATGATAGAACTTTCTGCAGTGATGGAGATGTTCTATATGTGTACTGTCTAATATGGCAGACACCAGCCACATGTTTCTATTGAGCACCTGAAATGTGGCTAGCGTAACTGGAAAAAAATGACTTTAGGTTAATAAATTTTGGGTGGGGGAGGGGATACATTAATGTTTTTAATTGTCTTTCCATACCCTATTTCTTGAGATATGTTAGATTGGCTCTCTCCCCCTCTCTTGACCCTAGCCTCATGCCATCTTGCTACTCTTCCTTCTTTCTCCTCTTATCCTTCTCTTACTCCACAAACTTCTGCTTATCTCTGGTGTTCTCATGCAGAAGATTTTAGCTAGTTCTTTTAACTGTTTTTTAAAAAACTGTAGTAAAATATACACATAAAATCTACCATTTTAATCATTTTAAGTGTACAGTTCAGAAGAGGTAAGTACATTCACATTGTTGTACAACCATCCTCCAGAAATCTTCATCTTGCAAAACTGAAACTATACCCATTAAACTACTACTCCCCTCTCCCAGCACCCAGCAACCACAATTCTACTTTCTGTCTCTATGAATTTGACTACTCTACGTACCTCATGTAAATGGAATCATATAGTATTTATCTTTTTGTGACTGGCATGTTTCAGTTAGCATAATGTCCTCCAGGCTCATCCATATTGTAGCATGTGTCAGATATGTTAATTAAGTTTGAATTAAATTTAAACTGCCACATATCTGGTGGCTACCGTACTGGAGCCAAGTGTAAATCATCATCATCTTTCTCCTAGATTCCCACACTCACACTTTGCTCCCTAAAATTTATTCCCTACATATCAGTCAAATTGATCTTTTAAAAATACAAATCACAATGTACCAAATCAGCCCATGCCCCATCATCACCTTAAAACACTCCCCTGGGTTTATTTTTTTCATGGCACTCATAGATATCTGAAATAATCTTTATTAATTGCTTCTTTATTATCTGTTTCTTCCTCTAAAATATAAGGCCTATGAGAACCGAAATTGGTCAGTATTGTATCCTTATTAACTCAAGCAGTGCCTGGCACATAAGTAGAGCTCAATAAGTAATTGCTAAAGTAATAAATCAACGAATTTGGAATAGACATTTTTTTAAATTTTAATTTTATCTTCTATGTTTTGCTTTACAGCAATCCTCCACTAATGGAGGTGATTAGTGAGTCCATCCATTAAAATAACAAGTGCTTTGAGCTTTTGCACCTAACATGCCAGCGGGCTGTCACTGTATATCCATGCCCTCTTACAGAGTCCCCTTGTGACCACTGGCACAAATCTGACAGAGAACTGACGAACATCAGGCACACAGGCTACAGACACTGGAATTAGGTCCTTGAACTATCTGAGCAGCTTAGGAGTACCCAGGTCTAAACCAGAGCTTCTAAAACAGTAGTATGTCCTTACTGGGTGACAGGTATAACAAGATGAGGGAACCTGAATACCCACAGTCCCCAGGCCTGTTGACTGCATCCTCTACAAATCTTATCCATTTAACTCTGTGTGCTGAACAAATATCACCATTTTCTACGTGCCTCAAGATACAAAACTTGTTGAGAAGCACTGCTAACCCACTGAACCCACCCTTTAATAAATGTGATCAAACCACAAACCCTCAAAATATCATTCAAATATTTAGAAATCAGTCACTTCTCTCATACCCATAGTGAACAGGGAGAAAGATGAAAATATACCAGTTACAAATTTGACTTTAGTTATGGCAATCACCATTCTAAGCATCTTTCAATGAAAAACACTAATATTTTTTTAAAACTCACAAATAACGCAGCTGAGCTAAGGGAAGGGAGAGGCCTTGGCTGGTTCAGTCAGCATGTGCAGCAGACCCATAATGGGCAGAGCAGGGATAGGGGCTTGTCCCAGATGACTGTTAGGTTGAAGAGGCTGGACTCAGGAGATAGCCCATGTGGCCAGGAAATTGAGGAAATAAGTAAACAAGAATAACAGGAGCAGGGTTCTCACTGTTGCAGAAGGAGATACAAATGTGGAAAGGGATACAACTAGGATAAGCCTTGTGGTGTTAAACTAGAAATTAGAGGTATTGGTACGAACTCGAGCTTTTTAATATCTATAGTTAGATAGATATAGAAAGACATACAGATGTTTGTGTGTATATAGTATGTGTGTACATACCTATATATTTCCCAGTTCTTCCTACTGAGAGGGCCTAGAAGCTATGATACCTCAGTACCAATAAGCACATCTACCACCCAGAACCTTGGTTTCTAAAAATACCACTCTCCACCAAAAAGAACCAGGGCTCTTTAGAGAAGTGACTGATTCCAGGGCAGGGGCAAGAAAGTACTAGATAAGCCTAGAACATCTAATCATAGCAGAAAGTAAAAAATTGCTCAAGGAATGATAGAGACATTTCAAAAGGACTCGGGAGACAGTTTGAAAGGGCTCCCACTGGACAAATCTGGGACATATTGGGCATCAAAATAAATATTGATAGCAATGGTTTAAAACATGCTGAGAAAATTAAAATCCATGACATACTGTATAAATAAATAATTTTTTACTGTGGAATTAAATTAATAAATTTAGAAGTAATGATGAGGTTAGAAAATAATCTGTGTAACTAAAAGCAGAGGGTAAAAGTCTGATGAAGAATTGGATATTTAGATAATCTCAAAGTATTTCCATATCACAAACTTATAAGTCACTTATAAATTCCTGAAAACAAAATATTAATTAACTTTAGAGAGGAGAAACCTGGCACAACTCTCTTGACCAAGAGACAGAAGTTATCATCACCAGCACTGAACACGTTGATGCCCTGATATGATTCCTCAAGAGGAACACAGCATTGTATCTGAGGTCTTCAGACCCAAAGCACAACGCCTCATCGTGAGCAACATGGACAATGTAAGAGGCAGGTGTTCTTCAAAAACGTCAGCTTATCAAAGTTAAAAAAAAAAAAAAAAAGACTGAAAAAGACTAAGGAACTGTTCCTAACTAAAAGAGACCAAGAGACATGACGAAAACAATGTGTAACACTCTAAGTTGGATCCCAGAGCAAAAAGGAAAGGGAAAAATAAAAGAAGGATTTTGTCTTTTTTTTTCTTTTTTTCTCTTCTAGGAAATATACACTGAAATATTTCAAGATATTGGAACATGTCTACAACTTACTCTCAAATGATTCAGAAAAAAATACATATAGAGAGATATATGGATATATGTCAGAGCTTGACATTTTTGAAGAGCTGAGAAAGAATAATAAGGCAAAAATGAGGTAAAATGTTCAAATTTGGTGAATCTGGGTAAAGGGCATATGGGAATCTTTGTACCAGGCTTACAACTTTTTCTTGAAGTTTGACATTGTTTAAAAATGTTTAAGTTAACCAAAAATATACAGGTAAAAAATAAATAATTTTTTATTTGGCATTTTCTTGGAACCCTCAAGCATGCACAAAATACATGTATAATACAGGGGCCATGAATTAGCTGGAAAAATTTTTTTCTCACATTTTCCTTAGATGAATGAGAACATAAAGATCAATTAGTGAGCTAAGAGGTTTTGAAAATTATCTAGATTTAATTCAGGCAACTGACCTAATTTTTTTCCAAAACCTTCTTTTGATATCAAAGAATGTCTAAAGAAAGAACTACCAACACACAGAATGGAAAATCTAATACTTGACTTTGGCTAACATGTGATTATACCATGAGAGAAAGGGGCAAAGATAACATACGGAAATACCAAGAGGCAGAAACAGTTGAGAAAAGCACTGCATGTACTGACAATGCAAGAAAGAACAGGCCAAGGCAAACCTGATGATAGGAATCAGACAGTCTGAAAAGGCAGTATCATCTGTCTTTAAGCAAGACGTCCCAGCGCTAGGAATCATCTCTAAGAGCTCTTGAAAGGGACCCCAGAGGCCACCTGGGCAAATTTCCCAATGTAAAGAGGACCCATACAGGTCTGGGAAGGTGTCCAGATCAGTGCCCTTGGACAGATCAGAAAGGGAAGGAGGAAGAAGCTACTTAGGCTCTTGGGATGATGGAGTTGGAGCTTTGCTACAGACCCAAAGGACCCTCGAGATGTCTGTATTTTAACATTCATGCCACTGGTGCCACCTCCAGACTCCTCTCCCTCCTTCCCTTCTCTCCAGCCAGAGTCAGTGAGACCAGGTATGTGACACTGCTTTGAAAGCTCTAAGCTTTGTATAAACATAAACCATTATGGAGCACAACTTCTCTAGACACTGTAGCAAAGTGCACCTTCCTCTTTCTCTTCTCCTGTTGCAACTCCCAAGCAAAATATTATTCTATCTACCCAGCTTCTCTCACTATCCACTTATCTAAAATACAACCTCTCTGCATTGGATTCTGCATGACTCAATTCTTCCAGAAAGCCTTACACTGACTCACCTTACAACCTAGAAAATGGACACGCAGAAATGAGATGCTTAGAATGGGCCCAGCCTTGTGTTTAACCTTTTCATCCATGAGTCACTTAACACTCATCACTAACAACAAACATAAACAGACCCAGCCAAGACTTTACTTAACCCCACAGCATTGTAGCTCACCCAATGTTTCAAGTCACAATGTCACTATTTAGTGTCAAGTGCTTGCACAGATCACTAATTCAGTAGGCAAGTTTTTGGATGTAAGGGTCAAAGGACAGTGGTACTTTAAAAGAAAGAATAAAGGCATCACCTGAACCAAGTCTGGGCAGTACCAAGTCCAGGGGAATGTGTTATACTTTACAGGCTAAGCAATTTGAGTAAAAAAAGTGGTATATGTTTTGCATCTTAACACATTGGCTTAACAAAGTGCTCATGTTTTTTTTTTTAATTAATTAATTTATTTATGGCTGTGTTGGGTGTTCGTTTCTGTGCAAGGGCTTTCTCTAGTTGTAGCAAGCGGGAGCAACTCTTCATTGCGGTGTGCGGGCCTCTCACTATCGCGGCCTCCCTTGTTGCGGAGCACAGGCTGCAGGTGCGCAGGCTCAGTAATTGTGGCTCACGGGCCCAGTTGCTCCGCGGCATGTGGGATCCTCCCAGACCAGGGCTCGAACCCGTGTCCCCTGCACTGGCGGGCAGATTCTCAACCACTGCGCCACCAGGGAAGCCCCTAAAGTGCTTATGTTTGAGATAAAAGGTGTCAAACTCATTTTGCTGTCAGTAAGATGAAAAAGATGCAGCATGCCATTTCTTGAGCCAACATGTTCATTCACAGGGTTATACCAAGCAGAAGGGGAATAACAGATTATGGCTCCGCTCTGTTCATCTCAGTAGCCTTCAGGTTAACTCCTTTAACTGCTCTTCCTTACAGAATGAGAGAAAAAAATACTTTTTAGGTAGGCTGGGGTTTTTTAAGGAAAGAGAAAGATTACTTTTAAAGTACTTACATCTCCCACACCTACACTCCACAAGAGGAATTCTTTTTAGATTTGTGAAATTGCTTTGAGATAATCTGGCCCTGATTTTTAATTTTACAAATTAGTAAAGAAAAAGACAGATGGGGAAAGGATGTTAACATCTGCATTGCCTCTTCTTCCCCTCCACTCCAGCACATTCCCACATATCTTAGAGTTGGACTGCAAATATTCAAGTCTCAATCCTTTGTACTTTGTGACTTTGGTCAAGTCATTTAACCTCGTGGATGAGACAGACATGACGTCTTCTCACAACCACTGCTTCCAATGTTTACATTCTATGATTCACTACTCCTAGGTTAAAAGTTCATTAAGTGTGCCTCTCTCAAAGACACACATTGCCTCACAAATTGACCATAAAAAGTCAAATTTCCCTAAAATCCCTCAAGCCCACTGACTGATCCTTTTGGAGACCCACTCTCATTTTCTCTAGAACCTAGGCCCCCTTGTTTATTCTCACAGCTGATCTCATGGTTCCTTGATAAAAGAAGTTTGTTTTACTCGGCCTCTAAACCACCACAGGAACCTCTTGAACAATTGCTGCCTACATTAGAAGCCACCTTCCATGAATGTGAGCAAATAAGTTCACTACAGAAGCCAACCTAAAATTCCCTTAGGCTTTTAGCCAATATTTTAAAACTCCATCTATGTTTCAAAATTACGGTTTGGGTTTTTTTTTTTAATTGGCTTAAAATATTGATGTCTACATTTTCTAGTTATGTCTTTGATGATACTGTTAGGTTTATGAGGAGGGGCATTTTCTAGTTATGTCTTTGATGACAGTGTTAAGTTTATGAGGAGGGGCAATGCAGGCAGTATAATTACAAATTTTGGAAATTTTGCATTTTGAGACCTGTTCTCTATAAATTTCAGATCCAGTTTTGCAGGCTTATCAGTAACTTCTACAATGAAAACAAAACAAACAAGATACGAAGATGCCATCATAGTCAACGGCTTCTATACTCTACAACGAACAGCCAGAAAAAACCCACCACAGTAAACTGCTAAACTCACAATTAGAAACATGTTGAAAGTGCCAAATGGTATTTATATCGAGACAAGGAAAGTTCCCGCAATCACACAGGTTGGGCTCAGAGGAAACTATCTTCACTGAAGCCCCTTGTGCTCTGATATAAACCCACCACCTAACCCTGAGCCTTCACTCAACTCCTGTAGGCCTCAATTCCCTAATCCACAAGACATAAGGAGGGACCAAGGTGATCTCAGAGATTATTTCTAGTCCTAACATACATTCAATCATGATTATCGCCAAGCAACTAAAAAACTTGCTAACAGTGAATTTGTCAGTTTTTCATTTGGCAATCATACCGATAACGTCAAAAAATGTATGACTACTTATCATCAGGATGTCCTGTGGGATGCTGTTCATCATACACTGTCCTCTTTTATGACTCCCTGGGAAAATCTTTTGTCTTGTGTCTCATTATTAGGAATAGCCAGCCCTCCTTCACTACAGAACCTTAAGGGCACTATGATTCACATAGTTGATTATGTTTCTCTCCTTGCACTGGCTGCAGGAAAACTGAGAACCCAATCTTTGACTCACCTCTAACAAATGGTGTAGGGCCCTATGAGATGCATTGGGGGGGGGGGGGTCCTAACTTAACCCTTTGTTTCATCCCACTTTCCCTTCTCCCCATTTCCTCACTTACCTTTTTTCATCTTTTTCTATTGTTTATATCTTTGAAAACTAGTTTTAACCTTTTTTGACACAAAGGAGGTATTTCAAGCTATTTTCATTTACTGACATCAATGCTAAACAGCAAAATCGTTCTTTTAGTGACTTGCATTTTTCAAACACTGTCGCTATACCAACACATAAGAGCATCCAAGCACCCATTTAATGTTCTCTTATACATAATTCTATGCCAAGATTTAGATCACAATTGTCACTTTGAGTATCATTATCATTACTACAATACTTATCAGCCCTTACACATTTACAAAGATCTTCATAGTATTTTTCTAGTGAGCCTTCACATTTGTTATCTCATTTGATTTTCTCAACAATCATATGAAATAGTTGCAGCAGTTATTAATATGATTATCTTCATGCTTACAGATGAGGAAAACAGGCTTGGAGAGGTTAAACAGCTTGCCCACACTGACAAAGTTAATAAGACAAGACCACACGCTTTTTTCCCCAAGTCTAGTATTTTTCCCCATAACTACAAATTTTCGTCTCTTATATAGTTTACTCTTTGAAATTTTCTCCTAGGATCCATGACTCAGATGTTTTATTTAGTTGGTTTTCTAAGTAGTATCAGACTGCTAGTCAAAATCATGTCAATTACTCTTTGGTAATGGAACCTCAGCATGATGAGAACTAGACAGCCAAGACGCTGGAAAATTTTGTAACCATTAGAAAATGCATGAGTAATTTATTTCCTCCATTGGAATTCAGTGATGGCATTAAGAAAACTCATTCCTGCAACTTAACAAGGAACATAAATGCTTTAATGTGGTCTGCTAGTAGTCACACAGAGTAAAACTGCCTTTTGAGTCACTAGAACTAGTAAAAACCATTTAGTAGTAGAAGATGAAATTTAGACAAGGCAGGCTGAAGAGAAGATCTAACTAACTGTTTCTTGATGATGAGCTCACTAGTGAGCTCAACCACATCTAAGAGAAAGAATCACGAAGTTGAAATCATATTCATTTCCAAGTCATTGACATTGCTAATGTGTGAGAGGATGAAATGTTGACAACTTGAACTCCTGAGACCCTGAATAAACCAGAGTCTATTCATTCTACAAGTCATGAATTTGGAAAGTAAGGAAACACTGCACAGGCAATTTTTCTGAGTTTTAATTTCTTCAGATAAAATAAGGAACAGGAAGGTCAAACAACACTTTCTAACAACATTCTATGATTGCATGAATACTTATTAGCGCCACCTACTTGAAATATTATCATTTCAACAACTGGCCAGAATTTTAAAATATATTTATATAATGTGTGGGTAATGGGTAATGTTCCAGCACATTTAAATCATTATTCAGGAATTTGACTATTTTTCTTTAATCAACTTCAAACATTACTGGTTTGAATTACTAAATCCTGCCCACGAGACAATGTATTCGTATGTATCTTCTCTCAGCAGACTGTGCATTGGATGCTCAAGTTAATTCTGCTTTCCAATATCTTGACAGTAAGGATGAACAGCAGTAAGCTGGTCTCTTACTTAGCTAATTAGCTTTTTATATACATATAGCCTGTATTCTCCTCAACTAATCTATAAAACTCTATGAAGATAGGACCATATATGTCTGTTGAACACCTGTATGCTCAGTGCTTGACACACAGTCATTAGAATACATATATATGGCGAAAAAATGAAAAAAAAATTATCAACAAAGACAAGTTGCAAAACTGAAACAGAGAAATACTGGCTCTTCCCTAGAGAAGGTTAAAGGGTGCTATGCCTAGGCTCAAACCCTGTATAACGACCCGTCTATGCCTAAGGGAGAGTGAATGGTAAGAAAGAGCCAAGCAAGGATAAGAAAACTGCATGGCTTCCTGCTTCTTACTGAAGTAGAACTTTATAGCATTGCCTCAAAGTATGGAGATAACAAGGTATGAAGCGAAGAGCCAAGTCTCCTTCTGGCTACTCCTTATCTATGTTACCTTAGGCAAGTTACTTAACTTTCCTGAACCTTGATTTCCTCCACTGCAAAATGGGGCAGGGGTAACAGTATTTATGGAATAGAGTTGTTGATGAGGACTAAAAAGACAATGGGTGTAAAATGTCTAGCTTATAGCATGACCTCAATAAGCAGTGGCTAGTATTATTAATTAATTAGTTTGAAGTAAATTTCTAGACTATCACTCCACCAGGTTTTTAAAAGAATAAGAATCTCTGAGAGGGGCCCAGTTAATCATATATACATATTCATATGTGTATATATATATATATATATGAGAAATCCAGTCAGAATAATCATTAGGAGCATCCTTGGAAAAAAAAAAAAGCAGAAGTCCTAGCACACAAGGAAGAAGCCTACTGTTGGGAGAGGTCTGCAGAAAGATAATAGGCAGTTGCGTCCCTTCGCATTGCTGACAGAGTGTGCAGAAGGAGACAGCTCTGCAGCAGCTGGAACCTCACCAAGCACCCCTGTTTTTCTCTTTCTCTCTCTCTTGGGTATTCCTCTCTAAGGCAGGTGACCTTTCATGATCCCAGAAAGACAGGTCTGAGCTTGCAGACTCCCAAAGATGGCTCTGGGTCATGTTATGTTACACACACAAAAAAAAGTAGATTAAGTCCACATAATGATGGTCTGTCTGGAATGGAAAGTTGAGAAGAAGCTATTGAAGGTTTTCAAGCAAAAACTGTAGAAAAGGCAGTGACTCCAGGACTATATTGGCCTCTTTGGTACAGACCCTTGTCCTAATAAAATGGCAAAATACGGGGCTGATAAATCAGAAGCTTTGAGCACAAAGAACAGTCATTCTGAATGTGTGATCTGGTATTTCTGTGTAACTGACTATTTACTGACAGAGTGACTTGAATAAGTCACTGAAGTACCTGAAAAATACCTGAAAAAGCCTAAGAGTAAAGTACTGAATTACAGAACACAAAGGAAGATTTAGGAACTCTGGAAAATACAAGGTCTTGACTTAAAGATACACAGCAGACCTATCTGGGACTTCTACAAGATCAAAAACTTTCTATAAAGACAGAAACCCACAAATATCATCATGGGAGGAAACCAAAGCATGATAGCAGGTGAAGGCCAAGGAGTTCTGAACTCCCTTCAGAAAGGAAAAAAGAAGCAAGGCTGACTCAACTGAAAGCCAACACTGTTGAGGGTCGTAGAATCTCCCTTCATCTGCTCCTTTCCAAAGGTTGCCCATGGACCCAAGGGATGTGGGCAAAAAGGTGATGACATCAAAATGTGTGTGTTCACACCTGTATTGAATCACACAGTTTGTTGGAATCAGTGCATGTTTAACTTCGAAAAGTTGAGGACCTTGTTGAGGACCCCTCTATTGATTTTCCATCCTCAGGTCAGGAGGATTTTTCTCCCTATACTTTAAAAGGACATAAGCAGGGTGGGGCAGGAGAATTACAGAATTATAAACTGACCAAAGCCTTGGACTGCCAGGAAACAGAAATAAAGGCTATCTTTTGAAATACAAAAGGGCAAATTAGAAACTGGTGGACAGAACTCTAAGGTGGCAATAGAAAGAAAAGGGAATAATGATGAATTTAGTTTCTGTGTGTGTGTGCATTCATTTTACTTTTTTTAACATCTTTATTGGAGTATAATTGCTTTACAATGGTGTGTTAGTTTCTGCTGTATAACAAAGTGAAGCAGCTATACGTGTACATATATCCCCATATCCCCTTCCTCTTGTGCCTCCCTCCCACCCTCCCTATCCCACCCCCGCTAGGTGGTCACAAAGCACGGAGCTGTTCTCCCTGTGCTATGCAGCTGCTTCCCACTAGCTATCTATTTTACATTTGGTAGTGTATATATGTAAATACTACTCTCTCACTTTGTCCCAGCTTACACTTCCCCCTCCCCTGTCCTCAAATCCATTCTCTACACCTGCATCTTTATTCCTGTACTGCCCCTAGGTTCATCAGAACCATTTTTTCCTTTTTTCTTAGATTCCATATATATGTGTTAGCATACAGTATTTGTTTTTCTCTTTCTGACTTACTTCACTCTGTATGACAGACTCTAGGTCTATCCAACTCATTACAAATAACTCAATTTCATTTCTTTTTATGGCTGAGTAATATTCCATTGTATATATGTGCCACATCTTCTTTATCCATTCATCTGTTGATGGACACTTAGGTTGCTTCCATGTCCTGGCTATTATAAATAGTGCTGCAAGAAACATTGTGGTACATGACTCTTTTTGAATTATGGTTTTCTCAGGGTATATGCCCAGTAGTGGGATTGCTGGGTCGTATGGTAGTTCAATTTTTAGTTTTTTAAGGAACCTCTGTACTGTTCTCCAGAGTGGCTGTATCAATTTACATTCCCACCAACAGTGAAAAAGGGTTCCCTTTTCTCCACACCCTCTCCAGCATTTATTGTTTCTAGATTTTTTGATGATGGCCATTCTGACTGGTGTGAGGTGATACCTCACGGTAGTTTTGATTTGCATTTCTTTAATGATTAGCGATGTTGAGCATTCTTTCATGCGTTTGTTGGCAATCAGTATATCTTCTTTGGAGGAAAGTCTATTTAGGTCTTCTGCCCATTTTTGGATTGGGTTGTTTGTTTTTTTGATATTGAGCTGCATGAGCTGCTTGTATATTTAGGAGATTAATCCTTTGTCAGTTCCTTCATTTGCAAATATTTTCTCCCATTCGGAGGGTTGTCTTTTTGTCTCCTTTATGGTTTCCTTTCCTGTGCAAAAGCTTTTAAGTTTCATTTGTTTATTTTTGTTTTTATTTCCATTACTCTAAGAGGTGGGTCAAAAAGGATCTTGCTCTGATTTATGTCACAGAGTGTTCTGCCTATGTTTTCCTCTAAGAGTTTTATAGTGTCTGGCTTTACACTTAAGTCTTTAATCCATTTTGAGTTTATGTTTGTGCATGGTGTTAGGAAGTGTTCTAATTTCATTCTTTTACCTGTAGCTGTCCAGTTTTCCCAGCACCAATTATTGAAGAGGCTGTCTTTACTCCATTGTATATTCTTGCCTCTTTCATCAAAGGTAAGGTGACCATATGTGCGTGGGTTTATCTCTGGGCTTTCTATCCTATTCCATTGATCTATATTTCTGTTTTTGTGCCAGTACCATACTGTCTTGATTACTTTATTTATTGTAGTATAGTCTGAAGTCAGGGAGCCTGATTCCTCCAGCTCCATTTTTCTTTCTCAAGATTGCTTTGGTTATTGGGGGTCTTTTGTGTTTCCATACAAATTGTGAAATTTTTTGTTCTAGTTCTGTGAAAAATGCCATTGGTAGTTTGATCGGGATTGTACTGAATCTGTAGATTGCTTTCAGTAGTGTTGTAAGTTTCACAATGTTGATTCTTCCAATACAAGAACATGGTATATCTGTCCATGTGTTTATATCATCTTTAATTTGTTTCATCAGTGTCTTATAGTTTTCTGCATACAGGTCTTTTGTCTCCTTAGTTTGGTTTATTCCTAGATATTTTATTCTTTTTGTTGCAATGGTAAATGGGAGTATTTCCTTAATTCTCTTTCAGATTTTTTGTCGTTACTGTGTAGGAATGCCAGAGATTTCTGTGTAGGAATGCCAGAGATTTCTCTTTCAGATTTTTTGTCGTTACTGTGTAGGAATGCCAGAGATTTCTGGATTTCTGTGCATTAATTTTGTATCCTGCTACTTTACCAAATTCATCAATTACCTCTAGCAGTTTTCTGGTAGCATCTTTAGGATACTCTATGTATAGTATCATGTCACCTGCAAACAGTGACAGTTCTGCTTCTTCTTTGCTGATTTGGATTCCTTTTATTTCTTTTTCTTCTCTGATTGTGTGACTAAAACTTCCAAAACTATGTTGAATAGTGGTGACAGTGGGCAACCTTGTCATCTTCCTGATTTTAGAGGAAATGGCTTCACTTTTTCACCACTGAGGACAATGTTGGCCGTGGGTTTATCATATATGGCTTTTATTACGTTGAGGTAGGTTCCCTCTTTGCCTACCTTCTGGAGAGTTTTTATCATAAAGGGTGTTGAATTTGGTTGAAAGCTTTTTCTGCATCTACTGAAATTATCATATGGTTTTCATCCTTCACTTTGTTAATAAGGTGTATCACATTGATTGATTTGCATATATTGAAGATTCTTGGCACTCCTAGGATAAAGCCCACTTGATCATGGTGTATGATCCTTTTTTTTTGCGGTATGCGGCCCTCTCACTGTTGTGGCCTCTCCCATTGTGGAGCACAGGCTCCGGATGTGCAGGCTCAGGGGCCATGGCTCATGGGCTCAGCCGCTCTGCGGCATGTGGGATCTTCCCAGACCAGGGCATGAACCCATGTCCCCTGCATCGGCAGGCAGACTCTCAACCACTGCACCACCAAGGAAGCCCTGTATGATCCTTTTAATGTGCTGTTGGATTCTGTTTGCTAGTATTTTGTTGAGGATTTTTCCATCTATGTTCATCAGTGATATTGGCCTGTAGTTTTCTTTTTTTGTGACATCTTTGTGTGGTTTTGGTATCAGGGTGATGGTGGCCTCGTAGAATGAGCTTGGGAGTGTGCCTCCCTCTGCTAAATTCTGGAAGAGTTTGAGAAAGATAGGTGTTAGCTCTTCTCTAAATGTTTGATAGAATTCACCTGTGAAGCCATCTGGTACCTGGGCTTTTGACTGTTGGAAGATTTTCTTTTCACAATTTCAATTTCAGTGCTTGTGATTGGTCTGTTCAAATCTTCTATTTCTTCTTGGTTCAGTCTTGGAAGGTTGTACTTTTCTAAGCATTTGTCCATTTCTTCCAGGTTGTCCATTTTATTGGCATATAGTTGACTGTAGTACTCTCTCATGATCCTTTGTATTTCTGCAGTGTCAGTTGTTACTTCTCCTTTTTCATTTCTAATTCTGCTGATTTGAGCCTTCTCCCTTTTTTTCTTGATGAGTCTGGCTAATGGTGTATCAATTTTGTTTACCTTCTCAAAGAACCTGCTTTTAGTTTTATTGATCTTTGTTATCATTTCCTTCATTTCTTTTTCATTTATTTCTGATCTGATCTTTATGATTTCTTTCCTTCTGCTAACTTTGGGGGGTTTTTTGCTCTTCTTTCTTTAATTAGTTTAGGTGTAAGGGTAGGTTGTTTATTTGAGATTTTTCTTGTTTCTTGAAGTAGGACTGTATTGCTATAAACTTCCCTCTTAGAACTGCTTTTGCTGCACCTCATAGGTTTTGGGTCGTCGTGTTTTCATTGTCATTTGTTTCTAGGTCTTTTTTATTTCCTCTTTGATTTACTCAGTGAACTCTTGGTTATTTAGTAGTGTACTGTTTAGTGTCCATGTGTCTGTATTTTTTATATTTTTTTTCCTGTAACTGATATCTAGTCTCACAGCGCTGTGGTCAGAAAAGATACTTGATACGATTTCAATTTGCTTAAATTTACCAAGGCTTGATTTGTGACCCAAGATATGATCTATCCTGGAGAATGTTCCATGAGCACTTGAGAAGTAGTGTATTCTGTTGTTTTTGGATAGAATGTCCTATAAATATCAATTAAGTCCATCTGGTCTAATGCATCATTTAAAGCTTGTGTTTTCTTATTTATTTTCATTTTAGATGATCTGTCCATTGGTGAAAGTGGGGTACTAAAGCCCCCTACTATGATTGCGTTACTGTCAATTTCCCCTTCTATGGCTGTTAGCATTTGCCTTATGTATTGAGGTGCTCCTATGTTCGGTGCATAATCATTTACAATTGTTATATCTTCTTGCACTGATCCTTTGATCATCATGTAGTGTCATTCTTTGTCTCCTGTAATAGTGTTGATTTTAAAGTCTATTTTGTCTGGTATGAGCATTGCTACTCCAGGTTTCTTCTGATTTCCATTTGCATGGAATATCTTTTTCCATATCCTCACTTTCAGTCTGTATGTGTCCCTAGGTCTGAAGTGGGTCTCTTGTAGACAGCATATATATGGGTCTTGTTTTTGTATCCATTCAGCCAGTCTATGTCTTTTGGTTGGATCACTTATTTAATCCATTTACCTTTAAAGTAATTATTGATATGTATGTTCCTATTACCGTTTTCTTAATTGTTTGGGGTTTGTTTTTGTAGGTCTTTTCCTTCTCTTGTATTTCCTGCCTAGAGAAGTTCCTTTACCATTTCTTGTAGAGCTGGTTTGGTGGTGCTGAATTCTCTTAATTTTTGCTTGTCTGTAAAGGTTTTAATTTTTCTGTCGAATCTGAATAAGATCCTTGCTGTGTAGAGTAATCTTGGTTGTAGGTTTTTCCCTTCCATCACTTTAAATATCTTCTACTACTCCTTTCTGGCTTGCAGAGTTTCTGCTGAAAGATCAGCTGTTAACCTTATGGAGTTGTCCTTGTATGTTATTTGTTCCTTTTCCCTTGTTGCTTTTAATATTTTTTCTTTTTATTTAATTTTTGATAGTTTGATTAATATGTGTCTTGGCATGTTTCTCCTTGGATTTATCCTGTTTGGGACTCTCTGCGCTTCCTGGAGTTGATTGACTATTTCCTTTCCCATGATAGGGAAGTTTTCAACTATAATCTCTTTGAAGATTTTCTCAGACCCTTTCTTTTACTCTTCTTCTGGGACCTCTATAATTCGAATGTTGGTGTGTTTAATGTTGTCCCAGAGGTCTCTGAGACTGTCCTCAATTCTTTTCATTCTTTTTTCTTTATTCTGCTCTGCGGCAGTTATTTCCACTATTTTATCTTCCAGGTCACTTATCCGTTCTTCTGCCTCAGTTATTCTGCTAAATCCTTCTAGAGAATTTTTAATTTCACTTATTGTGTTGTTCATCATTGTTTGTTTGCTCTTTACTTCTTATAGGTCCTTGTTAAACGTTTCTTATATTTTCTCCATTCTATATCCAAGATTTTGAATCACCTTTATTATCATTATTCTGAATTCTTTTTCAGATAGACTGCCTATTTCCTCTTCATCTGTTTGGTCTGGTGGGTTTTTACCTTGCTCCTTCATCTGCTGCATATTTCTCTGTCTCCTCATTTTGTTTAACTTGCTCTGTCTTGGGTCTCCTTTTCGCAGGCTGCAGGTTCATATTTCCCATTGTTTTTGGTGTCTGCACCAGTGGGGGAGGTTGGTTCAGTGGCTTGTGTAGGCTTGCTGGTGGAGTGGACTGATGCCTGTGTTCCAGTGGGTAGGGCTGGATCTTGTTCTTCTGGTTGGCAGGGCCATGTCCGGTGGTGTGTTTTGGGGTGTCTGTGAACATAGTATGTCTTTAGGCAGCTTCTCTGCTAATGGGTGGGGTTGTGTTCCTGTCTTGCTAGTTGTTTGGCATGAGGCGTCCAGGACCGGAGCTTGCAGGCCGTTGGGTGGAGCTGGTATTGGAGACCTCTGGGAGGGCTCTCGTGGGGCCAGGAGGTCTCTGGTGGTCCAATGTCCTGGTCTCGGCTCTCCCACCTTGGAGGCTCAGGCCTGATACCCGCCCAGAGCACCAAGACCCTGCCAGCCACACAGCTCAGAAGAAAAGGAAAAAAAGGAAGAAAAAAAGAAAAAAAAAAAACAGATAGAACTCCAAACCAAATGGTAAAAGCGAAACTAAACAGACAAAAATTACACAAGGAAACATACACACACACACGTCTCCACTCTTGTCTCTGAAGGACTCCAGGGCAGAGTCTGTCGGGTTCATCTCCAAATGGACTAGAGGAGATGGGACGTGGTGATGGATGAGGAGGTGGCCAAGAGATAGACTTCAGCTAACACAGGTGCTGTTATTCCCCCAGAGAGAGGTGACACTCATGCCCGAGGTCATACAGCCACACAGCAGCAGAGCTGGGACTTTGCTCTAGATGTCCTGCTGCACAGGCCACTTCTTTCCCACTCAGGACGGACCTGTAATTATTTCTGGAAACAATGGCAGGCTAAATGATTCCAAATACATTATGGGTAACAGTTGAGAAAAAAGTATGCCGGCTCAGTCTGTTTCCCAATGACCTAAGAACACAGGACGTTCCTCCTGACATGACGTGACAAGAGGCTCCCAGCACCACAGGGTAGTGGCTCCTCCCTCAAAAGTAAACGTGCACTGCTAGGGAACCGGCCTGCAGGTGCACCTTCAAGCCGTTGTGCAGCCAAGCATTTAGTTTTTTAAATGCTGTGTTTTAAATGCTGAGGGGACATTCTAGGCACAGCTGACAAGGATCATGGGGTAGCAGGAGGGGTTGAGACAGAGACAAGAACTGTCAGCACAGATGTGACAGCTTGAGAATGCATGACTCCTCACTGCAGTGATAAATTCTCATGTGTGTGGCCAAGGAACAAATTTCCACAAAAATCAATCTCAAAAGTTTCACCTGCAAAGATCTGTTTGTATACATAAAATAATATTCATAATTAAATAAATGTCTGGTCTCATTAGATGACTGCTACAAATCCAGGGCAAGGGAAGGAAAGCAGCATAGTACTCCAGGTACCTTTCTACAAAGTGCTTCTTAATCCCCCATGTATGTACGCATGTTTTGCAAGCCTCTAGGCTTTGAGGTAAACACATCTTTGCTATTAATAATCTGTGAACACAACGATATGAAACGAAAAATTATCAAAATGATGATGCTTCCCATCTACACACAGCCCAAATACAGAAATTGCTGGTGCCACCTATTGTTGAAAACACAGAACTGAAAGGCTAGCTTAGGAGCTGACTTCCATACAGTGAAACTCTGCTCTATTATCTACTCACATATGAAGTTCAAAACCTACTGTCCAGGAGAGCCGAATAAAGAGAGTCCACTCTACTCTAAAATAAACCTGTGATGGATATTAACAGCTCTTACATAATGCTTTATGGAATACAAGAAGATTCTAGCAATAATTAACAGTTTTAATTTAAAAAATCATGAGGTAGCTTTATATATACCATTAGAGGATGAGCTCCAAAGTAAGTTGTTAGATATAAAAAACAAGGTTCAGAATGGTATGTACGATATGCTACAATTTATGAAAAAACGGAATATGCACATACGTGCCTAGAAGATCTCAAGAAGGAAATACAGAGCACCAACATTCGCCATCTCTTAGGAGGAGGCCTACAGGAATGGGATAGAATTAGAGACTTGCTTTTACTGAATATGCTTTGTGTGAAAACTTTACCATGCACACATATTATCTTTTTGAAAGATTTTTAAGGATCATTTAAAATAAATAACAATTTTGAAAACAATAGCTGATATTAAATTATTGTACATACAGAAAGGATTTCAATAGATCTAACTTAGGTTGGTTACCATGACCAGTTCCCAGAGCTCAGGATCTGAGCATAAGAGCACAAGCTACTGGAATGACAGGAAAGTTACAATAGGTCTTCAACAGACTTTAAAGGAGGACTAGAGAAGTTGTCTATAGTACAATGTTACCTTTAAACTTGAAGTACTCAAGGTACGTTTAAAAGTGCCCTGAAACATGGATATTTTTTGGTTCTTTGAATTTAATAAGATGTGAAAAAAATAAAATATTTGCAGTTTTATTAACATTTACCTTCTTAAAATCTTTGATATAAAGTCTTTACTACCATATTATTTCTTATTTAAAAGAAAAAGAAAACCCTAACAACTCATGAAGCTTTTTTAGCTATTTCATAACCACACATGAAAGCCAAGTGGAAGTTTATACTTGAGTACACATCATATCAAATGTCACATCTCCTGAAATTTGGTCTGGAGAATAATTTCTGTAAGCTTACTTATTCTTTAATATTATCCTCCTTAACTCGAGATAATACTGACATTTACAGTGAAGATGGAGTCTTGAAATTTATTCTCAATATTACCCAATCAAGATAACATCAGGTAGAAAGTAAGTCCCTTAATTTCAGAAGCAATTCGACAAGAGAGGAAAAAAGGCCAGGCAGACAGCAATACAATAGTACCTTGGCATTCCTGGGGAAATGACTTTTAAAACAGGCAGGCTGGCAAAGTGAAAATGGTACAATTCAGGTCAAGTCAGCCCTGTAAGTCCAAACTCCAAAACAGTTTCTCTGATCCAAAGACATATTTTACATTTAAAAATTTAATTTAAAAAAGAGAAAATCAATAAGATATCATCAGTCTCAAAGGCAAGATAAATCTCCATCAACTAGAAAAGAAACAGAAATCAAGTACGGCTGAGATTAAAGAAATGCAGGACTCCCAAATCAGGAGCAGGCAGCAGCAGCAGAGAAGTATACTTCTGAGGGGTATGAGAGCCTAAACTGTCACGTGCTAGGTGGAGATGGAGCCTGATTTACTGCTTGAAGCCAGAGACTGAAGTGAGGCTCCCTCTCTCCTCTGCAAATGTCCAAGTACCCACACATTTGTGAAAGGAACCTGGATGAAGTAACAGAGGACCTACTGCTTAAGACTCCTAAGCTTTACCAGCAGCTATGGGCATAGGGAAAGAGGAAAGAAGACTTAAGAGAGGAATTGGGTCAGATTGCCTGCTTGCTCCATGAATCTGTGATGTTCCCCAAATCATCACAGAGCAAGGATATAATAAACACTGTTATAATACTCAGTTATGGACTGGGCCAGGTAAAGGCAAAGGCAAAGGCAAATGCAAAACCGCAAAAGCATTTAGTCAAGAAGGAAGAATGAGAGAAAGAAACAACAGAAGAAAGCAAAAATCCCTCACATTCAAAATGAAACCACAAACTAAAATTCCAAACATATAAGAGGATCTAATTCTAAGAAACTCAAATCAACCATCAAGTTATGAATTCAGCCCAAATGAAATTAATTTCACAGAACAGACAAAGAGTTTAAAGTACATAGGTTTAGGATGGTTAATAAGATAAAGAAGCAATAGCCATTAAAAATAAGAATGGATTTATAAAAATAAAAAAGCAAAATAAAAACAGGTAGACACAAAAAAGAAACACTTTAAAATTTTAGGAAGTATACTAACTGAACCAGAAAAATTCAATAGATGAGGTAAAACCTATATTTTACATGTCCAAAAAGGAACAGTGAATTAGAAGATAATACTAAGGAGGTATTATTTTATTCATCCAAAAGGAAGACAAGGGGAAAAAGGTTTTTCTTAAATATTAAAGTTCAATTAAGAGATTCAGAAGGCAGACTGAGAGGCTCCATTACACGTCTAATAACAATTCCAGAAGAAAAGAATGGAGAGAATTACAAAGATCTCCCATAATTGGAGAAAGAAACAAGTCCTTATACTGAAAGCATAAACAAGATAAGTAAAAATAAATCTACATCTAATACACTGAGGTAAAACAGAAAAACATCAGAAAAAAGCAAAACTCTTAAAGGAACTACAGTTAGATGGTCAGCAAACTTCTGAAAAACAAAATCGAAGATATTAAGTAAGTGATAGGTAAAATTACCCAGGAAACACTGGCCATTCCAAAGAGTAGAATGTTAATCCTAATACCTCCTGTGGAATCAGTATGCAGGCAAAGTGTTTTTGTGTTTGGGCCTGTTTCTTTTCTACTCTAGAATATTACCAACAACTCTGCTCCCAAGACTACCACATGAGAGTAATATCTATATTAACAAAGAGGATGAGTTCCGATGACCAATCACATAATTTTGGTACCAATGATACAAATATACTGGTGACCCCTTTTTCAGAGAGTATTCCCACACTATCTTCAATCCTTAAGACTGGCAGACGAGGTGATTTCTTGATGCTCTTGGTTAACTACTGCTACTTTTGTGACACTCTCCATTCAAACACCCAGAAGTTAGAGCTGGCCACCATTACCACAGAAACCCCTTATCTAGGGACTAGCCAGGTCCTTCCAGAAAGGCTTGTACTTTATAGCAGTATTGACCCCTCCTGCTCAGGTACTATCGCAGGTTTGCTAATCTTGAGGAATCCAGAACTTCCTTCAACTCCATCCACCTTTGGCTAGGGGAAACTCTGTTCAACGACAATGAAGTCTACAGGGCTTATGGGATGCACCAAGGAGCATTTCACACTCCAAGACTTGGTATAACTACTGTGGTCTAGTTACAAAAATCCTCACACCTTCAGCCTTAGGAGTGAAAGACCTTTGACTAAAGTGAGTCACTGGACCCTCACATGGGTTTTCCTGCATTGTCACTGATGTTGCTACTTCATGGTCCCTCCCAGGACCATGTGTCCATGGGATGCCTCAGCCTTTTGTATCCCTTTCCATGTCTCACTACCCCTAAGCTGCTTGCTGCAAACAACTTTGACAAGCAATTAGTTAGAATATTAGTTCTTATAGGTCTATCCCCCCATTGCCTGCTTCCCAACCATTAGCAGTTAAAAGCAAGCACAGTTTAGAATCTGGGGAGATCCTTGGTCAACCATTTCTCCCTATCTCATCTATTCAATCTTTCAGAAACAGGAATCCTGGTATACAAGAAATCACACCAGGGCATTTAGGGAGAGGCAGGATGGTATGGTGGAATATGAATATGGCTCAAGAGATGCAGTTGACTGCTCATTTTTAACCTCTCTGGGTCTGAATTTCCTCACATATATAACAGGACGTACCTGGATGCACTGTTACAGGATTAAATGAGACAGCATGTGTAACATGCTTAAGCATAGTACCCAGTATATAGTGAAAGCTCAATTAGTGTTAAACTATTATTATGTTAATCCATTATTTGTATGTTGATTCTTAATACTGAGAGGTTAAGTGACTTGCTGAAGGTCGCACAGCTATTAAGAGACAGTGTCAACAACTACTGAGCCCACGCACCACCACTACTGAAGTCTGCGCACCTAGAGCCCGTGCTCCGCAACAAGAGAAGCCACCGCAATAAGAAGCCTGTGCACCACAACCAAGATTAGCCCCCCGCTTGCGGCAACTAGAGAAAGCCCGTGTGCAGCAACGAAGACCCAGCGCAGCCACAAATTAATTAATTAATTTTAAAAAAAGAGAGGCAGTGTCAAGATTATAACATAGGTCTATCTGCATTAGACCCCACAGTCCAAGCTCTTAGACACCATACTCTTTGCCCCCTCACAAACACTCTCTGAAGGTGGAAGGACTTGAAAATATGCCACTCTATGTACTCCCTGACACCAGTCTCACTTGCCTCAGTCAGTCATGGAAAGCTGCACCCCACTGAACTTAATAAAAATGTGATGGGCAGGGAGGTAATCACTGAGTGGGAAATGTTGGGAAGAAATCTCCTGAAATATGTACACAGAGAGAAGGCTCACATACGTACCACTCCTTCGGATTCAAAGTGAAACTTTATCAGCTTCAAATTTCTAACAACTTGATCTCAGTGATTCAGCCATGCTGGAATTAAGCTCAGAATGTTTCTTGGAGTGATTCAGTCCTTTTGGTAAGTGCCAAACAGAGCAGAAGAATTCATTCACCCCCAGTTACTCCTACTGGCTTTAGACTGCACCCTTTCTAATAGCCAACAGTCATCCTTTCTGTACTTCTTGGAATCAAGGTCCTCTGTGAGTGTGAAGCATGTGAGTGTATGTGTGCATGTGAATGCACAAGTGGGTGAGTGTGCAAAAAATGCATTCCATCAGGGCACTGAAGAATTCCCAAAGCTAGAAAAATCTGTCATCTTGGACGGAAACCAAGATCATTATCATTTAATCACTTCGCTGTACTTAAACATCAATAGTAACGGGGCTGCGCACTGGTGAAAACTGATTAAAGAGAACCAAAAGAAAGAAACAGAGGACTGAGTCAAGCTTTCTCGGTAGAGAGCATCTCGGCATACTGATGAACTTCTTTTTCAGATGGTGCCAATTGACAGAGACAATAATCACCCCTAAAAAGCAAAATAACTATGTAAAAGAGATTTTGAGTATGGCTCAAGCTGCTTACTGATTAACGTTTCTGCACACAACACTCTGCACAAACCTGCGTAGTCATTGTTCCTAGTAAAACAAGCCTTTGTTGACAACTGGAGACAAATGATCCTTGCTGACCAAGTTCACTGTTCTCACACAGCTTAATAGTTGGAGTGCTGCTCCCTGGCCACAGCCAGGAAAACTTGACGTGGTTGTCAAAAAAAAAAAAAAAAAAAGAAAAGAAAAGAAAAGAAAAGAAAGAAGAGAAAGAAAGAAAGGAAAAAGAAAAAAACAGAGAAGAAGGAAAACCTTTTGTGCTGAAGGTGAGAAGGAGTCTGAACTATCTCATGCACTAAACATGTTTGTGGTTTACATCAGTATGTCTCCTTCACTTATTAAAGTTGTGAGTTTTTAAATAGTTACTGCTCCAACCAAACACTTTATAATATTAAGAATTCCCACTTTAAAAAAGTATTTCCCTTTTCCACATGGGTTGGGATGTGACAAACTGAATATTTGTTTTTATGTTTAAACAGTTTTTTGTTACAGTATTTGCAAATATTGGCTGTAGCAGTGAACTGTAGAAGCATACCTCATTTTAAGAAAACCTAGATGGAAAAATATCTGAAGTTTCAAGCAGAATAGTCTAATTTCTGTTCTGTTGATCAAAAAAAAAATTCATTTCAGGGTTACTTTCAATGACAAGTTTCCCACAGCATTTCATTTACTCACAAATACTACAGAGCTCCACTATGCATGAGGCATTTTTAGGTGTTATCTTATAAAAAACAAAATCCAATTTATTAAAGTTGTATTTACTCCCAGATTCTAGGCCAAAAACACTTATATAAGATAATGTAAACCAAAAAAATAATAATCAAAATAAAAATCCCTCCTCTGAAGGCTATCTAAAACTTCTGATTGGCAGATGCTTTTCTTTCTTTTGTCCATAGCAATTCATTAGAAATATTTTGAGACCAGGATTCCCTTGGGAGATGACTCAACATCACCTCAAGGGAGAATCATTTCCAGCTGCATTAAATCTAGGGAATCCTTCACGCAGTATAATCTCATTAGGCACAAGTGGACACATCCACTCCTAACTCCACCGTGTGAAAATCACAGAAATGTTTTAGAAAGCAGTTTGACAGTAAGTATAGTCATAAAGACACTCATTTCCTTCACCCATCCTATTTAAAAATAATTTTAAGGAAATAATCCAAAAATAACAGGAAAGAGTTTACTAAGCAAAGATGTTCATAGTGGGTTATTTGTAATAACGAAAATGCCCTTTGAAATAACCTAAATATCTAACACCAAGCCATGGTTAAGCACCGTCTCTAAGTAGAATATTATGTAGCCATAAAAATTATGACAACATGAACTAACCACTCATAGCAACTTTACATTAACTAAGAAAAAAATCATATTATTAAATTAAGTCTATACTATGACTACAAATATTTTTAAATATGCAAAAAAGCAAAAATAGTAGTTTCCAGTGAAAGCAAGAAGGAATCTCTACTTCAGGGTCAACAGTGAGCCTTGAGGCATGACTGAAAACCTAGAAGTGGGATCTTTGTCATTCCAGAATCATTACTTTTTTAAACCACAGGTCCAGGTTTTTGGTGTAGCACTTTCATTATCAATTTATATTACCTTTTTTACCCCCAATTTCATAAATTCAAACTTTTTAACATGGTTTATCAAACTGTTGATTCTCACGACCTGATTAACTCTCTCATAAAATATGCCTTTTGTTTTGCAATGTTTTTTCCACTGTTTCACTTGAGATTAATTCTATACTGAGAGCATAACGACTGACAGTTTCATTTCTGTCTTCCTGTTTTTGGAAACACTAGAAGCATATTTTCTCTCTTCTAGTCCTCTGCTACTTCAGGGCTTTACCCAGTTGATGTGGCTTTAAATAACTTTCCCTTCCTCAGTTAATTCACTAGCCCAGCAGGTTTCACACGGACCGGATGAGTCCCCACACGTTCTCTTTATTCTTACCTTTGACCAGTGACTATCCAGATCTCCTTTCTCAGAATTTCTACCTAGGAGTGCTCTAGAACAAAAAATGTCTCCCAAATTTCCTGTTGCCAATTTCCTGTTGTCACTGGTATGTCTTGTTTCCATACCACTGAGCACAATGTCAGGGCCTTTAGGTCCACCCCCTGAGAAAGGACCTCTCAGCCTGTTTCATGTGAAGTTGATTCCTCTACAGAGCTTCCTAAGAGACAGTGTAAAACAATGTAGCTAAAAGGGAGACCAAAAGGGAGACCAAAAGGGAGGGAAGGGAGAGAGGTGATCTCTTAGTAGACAGCATTTATCAGTATTTATCCCTCTCCATCCCTAACCTCTGCCCAAAATAGAAGTGATACAGAAGACGGAACTGTTACTTTGCTATGAAGAGGAATAAAATATGAATATACTATTTGTTCCAGAATGAGAGAGCCTTCCTGCATGAGAGAAGATATTAATCATCCCCCAACATTCTAACTTCCTTCCTGAAATATACCTAGACCTACCAGTTTACAATTTTTAAAAAATCAAGTGCCAAATATCCCCCCACCCTGCAGTGCTAAAACTAAAACCACTGTGGCTACTTGAACTCAGAAGGCCTCTATTTAGCAACCAAGGAAACCATCACCATTTATGGGCAGCATAACACAAGTGCTACCAATGTTCTTTCAGTTACTGATAACAGGAAAATGCACAATTTTCTGAACAAGTGTTCTCCCTGTGTGTCATTCCTTGTGGGTCAGACACCTTCTATCACTGTATTGTGTGCCTACCTGATATCTTTCTTCCAGAGTTGGCTTTCTTTAATTAAACCCTGAAGCCCTCATGTGCTAAAGCATTCTGTAAGTCAGGCCTTCCCTGGAGTTCAGACTTTTGAAATGGCCAGCAAAGAGACGTGCCATAACCACTGTAACTACTCAGCTGCAGCTGCTGCTGCTGCTGTAACTTCTTCACCGTGAGGAAACCAGTTTAAAACAAATTATGAAAGAGCTGTTCTCTCTAGCCACAGCAGTCACAGCTTCTTTTCCTCTGTGACTGGGAACGATGACCTCTCATACTTTTGTATTCCCATGAGCAGACATAAGGTGTGGGCTGCAGACTCTGCACCGTTTCTAGAGACCTGGATGCCAACTCTAGTACTTTCGTCATTAATGAGAAAACAAGGTTGAGAACTACTACACTAATGCTCTCTATCTTTCCTTAAATTCAATATAAAAGAAGGCTTGGACATTGGGAGCTGCAGGGGATCTCATCATCATTAGGTCCCCTTTTTTTTCACTAAAAAAGTGATCTAAAATTTTTTATGGTTTTCCATCACTTCTTTCCCTTCTCTGACTACATTACACCTAGAGTATTAAATAAATATAAACATTAAATAGTTTCTACTTGACTATGCCAACAGCTGATTAAAAAGTACTGTGAGGCTATGCCTAGTAGAAAAGACGACCATGGACAATGAGCACCACCTACCACAATCACTAGATTTCAGGAGTGTTAGCAAATGGTGTCTATTTCCTCACTCTGAATCATACGACCTTTATCAGAATAAAGGGTGGTAAACCTTGTCTCACCCATCTGCATTATGTTATACACTAAGTTACTTTTTTAACTTTAGTTTTTTCATGCTGAATTATTTCTTCAACCATTTAACTTGATCTTTTTACAAATGCAATTGCAATTGATAGATAAAATTATAATATGTAAGTGATGGACATATGTCTTACCTTTCTCATGATTATTTCATCACCTAAAGCCTAACTTCGACTCTCTGTTCCTAAGGTTTTCCCTTCAGAAATTTTTTTTAAAACAGCAGCAATCAGGGACTTCCCTGGTGGCGCAGTGGTTAAGAATCCGTCTGCCAATGCAGGGGACACAGGTTAGAGCCCTGGTCCGGGAAGATCCCACATACTGCAGAGCAACTAAGCCCGTGTGCTACAACTACTGAGCCTGTGCTCTAGAGCCTGCGAGCCACAACTACTGAGCCCACACACCACAACTACTGAAGCCCGTGCACCTAGAGCCCATGCTCCACAACAAGAGAAGCCACCACAATGAGAAGTCTGAGCACTACAACAAAGAGTAGCCCCCGCTCACCACAACTAGAGAGAGCCCACACACAGCAATGAAGACCTGACACAGCCAAAAATAAATAAAAATAAATTTTAAAAAAAACAGCAACAATCATAAACAAGAGTATAAGATAGCACTACATCACAAAACTAATAGATAACTTTATCTTATTCATATAGTCAGAATGCATTAGTCTTATAATTTGAGTAAACCAAAAATGTTAGAAAAGATTTAAAATGTAAGTTGGATACATACAAATATTGAATCATTATGTTGCATACCTCAAACTAATATATTATGTGTCAACTACATCTCAATAAAATTAATTAACTAGTTAAATAAAATAAGTGGTACAATGCTAAAAGGAATAAGTCAACTATCTAAACAGCATATCCTTATTCACTGAGTTTCACTAAAAGAAATATTCAAATGAAAATAAATGACATAGGGTAAGAAAAGAGAACTATGGCTACTCTGAGGAAGAAAATATGTATGGGTATATGTGTATTTTGTGTGTGTGTGTGTGTGTGTGTGTGTGTGTGTTACGCGGCCCTCTCACTGTTGTGGCCTCTCCCGTTGTGGAGCACCGGCTCCAGACGCGCAGGCTCAGCGGCCATGGCTCACGGGCCCAGCCGCTCCGCGGCATGTGGGATCCTCCCGGACCGGGGCACGAACCCGTGTCCCCTGCATCGGCAGGCAGACTCTCAACCACTGCGCCACCAGGGAAGCCCTATGTGTATATTTTTTAGACTAATTTCTACTGAAATTAACCTTTACAGGCAATTTGTTATCCTTTTTTTTTCAAAATATTGATTTTAAAATAACTTTACTCCCATCACTGGACAATCTCCCTTTATAATTATGACCTTACCCGAGTTTCCTTGCCTTTTTGTGCATGCTCTGCAACCTGAAGGTGCATTAAACTTAAGACTGGAAGAAGTGTGGTGGGGTACATAGGAAAGGCAGCACTTCTACAAGTATTCCCAACAAGCAAAGGAAAATGAGCTCCAAGCTCAAGGAAAAAGATGGTGTGTCCCAGAGTAATTCACTGTCCGCTGTTTTTACAAGACTTGTGTTTTATGTTTTAAGGTGCAAGGGAATTTTGCATTACACTCATAAAATAGTCACATTTGTTTTAATACAAAAATAACACTGCTGTTCTCTAAGTCTTGAAGTAAAATTATACCATATTTATCTTGTGGCTTTGAGGCCCTCAGCAGTGAAAAGAAACTCACAGGGTGCCTCAGGAGTCTGAGTAGTAGAAGAAAGCCAGTTTGCTGCTATGGACCCTTCCTGATCCATCCCAGACCCCCGGAAACAACTTCTAACCTGGTCAGTTTCAGGTACACTGTGTCTTGTATAGTCCCTCACTGTAACACTTGGCTGTTTTTCATCTCTAACTCTCCAGCATCTCCAGGAAGTGGGAAAAAATGTGTGCCAGCTAATCCATAGAAAACCTGCTCACGCTTGGCCATTATCCAGGAAATCCTATACTTGTTGCTCAACAACTTTCTTTCTGAGGAACAATTCACTTTATTCAGAGCTGTATAGGAATCAATCTGTTCCTTCTGAGGTGAAATCAAACACAAAGTGCTATTCTAAAGTCCCATGCTCAACAAAACACTCTGACTCCCTCTACTTACTGGGCATGACCAACGCATACCATGGAACTGCCCTGGCAGATGGAGGTTGTCTAACAACAGGCTCCCTGTACTAAGTGGGATCCAACACTTAAAAATGACAGGCTCCCTGTCCTCAGTGTGGCACTCTCAGGTCTCTAGACCTGCACTATTCAAATGAGTAACCACCAGCCAGATGTGGCTATTGAGTGCTTAAAATGTGGCTAATCCAAGTAGAGATGCATTACACAAAATACACACCAGATTCAGAAGACTTAATACAAAAACACTAAAATATCTCATTGATGAAATTTTTCATTGATTATATACGTATGTTAAATAAAACCTATTATTAAAATTAGTTTCAAAAACCTAAATAGACATTTCTCCAAAGAAGAGATACAGATGGCCAACAGGCACATGAAACGATGCTCAGCAATGCTAATTATTAGAGAAATGCAAATCAAAACTACAATGAGATTCCACCTCACACTGATCAGAATGACCACCATTAAAAAGTTTACAAATAACAAATGCTAGAGAGGGTGTGGAGAAAAGGGGAACCCTCCTATACTGTTGGTGGGAATGTAAATTGGTATAGCCACCATGGAGAACAGTATGGAGGTTCCTCAAGAAACTAAAAATGGAGTTTTTTAGGCCTGGAGATGCTGGAGAGTTAGAGATGAAAAACAGCCAAGTGTTACAGTGAGGGACTATACAAGACACAGTGTACCTGAAACTGACCAGGTTAGAAGTTGTTTCCGGGGGTCTGGGATGGATCAGGAAGGGTCCATAGCAGCAAACTGGCTTTCTTCTACTACTCAGACTCCTGGGCATATGTCCAGACAAAACTCTAATTCGAAAAGATATATGCGCCCCTATGTTCATAGCAGCACTATTTACAATAGCTGACATGGAAACAACCTAAATGTCCATCGACAGATGAATGGATAAAGAAGATATGGTACACACACACACACACACACACACACACACACACACACACACACAATGGAATACTACTCAGCCATAAAAAAGAATGAAATAATGTTGTTTGCAGCTACATGGATGGACCTACGGATTATCATACTAAGCGAAGTAAGTCAGAAAGAGAAAGACAAATACCATATGATATCACTTATATATGGAATCTAAAGTATGACACAAGTGAACTTATCTACAAAACAGAAACAGACTCAGAGACATAGAGAACAGACTTGTGGTCGCCAAGGGGGAAGGGGGTGGGGAAGGGATGGATTGGGAGTTTTGAACTAGCACATGCAAACTATTACATATAGAATGGATAAACAACAAACAACAGGTCCTATTGTATAGCACAGGGAACTATATTCAATATCCTATAATAAACCCATAATGGAAAGGAATTTTTTAAAAAAAGAAGAGACTGATTAAGCCACAAAAAAATAAATTAACAAAATTAATTTCACTTGTTTCTTTTTACTTTTTTTTGCTGTGGCTACAAGAAATTTTAAATTACATACATGGCTCATGTGTGGCTTACATTGTATTTTATTGTACAGCACTGGTCTAGATAAGCTATGCATACAGAAAAGCCCACCTTTGTATGTACATCAATGAAATTTTAGTGTATGCCTGGCAAACTAGTGGGATTAACCATTCAACCATTTGATCCCACATTAGAGATTCCAGGCCTTGGGTCTTCAAGACCTATGTCTTCAAAGACTTCTGTCTCCAAAAGTCCTCCCTTAAGAAACAAATAACCTTAAGGAGAATGATACCTTAATCCATTTTTAGTAGCAAACCCACTTAATAATCAGGAGGAGCTCAGCAAACTGATATGAGGGTCAACTCTTATTTAACCTGTGACAGAGTACAGAAGACAGAAAGGAGGAGGAAGTGGCCAGAAAGGAACAGCCAGAAATGATCGCGGTAAAAGGGTATCAAACAATCAACTTTCCCTGTCAGGTGATCTCAGACAGAAGCTCAACATTCTGACTTTCAAGTTACACCTGTAAGACTGCCTTTGGCACCTTTATCTTTTGGTTTCCAAAAGCTATGGTGTGTGTGTATGTATATGTATGCATTTGTGTATATATATTATATTTACACACAGTTTTAGACACATATGTATGTTCATACGTGCATATATATATATATATATATATAAACACAACTATACAGACACACACATACACACATAGTACTAACATAGATATATACATGTAGTACCAACATCCTTCATGGCTGATTTGAAATTGTGAATGGGAAATCTATGCTTTGTAATTTCTCTTTCTTTCTACTCAGTAAATTTAGAATAAAGAATATATGAAATGATGGTTCTATCACTTTGGGATAATCCAGCCTAGGCACTGGAAAAAAGATTTAATAATCATTTTTAAATATGTGAAGGGTTATTACAGAGGGCCAGAACATCAGAATGGATTACTAAGGGAAACCATAAATTCTTCTTTGGCAGCTTTCTTAAAACTGGGTAACCCTTAATCTGTCTGGGATGGGTCAGGTGTAGTCCACAATGGAGATGGAAGACTAAATAGCTACCACAATGATTTTTTAAATTGAAGTATAGTTGATTTACAATGTTGTGTTAGTTTGAGATGTACAGCAAAGTGATTGAGTTATTCACACATATACCATTTTCAGATTCTTTTCCGTTATAGGTTATTACAAGATATTGAATATAGTTCCCTGTGTGATATAGTAGGTCCTAGTTCCTTATCTATTTTATATATAGTAGTGTGTATCTGTTAATCCCAAACTCCTAACTTATCCCTCCCCTCCTTTCCCCTTTAGTAACCATAAATTTATTTTCTATGTCTGTGAATCTTTTGTTTTGTAAATAAGTTCACTTGTATAATTTTTTTAGATTCCACATATAAGTGATATCATATGATATTTGTCTTTCTCTGTCTTACTTCCCTTACTATGTTAATGTCTAGGCCCGTCCATGTTACTACAAATGGCATTATTTATTCTTAGAAAGGTACAATCTCCCAAGACTGAACCAGGAAGAAATAGGAAATATGAACAGACCAATTACCAGTACTGAAATTGAAACAGTAATTTTAAAACTCTCAACAAATAGAAGTCCAGGACCAGAGGGTTTCATAGGTGAATTCTACCAAACATTTAGGGAAGAGTTAACACCCATCCTTCTGAAACTATTCCAAAAATTTGCAGAGAAAGGAACACTTCCAAACTCATTCTATGAGGCCACCATCACCCTGATACCAAAACCAGACGAAAAAAGAAAATTATAAGCCAATATCACTGATGAACATAAATGCAAAAATCCTCAACAAAATACTAGCAAACTGAATCCAACAATACATTAAAAGGGTCAATACACCACTTTCAAGTGGTATTTATCCCAGGGATGCAAGCATTTCTCAATATCTGCAAATCAATGTGATACACCACATTAACAACTTGTAGAATGAAAACAATACGAGCATCTCAATAGATGCAGAAAAAGCTTTTGACAAAATTTAACATCCATTTATGATAAAAATTCTCCAGGAAGTGGGCATAGAGGGAACTTACCTCAATATAATAAAGGCCATTTTTCACAAACTCACAACTAACATACTCAATGGTGAAAGGCTGAAAGCATTTCCTCTAAGATCAGGAACAAGACAAGGATGCCACTCTAGCCACTTTTATTCAACATAGTTTTGGAAGTCCTAGCCATAGCAATCAGAGAAGAAAAACAAATAAAAGGAATCCAAATTGGAAAGGAAGAAGTAAAACTGTCACTGTTTGCAGATGACATGATGCTATACATAGAAAATCCTAAAAATGCCACCAGAAAACTACTAGAGCTTATCAATGAATTCAACGAAGATGCAGGATACAAAATTAACATACAAAAATCTGTTGCATTTCTATACACTAACAACTAGATATCAGAAAGAGAAATTAAGGAAACAACCCCACTTACCATTGCAACAAAAAGAATAAAATACCTAAAATGACCATACTACCCAAGGAAATCTACACATTCAATGCAATCCCTATTAAATTACCAATGGCATTTTTTCACAGAACTAGAACAAAAGCATTTTAATTTGTATGCGAACCACAATTATTTTGTTTACAATGGGAAGTAAGTCGAAATCCTCACAAAACCACCTATTATGAGAAGATTTCCTTCATGAGGTAGAATTTAGAACAGGATTTTGAATAGATATAGCTGGTCTGACTGTCCACTTTTTTGTATTCTGAGGAAATGGACTTCCTTCCTTTTCTGAGAACACCTGACCATTCCGTGCTTGCTCCCTATCTCTCTGTTTCTCTCTGAGTACACACACACAAACCCATGCACCCACACAACCAGAACTTCCCTTCCTAACGCCCACCCATCTTTCCCGCCCCAACTAATGTTCCAAGCCATCCACAAATCTTTCTGGTCAACCCACCCACACTCTGAACTTCTTTAGTGGTATATGCTGCTGTAGATTACATTGCAGTTGAATCTCTCTTAACCAACTCACTGAAACGGCTAATGTCCACCATACCCTCTGTGAAATATACTGACTATTGTCCATGGCACAGTGAATGCTCTTGGCTAGGAAGCTACTTTCAAATATGTCAGTGTACTTCAGCCCCCACTAACTGAGTAGGTTATTTACCAAGAGTCGTTTTGTTTGTTCCCAAACCCATTTATGATAGACATGTTTATGACAGTTGTATGCTGTTATATTTATATACTTTAGTTAAAGATTACATAAAGTGAATAGAAAAAGAAGGCAGGTGGTTTTCCTATAAAAACTACATTGGAAAGAGTCAAAAAAAAAAAAAGGTCAACAACTTAAAAAAAAAAACCTATTGCTAAATTAGGTGTGGGGTAGATATTTGTAAAAGATCTTAGGGGGAAATTTTAAAATCTAAAATGATTCCATACTCAAGATTGCTTCACAAATGTTTTAAGTTCTCACTCCACATTAAATAAATCACTACTTTTAAATTATAGAAGAGATATATACAAGACAGATGATTGAAGTGGACTCCAAGAAGAAGACATTTAATGAAAAAAAAGGACCTTGGTCCCAAATCAAAAGTCTGGTAAATAAATATGTATTTAGATGCTTTAAGTTGCTGTAACATGTTTAAGGTATGAATGTATAGCAGCTTTCTGATTTCCCACATGAACAATTTTTTTTAATTATCTGAACAATAACCAGTCCAGATCATGCTGGCTAAGAGGGATTATACCGCTTGGGCGGTATGTGACCTCAGACCCCACAAAAATTGTCCCTCTCTCAAAGAAAAGATTATCGTGGCCCAGAGTCCTCAGCATTCCACGCAGAATTAAGTGTCGTACAAAAGGAAGAAGTCATATTTGTTTAAGGAATCAGAAAACCCAAATTCTGATACAAATTCACTACTTCCTGGCTCTTGACTTGGAGCAATTTTCAGGTGCTCTATCTATAAAATAAGAACCATAACATCATCCCTACTTACTTCACAGGGTATTTACAGGAAGCAAGACAGACAATATTATAAAGGTACTTTGAAAAGTACAAGGAACTATATACATGAAAGGATGTAATGATGAATGCTCAGCATTTTTTTCCTAAATGAATGAATAAAGAGATGAATATACAGAGGAAGAAGGATGAAAATAAACGAACAACTCCCTAAGACCCTGATGACCTGGAGAAAGGGCTGTTTTTTGGTTTTGTTTGTTTAATTAATTTATTTATTTTGGCTACACTGGGTCTTTGTTGCGGTGCACAGGCTCTCTCCAGTTGAGGCGTGCAGGCTTCTCTAGTTGTGCTGTACAGGCTCTACAGCACGCAGACTCAGTAGTTGCAGCACACATAGGCTCAGGAGTTGCGGCACAAGGGCTTAGTTGCGGTATATAGGATCTTAGCTCCCCAACCAGAGATCGAAACTGGGCCCCCTGCATTGGGAGCATGGAGTCTTAACCACTGGAGCACCAGGGAGGTCCTGAGAAAGCACTGTTTAAGAAATTGCTGCAACGATTAAACACAACCCAAACACGTTGTTATTCTTTCCCCCAAATGTATGGTTATTTTCTACCAAAGTTGTCTTGTTTTCTTTTTACTAGATCTTTATTGGAGTATAACTGCTTCACAATACTGCACTAGCCTCTGTCACACAACAGAGTGAATCAGCCACATGCACATATACATCCAATATCCCCTCCCTCTTGAGCCTCCCTCCCATCCTCCTTATCCCTCTAGGTCATCCAAAGCACTGAGCTTATCTCCTGTGCTATGCTGCTGCTTCCCACTACCTAACGATTTTACATTTGGTAGTGTATATATGTCGATGCTACTCTGACTTCACCCCAGCTTCCCCCTACCCCATGTGTCCTCAAGTCCATTCTCTATGTCTACATCTTTATTCCTGCCCTGCCTCTAAGTTCATCAGTACCAATTTTTTTTTTAGATTCCATATATATGCATTAGCATATGGTATTTGTTTTCTTCTTTCTGACTTACTTCACTCTGTATGACAGATTCCAGGTCCACCCACCTCACTACAAATAACTCAATTTTGTTTCTTTTTATGGCTGAGTAATATTCCATTGTATGTATGTGGCACATCTTCTTTATCCATTCATCTGTCAATGGACATTTAGGTTGTTTCCATGTCCTGGCTATTGTAAATAGTGCTGCAATGAACATTGGGGTACATAGCTCTTTTTGAATTATGGTTTTCTCAGGGTATATGCCCAGTAGTGGGATTGCTGGCTCGTATGGTAGTTCAATTTTTAGTTTTCTAAGGAACCTCCATACTGTTCTCCATAGTGGGTGTATCAATTTACATTCTCACCAACAGTGCAGGAGGGCTCCTTTTCCACCACACTCTTTCCAGCATTTATTGTTTCTAGATTTTTTGATAATGGCCATTCTGACTGGTATGAGGTGATACCTCATTGTAGTTTTGATTTGCATTTCTCTGAAAATTAATGATATTGAGCATCTTTTCATGTGCCTCTTGGCCATCTGTATGTCTTCTTTGGTGAAATGTCTATTTAGGTCTTCTGCCCATTTTTGGATTGGATTGTTTGTTTTTCTGATATTGAGCTCCATGAGCTGTTTGTATATTTTGGAGATTAATCCTTTGTCCGTTGTTTCATTGGCAAATATTTTCTCCCATTGTGAGGGTTGCCTTTCTGTCTTGTTTATGGTTCCCTTTGCTGTGCAAATGCTTTTAAGTTTCATTAAGTTCCATTTGTTTATTTTTGTTTTTATTTTCATTACTCTAGGAGGTGGGTGAAAAAAGATCTTGCTGTGGTTTATGTCAAAGAGTGTTTTTCCTATAAGAGTTTTATAGTGTCTGGTCTTACATTTAGGCCTTTAATCCATTTTGAGTATATTTTTCTGTATGGTGTTAGGGAGTGTTCTAATTTCATACTTTTACATGTAGCTGTCCAGTTTTCCCAGCACCACTTATTGAAGAGGCTCTCTTTCCTCCGTTGTATGTTCTTGCCTCCTTTGTCATAAATTAAGTGACATATGTGCGTGGGTTTATCTCTGGGCTTTCTATCCTGTTCCATTGATCTATATTTCTGTTTTTGTGCCAGTACCATACTATCTTGATTACTGTAGCTTTGGAGTATAGTCTGAAGTCAGGGAGCCTGATTCCTCCAGCTCCGTTTTTCTTTCTCAAAACTGCTTTGGCTCTTCGGAGTCTTTTGTGTTTCCATATGAATTGTAAAATTTTTTGTTCTAATTCTGTGAAGAATGCCATTGGTAATTTGATAGGGATTGCACTGAATCTGTAGATTGCTTAGGGTCGTATAGTCGTTTTCACAATACTGATTCTTCCAATCCAAGAATATGGAATCCATGCGTTTACATCATCTTTGATTTCTTTCATCAGTGTTTTATAGTTTACTGAATACAAGTCTTTCACTCCCTTAGGTAGGTTTATTCCTAGGTATTTTATTCTTTTTGTTGCAATGGTAAATAGGATTGTTTCCTTAATTTCTCTTTCTGATTTTTTATTGTTGTGTATAGGAAGGCCAAAGATTTCTGTGTATCAATTTTGTATCTTGCAACCTTACCCAATTCATTGATTAGTTCTAGTAGTCTTCTGGTGGCATCTTTAGGATTTTCTATGTATAGTATCATGTCATCTGCAAACAGTGACAGTTTTATTTCTTTTTTTCCAATTTGTACTCCTTTTATTTCTTTTTCTTCTCTGCTTGCCATGGTTAGGATTTCCAAAACTATGTTGAATAAGAGTGGCGAAAGTGGACATCCTTGTCTTGTTCCTGATCTTAGGTGGAAATGCTTTAAGTTTTTCACTACTGAGTATGGTGTTTGCTGTCAGTTTGTCATATATGGCCTTTATTATGTTGAGGTAGGCTCCCTGTATGCCCATTTTCTGGAGAGTTTTTATCATAAATCGGAATTGAATTTTGTCAAAAGCTTTTTCTGCATCTATTGAGATGATCATATGGATTTTATTCCTTAATTTGTTAATGTGGTGTATCACATTGACTGATTTGCATATATTGAAAAATTCTTGCATTCCTGGGATAAACTCCACTTGATCATGGTGTATGATCCTTTTAATGTGCTGTTGGATTCTGCTAGTATTTTGTTCAGGATTTTTGCATCTATGTTCATCAGTGATATTGGTGTATAATTTTCTTTTTTTGTGATATCGTTTTCTGATTTTGGTATCAGGGTGATGGTGGCTTCGTAGAATGAATTTGGGAGTGTTTCTCCCTCTGCAATTTTTTTGAAGACTTTGAGAAGGATCAGTGTTACTTCTTCTTTAAATGTTTGGTAGAATTTGCCTGTGAAACAATCTAGTCCTGGACTTTTGTTTGTTGGAAGATTTTTAATTATGGTTTCAATTACATTACTTCTGATAGGTCCGTTTATATTTTCTAATTCTTCCTGGTTCAGTCTTGGAAAAGTGTACCTTTCCAAGAATTTGTCCATTTTTTTGTGGTTGTCCATTTTATTGGCATATAGTTGTTTGTAGTAGTCTCTTATAATCCTTTGTATTTCTGCAGTGTCAGTTGTGATTTCTTTTCCATTTCTAATTTTATTGATTTGCATCCTTTCCCTTTTTTTTCTTGATGAGTCTGGCTAAGGGTTTATCAATTTTGTTTATCTTCTCAAAGAACCAGCTTTTAGTTTTATTGATCTTTGCTATTTTCTTTGTCTCTATTTCATTTATTTCTGCTCTGATCTTTATGATTTCTTTCCTTCTACTGACTTTGTGTCCTCTTTGTTCTTTTCTCTAGTTGTTTTAAGTGTAGGGTTAGCTTGTTTATTTGAGATTTTTCTTGTTTCTTGAGGTGAGACTGAATTGCTATAAACTTCCCTTAGAACCGCCTTTGACGTGTCCCATAGGTTTTGGGTTGTTGTGTTTTTGCTGTCATTTCTTTCTATGTAATTTTTTACTTCTTCAGTGATCTCTCAGTTACTTAGTAGCGCACTGTTTAGCCTCCATGTATTTGTGTTTTTTACAGTTTTTTTCCTGTAATCGATTTCCAGTCTCATAGCATTGTGGTCAGAAAAGATGTTTGACATGATTTCAATATTCTTAAATTTACCGAGGCTTGAGTTATGACCCAAAATGTGATCTATCCTGGAGAATGTTTCATGCCCACTTGAGAAGAAAGTGTATTCTGCCACTTTTGGGTGGAATGTTCTATAAATATTAATTAAATCTATCTGGTCTATTGTGTCATTTAAAGCTGTGTGTCCTTATTTATTTTGTTTGGATGATCTGTCAATTGGTGTAAGTGGGGTGTTAAAGTCCCCTACTATTATTGTGTTACAGTCAATTTCTCCTTTCATAGTTGTTAGCATTTGACTTATGTATTAAGGTGCTCCTATGTTGGGTGCATAAACATTTACAATTGTTATATCTTTTTCTTGGATTGATCCCTTGCTCGTTATGTAATAGTGTCCTTCTTTATCTCTTCTAACAGTCTTTATTTTAAAGACTATTTTATCTGATATGAGTACTGCTACTTCAGCTGTCTTTTGATTTCCATTTGCATGGAATATCTTTTTCCATCCCTTCACTTTCATTCTGTATGTGTCCCTAGGTCTGAAGTGGGTCTCTTGTAGATAGCATATATATGGGTCTTGTTTTTGTATCTATTCAGCCAGTCTATGTCTTTTGGTTGGAGCATTTAATCCATTTATTTTATTTTATTTTTTTTTTGTGGTACGCGGGCCTCTCACTGTTGTAGCCTCTCCCGTTGTGGAGCACGGGCTCCAGACGCACAGGCTCAGTGGCCGTGGCTCACGGGCCCAGCCGCTCCTTGGCATGTGGGATCTTCCTGGACCAGGGCACAAACCCGTGTCCCTTGCATCGGCAGGCGGACTCTCAACAACTGCGCCACCAAGGAAGCCCTCCATTTACATTTAAGGTAATTATCAATATGTATGTTCCTATTACCATTTTCTTAATTATTTTGGGTTTGTTTTTGTGGGTCTTTTTCTTCTCTTGTGTTTCCCACCTAGAGAAGTTTCTCTGGCATTTGTTGTAAAGCTGGTTTGGTGGTGCTGAATTCTCTTAGCTTTTGCTTGTCTGAAAAGTTTTTGATTTCTTCGTCAAATCTGAATGAGATCCTTGCTGGGTAGAGTATTCTTGGTTGTACTTTTTTTTTTCTCTCATCACTTTAAGTATATCCTGCCACTCCCTTCTGGTCTGCAGAGTTTCTGCTGAAAAGTCAGCTGATAACCTTATGGGGTGTCCTTTGTATGTTATTTTTTGTTTTTCCCTTTCTGCTTTTAATATTTTTTCTCTGAATTTAGTTTTTGTTAGTTTGATTAATATGTGTCTAACGCTAGGTGTGTTTCTCCTAGGGTTTATCCTGTGTGGGTCTCTCTGTGCTTCCTGGACTTGGGTGACTATTTCCTTTCCCATGTTAGGGAAGTTTTCAACTATAATCTCTTTGAAGATTTTCTCAGACCCTTTCTTTTTCTTTTTTATTTCTGGGACCCCTATAATTTGAATGTTGGTGCATTTAGTGTTGTTCCAGAGGCCTCTGAGATTGTCTTCAATTCTTTTCATCCTTTTTTCTTTATTCTGCTCCTCAGCAGTTATTTCCACCATTTTGTCTTCCAGCTCACTTATTCGTTATTCTGCCTCAGTTATTCTGTTACTGATGCCTTCTAGTGTGTTTTTCATTTCAGTTATTGTGTTGTTCATCTGTTTGTTTGTTCTTTAGTTCTTCTAGATCTTTGTTAAAGATTTCCTGTATTTTCTCAATCAGTGCCTCCATTCTATTTCCAAGATTCTGGATCATCTTTACTATCATTACTCTGAATTCGTTTTCAGGTAGATTGTCTATTCCCTCTTCATTTATTTGGTCTTGCAGGTTTTTACCTTGCTCCTTCATCTGTGACATATTTTTTTGCAGTCTCATTTTTTCTTTTTTTTTTTTTGGATGAGTGGGATTGTGTTCCTGTCTTGCTGATTGTTTGGCCTTAGGCTCCCAACAGTGGAGTTTGTAGGCTGTTGGGTAGAGCTGGGTCTTGGTGCTGAGATGAGGACCTCTGGGAAACCTCACTCCGATGAACATTCCCTAGGGTCTGAGGTTCTCTGTTAGTCCAGTGGTTCGGACACAGAGCTCCCACTGCAGGAGCCTTGGCCTGACCCCCGACAGTTCACTTGTGGGTTCCTCCCATCACCTTGGGTGTCAAGGTCCCCCACCAACATCCTGCAGGCGCCCTAGTTGTGGGGAGACATAAACTCCACGTCTTCCCACACCACCATCTTGACTCCACACCCCCAAAGTTGTCTTCTTAAAACACAGTTCAAATCATGTCATTTCTTTCCTCAACATCCTTCAGTAACTTACCTCTGCCAACATACTGAAGGACTCTGCATTGAAGGACTTCATATTATACAGCTCCACAGTCTTGTCTCTCTCACCATGAATCACAACAGACTGCAGACTCTTCCTTAACACTTCCATGCCCCAGGATTTGCCCCACTCTTAACTCTGGCTTGTAATGGACTTCTTAAGGAAATCCACCTCTGGGTTGAAAAGCTCAAAAACTCTCCACCTTTTCTGTTCCTCCAGTTCCTCTAGGTACCCACAACACTATATATTTTTATTATAACCCAGTATCTGCCTTATGTTATAATTAAGTCTTCCCTTCTTGTTAAATGCCTCCAGGACGGAAACCTCTCTTTTCAGCTCTAAGTCAGCACAGAGTATGTCAAAGTGCCCTGTGCCAAGCAAGGTAGGTCTGAATGCAGAATTCCAACTGACTATCAAAGTCGTTAAAGCTCATGGGTTTTGTTCACTCTCATATCTTCTGTTCCTTACTCTGGCAATTATTTTTCCTCTTCCAGTTTGACTTAGCAAACTACATAAAGAATAATCAGGGAAAAGTAATTCTTGCCTGTGTTTCCACCTCCCCTATCTGCTAGAAAAGGAAACACCCTATTTCAAGGAGGGCCCATATCATTTATGAGTCTAAGAAGCAATAAATTCCTCTTAAAATACTTCTTTTATTTTAAATGGTTAGTGATGCTTTTGCTGATCAGCATTTGGAGTGCTTTTGCACACACAGAACAATGTAGATGATGAAGTCAGTCATTGCCTACAGGAAGAAATAGACCACATTGTGTTCCCAGATACACAGATAGGAAATGGGCTTCTCAAGATCTTGTTTAAGGTAAAATATTTCTACAACTCCATAGGGGATTCTGTGTGACTACAATTTACATGCATTTTTTCTAAGTGCCTCTTTTGGTTGTTTTAGGATTTCTAATGACTCCCACTAAAATTTAAGTAATGAGTAATCGCTGAGAAAGCTACAGCCATCACTGTAGTAATGTATTTTCCAAACTAACACTGGATTTCAGGATCCCCACTAACTGCTACAGACTAAAGGCATCCACCTGATATGAAATTGGTTAAGGTTAAAGGAAAGTACTGGTTTCATCCTTTTCCTCCTGTCATTTCCTAAAACAAAACTGCATTTTGCCCATTGTAGAACTTATTTGGAGTTCTTAAAGGGGCTTTTCAAGTTCTGTTCCTTTTAACTCCTGACAGAAACTGTAAATTGTATTTAATTTGTTTTAATGACTACTGTCCATCCAATGAGATAGTCTCTGTCATTTTCCTGAGGCTCTTTCACATCCTTTAACCAAACTCTGACACCAAAGGGAGCAAAAGCTTTACCCTAAATAAACTAGCTCATATTTAGTTTGGTTTAAGCGTAAGATAATACATTTGTGATGGGTTATAGTCTCTATTCAATACGTTTTGTCGCTCAAACATCTGAGTGTTTCAAACACTGGATTTTAAAAACACCTTGTCAGTCATCCTTGCCTTGGTCTTCATGAGTTCAATGTGTACAAAAAAGGCTATTAAAATAGCCTCTCACTGCCATTTTTAAGTATCTCCAGCCTCCTACAAAGCTTAGATCTCACAATTGCCTGGATTTTCTCAATAGCTGTTCTCCCCTCTGCTAACAGTATCTTCAGTCAAAACCAGCTATTTTAAGGGGACATATCCTTAAAGCTCAAAGGAGGGGCTTCTCTGGTGGCACAGTGGTTAAGAATCTGCCTGCCAATGCAGGGGACACGGGTTCGAGCCCTGGTCCGGGAAGATCCCACATGCTGCGGAGCAACTAAGCCTGTGTGCCACAACTACTGAGCCTGTGTGCCACAACTACTGAGCCTGCGTGCCACAACTACTGAAGCCCACGCACCTAGAGCCTGCGCTCTGCAACAAGAGAAGCCACCGCAATGAGAGAACCGTGCACCACAACAAAGAGTAGCCCCCACTCACCGCAACTAGAGAAAAGCCCTCACGCAGCAATGAAGACCCAATGCAGCCAAAAATAAATAAATAAATAAATAAATAAATAAATAAAATTAAAAGTTAAAAAAAAATCAGTAGCCCTGAAAAAATTATTTAAAAAAAAAGCTCAAAGGACAGTTGTTTTAAAATAAATAAAAGAAAAGAAGAACTCAAAGGAAAATAATCTCATGGTAAAAAGAAGTACAGAAATAAAGAGATATATTGTTTATATGATTTAAAATTATAAATTTAATATAAAATATATAAGAATAGCTATATAAATATAAATACTCTCTCCCACACACAATCTCTCTCATTAAATCAAATTTGCACATATATGTGGGTGGTTAATAGACTCTCCCAAAGCCCATCTATAGATCTCTAAGGATGTTAAGAATTCCTGCACCAGAAGCATCCCTATTAAATCATGGACAAGAATACTTACTACCACCATTATAATTTAGCATTTCTTGGGAAGATACAGACAATTCAATAAGACATGAAACAAAACATTTAAATATTAAAACAGAGCTATCATTACTTATAGAATATGACAGTATAGTGAGAAAATACAAAATAAAGAACTGAAAATTAATTGACACTTATTACATGTCAGGTAATGCACTAGGCATAAGGGGTAAAAAAAATCAATAAGGTTCAATCAAGCCCTATGTAATTAATTCTACCAATAAAAAATAATTAGAAGATATGTGTAAATGAAGATTCCATTCACAATAACAATAACATCAACCACAACAAAACATAAAGTAATGTTAACAAGAAATGCATCAGATCAATTTGAGGAAAATTACAAATCACTTTGAGAAATAGAATTTTTTAAAAGACTGAATAGAGAATCATGCCATATTACTGATGAAGAAAACTAGCAATTATAAAGCAATTCCAATGAAGTTGGACAGTATAGACTGCTTTTTGAAAATTGGCAAAATGTTCCAAAGTTCATCGGGAAGGGTTGGAAGAGCTAAAATATTTTTGGAATAAAAAGATAAGGAATTTGCCCAAGCCCTAAATAAAAATGGTTCTAATGGTAAAATAATATTGGTACTGGCCAAAGATACAGAAAAATCACTGGAACAGATGAGTGATCTCAGATAGAGACACTCCTATAAAAAAGAACATAACGGGCTTCCCTGGTGGCACAGTAGTTGAGAGTCTGCCTGCCGATGCAGGGGACGCGGGTTCGTGCCCCGGTCCGGGAAGATCCCACATGCCGCGGAGCGGCTGGGCCCGTGAGCTAGTTCGGGGGTACATTAACTATGTAGAAAAAGGCCTTTTAGACCTTTATATTAATATCACACCATTCAGTAAATGTATATTTAATCAGAGATGATTTAAAACATTAAGCATAATATGGTCATTTATATAAGCTAAGAAAATATAGGACAACTTTAGTGACAGAGAAATGAGAATTAAAAAAATAAAGATATACAGGGCTTCCCTGGTGGCGCAGTGGTTGAGAGTCCGCCTGCCGATGCAGAGGACACGGGTTCGTGCCCTGGTCCGGGAAGATCCCACATGCCCCGGAGCGGCTGGGCCCGTGAGCCATGGCCGCTGAGCCTGCGCGTCCAGAGCCTGTGCTCCGCAACGGGAGAGGCCACAACAGTGAGAGGCCCGTGTACCACAAAAAAAAAAAAAAAAAAAGATATACAACTTTTCACCTATCAAATTGTGAAAGATTAAAAATTATGACGTTCAGTGCTGGTAAAGGTGAAGTAAGGTATCTCAAAGAATACTTTGGGAATATAAATTGGTACCATGTTTCTGGATGGTAGCTTGTCAACAAACACCAAGGCAGGTCCACTGATCCAGTAATTCCACTCCTAGAAATTTACACTGAGAACATCATCAGGGAAGTGATAAAAAAAAATTATAGTAGCCAAAGTTAGAATGAGCCTAAGGGTTGTTCATCAATAAATGAGTAATTATACAATGGAATATGACTTTTTAAAATTACACATTTGATTTGAAGATTTTTAATTAAATTTCTCCTAAAGTAATACTACATGAAAAATATGCAATTCAAAACTATGCTGTAAACATAATGAACTTAATTTGCTAATGCATACATACTTACATTCAACACAAAATTAGGGCAGGAATGGAGTTACAATTTATTTTATTCTTTATATTTTTCAGTATTTTCCTAATTTCTACAATGAAAACAAATATGTATATATATTGTTTTCAGAGAGAAAAAAGCATTATTTAAATAAAGTAGTATCACAGACAATTCCAAACTTCAAAAAATAACTTAAATGAACTAATAAAGATCCACAATGATTCATGAAATCTGAATATATAGGCTTGAGTTTAGTGAATAGCTGTATACCAATATTGGTTTTTAGGTTTGACAAATGTAATAAAAAGTAATTTAGGTAATATTGGCCAGTAAGATGCAATTGGGAAAGTTCATGAACCTTAAAATTCATTGTCAGTCCTCAAATAACCTTAGTCAGATAGTTGGCCTGCAGGGAAGTATCAGGCGCTTGTCTTTGGGGTTTTATCTCTGTATTATTTTTGCAATATTTCTGTAAATCTAAAATTGTTCCAAAATAAAAAGGTTACTTTAAGAAAAAAAAAAAGGCAGACTCATAATGGGTAAAGGAGGAGCATATTTGGGGACTTCCCTGGTGGTGCAGAGGTTAAGAATCCACCTTCCAGTGCAGGGGACGCAGGTTCGATCCCTGGTCAGGGAACTAGATCCCACATGCACGCTGCAAATAAGAGCTCGCGTGCCATAACTAAGGAGCCTGCCGGCTGCAACTAAGGAGCCCGCCTGCCGCAACTAAGACCCGGCGCAACAGAAAGAAAGGAAGGGAGGAAGGAAGGAAGGGAGGGAGAAAGGAAGCATATTTGGAAGATGGCCTTTTGCTTCTGAGGATATCATCACCAAGGGGAGCCATGTTCACTTATAAATCAGCCCTTGGAACTCTCAGAAACAACAGAAAACTAGACCAGTTGGTTTTCTGTGGCAGAAATGGAGGTGATTTTATGTTTTCATGTGTTGGTTTCTTTTTTTATTGCTACAATAGTAAATGTAAATATATTTACATTTTTGAAGTCCCTTGAAAACAAAATACTGGACTACCCTAGTATGACATTGCTTGGATTCTTTTCTCTTTTATCCAAGCAACGCTCCACATTCCTAACATGTGGAAATCATTCAACCTCTGTATTTCTCCAATGCTATTTCTAAACATAGCTTACTATCACAAAGCCCCAGATGTCATCCAGCAAACAAATTTACTCTGGTAAACACCAATGGGCCCTTATGGGTTTGCCATCTCCTACCTGTTCCCTACTTGCCTGCATAACACCTCCCCGCAACCAAACATTCCAGGTACTTCATTAATGAAGACCCCACCACTCAGATCCTATCAATACCTCTTTGTTGCAAAAGCATAGGTAAGCAACACTTCAAGGATTCTACAAAAGTCAGAAACCTAAAAACTGAAACTACCAAAGGACCTTAGGTTACATGAGATCCAAGGGTCTCCAGTTTGCTCATTTCTAAGAAAAGCCAGATAACTGGTTGCAGAACCAGGAGTTCCCAATCCCCACTAGTACAGGCAGCACCCTCTACCTTCCCCTTCGCACATAAGGAATGGAAAACAGACCTTCTTCAGAAGAAACACTGGGAGTTTCTCATCTAATCAAACTCCTCATTTCATGTGGAAGAAAATAAATGGAAGTTAAGTGTGGGGAGACTTAGGTGGGAGGGGTTAAAGTTAACCATATTCCCATTTTATTTACCTAGTTATTGACAACTCACCAACTCCTCACCCCCACAACACTACCCCTTCATCCTTAGGGCAGATTCAGACCAAAGTTAAATGGGGGCATAGTGTTATGCAAGAGTAACCCAAAGAACACAAGATAATGCTTAACCAAGGTGAAAGGGGCAGGGCCTGTTCAAACTTGTCTCTGTTCAAAATGGGGGGTGGAGGTAAGCAGCACCTTCCTGTCACTGTGACATGCAAACTATGAAAATATATTACTTAAATTTGCGGACTTTTGAGCCTTTCTGGGATAAGAAGTCATTTATTAATTTCAAGGAAAAAGGTAAATCTCCTCCTTTGCCATGCAAACCAAGGTGTAAAAAGGAAGAGAATGTGTATCAGAACTTAAAGGACCTACTTGAGGTCTTAACTGCTAAGTTATTTTCACCAGAAGGACTAATCCTTATTTGTTTAAGTCCTAGACTTACAAGAAGTGGGAAAATTCCATGGGGGGTAGAAATATAGAAGAGGGGGAACTGGGAGGTTGTACAGAAAATGGCAGTGACCCCTAGCCTTCTATCCCTCAGGTCAAGTCCCCAGACCCCAGAGCCAACCAGCTATTTGATTAAGGCCATTAAAAGACTGATATTGAACTTGAAGGTGCTTTCCAAGCCCATCTTATTAGTCGAGCACCTGCTCCATTTACTCAGCATTCTGGAAGCATGAAGCTCAAGAAATACTTTCAGTTCATTAATCGCCTAAAATCAATCTTTTTTCTCCATGTCCTTCTATGTGGAGCTTCAATGTCCAATACAGTAGCCACTAGTACATGTGGTTCTTAAGCAATGAAATGGAGCTCGTCCAAATTGAGATGTGCTCTAAGTATAAAATATACACCAGATTTCAAAGACTTAGTAAGAAAAAAAGAATGTAAAATATCTCATTAATCTCTTTTTATTCTGATTACATATTGGGATGATAATGTTTTGAATATATCTGGTTAACTAAAATATATTATTAAAATTACCTTCACTATTTGATTTTTTACTTTTTCATGTGCCTACTAAAACATTTTTAAATTACTTCTGTGGCTCATGTTTGTGGCTACCACATTACTTCTACACAGCAGTGCTGCTCTGGAGATAATGTGGTCCTAGTATTAGAGACACTTAAACCCAAGCAGCGAACACAGGCTAAGTTTTCTGAATTTTATGGAATTCTAGAAAACTGATGAGGGAACTGAGTCCTGGTTAACTCATCCCAGGGTAAAACTCATTTATAGAGATCATCTGTGTCCCATCCACAAGTTCAACACAGAAAATATCAAAAAGCTTTGATGCTCAATTCAGGTCTGGGGTAGATACCCACAATTCAATGTGAGTACCTCTTTCCTTTGGGGATATGTGAGAGTGAGACATGGGGCTTGAGGACGCTGCTGTGATGGAAGCAATGAAGAGGAGATACGGGGATGGAGGAGAAGGGATGAAAGAGAGGCGGGAGGGGGAAGAAGAGAGAAGGAGGAGGGGTAGATTGAGATGAAAAGAGAACAGAGGAGATGGTGAAATGAAAAGATGGAGATTAAGAAGAAACAGAGATAGGGAAGAATATCTCTATAGTGGGAAAAAACCAAACACCCTTCCCACTACTCAGAGTAATTCTGAAGACTAAAACTGAGAAGGCTGGTATCAAGAATAAAATGACAAGTAACCAAGGAGATAATTCAAGAGGGTCAACCCACTCAGCAAAAAAAGGCACAAAAGTGAAGGTAAAAGATACATCTCTGGCATTCTGAGCCCTTAGAATACCCCTGAGCAAAACGGACAAAGACACATTACATTCCCTCATTTCTCTGCCTTTCACCTTTGTCAATGACCATAAACCCACAATTTCACTAAGCGCAATTCCCATTTCAGAAAGTTTTAAATCACATGGCACTGCTCATGAACCTGTGAAATGGATCTTTTTCACTTTCTTCTCTTGAATCTCACACACACACACACAAAAAGCACCATGCTCCTCCTATGAACAGATATGAATTTCTTAAGGTTTTAAGGGCCAAATATAATACATCATAACTAAGTGTATCCTCTAACATTATCTCCAGAAACGGCTCTCCACCAATCCAGCTGATCCCCATGTTATAAAGGGCTGTGCTCTGAAAGTTCACATGTAAGGTAGTTGTCTAGTGCTCAAAATACATTGCCATGGAGAGGAAAATAAAACAGAAATGAATGGTTAGGGGAGAGACCCAGGCTAGTCTGAAAAGTCTCTCTAACCAATAAATCTGAACCTGGTTCTAGGAGCTGTGGCACAGAGCTCAAGGGGGAGAAAGAGGAAAAAGGGACAGAAAATGCTGTCACTCTTTCCTGGGTGAGAGGTAACACTGGCCACCCATAAGCAGGGTTGTTGGCACAGCTGTAATATAAGAATGTTCATCAATACCTGTTAATTTTGCAAATTCACCCAGTCATTCACAGGAATGCCTCACAGAATGCTAAGCGGCGTGGACTTAGGTGAGATGCTGGGAATCAAACAGGCCAAGCTGGAGATGGCAGCAGAATGGTTCCCTCTCTCCTTTTCTTCTTGCTAGAAGCCAAAAAGGCTAAACCAGAGGTTCTCAAAATCTATCAGTTCCTGGTGTCTTGGTAATTTTTTTCATGGCTCCCCTGAGCCAAGAGAGATACCTAGCAGTTCCATCTGTTAAATAGGTAGCTCCAAACAACTTAATAAGTACTTATGTTCTAACAACTTGGTAGTCATTCACAAACTAGAAATAAATTGATATGAAAGTAATGTTTTTATTTCATTCTTAAATAACCACGATTTTTAATAAGATGTGTATGCTGCTGGCACTGCACAGCTTCTCAAACTCTGAAATGAGTTTGAACCCCCCCCCACCCCATTTCCTGCTCCACATTTTTATACAGTACTGTTTTTTTAGGGCACTGAACCCCAGGAGCCCAGCTTTGCAAAGATATGACATCATTAAAAAGTAATGCAGTGATCTAATATTGAAACTATGAACTACCTTGAACCAGTAGTTCACAGAGTAACTGACAGATGTTTATTTCTGTCTTCCTTAAAAAAAAAAAAAAATAATCCCACAGCCTCCCAGTGAATTGCCTGTGTCATCCCAGGGTACCTCAGAGAACTGTTTGAGAAACTGCAAGGCTGGGCTTTTCCTACTGCAACCAACTGAGAGTATCCTTGCTGGTTAACATCTCAAAGAAAGGGAAAAAGATCTGTATGGCCCAGACTGAAATGGCCTGAAGTAACCTCTGGTCTGTTCTATTAAAAGTGTTCTACATTCAAGCCACAGCAGCCTTTGGGTAACTGATAAACCCCAGGGTGACTCAGAGAGACTCTGCAGACTCAGGAACAGGGAGGACAGGGTGTGCAATATTAATGGATCGATCACTTCTTTAACTACTTCATTCTACTGTATAATGTAGGACATTGTCTAGAACTATGGTGCTTTATAAACTTCATTAATTAACATGTGAGGTAAATGTTCAGTCAATATTACAGACTGTTAGCTGAGAGAAAGCCATGTACATGTTTTATTATAATCATATGATTTTGTCCCTGATAAAACTAAAAACTAAAGTCTAATGGAAGCAAGCTAAGTGTCCTTCAACTGATGAATGGATAAAGAAGATGTGGCATATATATATACAATGGAATATTACTCAGCCATAAAAGGAAACAAAATTGAGTTATTTGTAGTGAGGTGGATGGACATAGAGTCTGTCATACAGAGTAAAGTAAGTCAGAAAGAGAAAAACAAATACCGTATGCTAACACATATATATGGAATCTAAAAAACAAAAAAAAATGGTTCTGAAGAACCTAGGGGCAGGACAGGAATAAAGACGCAGACATAGAGAATGGACTTGAGGACCCGGGGAGGGGGAAGGGTAAGCTGGGATGAAGTGAGAGAGTGGCATGGACAATATACACTACCAAATGTAAAATAGATAGCTAGTGGGAAGCAGCCTCTAGAGGGGTGGGATAGGGAGAGTGGGAGGAAGACGCAAGAGGGAGGAGCTATGGGGATGTATGTATACGTATAGCTGATTCACTTTGTTATACAGCAGAAACTAACACACCATTGTAAAGCAATCATACTCCAATAAAGATGTTAAAAAAAAACAACTAAAGTCTAAAATAAGCAAAGACTGCACTGAGACTACAAAAAGGAGGAAAGTCTGGCTTGTCAATTCATTCATTCATCCAGCATTCTACAGATGTTTTTAAGTTTCTATTATGTTCCAGACACAATGTATTTCACAGGAAACATAGCAGTGAAAAAGCCAGACACAACAACGTGGCCTTTGTCCTCTTGTCAAGGCCAACAGTGGCCTCCATCTTCTCCAATTCAACAGAGAATTTTCAGGTTTCATCTTTCCCAACCTCTTAGCAACATTTGACCAAGTTAATCACTCCTTTCTTCACACATTTTGTTCATTTGGTTTCCAGGACATCTTCTATCTTTGTGTTCCTCTTACCCCACTGATTGTAACTTATCAGTTTCTCCCTCTTCTCAGCCTCCAATGTTGGTTGCCCCAAGGCTCAGTTCTTGGCTGTTTTCTCCATCCTCACTCTCCTCCTGGGAAGTCCCTTGTAGTCCCATGACATCAAATATCTTCTCTATACTGTTAACTCCCACATTCCTATCTCTAGCTCCCACTTCACTCCAGAGAGCCAGACTTATATATCCAACTATGTACCTGACATCCTCACTTGAAGGACTAAACAGGTATCACAAATATAATATGTTCAAAATAAAATCCTGATCTCCTACCCTCAAACTCAATTTTTTTCCACGTAGGGTAATGGTACTGCCATTCACTACATGCTCAGGAAAAACACCTAGAGTTCTTCCTTGATTCTTCCTTTTCTTATCATCACATCCAATCCTTCAGCAAGTCCTGTCATCAAAACCCATCTCAGATCTGAACCCTCCATCCATCTCACTGGGGCTGCTGCAATAACCTAACTGGTTTTCCTGTTTCCACTCTTTCCCTCCCACCCAGTCTATTCTCAACACAGTAACCAGAACCTCCTCTTTATAAGTTAGATAATATCAGTTCTCTACTTAAAGCCCTTCAAAAGCCCTTAAAATCTCTGAACTCCCTATTTCAGTCTCTAAGGACCTAAATGATCTGGCTAAACCAGAACCACATCAAATCCGATACACTTGCTTTTATCTCTTCCAGGAACACTCTTCCTTAGATCTTCAGATGGCTTACTCCCCACTTAAATCAGAAGCTCTCTCTGGACATCCATTCTAAAATATTATCCCCATCCCTCTGAGCCCCATTATTCTGCTTTGCTTCTCTCTATTGTACTTATCACCCTATGAAAATATATCTTAGGTATTTACTTGTTGATTGCTGTTCCCATTAGAATATAAGGTGAGACTTTTTCTTGTTCACATGGGCATACAATGGGCTCTCAAATTCTTAGTGACAAAACAATCTTCTGTCCTCACAGAGTTTATATCTGGTGAAAGATGACAAGGCAAAGATTTTCAGCTCAAAAGACCTGGTTATTTGGTCTAAAGTCTGTTGTTTACTGTGCTAATTTCAAACTATGCTACTTAACATATTAGCATGTCTTATGTATCAATAATTATGTGAAATTCTGAACATATATTATCTTAATTTTCTAAGTTTCTATGAGGTACATACAAATGTTGTCACTTGCTCAAGGTCCCAGAGGTGATCCTAGGGAGAGTTTAGATTCAATCTCAGGTCTATCATACTCCTGGTCTACACCCTTAACCAATATGCTACGCTATGTACTGCCTCTATATGTCATTACCTGTGAAATGGAGGGATTGAGCTAGAATGACCTCTAATGTTTCAAGTCTACCTCCTATCACAAGAAAAAAAATGCTGTCACTTGTACTGCTTGAAATTTAATTTCTATGTTAAATCACAAGAACTCATTTACCCAAATACAATTAACTGAAGAAAACTGACCATAGGCAAATGCAGAGACATGCACATACAGAGATCACATGCCACGTTATGGTGATGAGGCATCAAATAAGACATTTGTCATACTACTTCATCACCCATATTACCCACATTATGAATTCCTCTCCTCTAAAGATTATAAATTTAAATAAGAACTAGAGGTGACAAGTTCACAGCCTGGAGTAAACCAAAGCCAAATACTTCAGTAAAACACATTCATCCTGGCTCTTCATCTGTCACCAGGAAAATCAGCTGCCTGGCTTATGCAGAAAGAACCAAACCAACTTCTTGCCTCAAACTTCCATTAACTCCTGACTGTGCAGGATGGAGTGCCTCAGATGGGTCCCTCCTACAGCTTGACAGAGCTCCAGGAAAATTCTCTAGGATCCTCTAGCTCAATTCTAGAAGAGCACACGACCTAAGAACAGGTACCACAAGTTCGAGATGCAGTAAAGTGACTTTGCTTCTTTCTTCTACTGCAATATAAATTAGGAATAGCCCATATGTGTACCCTATCAAGATGCCACTCATTCTCACTGCCCATGCTATCTAGCATATCTACAACTATAGGCATACATTTTATACACACACACACACACACACACACTCCCTCCTTATCAGCCTTGTGGTTCTTGAGTGTATATGGGATGGACATCATCCATTATGATAATGATGCATTTATTTCACTGCATTATAAATAGTAAAAAAATATATTTTACTGCAATATTATAAATAGTAAAAAAAAATATCCTGACACAATTCAAAGATTACAAAGAATTATCTGGAAAACAAACTACGTATCTGTATTCAACTTTATTACTAAATATGAGCCAAAATTATTCTTTTGTTCTAAATTTACCAAAACAACGTCAACTGTGACACTTGGCAACACTTAGAACCTAATTTGAAATCACTTTTGACTCTAAATAAACCCATTAATTTTATAGAACTGCTGATAAGTGCTACATGCTACAATACAACCCATTTATGTAAAGGCTTTGAAGACTCAGCTCTTTCATAAAAATCAAGGCTTTGGAAAATGTGGGTGGGAGAGAAGGAAATGGAAAAAAAAGAGAATGCTTAAGGGTAAAAGGGAATGTCACTGCTTGGAGAATAAGAGAAAAGCTTTCCCCACACATATACACCCACTCCACACACACCCATGTTCCCTCCATAACCTTAGGATAAGGTTTATTAAGCCAACACAACTCATCTCCCATCTTCTTTTTTTTTTTTTATAAATGGAATCATGCATCACATGTGAACTTCTATGTCTGGCTTCGTTTACTTAGCATCAGGTTTTCACAGGTCACCGTGAGTTGGAGATATTTTTAAATTTATTTATTTATTTATTTTTGGCTGTGTTGCGTCTTCGTTTCTGTGCAAGGGCTTTCTCTAGCTGTGGCAAGTGGAGGCCACTCTTCATCGCGGTGCGCGGGCCTCTCACTATCACGGCCTCTCTTGTTGCAGAGCACAGGCTCCAGACGCGCAGGCTCAGCAATTGTGGCTCACGGGCCCAGTTGCTCCACAGCATGTGGGATCTTCCCAGACCAGGGCTCGAACCTGTGTCCCCTGCATTGGCACGCAGATTCTCAACCACCGCGCTACCAGGGAAGCCCCTCATCGCCCATCTTCTAATCTGAGAACACTTTTGCTAGATTTTTCTAGTTTGTGGGCATTTTTCAGTCTCTGGACTCTAGCTCTCCAGTGTTTGGATCAAAGATAAGTCTGTAGATGAGCTATCTATAAATAGATAGATAGCTTAACCACTGCGGATTCTTAACCACTGCACCACCAGGGAAACTGGGAAAGTAGACAGTCCCTTAGGAGCAAGGGAAGCTAGCAGAAGAGACCATCCTCTCTTGGCTAAAGCTCCAGAGATGAAATTACTTCTAAGCAGTGTTTTGAAAGTTCCCGGCAAGACTGACTTCTACTGCAGAAAAATAGAAATTCAGCAAAAAATGGGAATTAAAACAACGGTCAACCCATACTGCCCAAATGTCTGAATAAAATGAGTCCTTACTCTATTTGTACTTGACAATCTCCGTCTACTTAGCTATCAATCACACTACCCCTACCAAGTTTATGTCTGACACATATTAGGAAACTGACAGCTAACTCACCCTGCAAGCCAGGCTTCACCTCTAGCTCCCAATTCCTAAAAAGTAACGACTTTTACAAATCATAAAACAATGATAGGTAGAAAAAAATCTCTAAAATAATTTTATTCGACCTCTTCATTTTACAAAGAGCCCAAATTGCTAGGATGACTCTCATAAAATCTCTAAGAAAATTATTGGAAGACTTAGGTTTTGAACCTCATTCTCCCAATCCCCAAGCCAGCATTCCTACTAAACTACATCATTGCTGAAGAAATGAATTGATTTGCTATCCATCCATAGACAAATAAGAACACAGGTTTTATAGATATAAATTGCCAATATGGCTTAGTAGTTAAGATCATGTACTCTAGAGTCAAACTGGCTGGTTTACATCTTAACTTTGCACTTACTAGTTGTGTGACCTTGGACAAGTTATTCAACCATACCTCAGTTTCCTCACCTATAAAATACGAGGAATAATAATAATAACAACAACTAGCATGATGGCCCCCACCTCACTGGGTCTGGGGGCAACTTAAATATGTCCCAATAATACACTTTTTAAAAATCAGATATCAAGCACATATAATATCTACCACATCATAAGTGTTATGTAAGTATTAGATATCATTATTCTTTCCAATCTTGTTAAGACTGTAAACAAATCACGAAAAGGAGGTTAAGGTCTCACTTTGCTTTATTTCTCTGGGCTTGTTCTGAACACTGTCAAATATGCAAGCTTGTCTTGATACAAACAGTTTGAAAGGAATGCAATAGTATGGCTTAGTGGCTTATGCCTAGACCTAACCAGTGTAATTATTCTAGGTAATTTAAGGACAAGAATAAAAGGAGGAAATGTCCCACCAGTGTTTAGATCTAATCCATGACTTTTGTTTTGAGAATCATTATTGATTTGACATCTTTGTAGAGTACTCCAGGGTCTGTAGTGATGCTTCACAGAGTGTAGGAGTCCATACTTGTTGGTTTGATTCTGTAAGAGCCACTGGAAGGGAAGTGTGTCCCAGCTCTCCAAAGTACCAGCACCAGCTGGGCAGCACCTCCTCAGAGGTCTGGGTCCCAGCCCTGTGGGCTCTTCCTCTGAATTTCTAGGTTCTGGTAACTGTGAATTTCTTCCTTTTGATCTTCCAGCCCTAAGATGGTAGCTGCTTTCTACAATTATTATCTATGTGTTACCTCAGAGTTCTGTTTGTTTCCCCTTTTCAGTCCTTCAATATCTGTTTAACCTGTTAATTTCTGATATTAGATTATCTCTGTTCAAATAGCTGAAGTGGTTTCTCTTTTCCTGACTGGGCCATGGCTGATACATCATTGGATGGACATTTAGGCCCAGCTTCCTCACACTACACAAATCACCCCTTATCATTATAATCGACAGAGAACGCAACACCAATCCTTTACCTGAAACATGTTAAAACACCCTGTGTCCCTCAAAGGGAGCTCTTCTTAATGTCTAATTTCAACCTATCCACTTGAGATATGAGATCTCCTCTTAGCTTATCTTCTCCTCTTGTCAATGTAAACTAAAGATATACTCCCTGGGATATAAAGGTATCTATGTATGAAGATATATTTCCACTGTATAAAACAATGGAGGAGGGCTTCCCTGGTGGCACAGTGGTTGAGAATCTGCCTGCTAATGCAGGGGACGCGGGTTCGAGCCCTGGTCTGGGAAGATCCCACATGCCACGGAGCAACTAGACCCGTGAGCCACAACTACTGAGCCTGCGCGTCTGGAGCCTGTGCTCTGCAACAAGAGAGGCCGCGATAGTGAGTGGTCCCCGCTTGCCACAACTAGAGAAAGCCCTCACACAGAAACAAAGACCCAACACAGCCAAAAATAAACAAATGTGGGTTTTAAAGAAAAAAGAATATTATTTATTTTTAAAAAAAAAAACAATGGAGGAAAAAGTTGTCTCTGGGAACTTTTACTTATTAATAAAAAACTTTCTATAAAAATTGTAACATAAATAATATAGTTATATTAGCATATATAATATAAATAGTATATTATACAGTTCATATAATATATGTCATTTCAAAGCTTTATATACTTACATGTTATGAGTTACATATAAGTACATAAAGCCTGTGAAATTCATTTATTCTTGTTAATGAACTATTATTCATACAATCGCTTGTTTTTTAAAGTTTCTCCTTCTCTCTTCATATTTGATTGTGTTCATATTGATTTTCTTCATACTTATATGTATTGGTATGTATCATCTGGAAATTCTGGGGGCATTCTGGGCTGTTATCATTATCAGCATTCAGTGGTGAAGGCAGGGATGCCACACAGTCCCACACAATAAAAAACTATCCCATATGATTTTCAAGTGTCTCACCAGACATGCACATAGTAAAAACCTGTTTATAATCATCTGAGTTTAGAACTGAAGTCAATTTTATTTTCATAATTCTTATTTATACTAAATTATCTAAAATGAAGTTATAGTGCAAATCAAGTGCATTATTGTTCTGACAGAAATACTATGAAGTATTGTCCACCATTTCATGAAATCCTATCACTGAAAGCAAACAACTAGATATCTGAGCCACGAATACAACAAATACAATTCTAAATCATCAGAATTTTAGCTAATTCCACTTTTATGTGCAAGCTTATCTACTTCATTATGTCTTCTAGTATAGTTGCGCTGGAACATTTTCATATTTAAATGCATTTTATTTTATTATAAATTATTTTTCTTGTATTTCAGTTACGAAATTATATCCATTTTTAAAAATTAAATGTGTAGGTAGACAATACTGTCCATGAATTTTGTTTGAGAATAATAAAGGGGGCAATAAAAGTAGAGCTATGAAACACAGGTTTAGATGGAGATGGAGGGCAGGAAGAGAGAAGCAAAAGAATAGCTGGTGGGAACATGACACTGAGAAGAAAGACAGAGGGGTGCGGGTGAGTCCTGACAACAAGCCACAGAAGGTACTTGGCTACTTGGTGAATGCTTAAATATGAACTGTCTTTGTTTAATCCTTTTTTTCTAGGTAATAATGCCACACCAGTGTTTGTCATAGCTTGAAGGAATTAGCCAGATGCACGGAAGGAACAGAGACACTGGAGTAAGACAGACCTGCATTCAAACACTGGTTCTGCCTCTTATAAGTCATGTAAACTTGGGCAAATAATTCCACTTCTCTGAATGTCTATTTCCACTTTTGTAAAATGGAGGTAATAACAAAGGCCTTACAATTTGGCTCTGCTGAATCTTAGAGCCTGTCACCATGTCTGGCATATCATGGGCCCTCAACAGAGGTTAATTCCACCAATCAGCCATAAAAAAGAATAAAATAATGCCATTTGCAGCAACATAGATACAACCAGAGATTATCATAAGTAAAGTAAGTGAGAAAGACAAGGACAAATGCCATATGATATCAATTATATGTAGAATCTAAAATGTGACACAAATGAACCTGTCTATGAAACAGAAACAGAATCAGGGACATAATAGACTGGTGGTTGCCAAGGGGGAGGGGGTGGGGGAAAGGTGGATTGGGAGTTTGGGATTAGCAGATGCAAACTGGTATATATAGAATGGATAAACAAAAAGGTCCTACTGTATAGCACAGTGAACTATATTCAATATCCTGTGGTAAACCATAATGGAAAAGAATATGCAAAAGAATGTATATATGTATAACTGAGTCACTTTGCTGTACAGCAGTAATTAACACAACATTGTAATTCAATAAGGGAGGAACTTCAACATGGCAGAAGAGTTAAGATGCAGAGATCACCTTCCTCCCCACAAATACATCAGAAATACATCTACATGTGTAATAACTCCTACGGAACACCTACTGAATGCTGGCAGAAGACCTCAGACCTCCCAAAAGGCAAGAACTCCCCCACGAACCTGGGTAGGGCAAAAAAAAAAAAAAAAGAAAAAACAGAGACAAAAGAATAGGGACGGGACCTGCACCAGTGGAAGGGAGCTGTGAAGGAGGAAAGGTTGCCACCCACTAGGAAGCCCCTTTGTGGGCGGAGACTGCGGGGGGCGGAGGCGGGGAGCTTCGGAGCCAAGCAGGAGAGCGCAGCAACAGGGGTGCGGAGGGCAAAGCCGAGAGATTATCTTGCAGAGGATCGGTGCCGACCAGCACTCATCAGCCCGAGAGACTTGTCTGCTCACCCGCTGGGGCGGGCAGGTCTGGGAGCTGAAGCTCGGGCTTCGTAGGTCGGATCCCAGGGAGAGGACTGGGGTTGGCGGCGAGAACACAGACTGAAGGGGGCTAGTGCGCCACAGCTAGCCAGAGGGAGTCCAGGAAAAAGTCTGGACCTGCCGAAGAGGCAAGAGACTTTTTCTTGCCTCTTTGTTTCCTGGTGCACGAGGAGAGGGGATTAAGAGCGCCGCGTAAAGGAGCTCCAGCTACGGGCGCGAGCCGTGGCTATATCAGCGCGGACCCTAGAGACGGGCATGGGACGCTAAGGCTGCTGCTGCCGCCACCAAGAAGCCTGTGTGCGAGCACAGGTCACTCTCCACACCTCCCTTCCCGGGAGCCTGTGCAGCCCGCCACTGCCAGGTTCCTGGGATACAGGGACAACATCCCCGGGGGAACGCACAGCATGCCTTAGGCTGGTGCAACATCATGCTGGCCTCTGCCGCCGCAGGCTCGGCCCGCATCCGTACCCCTCCCTCCCCGTGGCCTGAGTGAGCCAGAGCCCCCGAATCAGCTGCTCCTTTAACCCCGTCCTGTCGGAGCAAAGAACAGACGCCCTCCTGCGACCTACACTCAGAGATGGGTCCAAATCCAAAGCTGAACCCCGGGAGCTGTGTGAACAAAGAAGAGAAAGGGAAATCTCTCCCAGCAGCCTCAAAACAGCGGATTAAATCTCCACAATCAACTTCATGGACCCTGCATCTGTGGAATACCTGAATACACAACGAATCATCCCAAATTGAGGTGGACTTTGGGAGCAATGATATATATATACTTTTTGCCTGTTTCTCTTTTTGTGAGTGTGTATGTGTATGCTTCTGTGTGTGATTTTGTCTGTATAGCTTTGCTTTTACCATTTGTCCTAGGGTTCTGTCTGTCCGTTTTTTTTCTTTTTTTTATGATTACTTAAAAAAATTTTTTTCTTAATAATTATTTTTTATTTTATTTGACTTTTATTTTATCTTCTTTCTTTCTCTCTTTTTTTTCTCCCTTTTATTCTGAGCCATGTGCAGGACAGGCTCTCGGTGCTCCAGCCAGGCATCAGGGCTGTGTCACTGAGGTGGGAAAGCCAAGTTCAGGACACTGGTCCAGAAGATACCTCCCAGCTCCACGTAATATCAAACGGCGAAAATCTCCCAGAGATCTCCATCTCAATGCCAAGACCCAGCTCCACTCAACGACCAGCAAGCTACAGTGCAGGACACCTTACACCAGACAACAAGCAAGACAGGAACACAACCCCATCCATTAGCAGAGAGGCTGCCTAAATCACAATAAGGTCACAGACACCCCAAAACACATGACCAGACGTGGACCTGCCCAACAAAGACAAGATCCAGCCTCATCCACCAGAACACAGGCACTAGTCCCCTCCACCAGGAAGCCTACACAACCCACTGAACCAACCTTAGCCACTGGGGACAGACACCAAAAACAACGGGAACAACGAACCTGCAGCCTGTGAAAAGGAGACGCCAAACACAGTAAGATAAGAAAAATGAGAAGACAGAGAAACAACAGCAGATGAAGGAGTAAGGCAATAACCCACCAGACCTAACAATGAAGAGGAAATAGGCAGTCTACCTGAAAAAGAATGCAGAATAATGATAGTAAATATGATCCAAAATCTTGGAAATAGAATGGAGAAAAAACAAGAAACGTTTAACAAGGACCTAGAAGAACTAAAGAGCAAACAAACAGTGATGAACAACAAAATAAATGAAATTAAAAATTCTCTAGAAGGGATCAATAGCAGAATAACTGAGGCAGAAGAACGGATAAGTGACCTGGAAGATAAAATAGTGGAAATAACTACTGCAGAGCAGAATAAAGAAAAAACAATGAAAAGAATTGAGGACAGTCTCAGAGACCACTGGGACACCATTAAATGCACCAATATTCGAATTATAGGAGTCCCAGAAGAAGAAGAGAAAAAGAAAGGGACTGAGAAAATATTTGAAGAGATTATTGTTGATAACTTCCCTAATATGGGAAAGGAAATAGTTAATCAAGTCCAGGAAGCACAGAGAGTCCCATACAGGATAAGTCTGAGGAGAAACACATCAAGACCCATATTAATCAAACTATCTAAAATTAAATACAAAGAACAAATATTAAAAGCAGCAAGGGGGGCTTCCCTGGTGGCGCAGTGGTTGAGAGTCCGCCTGCCAATGCAGGGGACACGGGTTCGTGCCCCGGTCCGGGAAGATCCCACATGCCGCGGAGCAGCCAGGCCCGTGAGCCATGGCCGCTGAGCCTGCGCGTCCGGAGCCTGTGCTCGGCAATGGGAGAGGCCACAACAGTGAGAGGCCCGCGTACCACAAAAAAAAAAAAAAAAAAAAAAGCAGCAAGGGAAAAACAACAAATAACACAAAAGGGAATCACCATAAGGTTAACAGCTGATCTTTCAGCAGAAACTCTGCAAGCCAGAAGGGAGTGGAAGGACATATTTAAAGAGATGAAGGAGAAAAACCTACAACCAAGATTATTCTACCCAGTAAGGATCTCATTCTCTACCCAGTAAGATATGACGGAGAAATTAAAAGCTTTACAGACAAGCAAAAGCTAAGAGAATTCAGCACCACCAAACCAGCTTTACAAAAAATGCTAAAGGAACTTCTCTAGGCAGGAAACACAAGAGAAGGAAAAGGCCTACAATAATAAACCCAAAACAATTAAGAAAATGGTAATAACATGCATATTGATAATTACCTTAAATGTAAATGGATTAAATGCTCCAAGCAAAAGACATAGACTGGCTGAATGGATACAAAAACAAGACCCGTATATATGCTGTCTACAAGAGACCCACTTCAGACCTAGGGACACATACAGACTGAAAGTGAGGGGATGGAAAAAGATATTCCATGCAAATGGATATCAAAAGAAAGCTGGAGTAGTAATTCTCATACCAGACAAAAGAGACTTTAAAACAAAGACTATTACAAAAGACAAAGAAGGACACTACATAATGATCAAGGGATCAATCCAAGAAGATATAACAATTGTAAATATTTATGCACCCAATATAGGAGCACCTCAATACATAAGGCAAATACTAACAGCCATTAAAGGGGAAATCAACAGTAACACAATCATAGTAGGGGACTTTAACACCCCACTTTCACCAATGGACAGATCATCCAAAATGAAAATAAATAAGAAAACACAGCTTTAAATGATACATTAAACAAGATGGACTTAATAGATATTTATAGGACATTCCATCCAAACACAACAGAATACACATTCTTCTCAAGTGCTCACGGAACATTCTCCAGGATAGATCATATCTTGGGTCACAAATCAAACCTTGGTAAATTTAAGAAAATTGAAATTGTATCAAGTATCTTTTCCGACCACAGCGCTATGAGACTAGGTATCAATTACAGTTAAAAATTTGTAAGAAATACAAACACATGGAGGCTAAACAACACACTACTTAATAACCAAGAGATCACTGAAGCAATCAAAGAGGAAATCAAAAAAATACCTAGAAGCAAATGACAATTAAAACACAACGACCCAAAACCTATGGGATGCAGCAAGAGCAGTTCTAAGAGGTAAGTTTACAACAATACAATCCTACCTTAAGAAACATGAAACATCTCAAATAAACAACCTAACCTTACACCTAAAGCAATTAGAGAAAGAAGAATTAAAAAAACCCCAAAGTTAGCAGAAGGAAAGGAATCATAAAGATCAGATCAGAAATAAATGAAAAAGAAATGAAGGAAACGATAGGAAAGATCAATAAAACTAAAAGCTGGTTCTTTGAGAAGATAAACAAAATTGATAAACCATTAGCCAGAATGATCAAGAAAAAAAGGGAGAAGACTCAAATCAATGGAATTAGAAATGAAAAAGGAGAAGTAACAACTGACACTACAGAAATACAAAGGATCATGAGAGATTATATGCCAATAAAATGCCAATAAAGCAACTATATGCCAATAAAATGGACAACCTGGAAGAAATGGATAAATTCTTAGAAATGCACAACCTTCTGAGACTGAACCAGGAAGAAATAAAAAATATGAACACACAAATCACAGGCACTGAAATTGAAACTGTTAATAAAACTTCCAACGGGGCTTCCCTGGTGGCGCAGAGGTTGAGAGTCCGCCTGCCGATGCAGGGGACATGGGTTCGTGCTCCGGTCCGGGAAGATCCCACATGCCGTGTAGTGGCTGGGCCTGTGAGCCATGGCTGCTAAGCCTGCGCGTCCGGAGCCTGTGCTCCACAAAAGGAGAGGCCACAACAGTGAGAGGCCCGCGTACAGCAAAAAAAACCAAAACCAAAAACAAAAACAAAAATCTTCCAACAAACAAAAGCCCAGGACCAGATGGCTTCACAGGTGAATTCTATAAAACATTTAGAGAAGAGCTAACACCTATCCTTCTCAAACTCTTCCAAAATAAAGCAGAGGGAGGAACACTCCCAAACTCATTCTACGAGGCCACCATCACTCTGATACCAAACCCAGACAAACATGTCACAAAGTAAGAAAACTACAGGCCAATATCACTGATGAACATAGATGCAAAAATCCTCAACAAAATACTAGCAAACAGAATCCAACATACTAGCAAACAGAATCCAATAAAAAGATCATACACTATGATCAAGTGGGGTTTATCCCAGGAATGCAAGGATTCTTCAATATACACAAATCAATCAACGTGATACACCATATTAACAGATTGAAGGAGAAAAACCATATGATCATCTCAACAGATGCAGAGAAAGCTTTCGATAAAATTCAACATCTATTTATGATAAAAACCCTCCAGAAAGTAGGCATAGAGGGAAATTTCCTCAACATACTAAAGGCCATATATGACAGTCACACAGGCAACATCGTCCTCAATGGTGAAAAACTGAAACCATTTCCACTAAGATCAGGAACAAGACAAGGTTGCCCACTCTCACCACTCTTATTCAACATAGTTTTGGAAGTTTTAGCCACAGCAATCAGAGAAGAAAAGGAAATAAAAGGAATCCAAATCGGAAAAGAAGAAGTAAAGCTGTCACTGTTTCCAGATGACATGATACTATACGTAGAGAATCCTAAACATGCTACCAGAAAACTACTAGAGCTAATCAATGAATTTGGTAAAGTAGCAGGATACAAAATTAATGCACAGAAATCTCTGGCATTCCTATACACTAATGATGAAAAATCTGAAAGTGAAATTAAGAAAACACTCCCATTTACCATTGCAACAAGAACAAAATATCTAGGAATACACCTACCTAAGGAGACAAAAGACTTGTATGCAGATAATTATGACACTGATGAAAGAAATTAAAGATGATACAAATAGATGGAGAGATATACCACGTTCTTGGATTGGAAGAATCAACAATGTTAAAATGACTCTACTACCCAAATCAATCTACAGATTCAATGCAATCCCTATGAAACTACCACTGGCATTTTTCACAGAACTAGAACAAAAAATTTCACAATTTGTATGGAAACACAAAAGACCCCGAATAGCCAAAGCAATCTTGAGAACAAAAAATACAGAGCTGGAGGAATCAGGCTCCCTGACTTCAGACTGTACTACAAAACTACAGTAATCAAGGCAGTATGGTACTGGCACAAAAACAGAAATATAGATCAATGGAACAGTGTAGAAAGCCCAGAGATAAACCCATGCACATATGGTGACCTTATCTTTGATAAAGGAGGCAGGAATGTACAGTTGAGAAAAGACAGCCTCTTCAATAAGTGGTGCTGGGAAAACTGGACAGCTACATGTAAAAGAATGAAATTAGAACACTCCCTAACACCATACACAAAAATAAATTCAAAATGGATTAAAGACCTAAATGTAAGGCCAGACACCATCAAACTCTTAGAGGAAAACATAGGCAGAACACTCTATGACATAAATCACAGCAAGATCCTTTTTGACCCACCTCCTAGAGAAATGGAAATAAAAACAAAAATAAACAAATGGGACCTAATAAAACTTAAAAGCTTTTGCACAGCAAAGGAAACCATAAACAAGACCAAAAGACAACCCTCAAAATGGGAGAAAACATTTGCAAATGAAGCAACTGACAAAGGATTAATGTCCAAAACATACAAGCAACTCATGCAACTCAATATCAAAAAAACAAACAACCCAATCCAAAAATAGGCAGAAGACCTAAATAGACATTTCTCCAAATAAGATATACAGACTGCCAATGAACACATGAAAGAATGCTCAACATCATTAATCATTAGAGAAATGCAAATCAAAACTACAATGAGATATCATCTCACACTGGTCAGAATGGCCATCATCAAAAAATCTACAAAAAAAAATGCTGGAGAGGGTGTGGAGCAAAGGGAACCCTCTTGCACTGTTGGTGGGAATGTAAATTGATACAGCCACTATGGAGAACAGTATGGAGGTTCCTTAAAAAACTAAAAATTGAACTACCATACAACCCAGCAATCCCAGTACTGGGCATATACCCTGAGAAAACCTTAATTCAAAAAGAGTCATGTACCAAAATGTTCATTGCAGCTCTATTTACAATAGCCAGGACATGGAAGCAATCTAAGTGTCCATCAACAGATGAATGGATAAAGAAAATGTGGCACATATATACAATGGAATATTACTCAGCCATAAAAAGGAACGAAACTGAGTTATTTGTACTGAGGTGGATGGACCTAGAGATTGTCATACAGGGTGAAGTAAGAAAGAGAAAAACAAATACCTTATGCTATCACATATATATGGAATCTAAGAAAAAAGAAGAAAAAATAATTGGTCAGAAGAACCTAGGGGCAAGACAGGAATAAAGATGCAGACCTACTAGCGAATGGACTTGAGGATACGGGGAGGGGGAAGGGTAAGCTGGGACAAAGTGAGAGAGTGGCATGGACATATATACACTACCAAACGTAAAATAGACAGCTAGTGGGAAGCAGCCGCATAGCACAGGGAGATCACCTCGGTGTTTTGTGACCACCTATAGGGGTGGGATGGGGAGGTTGGGAGGGAGGGAGATGCAAAAGGGAAGAGATATGGGGACATATGTAGATGTATAATTGATTCACTTTGTTATAAAGTGGAAACTAACACACCACTGTAAAGCAATTATACTCCAATAAAGATGTTTAAAAAAAAGTGTTGAAGGCAAACATAACAGTGAAGAAAAAAAAAATTCAATAAAAATAATCTTAAAAAGTAAAGTAAAATCAAAACCTAAAAAAAAAACCCCAGAGGTTAATTCCTACCCACCTGCTCCTAGATGTTGCCTAATTTCTTGTGCCTGCTGAAAGAGAGAGAAGTCCAGACAACAACTGTATTAGTTATCTATATACATAATAAATTGCCACCAAATTAGTGGCTTAAAACAATACATGTGTATTATTATCTCAGTTTCTGTGGGTCAGGAATCTGAATATGGCTGGGATGGGCCCTTTGCTTCAGGGTCTCTCACAAGCCTGCAATCAAAGTGTCAGCTAGAGCTAGAGTCTCATCTGAAGGCTCAGCTGTGGAAGGCTCTACTTCAAATCTTACATGGTTGTTTGCAGAATTCAGTTTCAGGACTGAGGACTTCAGTTGATGGACTGAGGACTCAGTTCCTCACTGTTTTTTGGCCAGAGTCCCCTCTCTGTTACTTCCCACATGGGCCTTTCCAAAATCACAGCATTCTTAATCAAAGATACAAACCAAGAGGACAATAAAGAGAGTCTGCAAGCAGGACAACAGTGAAACCTTTTGTAACCTAATGATGGAAGTAACATTTCATCACCTTTGTCATGGTTAGAAGCAAGTCCCTACATCTAGCCTATACTCAAGTGGTGGCTATTACACAAGGGCATGAATGTCGAAAGACTGAGGGCCATCTTAGAGTCTGCCTGTCACAATAATGTATAGGCAATTATACAGAATTTGCTTCTATGTATGTGGGAAAATTACCCGGGCCAAATATGTAAGAAAATATGCTTTCAACACCCAATCCATATACTCCAAGTTTTAAAAATTTGACTCACTGATTAATTGTATGTGTTTTATGCCTGAGAGATTCCTATTAAAACTGCGAGAGCATTCAAATCATGAATAGATACTCTCTGATTATATAACCCAAGGCAACAAGAAATAGCTATGCTGAAATTTTTCAAAACTGACAGCCAAACTACTTCAAATTGCTGTGCTGTTCAAGGTGATTTCAAATAGAAATAATTTGTCTGCATATCTGAACCCTGGCAACCCTCACCTTCACTACACTCTCCATACAACATAAACCTAAATGCTTAATGGATCAACTATTATATGCTCTTTCTTAATTCCCACATCCAGGACTGAAAATCTGGTACCATTTAAAAAATAGTTTACCTTATAAACTGTAGTGGTCACTACTGAAAAGCAATGCAAAGTATCACAATCACAATCACAATTTAGTAGTTTATCTTTTAAGTAGAAAAATAAATTAAAAAAAATAACTTCTCGTAGAATTAACTTTTTCTGGTGGTCATTATTCCACAATCTCCTCCCTTACTTTGGAATCCTGCCAGCTAAAGAACACCATTTCTGTGATACCTTTGGAAACGTCACCGTTATTTGAAGCATATCCCCAAACTACGCTTACTTAGGAGACTAAGTCCTAGGTATCACTCAACCTACATGCTCCTTTTCTGAGCAGGAGGGACCCATGTTTATTCCATGAGGCTCTCGCTACCCAACTGGATGAACCAGACCTGACCCAAGCTGGACCAACCAGACTCTCTTTCTTTCTTTCCAAGGAACCTAAAACTGGGATAGAGGGATACTACCCAGTTGACTCATAACACAGAAGTTCTGAGTACATTACCTGTTTAGGGCTGGGAAGAAAGCCATGTTGAGGCCATAGATATTGTGATGGTTAATTTTATGGGTCAATTTAATTGGGCCATGGGGTGAACAGATATTTGGTCAAATATTATTCTGGGTATGTCTGTGAAGTGTTTCTAGATGAGATTAACATTTGAAATAGTAGACTGAGTCAAGGAGACTGCCCTCCCCAATGTGGATGGGCCTAGTCCGATCAGTTGAAGGTGTACATAGAACAAAAGGTGGATCCTCCCACAAGCAAGGAGGAACATTTCCTGCCTGACAGCTTTGAGCTGGGACCTCAGTCTTTTCCAGCCTTCGGACTCAAACTGAAACATTGACTCTGCTTGAATCTTGAGGCTGCCTGCTTTTGGACTGGCACTTACACCACAGGCTCTCCTCATTCTCAGGCCTTCATACTTGGACTAGAACTAAACCATCAGCCCTCCTGGGTACCCACCTTGCCGACTACAGATTCTGGTACGTTTCTGTGTACATACTTGCATGAGCCAATACCTTATAATAAATAAATAACCAGAAAAATAAATATATCCTATTGGTTCTATTTCTCTGGAGAACCTTGACTAATACAGACACACACACACACACACCAGAAAATCAATCTGCAGGGAGAAGAATGAAGTAATGTGCAAACAGAAGCAGCAGAGATAAAAAATCACATTGCCTAGAGGGAAGCAGTGTGGAGAAGTATCTTGTTCTTATAGTCCTTCAAAAGATCTTGTGGTCCATCCTCTTCTGGGGTGCCATGAAACACCCTTGGTTTCTTATAATAAATCCCCTTTTACATAAGCTAGCCCAGTGGATTTCAAGTTACTTGAAACCAAAAGAGGCTTGAATAAGGTACTTGGTGAATCAGTACACATGCAACAGAAGGCCCTGGTCTCCAGCTCAGCCCCCATAACCTGACTCACCCCAATACAAGAGAGTAGGATGGTTAAGACCCAAGGCACTCGGTTCAGACAGTACCTGGATTCAATTCCCAGCTTTGCCACATTCTAGCCACATGACTGCTGCTAAATTACTCACCTCTTCAAACCTTAGTTTTCTTGATCTAATGTCACATATAGGGTTGTTACAAGGATTAAAAGGAACTGAGCTCCAGGGCCATCACGTTAGGCTTCTGAATTGTTCTCTAGTTGCATGGCCCAGCAGCTCTGCTCAGTGCAGCAGCTAGCCCAGAGTAAGGGTTTAAAAAAATTAGCTGTATCTTTTTTATATCACATTGCCTACCTGATTGCCACCAAAACCACTATCTTAATCAAGTAAGGAGGAACACTTTTAAAACAAATTGACACAAACACCTGCAACAATTTACTTGACAGTGATTTTCTGCTTCAGCTCACTGTTCTCTTCAAAATAAATATATACAGACACTACAATACTATATGGTAGAAATTATGGTAGACATAATTATGTCTTTCAGGAAATCGTACTCAACTGCCAAGAACCTAGCCTGCTGAGGCAAACCCTGTGCCAGAAAACCAAAACAACATCCTATAAAAGTACTTAGGGTTCCGAAGTCAGTGAGGCATGGGCTAAAATACTCATGTGTTCTTGGTCAAGTTACTTAATTTTTCCAAGCCTCTCTTTCCTCATGTTTTCAGTGGGGATACTTCACAGAGCTGGGAAGGATTAAATTAAAATATGTAAAGCTAAGCACAGTTATACAAAATATAAAGTGCTAAATAATTGCTAGCTCACTTATATCCAACCGTAGAACAACCAGAAACTGATATATTCTACCTAATAATATACAAATAATCACTCAATGGCCCCAAGAAATAATTTTGAAAGAAATAACTTACATGGGGCTAATCCTGTCAAGTAGGTTGAACTACTTTACCTTAAAGAAGTTGAGTAAGATGCCGAGTTTAAACACAATTAAACTTTCCCCTTAATGTAGGGCAACCCTGCCTTCATTCCAGCTCATCCTGGGTAGTCCTGGGCATAATTATTAATAGGGCCCCATTTCACTTTTGAAAGTGTCCTGTTTGGATAATAAATTATATGATCACCCTATCTACAGTAAAATCTTTAGATAGAAGACAAACTTAAAAGATGTTATTTCATCTCAAGGCTTGTTTATTATGTTTTAATTTTTTTCTCTCTAGCTTTTGAGGCAAACCGTAAAAACAGAATTTAGGGTTCTACATCCACACAACAAGTAGCTTTTCAAACTGCCCAGACTTGGGAGTTATGACTAAGCTGGCCTTTACTTCAAAGGACAAATCCATGAATGAACAGGGTATTGAGATGAGGCCATTCCATTCAGCAGCAGGTGCTGTGGATTATGGAGAGCCATACTGCCCCTGTAATTAGGAAGAACAACACTTTACATGCGTCCGGCAGTTTACAGTGTAAAACGCATTCTCACATGTATCATCAAATTTAACTCTCAAGAGCAAACGCATTTTCTGTTCCACAATTTCATGCGTGCCTGAGATTTCCACACAAGTGGGTAACCACTTGGGAAACCTGAGTGCAGCTCACAAGCTCTCTGATGCTCACTTCTCCCTACCCACAATCCCCAGTCCCTGTCTTCCTCAGTTCCTTGACTCTTGCTTTCCATCCACTCCCAAGAATTTGAAACCCACGTTTTTGACCTTCTTCTCCCATTCTGAACCCTGCCCTCCAACTCCATCCCACCCTCAGGCCATGATGTCCAGGTTTGTTTACCAGCCTCATGAAACCGAAGCCAAAGATGAAAGGTGTTCTGGACACACTCCTACCAAAGACATGTCGCCAGGTCTGCCCTTTACCTAGACCCTGCCCATTGGGAAAGGAGCACAAGACATCACTCCCATTTTACAGATGAGAAAACTGAGTCAGGAAGATCAAGTGGCTTGCCCAATGTCACATACCAGCAAAGTGTGAACCAGATGTGGGTCTTCTGACTCTAGTGTCCATGCTCTTTCTCTTATACTAATGCTTCTCAAATTTCAGTGTGCACTTGCAAGGTCAGCAGCATAATTTACAGGGACCAAAATGAAAATGCTGGATCCCTTGTTCAAAAAGGAGGAAAATAGCATTTTCCTTTCTTCTCCCATCTCTTGACTTGCCGTGGTATTTTTTTATTTGCTATTTAACACTGGGCTACTTCCAAACAGGGATACTCACAGAGTGAATGCAGGCCTTCAAAGGTGCCCAGATCTTCACCCATGATTGGGCATGTGGGGCACACACATCTGACCCTGACTTCCCCACACCAATGCTCAGGTCCCTGCTGAGGGCAGAAGGCAGTAGTGGACACTGGGTGGGGCGAGGGAGCCAGTGGCCATCCTGGCCAGATGTGGAACTACGTATGAACTAAGACTCGAAGCTCCCCTCCCCCCGCAAGCTCCAGTGTCCCACCAGACTTCACTTACAAAACACAATTTCAGAGATAAAATTAGTAATAATGTCAAGTCAGTGACCCCAGAGCATTATACCCCAAGTACAGGGCACCCCTTCTGAGACAGGGCACTGTGCAGTCACCCTTAAGCCAGTCCTGAGCACAAGAATCACCTGGGATCTTTTAAAATGCAAGATCTGACTCAGCAAATCTGGGGTGGCCCTGGGACTGTGCATTTCTAACCAGCTCCCAGAGGATGCTAACACTGTTGGCCTCAGACTATCCTTGAGTATCAAGATTCTACACCACAAGTCTCATTTTTTAACCAGTTTATTATGTCAGAGCCAATTACACACCTTCTATTTCTTTCATTATTCAAATAATGCAGCCATGAAAATAGGTATTAAATATGTGTCACCATCCATTGTATCCTTAAAATCTGATGTGTCAGAAGTAGCAAATCTATTCATATATTTATGATATCCTCCGGCCTGGGTTTAAAAACTTTATGCTTGTACATATACCGATGTCACTCAGGTGGCCATCACACAAAGGCTTCCTGATTCCTGCTCAGGTAGACAATGCCCTCCCTGCTCAGAAGGACCTATTGTTGAAAAGTGTCAAGTACAATTTTCTAAAACAGGAGCAAGGGCCCATATCCTCAGCTCATGGATAGAAATGATGGCTGAACGGTTCTGAGTTTTTAAAGATATACTTTTTCAGGAATGGCAGCAACCTTAGACTCTACTGAAGAGAGGGGGCAAGATTTCTCTGAATTCCTGTAGCAGGAACTCTCAGATTATGGAGTCCTATTCAGTGGCAACCCATGCAGCACATGAAAAATGAGATCTCTAGAAAACTGAGCCTCAGTCTCTTCATCCCTAAAATGGGGCCAATTACACTTGCCTTAGCTCATGGGATTATGCCTTTGATAAAATCATATGAAACAGTCACTATGAAAGGTTATGAACTACAAAGTACTTTACAAATCCAAAGTTGTTGCTGTTTAACAGCCTTAGAAAATGCTATAGGTTACTAACAGATGTAACATTTCAAGGTCATGCCCCATAGCATTTGAGGTGTGTATAGAAGGTAGGGGTGATAACAGAATATATTCTTTTAAAGGTGGAATGTTATGAGACTGACAAACCACTTTCATAACTGCCTGCCATTCAGTAATACTTGGAAATCCATCACCAATATGACTTATACTCAGCATCAATAAATCTCACAAAGTGAACCCTGTGCAGACCAAAGAGTAAACAATAGTGAACATTGTGTTTCACCTGTCTTGTTCGGCAAGATGAAATGAAAACTCTGGCTACCTCAACTGGAATAAAGCCTTTAGTATCTCACTGGTTTGGTTATTTTTGGAACCTTTTATGGAATATTAACTTTATTTGCTCTAATTCTGCAGGAAGCCACACTGGAAGTGCAAGGAAATATAAATGATTAAAAAGCAGAAGTGGGGGGGAAAAAGTAACCACATATTTTGCCCCAACTTTCTTAAGCTAATATATCAACTGTATCTCTTCAAAAATGTGGGATTCCCCAATTGCTATTCTTGCCCCACTTCTAACATGACTACACTCAACATGGTTCACTCACTGGTGTTAGCAGATTTTTTTTTATTGTCTGTTGTTTTACCAGAGATCAACATAAGTAAAGGAATGATATAGGAAAGTAACTTTTTAAATCAGTGGCAGTATTTTAAAATTTTCTGATGTAGCAGTGGGGGAAAACTATGAAGCTAGTTGACCCACTAACGAATCAAGCTCTAACCTAAGCCCCAGGTTATAAACAATTAAATTAGTAAACCACAAACAGTAAAGAATAAAAATAAAACTTGATGTATTATTTAAAGTACACTAGTTTTTAGACCTCCCAGGCTCACACGACACATTTTCTTAGACCAGGTCTTTATAAGAGACACCAGCCTTAAGTGACACAAAAGAGTTTTTAAATTGCAATTAGTTTAGTGTTCTTGGTTGATATTATTCTGCTTTTTCTGACCAACAATAATGAATAACCCACAAGCACTAATGAATAACTAACTCCCTTTGTCTCCAAGGACAGCAGAGCCCAACAAGAAATGTCATAGGCCCCGAAGAAAAATACAAAACCTTTACAATGAAAATCTTCCCAATTATATAGTTCTAGGGGTACTGCGAATGTGGAATTGTCTTAAATATTTAAATAGCTATGTCAAACGTGCTTATAGTGAGGATCATAAAACTGATTTCCCAGATGCTTTGAAAAATGCATTTCTCCCAGTCTAATTACAGTCTGTAACTGTTGAGCAGGAAGTAGGGAGAAATGCCATTAGTGGTACAATTTAACTTAGATTCTGTACTCACCAATTCTAGGAGGGCCAGAAAGTTGCCAACTGCAGAAAGTCCTCCAAACTCAGTCACTCACCAGCAAAGATAAATATGAAAATTCTTATCTCAGCACATTAAAAATTGACATGTGGTAAGCAATCATTTTTAAAACGAATTTCTATATCTTAGAAATATAAAGCTACAAGTAACTTTTTTCTCTGTTGTAGTACAAAGCAAATAAACAAATACACTCATGTTCCTGAGAGCCAGGGCTCTCACTGACAAATTCACAATGAGGAAGTGTGAGGAAGAACTCTGTGATGTATTTTAACTGGAACTCATTATCTTGGTCTGGTTTATCTCCTCACTCTGTCCACAGAAAGGACCTAGAAGCAATGACACCCCAGAGCCAATAAGAACACCCTTTCATCCAGTTTCCCAAGTAACAATTCCCACTAAAAGGAACCTGAACTTTTTGGAAAAATAGCTGATTCCAGGTCTGGGGCAGGGAAGTACAAATGAGCCTAGAACATCTTGCTTTGTCTCAAACCAAGGAAGTACTTAATGGGAACATGTCAAAAGGACATAAGAACTGACTTGAAGGGGCTCCCATTGGCCAAATCTGGGACAGTTTGAGCATCAGAAAAAACAATGATGGTAGTGAATTATAGCACAGTGAATTTTTTAAAAGAATACATGAATCTGCAATGACTCTAAAAGAGAAGGGAAAGAAGCTCTCCCTTCTAGAAGAATACCAGATAATAAACCTAGAAGGAATGATAAAATCAGAAAATAACTATTATGCAATCAGCAGCATAACTGATTCATACAAGGATCATCAATAAATGCTATGAGGGCTTCCCTGGTGGCGTAGCGGTTGAGAGTCCGCCTGCTGATGCAGGGGACACGGGTTCGTGCCCCGGTCCAGGAAGATCCCACATGCCACGGAGCGCCTAGGCCCGTGAGCCATGGCCGCTGAGCCTGCGCGTCCGGAGCCTGTGCTCAGCAACGGTAGAGGCCCGAGTACCGCAAAAAAATAAATAATTAATTAAAAATGCTATGAAAGGCTGTTACAGAATAAGATATTCACATACGATTATTTGGATCCACATCATTCCCAAGGTCAAAATCCTTCCACAGCTTGTTAGTGTCCTCAAGATGGATCCAAACTCCTTGGTATGGCACTCATGACCCTTCATCTGGCTACTGCTTATTCTTTTCCAGCCTCATCTCTTACCAAAGTCTCCACACCTCCCCTCAATGTGAAACCAGATAGAAGTCCATGAAAATGCACCATGATCTCTCCCCTCCAGGTTTTGAGCGTGCTTTTCTCCCTACCCAGAGTAAGTTCCAGACAGCCCCTGCCCCTTCACACACACACAGAGGACATACTCTTCCATGATTGTAAGGCTAGCTCCTCATTCTTCAGGTGCCTGCCTAGATACCCTACTCTCCTCCCAGATCCACTTTTCAAGCACCGGCTGGGAACCCCTCCCAATGTTGCCATATCACCCTGAGTGTATCTCTACCAAAGCCTTAACTATGCTTTATTCTAACTGCCCATTTATTTTTTCTGAGTTCTCAACTCCTTGAGGGCCAGGACTATGTTTTATTGGTTATTATATCCCCAAAACAGTGGCTCACCCATAACATATGCTCAATAATTATTTGTAGAGCAAATGATTGGATGAAGCTCAAACAGTCCCAGATCACCATTCTCAAACAGTTACTGGCTTAGTTTAGGAATTGTTATCCAAGATGTGAAAGGGACACATTCAGCCACTCCTGGCACCATCCAGACCACTAGTGGTATCCAAGCTGCAAGGCAAGGGGGAATAATAATACAGTTGTCCTCAACCCCTTACCCATGCCCATGCATGCCCCAATCATGCAGATCCAGAACAGGCACTGCAAACTTTTAAGCTGAGCAAGGAGCCAGAAAACAGAAAAGAAGAGAATCAGGAAGCAGTTCTAATTTTCACATGAGTTCCAAGATGTATTAACCCTGACAGTTCGTTATTCCTTAAGTACCTGAAGCATTTTTTATAAACTACGATTATAATTATAACCACTTCTAATCACTATTAAAGTAATATTCCCAAACTCCTTATTGCCTGGCAGGGCTTATGTTACTTATTCTTTCTAGACCTTAGTTCCCTTATCAGTTAATCAACAATAGCATACAACTCAGGGCTGTCGTGAGGAATAACTATGTACTGGAAAGCACTTAACATGGTGCCTGACACATGCTAAGTTATGATATAATAACTGCAAGTTATTAATATTATCACCATTATTATTGCCAGTCAGGATTTCAAACACAAGTATATATAAAAGCAAGCTACAGTTCACTAGTCAAGCATGAGCGGAAAGATTTTACTGGGCCTCAGTCCCTGAAAATACAAACACATGAACTTGACATTAAGAACCTTAGCTCGCCACGTCATGAACATAGCAACCTGACAATGACGGAGCTATTTCAGATGCAGCCCCCAGGGAAAATTTTTCCTACACTTACACTAAATATCAGTAGCTCTGAGAAATAAAACACCTCAAAACCAAGCCTACACCAAAGTAAGTAAAAAAAGAAAAGAAAAAGTTACACATGTTTACTTTTTTTTTTTTTTAAGCTACCCATTTATACCAACTTCTCCATATACAGAAATACACAGACACTAAAACAAAAAACTTTTGGGTTACTTGCCTGATATAAATCATTATTCATCATAATTGGATAAGTTATGAGTTAACTGGGTGAATGGCTACTCACAAGGCTGCTAGTAATTTTATTTGGTGGTATAAACACTTAGTATAAACATTTAAAACTAAATGCTAAAAATACCTAAAGGAATATATAATCATGCTATTTTACATAACTGAGCTATATTTTACATGGGATACATACTCCTTCTTTTTCTAGCCCCAATACACATATCATTAGCAATATAACCTCATTAAGTCAACAACAGTTTCTAGAGAGAGCATGTCACTCACATAATTTGTTATTCTCCAAAAATTATTCTTAATTTAAAATGTATGGTAATTCAAACACTGCTTAATTAAAACCATTCTCTCTGCATTTCAAATTAACAAGTTTTTTCTAGTTCTCAACAAGCACAAAAATACATCTTTTCATTATACTCTTCTAGCTGCCTACTCTCTTGTCACCAGCTGTATTATAAAAATTATAGGTTTAGGGACTTCCCTGGTGGCGCAGTGGTTAAGAATCTGCCTGCCGATGCAGGGGACACGGGTTCGGTCCCTGGTCCAGGAAGATCCCATATGCCACAGAGCAACTAAGCCCGTGCGCCACCACTACTGAGCCTGCGCTCTACAGCCCGCGAGCCACAATTACTGAGGCCCGCATGCCTAGAGCCCGTGCTCTGCAACAAGAGAAGCCACCACAAGGAGAAGCATGCACACCACAACGAAGAGTAGCACCCCCCGGGCTTCCCTGGTGGCGCAGTGGTTGAGAGTCCGCCTGCTGATGCAGGGGACGTGGGTTCGTGCCCCGGTCCGGGAAGATCCCACATGCCGCGGAGTGGCTGGGCCCGTGAGCCATGGCCGCTGAGCCTGCGCGTCCAGAGCCTGTGCTCCGCAACGGGAGAGGCCACGACAGTGAGAGGCCCGCGTAACGCGCAAAAAAAAAAAAAAAAAAAAAAAAAGAGTAGCACCCCCACTCAACGCAACTAGAGAAAGCCTGTGCACAGCAACAAAGACCCAATGCAGCCAAAAATGAATAAATAAAATTTTTAAAAATTATAGGCTTTGCTCTTAGAATAATTTTTTATCATTTTATGTACTAGTTCCTCATTTTATTGGCTGTTAAAATTTCTCCCTTTTTAATCCTTTTCCTTCCAAACACCATCTTTCTTCTAGCATCCAACTAACATAATGACAGTTCCAGCCACCCATCTCCTCCATGGCCTGCAGAATCCAGCCCCTGGTAAGCCAAGGCAGAGCTCTGTGTATCCAGAGGGCAGGATCATACTAAACTTGCTCTTGCCCTTCCTCTGCCACCACCCACCCTACCTCCCTGTTTCCAATCTTTCTATCTCATCTTCCACTCTATTTCACAGTCCCATGAGATGACACATTTACCACTGTGGTGCCCTCACCCTCACACGTATGTACACGTGTACACGTCAACATCCTTTCCTAGAAAGCTACATATCATTATGAGACTAACAACTTTGACCCTGACACTGAATCATGTATTTTTCCATTGGATTTGCTGGCAGAGAAGAGACAAGGAGGAGAAAAAAAATAGTGTCCACTTTTAAAAGATCCCAAAAAGACAATCCTACCTTTCCCAGATTTTGGAGGAAAGGGGCTTCCAAACTCCTGTTGCTTTGGCTTTAAAGTGTGTGGCCCTGACATGCCTCCAGTCTGGGTGACCTGGAAACGTGGCTTCCCACTGGTGAGCACTTGTCTCCTGGGGCTCAAGGCAGGCAGATGGATGGGGCTCTCATTCATGTTGCTCTGAGGAGCCATCCCTCCTCCTGAGGGCATCTTGAGATGGAGGCTGTTAGCAAGGCTTCCAATGGCAGGGCTTGGTGTGCTGCCACAGGATGAGGGGCCAGGAGTCCCCGAGTGGGCTCGAATGGGAGGAATATGTTGGCCACTGACCATCCCGGGCCCCTGTGGGGTTCCTGATGTCCGGTGGAGATTCATGCTGCATGACCTTCCATTCATTCTGACAAAACCTGTAGCCAGGTTGGTCAAATATCCAATGACACTAATGATTCCTTTCAGGCAAAGTCCAATAAGTTATCCATGGTGTGGTTTATTAGCCTGTTTAAAAAAATAAATGCAGGCATTTTTAAAAGTAAAAACGAAAATAAATTACAGCGAGTTTTCAACCTGTGTAGCATTCATATCAGGAAGAAAAGAAGCACTCTCAGCAAAACGGTCTTTTATGTAGAACAGGGTTATCTAATACATGGTTCATTGTCAGGCACTCTCCCCTCCTGCACTCGTTGTAGACATGGATTATGGATCACTGCACTGTTTTTTTTGCCAATGAACCCTTCTCAATACAGTGCTCTTGGCAACTATAACCAATCTACTGGTGCCAGCTTGCAAAACGAAACTTATTTTGCTCCGTAGTGGATTTGTCGGTACTAGCTCACATTTGCTACAGTGTATCCTGGGAAACCCAAAAGCATCACCTTCATGAGCTGTGAGACTAGTGCTTCAAAGATTCCAGTAAACAAACAAAAAGCCAATACAGGGCTTCCCTGGTGGCGCAGTGGTTAAGAATCTGCCTGCCAATGCAGGGGACATGGGTTTGAGTCCTGGTCCGGGAAGATCCCACATGCCGCAGAGCAACTAAGCCTGTGCGCCACAACTACTGAGCCTGTGCTCTAGAGCCCGCACGCCTAGAGCCCGTGCTTCACAAGAGAAGAAGCCACCGCCATGAGAGGCCCGCACACCGCAACGAAGAGTAGCCCCCGCTCACCGCAACTAGAGAAAGCTGCACAGCAATAAAGACCCAGTGCAGCCAAAACTAAATCAAGAAAAATTTTTAAAAAGCCGATATAACCTCTAAAAGAGATTATGAGGACATTAAACCATCTCAGATTTTTACTCTATGAGCAATCTTTTTCACAGTCCCTAGATTTACAAAGGATAAAAAAATAGGCATGGGAATCTCACAAAGGCTTCATATATCCATATATCCAAATATTCACAGCAGCGTTAGAGTCTTGGTTCTATACTGATCCTGAGTTATGGGGAAGGAAATAGAATCAACATCACAATACTCTCACCTTCCAGTAAGATCCTAGAAAAGGAAAAGGCTGTGTGAAATGCTTTATGGAAAGCATAAGGACAAAACAACCCTTCTAAAGGTGAGTATGTTCATCATGCACCACACACAGTAAACTGACAGTAGTTCCATGAAGCTTCCATCTGCCATCTTACCACTCCCTTCCTCAAGTGGCAGAGGGAGAACCAAAAGTAGTGACGTGGCCACAGGACATCATCATCCATCCATATATAATAATGTCAGTACTTCCTGGTTATAAATCATTAGGAAAGGCCTTTTCCTCCCTTGATCCACAGTTCCCCAAAATGTGTGTAATAACATGACTAAGTGCCACTACTCCAAATAAATGACCGACATAGTCACAATCTGTATTCTTTTATACAGACATGATAGTCATGGAAAGAAGCCAAAGCTGAACAAACACAAGAAATACAGACTGAGTGCAAAGTAGTAATGGCCAGATATCCTCAACTGGATGACTCCCATTTTTTCTCTATGATCCACTCAATGTCTTAGACGAATATTTCCAACTCAACTCCCAAATGAATGTTCCATAAATCATCAAGTACAAGATATCAAGAACAGCAAACCTTTTGTGAAGAATTTTTTTTTACTGTTTTAGAAAATCAAAAATACAGGTATCCCTTGCTTTTCAAAATTTCACCTTACGCCACTTTGCTTTTACAAAACTTACCTAAGTACCTCTAACCAAAAGAAATTTGAGGAGGATTTTCACTTTTATGAAAAAAGGTGAAAAGCAAAAACAGCTTTAGCATTTGTTCTGCAGGGGGCCATTATAGAGGCAGTACTCACCCCAAGCAGTGAGAGTGCTCCTTCGCTGGGAACTACGCTCAGCATCTCAACTTCAAGCCTCCAGAGCATTGAACTGTGTCTGTGAACATCTGTGCTTTATCTCATTTTATTTTGTGCATCCCTTAGCAACATGTGTCCTAAGGTAATTGCTTCTTCGTTTTATGCCATTTCAGCTGATGAAAGATTTCATAGGAACACTCTACTTTCAGATAGCAGGGGAAACCTGTAGTATTTAATTTTCAAGCCAAGCACTCACTGTGCCTTCTGCAAAGCTGAGTGTGTATGCCCATATGTTGAGGAACTTCCAAAATTACCAACAATATAAAACTGGAGTGTTTTCTTCACCTTTATCAAGTCTCCATTTTATTAAGAATTCTATCAGTCTGTCACATTTAATACTGACATGCCTCCTCGGAAAAAATCCTAGGTCTCACTCCTGTCCTTCCCTCCACTACAGTTGCCAAGAAGGGACAAATAAATCTAATGAAGATTATCCAAAACTGCATCATTTAAGTTTGTTTATGGAACAATAAGAAATGAACCCTGGTACCAGACTGGTTGTAAGGTTTTTTTTTTAATTATGGAAAAATTCCAATGCCTTTTCTGCTGCATCCATTTAGAAGAACTCAAGTATACTACCAGCTGTCTGTTGATTCACTGGTTGATTGTGGGCAAGAGTCATTTAATGTCTCTGTGCTGTGCCAGATGATATTGGCCATCTATTCTCCATTCATTGATAAAACAGTGTTTTCTGAGGCACTTTGAACCCTGCAAAAGAAAGCACTTATTCAGTACCAACCAAAAAAAAAAAAAAAAAAGGCAAAATAAATATGTTGTATTGGCAATTTGTTGAAAATGAGGAATTATCCAACATGACTGGAAATATGAGTCACTAAGACCATGGGCCAAGTGACAAGTTTCTGCAGATTTGCAGACTATGCCCATTTCCAGGTTTTTTAAAAATAAGGGAGTCGATTTTGGCATCAAGATCATATATAAGCAGGAATTCTCATAAAAAATCTGGGTAAAAACATATAAGTAAGGGCTTCCCTGGTGGCGCAGTGGTTGAGAGTCCGCCTGCCGATGCAGAGGACACGGGTTCATGCCCCGTCCGGGAAGATCCCACATGCCGCGGAGCGGCTGGGCCTGTGAGCCATGGCCGCTGAGCCTGCACGTCCGGAGCCTGTGCTCTGCAATGGGACAGGCCACAACAGTGAGAGGCCCGCATACCGCAGAAAAAAAAAAAAAAAACATATAAGTAAGTACTCAGCATTTGGTTAGATCATTAAGAAGGTGAGTTTGTAAGAAGGAAAAATAATTAAAGAACTGAGAATTTAATTATCAGAACTCATACCTGCCCGGATATTTATTTTATTTTTATTTTTTATAAATCACACTCCTGTTTTAAATAGCTTTAGGGTGAAAGTAAAAACAACAACAAAAATGTACTTAAATTTTATTACTAAAAAAGCAATAGCCAGAAAGTAAAGTGATTAATACCATAAAGAAAAACCAATAGGTCAATGGTGTGTGAGCTGAGAAAAACCAGCCTCAAGACAAAAATAAAATAAACTGTATGAGAAAATATGCCAAATAATCCAGTTTTCACATTAATTACACCAACAAATTTTTTAAGCATTAGACACCAGAATTTAAAAATCAATTTGTTTATTCATACTATATAATATTTTACGTGCTTTTTGGCCAGGTCATATGATCATAATTCTAAGCCCACTTGGTAACAAAAAAGGAATAAACAGCTAACTTTTAAGAAAGACCCATCCTCACTGAGTCGGAGTGAATAGAGTACTCAACTAGAAGTTAGGACACCTAACTAATTGTGTTCTAATTCTAATTGTTCTAATTGTGGCAAATCATTTACAACATCTCTGGACAGTTTTTCATCCACAAAATGAAGAATTTGGTGATAATCACTTGAAATTTTGTTCTTCCAGATAATTAAGAAAATGAAGATTATGGAAAATACTCATTAACTATGATGAAGGATAAATATGTAGATTTTTATACCTATGGCACTTAAATCAAAGGGATTGGGTGGATATGAAAGCAAAAATAACAGTAATCTCTACTGTCTCCATCACATCAGAGATGTGCTGAAAGACAACACCCACCTTGAAAAATGAACATTGGGTTAAATTTTCCTACACTTTGCCAGAAAGTAAAATCACAACTAATCACTATCAAAACCTGACTGGTAGGATTCCACTGGAAGAGCATCTTTCTATTTAAAAACTTAATCAAGTTCTCCACCATTACTTTCTCCTCTGTCCTCCATCCAACTACTCTAAACCTAAGCATCAACAGAAAAAAAGAAGAAAAAGGAAAAGCATGGAACCCCCGGAAGTATAAATTTAGGGTACTTTGGATCTGACATATTAATACATTTAGATTTTTAATACTCCTTTGGTTCTAACAATGAAAATGTTCATTCATCCTGCTATATGAGTCAACATAAGTTAATAAATCTTTCCTTTCGGCCACTTGAAAACTCTTAAAACACATTCCTGTAAGTCAAGTCAGAGAGGAAGTTACTTAACTCCTAAGAAAACCAAGGCACAAAATCACTTAATGATAATTTCATTAGATTTCTGGAAAAGCTATGACTTTAATCAAAATACAAGATCATGACTCTACCTTCTACCCAAAGCTCAAGGCACTGTGCCGTGTGGATTAAAAGATTACACAGAACAATGTTAACTCATCCCTTCAAGAAAATTCCAAAAACACGAGTTCTATAATGTCTATTTACAGCCAAAAGCCCTTTCTTAGTTAATATTATTAACAGACTCATCTAGAGTCATAATTCATCTGATGAGCCAGTTAATTATTAATTTTCATACATCATTTCATTTCCTTAGGCTACATTTAGCCTTTGTTACATTTTCCATTCCTTATGCCACAAGCATTTCTTACCCTGCATAGAAAACCTGATAATGAGACACAAAATGCCTGTCAGCAAACAAACTGCTCCTGGGCTGGCTTCTTATATACACGTCTAAACCATCTAAAATAGAGTTTTTATTGATTCTTTTTATTTCTCCCGCTTCGGGTTAATGATTGTATAATTTCATTAACATTGCCTTTTCAACATCACTGCCTTGATCGCTAATAGGCCCCTGCTATTCCCATGGGTTTCTCTAGTTACAGCTTTGTAGCCAGAAGAATATAGAAATGAAAAGCCTATTGATAGATAATATAAGGTATTCTCGTGCACTGCTGCAGTGTGAAGCACGTTTTGCAATTCAATCAAGGACAGATAGAGCTGAATGTTCTTAGATCCTAGGAGTTCATTTTAATAAGCAGAATGTACCTTGTCCTAACACAGGTGACTGACTCCTCAGAAAAGATTGTATAAACAAACACCAATCGTGTAAGTCATTTTACTGGCAACAATATAAACACAGCTATATTAGATGTCACCAATAAATCAAAATTATTCTTGTCTGCAATTTTAACAAGAGGAAAGTGCAAACATGTGCCTGTGAAGCTGGAGGATACTATAGAGGAAATGCACTGGATGCATACAATATCATTTCTCTAAACTGAAAGTATATTAAGTAACCAGCAACAAAGTTTAGTTGATCATTTCCGTGTTTTCATAACTTTATACAGTGAGACTGACACTCTCACAGACTTTACAACAGAGGTCACACAGAAACAGGGATGGAATAATTCCACATTTGGGATGTGGAGTGGAAACTTGGGGAGGTTACACCTTGTAACTAGTACATATAGACCGTATAGTCACTTGGGCACTCCCAAGGTCTAATATATGTAATTCGAGAATATTAACATATTTATTTTGAATACTAAGATGTTTATAGCTATTACTCAAGCAATATAATCACCAATAAAATGAAATCAAAGAAGTTTAGCTTTGAGTTATACCATACTTTACTTAAAAGTATGAAGACAAATCAGTGTTCCCTTCAGAAATTCAAGACCATTCTACCAAAGACCACTCAGAAAAGATTATATAATGAACTTATGGATCCCATCTAATAGAATTCCTGACTCTGTTTTAATCTGTGATTACAACTCTTTGCTATCGAATTAGAGATATACACATTTTAACTTTTTTATATAAAATTTTCTTAAAAATAAAAATAATCTTCCCTAAATTTATAGAGTAAAATATCTGGCAGTGCCTTTTTAATCAAATTTAGTGGCTACGATACTAAAAATGTGGGTAGTCATTATGGACAGGACACTGAGGAAAGGAAGGAAAGGGAAAGGGAGAAGAGGGACAGAAAGAAGGAGAGAGAAGGAAGGGGAGGGGAAGGCAGTGCTAAAAAATGACCAAATCTAATGCAGGAATTTATTCTGTAGTTAGTTAATCCTAACTTAAAAATCAGAAGCAGCATTGAGAACATTCCACACGATGCTAGTGATTACGGATATCTGGAAGAAATATAGAACCTTCAAGAAAATACTGCTGGAGGGCATTATTAGAAGTTCAATAACCTCTCTTAGAATCTACTTTCCACACTTCAATGCATCTATGCAACTCTCATATCCCCCTAACTTACTAAATGTCACTATTTTTAGTAGCAATTACCTACAAGTGTTTCATCAACTTTGCCTCAGTCATGAACTCATCAATGAGTACAGAAAGTTCTAGAAAAATATGGCCCTACCAAAAAACGGCAACAGAGAGGGGGATAGTTAGGGATTCCCTTAGTCAGCTGCAAGAAATCACACACAATGAGAACGAACTTGAAACCAAAAAGATTTTTGAGACAAACATAGGTAAGTTCAGAAAGGTAACCATGCCTTGGCCCATGCATTGGCCCAAGGTGAATATGGGCCATAAGTTCCTAGATCTATGTTTAACAAAGTAATGTTTCTAAAGCACTGTTTTTCAAATTGACGGCAATCCATTGGTGAGCCCTGAAATCAATTATTCAATGGCAAAACATTTTTTTAATGAAATAGAACCAACTAGAATAAAACAGAAGCTATCAATGTGCATCAAATATATTAATGGTTAAGAATTGTTTCCTTTTAATGATTTGTGGGTGTATATGTCTGCATATCTATATGCATATAGTGTATTCTGGGTAAGATGAAAAATATATTTTCTGGTGGGTTGCAGACAAAAAAGCATAAAAGCTACTGTTATGGAAGCATTTGGACTATCTGCCTGCCCAGGTACTTAACAGGAATATCTGTAGACACAGACAGAATTAAACAACCAAAGTAAAACAAATACCATAATATAGCCGTAATAAAGAAAAGATCTAAATGTTTGACATTTTTAGCTTTATGAAAAATAAGGCTTAAATCACACAAAGCTACACTCCTACCACTGTTATCTTTCACTTTATCTTTTATTTAGCATCAACTGATCAACTGTGCTCTACAAATATCAATTAACCAACTGACTACCAGAATCAGGATCAAAATGACTGACAATTTTATATCTTCCTTGTTCTAAAGGGTACATGACCTTCCCTGGAATAAAACTTCACTTTTACAGTGATAAAGAGGGCAAGTATAAATTAACACATAACTGCCTTTGAGAACTGACTTTTTTTTGAAATCTGTTCTTAATACGAGTTAACCATCAGATCCTATGAAGAGGAATTTGAAATGGAAAAACGAACACATTCCCAGTGATGTCACCACTGAATTAATTACCTGAATTGCAAAGAGTGAACAAACACCACATGGCCATGGTTTGAGACACAAAGCCTTCTTCAGAAATATAAAAGAAAAGTAACTGGCTGGAGATTTTTCTTTAAAAAAAAAAAATCCATCCTCACACAAGGAGATACACAGGTTGTAAAATACGGCAAATGAAAGTGCATTCTTTGTCACCTAGTATGTATAAATAACTACTCAGCCCATATGAATAGCTATTTGCAAAGCTAAAACTCACTATATGTTCAAAAGGATAATAAACATCTACCTATGGAAGATTCTAGAAATAAATTGAATTTAGCACTCATTAAACCAAATATTCAAATATATTAAATTATCCCTATCACTTGTGTAACTGAGTGATTTCTTTCCTTCAGTGTAGTTAGTTATTCCTTAAAAGTAACCAATGTAACTATTTTTAGCTGTTGGTAGACAGAAGTTTTATACAAGTTAAATTATGTTCACTGACATCACTGCAGAAGTATGAATGTCCACAACAATGACTAGGCCCTTAACCAACATGACAACATATTTATTTAAAAAAAAAAAAAAAAAAACCCTACATGAATGACTCAGTCAAGTTACAGACAGAAGTGGAATCTATTGGTCATGCTGCAAAGGTTGAGAAAACATTAATCCATTTCTTCACACACAGGAATAACAAGAATTCATATATAGGCCTGGCATCTGGTTACTTTTGTGTGTACAGTATTCAGCAGGCCTAGAACTGAAACTTCATAGATCTGGCTCAGAACTTCTGAAATAACTGACAATGAGAAAGCCTGACCTTTTTATCAAGGAGCCTGGGACGGGGTCTGATCTTGCACTATAATCCTATCTGCCCATCTGCAGTTCAGCAAGGCTTGCTGCACCTGAAGGAATGTGTAGTTGTTCCCATTCTTGGCCTGAAGAGATCATGTCAGACAAGAATGGCCCCCACCAGCTTTCTTTACTTCAAGTCTGCTTTCAACTACTTAGAGCCTTCATGATTCCAGTTTTACAAATAAATCCCCTGATTTTGTTCCCACAGTAGAAAATGATTAGATCCTTGTTTCTGTTCATCCTACATACTGCCTTTGAGTCCACCTGAGTGGTGTTTCCCCTCCTCCCTTCTTTTGCCCTCTGTTTCCCCAAATCCAGATTCTATTCAACCTCCAGGCCCACCCCACCTTAGGCCTTCTCTGATCCTCTCTTAATCCCTCTGTCTCTGATCTGTAAAATGGTGAGAATTACACTGTTGTACCTAGTTCACAGCATTACAGAATATTAAATGAGATAATGCACGTTACTTGTTTAGCACACTGTCTGGTACATAGAAGGATCCAATAAATGTTGACTATTTCACTCTATGTACACCTCCTTTAACATTCATAACTTTCTGCATTGCCTTATAGTTATTTGCCTATGTTTCATCTTCCTGTCTAAATTCTAATTTCATTAAGTTTTAGGACTGTGTCTAAATTACCTCTGAACTCTCCCCAGCCCTTATAGGTACACAGATTATTTTATATTATACCTTTATATTTATATTTTTCACACTACCTGTGTCACACATATTGACTTTTCATATACATTTATGCACATATATTTATTATATTTATAGTTATCACACTGTACTGCTTATTTATACTGAAAAGCATAGTATAAATGAAATATATAATTATATATTTATACATTAATATCCTATATTTATCATTTATTGCCTGAATAAATATAGTCTAAGTAAGGTGTGACCATAAAATCATGAACCTTACGCTCTGTGCCTTGTTGAACCAGTTTAATTACAGTTGTGTGCTTCCTGGTCTATTCCTCCCAGTCTATTCCTTTCTTTATTAGAACAAAGCAGCATAAAAACTCCATCTCTCTCTTCTGAGCCGGCATATTATTCTTGTCTTTACCTTGGCATACTCGTGAACAATGAGAAATCCTAACTAAAAGTCACAAAACAAATACAGTCATTTCAGTACTTTCACCCAGGCGCTTCTTTGCGTGTTGGGGGAGTGGCGGGGGGGGGGTGCTATCCCTAACAGAGAGACTGCCGAATGCATTCTGGGCTGTCACGGTGGTAGCTGCTCCTCAGCATTCTCCTTGCTCACCCTAAGCTGGCTTCACTCATGTTCAGTCTCCCTAATCAGACAGTCATTAGGATGGAGAATAGGGCTTCTGCTTCTGTCAGCGTTTTTCCTTAATTCTGTCATATTAAGTAACGCCTGACCAACCAATTTCTGCAAGCCAAAATGTTCCCCTAAACTTTAAAGGGGAGTCCAAATTATTTGACCTACTAAAAGGTTGTTATATCAGCAAAAGAAGCCAGACCCAAGGGTGCATATTGAATTATCCCATTTACATAAGGTATTAAAAAGACGGGCAACATTATTACATCTCGTAGAAGTTAAGGCAGTCATTACTCTTGAGGAGAACACAGTGACTGGAAGGGCTGGGGGAAGACAGTGATGAGAAGAGAGTAAGAGTGATGTTTCTGGGGTGTTGGTAATGTTCCATTTCTTAATCCAGATGCTAGTTATTCAGTTGTGTTCAGTTTGTGAAAATTCATCAAGCTTAAGATGTATGTACTTTATCAATATTTTATTTTATCTCAATAAAAATATTTTATCTCAATAAAAATTTTGGACTTTGTGTCAACTCTGCCTCAAGTAAGTGGAAAACTAGGAAAACTTGGAATTTGAGCATCTTTTAATCAAACTACATGTTAATGTCATTTCAAAGACTTTATTGTAAGTTTTATCCTCCTGGAAAGAGTAAGGCAGCATGGTTATATTGCACAGATTTCCTATGTGCCGTTTATTTATGTTTTAAATTTATTTTCAGTCCTGATTGAGTCTATGAGCCAACCAAACTTTAAGAAAAGTTAAATGTTAAGTCTTGTATTTCAATCTTCCTTATAATATCCTCTACAGAAAATAATTACACAGAAAATGACTTCTCCAAGGAAGAGAATGTGCACAGGATGCCATTTCCTGAATTATCTCCTTCAAGAAGTACTCCTTCTATACTCTGGAAGAACTACAAATTAACATTACAACTCCAGAGATCAATAACTACAATATGAGAGAGACAACACTGGAAAGAATGTCCTCAAATTAATTTACTAGCAGGAAAGAACACTCAGAGAAAAAAGACTAAGAACACTGAGCTCTCTTCTGAAATGATGGAAAGACCACTTTCTGCCATATAAATGAAGGTAGGGCTGGTACATGATCAGTTCCTCCCAAGCAAACCAACCGACCCCCCAAGTATTCAATTTCTGACAGACTCTTTACTATTAAGGAACTTGTATGTTATCGGGAACCAGAGAAAAGATGCTCTCTCAAACTGGCCTAATGTGAACCAAGGAGAGATGGAGTTACAGCAGCAATTAGATTTAACTATTCACACTGCAGGATTACTGAGTCCTCTGGGTAACAAAGGAAAGGACTTCAACTACCAACAAGGAAAGGTGTTTGAAAGTAACTGGAAAAGAAATCCCCACTCTTCCTTTCCAAGGTAGTGTTAGGGCTAATCTGGCTGCATAGACAACTAGTGAAAACATATGAAAACTGTAAAGCATTCAAAGGCGATCATTAAACTTCAACAGTTCCCAATTGCAAAAATAACATCACACTCTCCTGTCTCTAAGTGGCTTCAAACAGTCATTGTGGCAGATCCTTTTTCTACAAACTTTTGCTGGTTGCAGCTGTTTCACACTTCACTGTAAGCAAACTTGAAGGAGGGAGAAAAGAAGGAATGGGAAAATTTAAACCAATACAAATCAATTTTATACAAAAAAAAAAGTTTCCCCATTTATGTAAAAAGGGAGGTCCAGTCAGAAATGCTACAGAGAGGGAAACAGACGTCTGGCTAACTCCCAAGGCAGAAATCATGACTCATCAAAGCTTTCAGAAGGGACAGAATGAGACTCTGCATTTGTCTTGAGTTCACCTTCAGGCCAAGGAATGCTCTCTGAACTGGGAACTGGGAAACTTGATTGTCTGCCCTGCGACTGTGACAACTGGCTCTGAGGCCCTGGGCAAAACTCCTAAAACTCTCTGGGTCTCAGTTTCCTCATCTGTAGGTGATAACCAAGATCCCATCATACTTGAGATTCCCTCTTTCCACAACCTAAAGGGAACTGGTCCACTGGGGGGAGCTGCAGAACATTCCTCTTCTCAAACTCCAGAGCCCCGGGCCCAAACTCTGGGGCGACGCTATGTCCTACAAGTAGGTGGGGAGAGGGTGCAAAGCCCTCTTCTCTGCAAGAAGGGGCCGCAATTCCTGTTATCAAGTCCCTGCGTTTCCGGAAGTACCCTCCACCCCCACCCCCTGCCCTGGGTTTAGATGCTGCAGGGATGAGGGCCCAGCTGATGTCCGGGAAAGCCTAGTAAGGGGGTGAGGAATATCGAGGTGGGGGGGCTCTCCAGCCAGGAGGAGGGCTGGAGAGATCGGGAGAGGTGCCGGGGACCCGCCGGGCGAAGGAGAAGCGTGTGGGGCAGGACAGGAGAAGGGCAGCACTTATCTGCTCATGACCCCCCTATCTTGGCCACCGGAGATCCGAGGCCCATGCCCCTGGGCTCTCTGGCAAGGAGTGAGGGGCGGGTCCGGGGAGGCAGAGGCGACAAAGCCCTGCTGGGGACGCGCTGCTGCGACCCCGTTACTCCCTGGCCGCCTCTGCCCCTAACCCTCGGCCTTGTCCGCAACCGAGCGCAGCAAAACAAAACAAACTCGTGCAGGCTTCCTGTTGTGCAACCCAGTCCTGAGTAAGTCGGGGCCGAATGAGCGCTGCGGCTGGCCCGCGGCTGGGAAGTCCAAGAGGCAGGGAGCAGCGCGCTGCCCGGCCCAATCCCGGATCCCGAGGAAGTCGCAGCCTGCTCGCCGCTCCCGGGAGCGCACGCTCCCGCCGGCCCGAAGCCCCCACCCAGCTATCGCCCTAATCCTTGTTCTTTCACTTCTTGCCTCTTAGACACCCCCAAGTCGAGGGTGCGACTCGGGAAGCCAGAAATGACCTTTCAGAAAGTTTCTCCCTACAGGTACCTAATTGAATCATCCATAGGATGACAAATCCGTCAGGGCCAAGTTTTCCAGACATTTGGGTGACTTCCTCATCACCGAAGTGACTTGTCAGCTCCAGTGAGTAACTTGGAAGTGTCGCTCTGGGCAAGGTGTGTGTTTAGGAGAAAGCCGGCTGCTCACTCACGCTTTCCAGAAAGCGGCCTCGGGCGACTTCAAAATACACACAGGGTCATTTATAGGGACTGGAGTTGTGCGCAGGACAAAGTCCCCGAGACTGAGACATTTCCCAAACAGTGCTGACATTTTGTCGGGCCCTATAAAAATGTAAATGTGAGGTGACAAACCTAGTGGGGAGTGTGCGCGTCTGAATCTGTGCATTTTGCGGCGTGGGTTTATAGTTATAGTTACAAGACCTGGCGGCTGCGAGTCGCTGGACCCGTCCCCACGAGGAGTTAATGTACCCCCTACCGGAGGACCTCCGGAGCAATGGGGAGGGACATGGGCTTGGGTGAGGCACAACATGGAAAACAGCCTTCGTTAGAGCTCCACAAACACGTGGAACTGGCAAAGGCAACTAAAGCCCCGTGAGCGCGAGAGAGACCTCATGTCAACCCATCAATTCCCACTTCTCCAAAGTTTCCCTTCAGTGGGGACTCATGGGTGGCGTGCACAACCATGCCCTTGCGTTCCGTAACCTGCCCTGATTTTGTAGCCTTCTGGACCCTGTAGTTTAGAAGAAAAGCCAAAAACAAAAAAAGTCTTCCTCATTAGAAAAACTTTAAAACCTTGTTGATTTCCTCTCCGTCTTCTTCAGTCGACGCTTTTAGACAACTGACAAGAACACGGCTTGACTCCTAATTGAGAATTGTTATCTATCTCAGTAAACAGACCTTTTAGAGAATCTGGGTGTTGGAGTGCACGTATTCTTAAACCTGAGCGAACGCCACCCGCTCAGCGTGGAAACAGTTCTAATACCTAGTTTGTATCTCTGAGCGTTGCAACTCCCCCACATTCTCAAGCGCCCGGCTTCTCCCGTCTCTCGCCTGCGAGCAAAGTTCCTATGGCATCCACTTACCAGGTAACCGGGATTTCCACAACAAAGCCTGGCGTGCGGGTCCCTTCCCCCGGCCAGCCTGAGCGAGTGACAGCGGGCGGCCAGCGCTGGCGAGGAGAAACTTGGGGCTCCAGCCCTTCAGCGCGCTCCCCCGGCTCTGCCTCCTTCGGAAATGAAAACTCCCATCCAAGCAGGGGGACAGAGCGCGGAAACCCGGCCCAAGAGCCGTGTGTGCGCGCGCGTGTGCTAGGGCAGCGGCGGCAGGGGGAGGAGGGGGCAGAAGTGGGGTGGCTGTACCCTCGGCATCAGCTCATTCTGCCGCCCCCTCCCCGCGCGCATACATACACACACACACACACACACACACGGAGCAAATAATATCTTTAAAAAGTTGAGTTTCGACTTTGTGCCTCGCGCGTCCTGTTCATCCTCGCCCTGGGCCTGGGGGTGCGTCTGGGGGCCGGCGCGGGATGCTGGCTAACTGCTTTCGGCGGGTTCCGTCGGGAGGACGCTGGTGCGAGCCTAGACGGCTGCGGGCAGCGAACGGGGCTGCGGGGAGGGGCAGTGGTGGCGGCCCCAGCGCTAGTGCCCGTGCGCGCCACGCTCTGGGCTGCCCTGGCGGCGCAGTGTGGACGCGGCTGCAGGGAGAGGGGAAGGGGGAAGAGGGAGGGAGAGAGGGAGGGAGGGAGGGGTGAGGGAGGGAGGCGGCCTGGGAGGAGAGTGGATGTGTGTGCGGCCGCCGAGGGCCGGCCTGTAGGCAGCTGCTTCCTGAGTGTGAGCGCGGGAGGGGGAAGGGGGGACGGGCTCGCTGGTCACCAGGCTGGCCAATTCGAAGGCCGAGCTTGTGTCTCCCTCTCGACGCGCTCAAGCACATAGTCCTTCCCGTGCGCCAGGGAGTCAAAGAACTCCAGAACCGGCTAACAGCCGGGAGACACTTCACCACCTTCTTGGGCCTTATTTATTGAACGGGTTTTTTTTTTTTAACATGCAAAAGCGTCAGCATTTCGACAAGAGTTAATGTCAAAGCATAAACAAGTTAAATAAAAAAACACGCAGTAGTAAAATGGAGAGAAAAATTAAAAAGTGGAAAATGGCAAAAGGGTCTTTCTAATATACAGGATTGAAGGCACATAACTTGGAAAATGGATAGGTGAAGATGCCTTTGGCAACTTTTTAAAGTAAAGAATAAGCAGAAAAGAGAGGAAGGTGATGGAAGTGTTACAAAATGTAAAATTCTAAACACGGGCTGCTAGGAATGGAGGCACATTCCCTGCATATGTTGCACCTATATAGTGGACCATTCTTAAGAATCCAACATCCTCAACTTCATACCCCACCTAAGCTGTGACCCCAGTCCTTCTGCTTGGTTTGGTCAGAGACCTCAAGAGGCTGTCCCCAGAAAGCCAACTGTTAATGGTTCCCTACATGTACTGCCACAGATGCGTGGACTTCCACCTTGGGAGTCAATGTAAGTAAAGCACACAGTATTCTCCAGTTAGACCTTTCTACAGTGAGAATATTATTCACCCTCATGAATGAAATGAATGAGGATATCTCAAGACACTTAGATTCTCACCAGTCCTTGTATTCTATTCCAGGGCTCTCACTGAACTATAAATTACCATTCAGGTAGCAGATGCTGTGATCAAGATAAAAGCCCTCAAGTACACAAATGACTCACCAAAGATTGTTGACAATTTTCATTTATCTTACTTCAGAAATAATATTACTAGAGTTGGTCTGTATCCAAGGTATGCCATCACCAAAAAAGTCCAGTTTTCACAATACTTCCTCTGTCTCGTTATGATCCGCTTTTCAAGATTCCCTTCAGGGAAGGCATTTTTTTCCTTTCCCAAAGACACAAACTCATCAGAATATTAATCACCAGAATATCTGTCAGCAGAAGTGGAGGGAAGGAAATAAAGTAATAAGTTCTTAAGATATGTAATTCTGTCAGTTTTCCAGTTTCTCCCTCTGTTCTTCCTCTCTTTTTAAACAGAAGTATCCAAAAGCCCAAGATGGCAATAGAAGGGGGTTCAACCACACACAAGAAAAGAAAATACTCATAAAATGAAGCATGCAGCAGTATCACAAAAACAAAGAAACCAAGTGATGGAAGTTGCCATGACTATTCCACTGTGGCTAGTTATGGCAACAGGCCTGACGTTCACATAAAAACTCTTCCTCATTAACTCCAGCCTTCCGGAGCAGAGCAAGATGGGAACACTGACCCTTCAATGCATCACGGGAAATTCTCTTCATCCAGATTCTTTTGTTGTACATACTGCTCCCCAGGAACAAGACAAGCCTCAATGGAGGTTGCAAAAAACCTTTCCAACGTACCTTAAATATCATTTCAAATACAATGGTTTCGATGCATGAAATTATATCCTAGGGGCTTACAGAAGCTTCCAAAACTTCCCACTTGATGGGAATAGCTGGAAGAGAAATATATAGTGTTACACCCTACTTTAATCAATGGCTCATGGAAATAAAACACTGGGAAAGTTATGAGTCATCAACCTGGATTCCCAAAATTCTCTTCACTTATAAGAGCCCAAGGGTGGGAATTTCACAAGCTTCTAACATTCCTAAGACATTTACCTACCACTTAACAGGTACAATGCTTTGGTTGACTTTTTTCTTTCTTTTTTTTTTTTTTTTTTGCTAGGAAGGTAGATCTGCAATGTCCTTATATTCCATGGGATATAGTTAAAATGCAGTGTTCTCAATACAACCATGGAATGACTCAGAATGAGCTCTGTACCTCTTCTGGATTGAACTGGTCAGCATGAGTTGGGGAGGGGAGAATAATGAGATGGTGGAAAAGGAAATAGTGCGGTTCAGAAATGACACTCTCCTTTCTCCACGAGCTTTCCATTGTGCTTAGGAATGCCATGGTAGCCTTTCAGCCAGATAGGTGGGAACTGCAACCCAGTTGTATCTTTCCTCTCTGGAGTCATTAGTTGCATGCATCTCCACGGCTGACTCACGGCTGCTGACTCAGCAGACAGGGCCCTGCTGCCAGCTCAAGTCCAGTTCTCATTCATTTGAGAAATATTCAGCGAATACCTACTCTGTCCCAGGATTGGGGGCAAAGGAATCAACACATGTAGGCATTGTACATGGGAGGATGTTACATAAAGCATTTGCCCAGGGCCTGGGATATAGCAAACACTCAACAAATGGTGGTGTTTTACATATATTATCTCATCAAAGCAATCATATGAGATGGCCACTGGCAGTCTCCTATTTAGGAGTAAGGAAGCTTGAAACTCAGTAAACAGTTAAGGAGAGTAGGAGACAGATCTAGGTTTGCCAGTCTAGAAGCCTCAAGTCCTTTCAACATTGCTATCCTACAAAATAACCATGCATGCTCTTTGAATGTGTGTAAAAATACCATTGCAAGGGTATAAAGTAAAAGGCATCTTCTAATTAATGTCAGACAAGCACAACTGAGTGTAGAGGACGAAGGAATAATTTCCTACTACAGAACAGGGAGTAAGTAGCTTGGCTGTTTCAGCTGGGCTTCAAAGAGTGGGTAGAGAATTGATAAACAAAGGAGAACATTTCAAGAGGAGGAATCAGCATCAGAAAGGACACAAAAAGCGTTAACTCTAGGGTATCTGCTCACACAAAGCTAGAATGCGAAATAGGATAATTCACAATCTCAGAGCTATAGCAGTGGAACACAGTAGACCCTGGAGGGAACATCCTAACTGCAAACCTTCAGGAGAACTGTTACTTGTGTCAGTCTGAGTGATCTGACAGCATTTACAAACTTGCAAAGAACCTTGATCAGATTCCTACTGCTGTAAAGTGTCTATAGAGAGTTTTACCTCAAAAATGCAGATAAGTTGAGCTAACAGCATCAGTGATAGTATGCCCAACTATCAACACACATACACATACACACCCAGGAGCTAGCAAGAGTCCAGTTATGTAGAAATACAGTGGAAAAAGTCAGTGTTTGCCAACTTAAAGAGGGGAGCTAAATGTTTAAGATGAAAATTTTCCATTTCACCTTCCTAAGTTAGTAATACAAATAATAGAATGTTATCAGTGTGTGATACTCTAATAAAACTTTTAAATTGATCTTTCTACTAATGTTGCCACAAGTGCAGTCAGCCCAGACTCTCCTGCTTACACATCAGTGATGCAATTTTTAAAAATTATTATTTATACCCATTACGTTCATAGTGTCATGCCTCTTTTCCTTTCTAAGGCCAAAACCATAAGTCAGAGTCTAAAATGTATCACTCCACAAACAACTGACCAAAATGTGAAATATTTTAGTCTATACAATGTCGAAATATTTTACTCTATACAATGTCTCTCCGCCTTGTATTACCGGTAAAATTTTTCCGCCTATTTTATACAAACCCAATTGAGATGCATCTAATATTCTACAAAGGTTTATAGGATATTTCTTGACATACTACTAAGGTATATCTCCAACGAGTTTACCTAAATAAAAATAAATTCGTAGATATACAGAATGTTCCACAGGCAGCCAGTTTCCTGTGGCAGTTTCCAGTTTCATTTGATATCCAAACTGGCCACTTACATATAGTATTATAAAATTCATTACCTGATCATGATGCTATCTTATCCATAACTGCCTTCTGTAAATGCCTTATAATGGACAGAATTTACATTTCTTCATAAGCCCTTCATGGCCTAACAATAGTGCTGGGCACTAGTAAGTAATTAACGCTAACTGAATGTATGAATTAATGAGGAAGCCAAAGAATGGTTTCCCTACTTGCAGAGATGGTGAATAGCAGTAACTATTGTCTTTGTGAATATGCACAATCATTTCAATACTCCAAAAGAGTCTAAACACCTGTCTTTCTCTTTCTGTGCCCCCATGCTCTTCATTGTAAACTGAAGATTAAAATATTATTTCCTATTTCTTGGGGAAGAAAATTCAGTCTCTGTGCAATGCTTAGAACCAGGAGGGTGAGCCTCTCCCTCCAATGACCAGATGCTCCCTCCCTATCTGACATCCCACTACCTCCTTCACACCACTCCAAACCCGGTCATTTGCATCACACCGTGAATTCCTCCCCCCCAAAATATACGTACTGGGACTTCCCTTGTGGCACAGTGGTTAAGAATCCACCTGCCAATGCAGGGGACACGGGTTTGAGCCCTGGTCCGGGAAGATCCCACATGCCGCGGAGCAACTAAGCCAGTGCACCACAACTACTGAGCCTGTGCTCTAGAGCCCGGGCGCCGCAACTACTGAGCCCATGAGCCACAACTATTGAAGCCCACGCGCCTAGGGCCCGTGCTGGCAACAAGAGAAGCCACCGCAATGAGAAGCCTGTGCACCGCAATGAAGAGCAGCCCCCGCTCACCACACCTAGAGAAAGCCTGTGCACAGCAACTAAGGCCCAATGCGGCCAAAAATAAATAAATAAAAATAAATTTAAAACAAAAAAAGAATGGCTTATCTCAAATTTGTAGGAAAAGATATATACATATGTACTAAATTATGGGGAGAAAAGATGGAATGAGGGTGCAGAGAGGAAGATGTTTTTTGAGAGGAAATGAAGAAGGCAGGACAGCATCAGGACATCATCGGGATAACTGAGAACAATGAATAAGTTTTGGGTATGATTAAGCTCTAAAAAAAAGTGATTCCATGGATTTTCAGACTTCTCCCCAACTCACCTCAAGTTCCAAATACCCTTGCAAGGGAGTTTGAATACACTTGGAAATTTTCTACAAATTCTAAATCCCTATGATGCTAAACACTAGGAGGTTTTCACATGTATAAATACTTCTATCCCCTTTTAATCCTGTAGAGAAGGGAGAAGTGTAATTTTATTGTCCATTGGATAAATATCCAATTACCCCCAAAGTAGACCTGCCCTGGGTAAGGGTGTTGACCACCTTCAGGCCGGGAACACTGTTCCAAGTTCATTATCTGCATTACCTCACTTAATTCTCACAACATCCCAATGAGGTAAGATCTAGCACAACTACTATTTTATAAATGAGGAAACAAGCAGAGAGAGGAGTGAGGTCTTCTCAGTGGCACCTAACTCCTGGGGGAATGGCCACGCTTCAGAGAAAAACATTCTTCCACATTAACCATTACTCTCTTACCCTTTCAGAGCAGGGAGCCCTGTTTCCAGGGCTTGTTCATTCACCTGGGAAGCGTGGTGTGTTATTATTTGTTCATTCACTCGGGAGGGGTGGTGTGTTAGAAGGAGGATGGACTTGGGAATCAGAAAACCTAGAAATTCTAACTCCACCACTTACTGGGAGACCTTGAGCTGGTTCCTGAGCCACTGGGGAGGACCTCAGTTCAGCTACGTGAGTTATTGCAAAGACTGAATGGGAACTGCAACACTGACCAGCACACATGTGCAACCAGGGGCTTTCTCTATTGAAAAGGGACACAGTCTAACACCTTCAGGGGAAATGAACCCCAGCCCCAGCTCCAGGAATGGGCTTGATGACTCTGAGAGAAATCTCCCTCCCCTGGTCAAAGTGAATTGCTCATAAGTCCATACCTAAGCCAACCAATGCATGACATTCATCTGGCCATACGGATTGGTTCATTGATGAGCATGTGACCCAATCTGGGCCAATAAGATGTGAAGAGGAAAGCCCTGATCATAGGGATTGACTCAGTGATAGGCATGTGACCCAATTTAGGCTATTGAGATGTTCTCATGAGAAGTTTCTTTAGTAGCTTCTAAGGAAAGTGGCTTTAGGAAGCAACTGGAAAGGTGACCCTTCCTCTTCTATGTGTTGTGAAGAGACAGGAGTGAAGCTGTCTTCCTCTCAGCCTACAGAGAGAGCTGACACTCTGTGGAGTGTCTCTGTGGAGAATGTTGCAAAACGCAGGGGCCAGAGCCCTGATGGAGCCACACCTGATCTCCATCTGACCGCTGGACTTTTTCATTTGTGGGAGCCAGTAGATCCCTTTTATTTTTTAATCAAATAGCTGACAACAAGTCACAGAAGTACCTACAGTGTTCTATAAGGCACCATGGAGGGTACAAAGATAAGCGAGACAAACTTAAAGGTGCTCACTACCTAATAATTACTTAAATAGTTTTTGTGATATCATTTTAGCCTGATTATTTTTAAAACGTTATAACTCATCCTCTTTTCAAGATCCTCCTACCATTTTGTCAGTATAATATTAAGCAAGAAACATTCCACTTCCCCCATAATTGCCCAGTGCCCCCTTTCAGAACAGCTGGTAAACTTTTGGGGGTCAGATAAAGTAGTGTATCCATTTGGTTGTCAGACAACTGACCTGAAAAGCCAGGTCATTTGTACATGTTCTCAGTCACTGGTTAACAAATGTAGTCCCAGAAGCCAGCACCTAATAGGAAATATATGTATTCCCAAATTCCTATCGAAATTTGACTTTATCTCAGTCCCAGATAAAATAAAGCCAAGATTTTCCTGGAATTACATTCAGAAATAAAAAAAGATTTGTATCCAGGCATCTCTGAGTCCCACTCACTTTTGCTGTTGTTGCTGCTGTTATTAATCCTGCCTTCGAAAGTTTCAGTTCAGCCTGGAACACCCCCTTCCCCACCCCCCATGTTCTTCTGTCTTCTGCTTCGTAACCAAATTAAAACTCAGTTATAGTTACCATTTGGGGTTGCTGGCATAAGCAGCAGGGGCAGAGAGTCCTTAGATTCTAGATTGAATTAAGGGCCCAGCAGTTAGACAGTTTGAGCTTGATAATAACAATGTTATCTCAGCAGGTTGCATAGGTCAGAAATATTCTTCCTATCATTGCTTTCTTTTTTTTCCAGGAAGAAGCGGACATTCAGGGGAAAGTAAGGGAATTCCCCGGCAGTCCAGTGGTTAGGGCTCCGTGCTTTCACTGCCTAGGGCCCGGGGTTCAATCCTTGATTGGGGAACTAAGATCCCAAAAGCCTCACGGCGAGGCCAAAAAAAAAAAAAGAGAGAAAGTGAGAGTGGCAAGTTATAAACCATTAGGTTAAGGCATAGTTTAAGTATGACAATAATAACAGCTCACATTTATTAAGGGCTTATTATATGCCAGGGGCAGAGCAAAGTACTTGAGATTCTTGATCTCATTGAATCCTTACCAGTATCAGTCTAATAAATGGTAGAGGTGGGACTAGAACCCACTGCCTATGGCTCCATGGCACATGCTCTTAGCTGTAACACTGTACTGCCCCCAAAGAGTACTGCTTATTGTAAGATATTTTGCTGAGATATGTGGTAAACATAATTATATGTAAACTTTAAGAACAAAACATATTGGATAAATGGCACATGTAATGGCCTGTTGTATGATACTACGAAGTGATACTAAACTATAGTTCCTCAAAACCTACCCTGAACACTCTCCAAAGCCCCCAATCCTTTGTATCTGCTGTTGTCTACATGAAATGACCTTTACTGTCCATTTCTCCTCCTATTCTGTGAGGCTTTCTGTTGTAGAAAGACTAATATCCCATCCAAAATGTCCATATCCTAATCTCTGGAACCTGTGAATATGTTAGGCTACATGGCAAAGGGAATTAATGTGCAAATGGAATTAAGGTTGCTAATAAAATAACCTTAATATAGGGAGATTATCCTGGATTATCCAGGTGGGTCCAATGTAATTATGAGTCCTTACAAGTAGAAAAGGGAAGCAGAAGAAGAGAGGTAGAGAAAGTAATGTGACGACCATGGAAGCAGGGCCAGAGAGGTACTATGCTGCTGGCTCTGAAGACAGGGGAAGGAGCCATGAACCAAGGAATGTGGGCAGCCTCTAGAAGCTGGAAAAGGCAATAAAAAGGAGTCTTTCCTAGAGCAATCAGAAAGAAATGCAGCCCTGCCAGTGAGACTCAAGTCAGACTTCTATCTTATAGAACTGTAAGATATGAATTTGAGTTATTTAAGCCACTATACTGAGGGTAATTTGTTCTAACAGCAGTAGAAAACTAATACATCTTCCAAGCTCTCTTCTCTCCTCTCACCCCAGAGCCAGGCATACCACATGCTCTAGCTCCCCAAAGAATACAGTACAGTCCTTATCAGTATTTAACACTAATTATACTACTTGGGAGTTGGGTCTGTACTCCCAGGCTTTCCTTTAATTCCTTTCAGGAGCACTATGAATGGGCCTTGCGACTGACCTAAAAGCCTCAACCTCTGCTCACTTTTTGCTGGGAGGAGGGGCAATGGCAAGTGAGATGACCAAAAGGTCATGAACTAGAAGGAAGGGATTAGGCAGCAGAAGGACTTAAGAAGGAAAGGGATAAAGGGTTGACGAGAGAGAGGGGGAGAGAAGCAAAGGAAAGAAGGGTACAATGAAGTCAGAAAAGAGAAAAAAGGAAGGGTGGCTGGAAGAAGCTCCAAAAGCATGGTGGTAGGAAAGAAGAGGGAACGAAAACAGAGGAGGGACCTTTTTCTCTGCCTCCCCATCTCCCACCTGACCACCCTCTCTCCTCCCAACTTCATGAGCTCCAACCCACTTTGCAGGATCCAGTTTTAGTGCCTTCTCCCTGCAGTGGTTTCCATGCTGTCTGACCTTTAGAATATGTGGAGAAGCTCTTCATATAACTGACCAGACCTCACCTCTAGAGATTCTGATTTAATCAGCCTGGCTGTAATGAAAGCATGGAGACTTTTTTTTAAACTTCCCAGATCACTGTAATGGGCAGCCAGGGTAAGAACCACTGTCACAAAGCCCTCTCCAACCTCTTCAGCTCACCTAGAGTGGGTCCTGCTGTCAAACTCAGAGCCCTTGTCTATGTCTCGCACTTGGCACTAATCGCCTAAAGCTGGAGAGGCCGCATCAAGATGATTTAAGGACCCAGACCCTGGAGCCAAACAGATGGGATTTAGTTCTGGTTCCAAACTTAATAGCTGAGTGACCCTGTAGAAGTCACTTAACCTCTCTCTGCCTACCTCTCCATCTGCAGAATGGGAATGAATATAGTAATAATATCAGAGCACTGTTTTGAAGACTAAATGGGTTAAATATTTGTTTTGAAGACTAAATGAGTTAATATTTGAGAAGCACTTAGAAAAGTGTCTGCCACACTGAATGTACAATATAAGAATTCACTAGATAAAATCAGCTGTGTCATCTCCAAGTTGTTACTCTATCTTGCCATGCTGTTTAACATTTTGTATATATGACTCCCGCCCCCAGTTAACAACTGGGCTCTCCTATAATTCCCACTACACCAGAGCCATTGTGTTCTGTATAATATACACTCAATAAAGTCTGTTAAGTGAACAAAACAAAATCAGAAAACAATTCAAAAAACATATAGGTCTTCCCTGGTGGCACAGTGGTTAGGAACCTGTCTGCCAATGCAGGGGATATGGGTTCGAGCCCTGGTCTGGGAAGATCCCACATGCCACGGAGCAACTAAGCCCGTGCGCCACAACTACTTAGCCTGTGCTCTAGAGCCTGGGTGCCACAACTGCTGAAGCCTGCGTGTCACAACTGTTGCAGCCGAAGCGCCTAGAGCCCGTGCTCCACAACAAGAGAAGCCACCACAGTGAGAAGCCCGTGCACCGCAACTAGAGAAAGCCTGCATGCAGCAACGAAGACCCAATGCAGGCAAAAATTAATTAATTAATTATTTTTTTAAAACATATAATCTGTTAATTAAAATCAATAACTGGTTATGAGTTAATTTTTTTAAGAACTGTCATTTAAATAATTCTCACTTACCACTGCAGCTCCTCCCTAACAAGCAAGGTCCACAGAAAGGAGGCAAAGGACACATGCATTTGAAGGGCAGTAGAAGTGAAAGGAAGTGCATGCATGGCAGAGGTAGGAGTCCCAAAGCGAATACTGAAACCAAGCAATTCTGATTCCCTCACTGAAACCAAGCAATTCTGATTCCCTCACTGGGAAGGATCAAAAGTAGCCTGAGGGGCTTCCCTGGTGGCGCAGTGGTTGAGAGTCCGCCTGCCGATGCAGGGGACATGGGTTCATGCCCTGGTCCGGGAAGATCCCACATGCCGCGGAGCGGCTAGGCCCGTGAGCCATGACCACTGAGCCTGTGCGTCCGGAGCCTGTGCTCCGCAACGGGAGAGGCCCCAACAGTGAGAGGCCCACGTACCACAAAAAAAAAAAAAAAAAAAAAAAAAAAGTAGCCTGAGAAAGGAGAGAGGTAGAGGTGATGGAGGAATATCTAGGTAAGGGAAGTGAAAGGCCTTTTCCCCTTCATAACTGGTTGGCCCAGTCTAGATTTCTATTTGGATGGCTGATTTGCATACATGCTCATATACATTATAACTCTGAAAGCAGACATTCCATATGTGTTTTATTTACTCTCATTTCTTTTTTATCTTTACCAGTTGGCCTATTTTTTCTCTTTATATTACATCAGGAGACCCTCATTGCAACAAGCCACGCACTTGGGGATGGTGGAATAACTGCGAAAAAGACATTTGAGACAAGATGTAAAATTCTGTATTAGGGTACAATAACATTTACAAGGCACAAATTTGGCGGCCGAAAGATTTCTCTCAAAGGTATGAAAAAAATGTCTGTGCTCTATTTTCAAAGAAACCAAATAAGACATGGTCCCTGAATCACTGTCTGAATGCAAACAGCATTTGGCTTTGATCTGAGTTGTTGAAAACTATGACCAATTTATCCCACGGATGCCAAACCATCAGAGAATGTTTTTAAGTCTGGATTTCCATATCGGGATTCAGCTACACACTTTTTCTCCTCATTTCACATTACATAGGGCCAACCCAAAATAGTACTTCCAACAGTGGATGTTGTTGGGATGATGATTTTAATTTCAAGTTACAGGCAAGGAGTAGGAAAAACCCTTTTCCTGTAGACACATTCCTGTGACCTGGTAAAAAATATAAAAACATAATTGAACAGTAAATGGGATTATTTTATGTAAACCGCTCCTCTACTGTATTAATAATGACTTCATAGGCAGGCTCAGCCAGTTTCTGATTGAATGGGTGAAGAGGAGAATCTCAGAAACTCATTTTTCTAGTGTATATGCCCCAACGAGTCCACCCTGGGTCATGCCTTCTGCCAGGCTTCCCCTTGCCCTCCACCTAGTCCAAGAAGAGTCATTGGTGATTTTCTGAGTTTCATTTGCGAACTTAAATCCCAAATATGCCCATATGGGGGTGAGGGAATGGATCCAACCCCAGAGAAAAGCACATCAGCCATCTTTCAAGCATGTAAAGCATACCGAGAACCTCCTACAATGAGTCAATAACCCAGGATTACCCTTCTCTGGTTTTCAGTGAAATTTTTTTTTGGAACATTATGAGGATTTGATCAGCACATAGTCTCCAAAACATTTTCCACTCTGGCAACATCCTTCTGAAATAAGCAAATGGGGGTGGTGATGTTGATGTTTTATACAACTTCTCTACATTTTAGGGTATCCAAATCACCTGAAGATAGGTCTTCATCTAAAATCAGTCTGGAGCCAGATATCTGGACTCATTCTGCATTCTGGAGGTATCTTTGGGTTTCTATACAGACAGGATATAGAGGATTCTAAGGGCAGCAAGTAGCTTCAAAGGATGGAGACTTTATTGAAGTACCAAATCTTAAAACTGGTAGTGTCTTTACAGGGATTCTGAATTCCAAGAGGTCTGTGGAGAGAAGTGTTAACCTTTTGTAACCTCACGTCTTTTATTTTAGGTGTTAAAACATTTTTTGAGAAGAGGTCCCTAAGCTTCATGAGGCTCCCAAATGGATTTATAGCACAAAAGTCTCCTGCCCCACAACTCTCTGCTCCAGCCCCTTTATTTCGGAGCTGTCTATGCCCACTGCTCCCTCCCTCCCACACCAGATTCATTCCAAATCTAACTACTAGATTGCATCATCTGCCACTCAAATGTCTACCATGACGTCCCCTCTCTGCTCTTCCCAACACCAAGCCTGTGGCCCTGACCGTCCTGCATCCAGCTGTGTCAACTACTTCTGCTCTTTTGAGTCTCCGCTGCTTTCTATGATACTATGAAGTCCTGGTCTGTTTTTGCTTTTTCAAAGTCTGATAGGGGAGCAGGGGAGGTAGTTAGATGACAGGAATTTAGTTCTACGATGTTTTAATTTTTACAGTGAGGCTGTTTCAATTTAACAATCAGAAAAACAGGAAAGGTTTTTTAAAGTTCTTTATTCCTGTTCTTCCTCACAATTTTACCTTGTTACTTCTCATATTGCTCTTCATCCTCTGCCACCTGATGTGCTATTTCCACAATCCTCTTCACTTCTTTCGCATCCCAGTCCAGCATGGCACAGTGGACATTAAGGGAGAGCTTGGAGCTAGGCAGGCCTGGGTTTGAATCCTGAGCTGTGAGTCCTCAACCAATCATTTCATCTGCTCCTCAGTTTACTCATCAACAGGAATAATTAATATTTCCTATGTGCTAACTCAGGCCAGGCACTTTGCATATATTAACTTGTTTAATCCTCACAACAACCCTATGAAGCGGGTGGTGTTATCCCCATTTTACACATGCATACACCGAGGCACAGAAAGACTAAAGTTCTTGCCCAGGATACACAACTGGTCAGTAGGTCCTCTACTTATTCTAGTCTTCTGGCTTCAGAGCCTGCCCTGCTAGCACTATGCTATGCTGCCTCTTTGGGGAAGGAAAATCCCTCCAAAATGAAAGCCATGTACCCGTAGAGCAATATTCTTCTGCTGACTAGAGATACTGTGAGTGGGGGGAATGCCTGGCACATACCTGTCATTATCATATTCCTCCAAAGATCATTACTCTGAGCTTCAGCCATATAAATCCAATAGCTCTGATCTAGCGTACAGAGTCCACAGGAATCTTAGTTTGAAGAAGTCAGCAGTTGAACTGACCTCCTTTGCAAGCCACTGTCAACCTCTCACTTAGCCATTCTGCTCGCTGTACTACCCACCCACCCCCCCACACCCCCCACACCCCCCCCCCCCCCCGTCTCGGCCTCACCATCCTGCTTTCCTGATATTTCTGGCAACTGTTCCCATTGTTAAACCCCTGCCTCCTCCACCCAGCTTGAGTTCTTCAGTTCTCTGGCCTCCTCATTGGTCTCCCTGCCTCCAGTCTCTCCCCACATTAATTTTTTTTTTTGGAGATTGTTTTATTTATTTATTTATTTATAATTTTTTTTACATCTTTATTGGAGTATAATTGCTTTACAATGGTGTGTTAGTTTCTGCTTTATAACAAAGTGAATCAGTTATCCATATACATATGTTCCCATATCTCTTCCCTCTTGCGTCTCCCTCCCTCCCACCCTCCCTATCCCACCCCTCCAGGCGGTCACAAAGCACCGAGCTGATCTCCCTGTGCTATGCGGCTGCTTCCCACTAGCTATCTACTTTACCCCCCACATTAATTTGACTTACATGCTACTATAAGATTGTAATGGTCCTGAATGTGACTGCTTAACCTCTTTCTCTCTGGCATTTTGCACTCTGTGTGCATGGTCTTTTCCATCTCTACCTGATCTATAAGTTCTGACACAAGCTAGGAACTCAATATTTGCTAAAAATATGAATTTATAAATAGGAAAAACTAAAGCACGGAAAGGTTAACTGACGCAAATCAGTTAGCTGAGAAACAGTATTACATAATAGTTAGTGTAGTAAGTCAGGCTGCCTGAGTTTAAGCCAACTTTCTACCATTTATTAGCTGGTGTGACCTGGGGCGAGTAACAACCTCTGTGTGACTCAGTTTTCTCATTGGCCCTGTGTAGCTGACTGCTCACTGCTCACTGTACTTCAATTCTCTCCCGGCACTGTGTAGCTGACTGCTCTCCATTCCTTCAGTGTCACTACTCTTGGTTCAACAAACCCACTCCATGAAAAAAAGATGCATACACATGTATATGTGTGTGCACATATGCATACACAAACACACACGCATGCACACACACACAACACACACACAGCCTGAGGAAGCTACGACGTCTTCAGTCAAAAGAAAAGAAATAAGGGGGGTCTCTGTCAACCATGGCACAGGGTAACCCCTTATATCAAAAAGAGAGGTGAGCCATGGTGTCTTTCATAGCTTCCCTAACTCCAAGATAATTCCACTAGCAGTTTCTGAAATGCCACCATTAGAGGTTCAGAATGTCACATGGGTAAGAGTACTGATTCTGGAGCCAGGCAGAACTGGGTTCAGATCTTAGCCCTCTCACTCATGAACTTTGGGACATTAGGCAAGTTCCTTAATCCCTATCCCTAAGCGTATGCTATTCCTGCTTCACTAAACTGTAGGGAGCACCCATGAACTGATCTGTGGAAAGCATTTAGCACAGTGCCTGGTACCAGTAACCGTTGCCTGTCAGTACTACTCCTTTGGGCTAAGCAGCACTCCCTTCCTCTCATTCTAGTTTAGGAAAACCCTCTTGATAGCACATCTCAATGGAGGGTTTAATTTAATGTGACTTTGTTTATCAGGATCCAGAGGGCTGGAATTCCCCGGGGATTAAGTGCTGCAGAGGGTGACAGTGGGATTCCCCCAAAAGCCAATTTGCCAAGATGCAGCTTGTGAAGTCCTTCTCCAGCTGCCATAGAAACATCTCCTTCTCCTCTCTCATGGTCCTCCCACTCTCTCTCATTCCCCTGTGTATTGACTCAATGAAAGCATCTTTTCTTTAAGATACCACTCCCACCAAAGAAGCAAGAGTCTAATTTTGGATCTCAGTTGATTTAGGAAATAGCCTTTCTCACACCTGCAATCATGTGTCCCGGACGCATTTTCCTGGTGGAGGAAACAAATCCCATCCATCCATCTTGTCAACCTCTAATGCACTTTTCAAATTGACCCAACAGGGTCTTGAGAAGACAAACAATCATGACTATCTCCTAGTCAAGGAGCTTGACACTGAATGGTATATCAGGAGGCACTGGTTCTCTTTCTGTCAGTGTCTTCCATCAACCTACACTAAATAAAAGAATAAAACTTTTCTATATACATATTCCCCATTTAATAATATGGTAGAAAATATAATTTTATTTTTAAATGAAATGGACCTCTAATTATTTAAACCATTAATGGATTCAAACTCTTCTAAAACAGAGTTAAGTCCTAAACATCACCCTCTGTTCTGTCCACCCCTTAATAATGCAACTGTCTTTGAAATCCATGTGATGGAACCATAACTTTATGTAACAGCATTCAACCAAATATTTGTTCTATCTTTTTTTTTTTTTTTTTTTTTTTTTTTTGCGGTACGCGGGCTTCTCACTGTTGTGGCCTCTCCTGTTGCGGAGTACAGGCTCCAGATGCGCAGGCTCAGCGGCCATGGCTCCCGGGCCCAGCCGCTCCGCGGCATGTGGGATCTTCCCGGACTGGGGCACGAACCCGTGTCCCCTGTATCGGCAGGTGTACTCTCAACCACTGTGCCACCAGGGAAGCCCTTTTTCTGTCATTTTCTACACAGAGGCTGTTGATATTTTTCCTCAAAGGAAAACTCTTTTCCTGAAAGATATTCTCATAGAAGACATACCCTTGGAACACCTCACTTTGTGTAGCTATGTCCTCATGAACTTCCCTGTGAAACACAATGGGTGTTGGCAGAGAACCTCCCTGGGCCTCTGGGGCCAGCCTCTTTGAGGTAAGAGCTCTGAGCCAAACCAAATGAAAGGTTTCTGGCAGGAAACGGTGTGACTATGGCTGGTCAGTAGGTGGCACCCTTTCCCCAGCATTGGCCCTGACCCTAGCTCAGAGGTACCTGGACATGTTCTTCCAGGTTGGGGTTTCCAGAATGTAGGACTTTCAGATATGAAGTCTCATGTTACCTCGCAGGATGCTATTGTTCCAAAACATGATGCTACCTTAACATCTGGAAGGGAACCAAAATAGGCATTACCCATTGTATTTTTAAAAGAAAATACATTCTAGTCTGGAATGAGATCACAATGGAATATTTTTTTTTTAATTAAAGCCATTCCCGTTTACAAAACCTACACCACACCTCCACCCCCTCTCCCAATTCCACTGTCATTCCATCCTCACCAAAAGAGATGCCCCCACCTTTTTCTGAGTTTGGAAGAGAGGGTAAGATTCCTGCAAACTAAATTCGAAGGAATAATCATTAAATTCACCTAACTACCCTTGCAAATCCACTAACGGCTCACATGACAGTCAGTGTAACCCCATCACAGATTCTCCCAGAAGGTCCCACAACTTGTCTTTTTTGCTTTTAAAATCCATCTTCATTTTCTGTGATTCTTTAACTAGACTGACTTTATTGCAGGTCAACAGATATTTTAGCACTCTTACTACTTGGCCAGGAACAGAGTAGCACCTTCAAATCTAGATTAAAGATTAAGATGCATAAGCAGGGCACTCCATGATGGGGACCAAATAAAGGGTGCAGGCCAAGAGTGTCACTGTAAGTCCTAGAAGGGAGAGGTCACTGATGCCCAGTGTGGTCAGGGGTTCTTCACAGGGTAAATGAAACTGAAATAGAGTCTTGAGGCATGGCCAGATTTTGGACTGAGAAGAGGAAGGAAAATCCTTTTGTGGGAAGAAATAAGGGACAAGTAATTAAGAGGCCTAGAAGACAAGAGGATGGATACTTCTCATCAGTAAAGGTACAGTGAATACAACAGTAAAGGAAGGAGTGAGCAAAGGGAGGTCAAAGATGAGGAGTAATATGGCCTTGTTGGAGGGAACAATTCATGTTGAGAAACAGTAGGGAACAAAGTCTGCAAATCTGGGTTGGGATTACAGATGGCAGTTCTTAAATACTGACCCAAGGAATGTCTCTGGGCAAGTCTATCTGTCCGCAAAGCTACCCTACATTATAACAGCAACAACAACATCAACGATTTGCAAACAGTTACCCTAGAACAGTTTAAGAACCAAGGCTTTAGAGTCAGAAAGTTCTTGGTTTGAGTCCCAGCTCTCTGGTTTACTATCTAAATGACTCGGTGTGTTTTTTTTTTGCAGTACGCGGGCCTCTCACTGTTGTGGCCTCTTCCGTTGCGGAGCACAGGCTCCGGACGCGCAGGTCCAGCGGCCGTGGCTCACAGGCCCAGCCGCTCCGCGGCATGTGGGATCTTCCCGGACCGGGGCACGAACCCGTGTCCCCTGCATCGGCAGGCGGACTCTCAACCACTGCGCCACCAGGGAAGCCCCCCAGTGTGTTTTTTGAGATCTTCAAACCTCAGTTTTTGTCATCTATAAAACAGGTTTGATAATAGTATCTACTACATAAGACTGTTATAAAATTTAAATGTGATGATAAACACAAAACCCAAGATAAACCTAAATAGGGAATGTAAGGCTGTGAATTGACAAATCCTTGGCTTTTCCATCTCAGTATTTCCCAAATTTGTCTGAGGATAAGAATCGCCTGGGAAGCTTGTTAATATACAGATTACCCACCTGTTCCCTTGGAACATTTTTTCCCCTCTTGGATTTTTAATTCAATAGATCCAGGATGGAGCCGAGATTTGGGGTTTTTTAAAGTATGCTAGGTGATTCTTATCATCAAAGAAGTATGGGAAACACTGGCAGTGTTCCTCAAAATAGTGGTTCTCAAACTTTATCCTACACCAGAATTCCTAGGGGCCCGTGAAAATACAGATTGTGGGTCCTCATTTTCAGAGTTTCTGATTCAGTAGGTTGGGGTAGGGCCTGAGAATGCGCATTTCTAACAAGTTCCTAGGTGACATGGATACTGCTTGGGGGGAAGGAGGTAAAACCACTCTGAAAACCACTGTTTAAAGCAAGCAAACGTCAGGGAAGAGCCAATTTTGACTCCATGTTGGATCTGTTTCTTTGAATTTTAACCTTTTCTTTTCTTGCTTTTGTTATTATAATCATACATAATGGCCTGCCTCAGGGAACTCTGCCCCTCTGCCAAATATTAAACTAAAGGGTCTTTGTTCAGCTCACAGGGAGACAATCTGACCCTGCCCACCTGTGAATGGTTGCAGAAAAGAAGAAATTAAAACATCCCCTTCTGAGGCTGGCTGGCCATTCCAGGAGATATTTGTAAGACTTACGGCCTTTTTACTTTAACTCCTCGCTGCTTCTTCCTCTCTATTCTGCCTTTTTACTTTACTTCCTCACCGCCTCTCCCTCTCTGATTTTATAAAAGAAACTGGCATCCAGACCCCCATAAGATAGATGGTTTTTTGGAGACACTAGTCTGCCATCTTCTCAGTCTGCCGGCTTTCCAAATGAAGTCATATTCCTTGCCTCAACACCTCGTCTCCCGATTTACTGTCCAGTTGTTCGTCGAGCAGAGTGAGCTTGGACTCGGTAACGCAAGATCCAAGGACCTGATGAATCAGAATCACCCAGGGTGCTGGTTAACCTTGGCCCTTTCAAAAGGCCCCAAACCAGCCTAAGATTCAGCATTTATAATAACTAATCAAATATTTCTGATTCACACTGAGGTTTAAGAGCCCTGTTCTATATATGGCTTTATAATGTTATAATGCATGTGTGTACACATACACTTAATTTTAGGTCGTGACATGATTTCAGAAACACTGAAATGTGAAAATCATGTAAACCTTAGAATAAAGAGAATATGGCTAGCTAATGAAAAAATAAAAGAATATGTTCGGTGCCTTTCAACTGCTAAGTCAAGCTCAAAATATATTCCTGCATACTCTAAGCATCAGTCTTTAAATCAGAAATCAGGCTCAGATCAAGCTACCTTGTGTTTATATGTGACCCAAGCCACTCTCACCAAAACTCAGCAGAGCCTTCTCTCACCAGTGCAGTGGCTGCTCATTGGAATTATCTGGACAGCTTTAAAACGCATTGATGCCTACCTTACAGATTCTGATTTGATTGGCAAGAGATGCGGCCCTCACCCACATCTCCCCAAGCAATTCTACATACAGCCATATTTAAGAACCACTGTTTTTTTTTTTTTCTTTTTTTTTTTATCATTGGCTGCAATGGGTCTTCGCTGCTGCGTGCGGGCTTTCTGTAGTTGTGGTGAGCCAGGGCTACTCTTTGTTGTGGCGCACGGGCTTGGTTGCTCCGCGGCATGTGGGATCTTCCCGGACCAGGGATCGAACCTGTGTCCCCTGCATTGGTAGGTGGATCCTTAACCACTGCACCACCAGGGAAGTCCCTAGAACCACTGCTTTAAAGGCATTTGTAATTTGGTGTATGTTTAGGAAGCAGACATTTTCAAAATATCACTCTAAGAAAGACACAAAATTCCTACAAAATAGCAATGGCAAAAAGTGCCAATGTGAGTATAAAAATTTTTAGATCATCTAGGGAATCTGGCGTTCCATTGGTTAGGACTCTGCCCTCTCACTGTCGAGGGCCCGGGCTCAATCCCTGGTTGGGGAGCTAAGATCCCACAAGCCACACGGCACGGCCAAAAAAATAAAGTTTGGATGTTTAAAAAAAATTGTTTTAGATCATCTATTGCTGAGGATTATTCATGCTTTTGTAACAGGGAAGAGCCAATCCTGACTCCATGTTGGATCTGTTTCGTTTACTTTAACCTTTGCTTTTTGTCTCTTTTGTTATTATAATCACTATCTACAGCTGTAAGCATACATAATGGCCTGCCACAGGGAACCCTGCCCCTCTGCCTGACTGTTAAACTAAAGGGCCTTTGTTCAGCTCACAGAGAGACTTTCTGACCCTGCCCACCTGTGAATGGATGCAGAAAATAAGAAATTAACACATCCCCTCCTATTTTACAAGATAAATGGCCTTTTTACTTCCTAACCTCCTCCCCCTCTCTGTTCTATAAAGGAAACTGGCATCCAGACTCCGATAAGATTTTTTGGGGGGACCCTAGTCTGCCATCTTCTCGGTCTGCTGGCTTTCCGAATAAAGTCGCTATTCCTTGCCTCGACACCTCGTCTCTCGATTTATTCGTCTGTCGTGTGGCAAGCAGAGTGAGCTTGAACTCGGTAACACTTTTATATAATACCTGTTTTCATCTGCCATAGATTCTAAATGCATCTTTTTAAAAATCAGCAGGTATTATTTGAGTCCTACCATGTGAAACATTCACGAAGCTCTGGGTTTATGTATGTATTCTTCATTTTGTATGGACCTAAAGAATTCAAACCATTAAGAGTAAATGAAGTAGTACATGTAAAGAAGTACTTTGCAAACTGTAAACTGCCAAGCAGATGGAAGTTATTATCAACAACCCTCATTTTAGCCTCACTCAAAAGAAGGGAATTGTTCTCTCTCCATATGATTTATGATAAATAATATTAATATAGTACTTCTACATGGTGAAATCTTTGCAAAGATATGCTTAGAGAAATCTGAACATGCCTAAAATATGAAAAAATTAACTAGGAAAAACTATGGGAACTGAGAAATGTCAAAATAAATTATCTCAGCAGCTGGGAAAGGAGGAAATCTCCCTTGCTTTAAAACACATTTATTTATTTATTTATTTATTCACATCTTTATTGGAGTATAATTGTTTTACAATGGTGTGTTAGTTTCTGCTGTGTAACAAAGTGAATCAGCTATATGTATACATATATCCCCATATCCCCTCCCTCTTGTGTCTCCCTCCCACCCTCCCTATCCCACCCCCTCTAGGTTGACACAAAGAACAGAGCTGATCTCCCTGTGCTATGCGGCTGCTTCCCACTAGCTAGCTATTTTACATTTGGTATAAAACACATTCTTTAAATGAGCAAATACATTGATGTTGTTAGGAGCCAGGCAGTCATTATGAGAGAAGAGAAATACACCTATGGACTGAGGGGAAAGCAAGTAAGAGCCCTCTAGTGTTTGACTGGAATTAGGAGTATCGGAATGAACCCATGGATATTTTTAAAAATGCATGCCTACAAGTTCTGTCCACTGAAAGCACCTAGAATCAATGACATTTCAATAGTGATTAGCACAAGTAGTCTCCGATTTTTGTTTCTAAACACATTCCCCAATAAAAGGAAGCAGGGCTCCTTGGGTAAATGGCAGATTCCAGGGCTAGGACAGGGAAAGTACAAAGCGAGCCATAGCATCTTGTGGCAGAAAGTAAATCCTCAAAAACTGATGGCAAGATGTCAAAGAACACAGGAGCCAGCTTGAAGGTGCTGGAAATTTAGCATAAAACTGTGGGCAATTTTAGCATAAAAACAACAATAGGTTAGAAAACGTTGGATACAAAAGAATCTAGGTGTCTATACAGATACAAAAAAAGACAGACAAAGTAAATAAATAAATGGGCAACACAAAGCGCCTCTTTACAGTAGAATGCTAATACACGTAGAAGAAATGTTAGGGGTTTTTTAAATCACAAATTTGCAACCTCCATAGTAGGAACAGATTCAGATGGGAATTTTCAATGGATGCTAAAACTATTGGGTGAAAGTCTGTTGGTGAACAGGATATTTGCAGAGTCCCAAACTATCTCCCCACAGATTACTTGCTGATTACAAAGAAGATGAGTTCCTGTAAGTGGAGAAATCTGGCAGACACAAGCCACCCTAAATCATCAAAGTGACATCATGTGCCTCCTGATGTGATGCGCTGAGGACACAGCAATACTTACATAGTATTCCTGCCAAAAATGCATAACCTGAACCTAATCATGAGGAAACAATCAAGCAAACTCAAACTGAGGGTCATTCTATAAAACAGCTTGCCTGTACTCTTCAAAAAAGTCACTGTCATAAAAGACACGAGGAACTGTTCCAAGTTAAAGGAGACTAAGTATACATGACAACCAAATACAATGGATGATTTACCCTGGATTCTAGATCAGAAAAAAATTGCAAAATTGAATATTAACTGTATATTAGATAACAGTATTTTATCAATCCTGAATTTAATCATTGTGTTGTGGTGATGTAAGAGAATGTCATTGTACAGGGAATACATGCTAAAGTATTAGAGGTCATGATGTCTGCAACTAACTCTGGCATGGTCCAGATGTGAGGGGGCAGGGGCTGAGACGGTGGAGCAGAGAACGCAAACGTGAAGAAATGCTTACAAATGGTGGATCTGGGTGAAGGAATCATTATTCTGTTCTTGCAACTCTTCTGAGGATTTAATATTTTTCAAAATGAAAAATTTAAATATTAAAAAATGTTCTAAAATTGAGTATATAGAGAATGAACTTATGGTTACCAGGGGGGAAGGTGGGGAGAGGGATAGATTGGGAGTTTGGGATTGACATGCACACACTGCTGTATTTAAAATAGATAACCAGGGCTTCCCTGGTGGCGCAGTGGTTGAGAATCTGCCTGCTAATGCAGGGGACACAGGTTCGAGCCCTGGTCTGGGAAGATCCCACATGCCACGGAGCAACTAGGCCTGTGAGCCACAACTACTGAGCCTGCGCGTCTGGAGCCCGTGCTCCGCAACAAGAGAGGTCGCAATAGTGAGAGGCCCGCGCGCCGCAATGAAGAGTGGCCCCCGCTTGCCACAACTAGAGAAAGCCCTCGCACAGAAACGAAGATCCAACACAGCCAAAAATAAATAAATAAATGGGGGGGTTAAAAAATAATAATAATAAAATAAAATAATAAATAAAATAGATAACCAACAAGGATCTACTGTACAGCACAGGGAACTCTGCTCAATATTCTGTAATAACCTAAATGGGAAAAGAAAAGGAATAGAAAAAAAAATTTTTTTAAATAGTAACATGCAAAATTTAAAAATAAAATTGAGTATATAGTACATTTCCGTAAAATTCAAATGCAAGTAGCTCTTAATAGTGCTGTTATCAGAAAATGTGTATCCCAATAACTGTATTGAAATGTACTTGATCAATAATATGATGAATAAATTAATATTAATAAATGATTTAAAACCAAAATTCTAATCTAGCTACTTATGGGTCACAGATTAATTTCGTTTGGCCCACCCACAGGATTAGCCGTTATAGTAGGTCTTTTTGTGTGTCGGATTAGCTGCTAACTAATAAACATTAAAACCATGATTTTTTTTTGCTCTGCTTGAAAACTCAAGAGTCAAAACGACACTTGGGCTGAGTCGCAGCCACCACCACCCCCTCTTTGATGGGTCATGTTTTCCACAGGTCACTGAAGTCCTCACCATTCTGAATCTCTCCCTGACTCAGCCTGCTTTAGTCACACCAGTTACCCACCTGACCCCCAAAAGAACTGGAGTTTGTGAGCTCTCATTTAGGCAATAAAGAGGAAAGTGAATCACTATCTCTGGAAAGGGGTTACAAAAGAAGTAGAACCTGAAAAAGCATCTCAAACTCAGCGTGCCCCAAACTGAATCACTGATTTCTCCTTCCTGCACCATCCCCACTTTATTGACAAGCCAAAAGCCTAGGAATTATCCTTGATGTCTGCCTTCCTCTCCATCAACACATATGTCACATCTATCCCTAAATTCTAAAGATTCTACTTCCTAAATACTCTCAAATCTGTCCATTTAGCCCTATTTCCAACACTAAAACCACCATCCCATCTAGGACTACCACAACCAACATCACCATCACCATCACCAGTACCAACATCACCAACACCATCACCACCAGCACAGCAACATCCACCCTATCCTAAGCTCCCACTATATTATTTCTAGACAAAGCTTTCTAAGTGATTCATCCACATTCCTTCTGGCCTCTCTTCAATCTGGTCACTACACTGAAGGCAAAGTGACTTTTTTCAAAATGCAAATTTTGAAGCCTGTCTCCTGCTTAAAAACTTTTCAATGTCTCCTACAGCTCTTGGGATAATGGGAAAACTGCCTGAAAAGGCCTGCAATACATGGTCCAGAGCTCAGCCATCTTCGCAGCCTCATTTCCTGTCTTTTCCCCTCTGCTTTTCTATTCCAGCCATCCTGATATTCTTTAAGTCCCCAATACTCAGCATAATCTCTTAAAAAAAATCAATCTCAGGTGCCCAAAATTGGATTAATCATAATCCTTAGTTTATCATGCCACTAAAATTGGCTGGTACGCGGCTCTCTTTATTTAAATAATATGATGAACTTTTCAGAGCTCCCCATCCACCCCAGTATCTAGAACATCATGTTTTACAAAAATTTACATGTCCTTATGAACCTCTCCATCCCTTCCCCTGCCACTCCTACTCCGAATTTTCACTTTCTAAATTTTCTGTTTATTTTTCACTGCCTTTTTTAAAAATCACATATATATCTAAGCAATGTCTTGTTTAATTTTTCTTGTTTTTAAACTTTATTAAAAGGTATCATGAAGTATATAATCTTTAGAACTTGCTTTTTTTCCATCCAACATTATGTCACCAATATTCATCCAAAGTCGTGAGTTGCAGGTAGCTGTGAGTAGCAGAGATTCATTCATCTTTATTGCTGTGTAATATTCCATTATGTGAATGACCCCATGCCTGCAAAGCAATTTTTCTTCTTGGCCCAGTTAACTCTTACTTATCGCTCAGATCTCAGCTCAGGTGTTACCTCGTTAGATGTTTTCTGACATTCAGAACCAGGTAAGACCCCCTTATTTATTACAGACCTTCAAAGCACGTTGAATATCTCCATTGTAGCCATTACCACAGTAGCAATTTCACATCATGTGATTGTTTGATTGTGATCTGTTCCCCCATCCACTTGGCTATGGGCTTCCCAAGAGCAGGCACCATGCCTATGTTTGATTGCTATTAAATCCCTAGCTCCTAGCACATCATAAAGACTCAACAAAAGCTGTTACTTAGGGCTTCCCTGGTGGCGCAGTGGTTGAGAGTCTGCCTGCCGATGCAGGGGACATGGGTTCGTGCCCCAGTCCGGGAAGATCCCACATGCCGCAGAGCGGCTAGGCCCGTGAGCCATGGCCGCTGAGTCTGTGCGTCCGGAGCCTATGCTCCGCAACGGGAGAGGCCACAACAGTGAGAGGCCCGCGTACAGCAAAAAAAAAAAAAAAGCTGTTACTTAAATGAATAAATAAATCATGAAAATAAGTATCTGTACTAAACAGTACATCGAACTAAACATGGTCAAAGACAAATAACTGTAAAACCAGTCTCTATTCCTGACTTTCATATATTTTTAATGCCATCATCATTCTTTAACTGTTAACCAGGCTTAAAATTTTTGACATTAGGTCTGATTGATTCTGGTCTTTCCCTGACCCCTCACATTTAATTGTTTGCTCACTTCTGTTCTTTCTACTTTGAAAATGGTGCTTACCCCAATATACCATCCCAACCCGGTATGACTTCCACATGTACTATTTTCAATTCCTTTACCTTTCAATTCCTGACAATTTCTCATCACCTCATCTCTGGTTATGCTGTTCCCTCTTCCAGAGAGTCCTTTCTTTGTTTGTGAGTATTTAAATCCTACACAATGCCTGCTTCAAATGCCACATCCCCCCAAATACCTCCCTATTTCCCAGATGGAACGATCTTCAGTCTCTAGGCTATGATCACACACTACCTTACACACAGCGCTTATTTGTGCACGATCCAAAGTTCTTTTTGATGTACTGGAACAAACATGGGCTTTGTATTCACACTTGAGTTCAAATCCTTTCTACTATTACCTACTGTGTGACCTTTGGAAATTATCTATATGGTCTCCCCTCACTATCCGCAGAGGGATTGGTTTCAAGACCCCTGGCTCAGATAACAAATCAGGGGATGCTCAAGTCCCTTATATAAAATGGCATAGTAAGTTGGTTCTCTGTTTCCACAGGTTCTTCATCTGCAGATTCAACCAACCACTCTAACTCTTGGAAATGTTGGTCACATTAAAGTAGATAAATACCTGGAAAATGCTAGATAGGAATCCACTTTCCACTTACCCCATGTTTTCCTATTGTAACACTTTTGGCCTCACCCCCTACCCCTTACTCACTTTTCTTTTAGGAAGGGGGAGGAGTAACATCAGTGAACTTAGAAGTGAACATCCAGGCTTAGCTGCAGTCACCTCCTCCTCCATCTCCTACTCCATCTTTCTCTCTCTCTCTCCCCACTTCTCTAATCCCTGCTCCCCTGCACCCAACTCTCCTCTGCCCTCTCAACCCTTCAACAGCTCTCATCAGTCCAGCTGTAGAATTCAGACATACGGCTCTGCCCCTCTACAGTGTGGTACCTTAATGAAACAGGCTCCACCATGGGGGTGCGGGTGATTGGTGAGAAAACCTCTCTAACTTTGGGCTAGGTTGTTGGCAACCCTTTTGGCCACAGTCAAGTCAGTTCTCCCATCAGCTTATCAGTAATAGAGTTCACACTTTGATCTCCATCTGTCTGCTTTCCCTGTCTCATTTCTCAACTGGTAGTTAATTTGGGTGGGGAAGAAATGAAGTTATTTATTGACTTCCTAAAACCACAATGATAAAGTAATATGACCCTTGTGTTTAAACAAACATACCAGAACTTTCAGACCCATATGACAGATGCCCTTCAAAATAGTCCCCTGGGGAAGGGACACATTATTCCAGTACATTCCAATAAGGCTACTCTGGTTTAAAATCTTTTGGATGTATCAATAGGGCCTGTGGATTTTATTTGAGTATCTTTACTGATCTCAAGTCACATCTGAAAAGGGCGGATTTGAGTTTTGAAAGCAAAAAGTCACTTGAAACCAACGCTAATCAATCACTGAGCATTTTGGATCAACAATGGGAAGGAATTAAAAAATAATGAAACATGCGTGTATATGTGTGTGTCATAATTGGAAAAGCATCCTAAAAATGCTTGCACAACAGCCACATTGTCAAAATAGCTCACCGCACCCAACAGTGCCCACTGTGAAAAACAACACTCTCAGGCTACTGCGTAGAACAGGGTGTGTTTATTATTATTTAAATCTCTTCATAGTGATGCTGATAGCATAGGATGCTGACTTTTTCTAAAGGCACAAAATGGAGAGCCATGAACCTTGCCACTTATTTTCTGTGTCATCTTAGACAAGTTATTTAACTTCTTTCAACTTTAGTATTTTCATCAGTAAAACCAAATTAATAACACCCACCACAGATACCTCACAGGATTATTTTGAGAACCATATGAGCTAAAACAGGTGAAAAAGCTCTTTGTCAACCATAGGCGCAATATAAATGTTAGTTGTTATGGTAGCTAATATTATGATAACTATTTTTCCTTGATCATTTCAAACTTTTTCCCTCCTTTGACATAAGTTTGGCAGCAGGTCTGGATTCTGAAATATCTCCTCATAAAGAGACTGAGGTCAATCTGAACACATATTCCAGGATTCAAATAAATTGCTAAGGAAAATGCAAGGAAGCAGGAAACCTGCCAATGACTCAGTAAGCGCCACTTTCTGTAAATCATTTGATTTGTTTTGCCCCATTTTCTGTAAGTCACTTGATTTGTTTTGGCTTTGGGTGATTTCTTTCAAGTTTCTAAAAAAGTCATTAACTTTGGTCATTTTCTCTTACCTTGCTTTAAAGACTAAAAGGTGTTCCCCTATAAGTTTAAATAGCATCTTGACCCGCTGAATGGCAATTAACATTTACTGAAAACTTACTACATGCTGAGTAATATGTTAAATACTTTAATCCTTAACAGCAGCCTGATACTGTAGGTACCATTTTTGACCCCATTTTATAGACGAGGCCACAGAATCACTGAGAAATTAAATAAATTGCCCATGCCATCCAGTGGGTAAATCCTTAAGCTGGGATGTGAACACATATGGTGTGACTGCAAAGCCCATATTCTTCAGCACACTCTTGACCTTTAAATACATAAATCTGGGTTTTCCAAATTGCAAACCCTATCACATTTTTTTCCTCCTTTATGTTTTACTTTTGAGGCTAGCATAGGACCTATTCTGGGGCTGTTTATGCGTTCTTGATGAGTGACAAGGCCCCCTTGAAACCACTTTAAAGAGTAGAGGACCCCCTAATGTGATGACTAGAACTCTGAGAAATGTGCTAGGGCATAACATTTGGGCAAGCATGAAAGAAAGAAAGGTTTAAGGAAGAATATACAGTTCATCTTTAGATGAGATCAGGCACGTTCAGGGTTGTATGGCCATAGACCAGTTCATCTTTAACTCACCATTTGCGATGGACTTTCAGAGCCTACTAGGAATTTTTACTAAGCCCAGGTCCCAAAGCCTGTCCCCACTTAGCATTCTGGTTACTCTCCATTCTCTGATATCCATACCTTTCCTGGAAAACATCTATGTTTCTGCAATCAGCTCCAAAACGAAGGATGTCTTTTTTACCTTCTCAAACTCTCATCTGCACTAAAACAAGAAAAAGCGTACTTTAGATTCACTTTCACCTAAAGTTGGCATTGAAAGCAACTCCTTTATATTTTTAGATAAATACTATGTTTTGCTTTTTGGCAATTATAAAAGTAGTCCTGTTCATGGTATGAAACTTGAGAAATAAAAAAGAAAAAGATGCCCTGGGTGAGAGGACTACATGTCAGTTATCTGCATCCAAAAGTCTAACATAGTCCTGGCACTTGGAGGTGCCCCAAAAATGTAGATGATGAGTGAATCTTTTAAAGATCCATGAGCATTCAATGCCAATGGTCTCCACTGCTACTACACGTCCAGGGATCAGGGCATTGCTCACTGGTCAGAAACACATAGTGGGTACTTGCAAAATACAGAATACTCAAACAGGTACAATGAGGAGGGTCCAGGCTCACAGTTGGCGCTGGGTACATGTATGTTGAATCATACACAGGAAAAGGAAGGCCTACTGCCTAGTGGGGGGCAGACTGCACAGCACACATCTACCTCCTCACTGGAATGTTGTCTCCACCTGCTTCTCCTACAGGGCCTGCCAATTGTTAAGGCCAGCCCACATGCTTCTATAGGAAGTCTTCTGTGGTGGGCTGAATAATACCCACCCACACACAATATGCCCACATCCTAATACCCGGAACCCGTGACTGTGTTACCTTATATGGCAAAAGGGAATTTGCAGATATGATTAAGGTAAGGTTCTTGAGGTGGGGAGACTATCCATGTGTGCCTGATGTAATCAAAACAGTTCTTATAAGAGGAAGGCAAGAGGAGTCAGATTCAGAGGAGAAGGCAATGCAGTGGTGGAAGCAAAGACTGGAGTGATGTGCTCTGAAGATGGAGGAAAGGGCCACAAGCCAAGGAATACAGAAGGTCACTAGAAGCTGAAAAAGGCAAGGAAATGATTCCCCCTCAGAGCTTGTAGAAGGAACCAGCCCTACTCACACCTTGACTTTAGCCCTGTGAAAATAATTTTAGACCTCTGGCCTCCAAAACAATAAGAGAACAAATTTGTGTTAAGTCACTAAGTTTTTGGTAGTATGTTCCAGCAGCAATAGGAAACTAATATACCTCTCTAACACTCAGGTCCACTTTGATCTCTCCCTTCTCTGAATTCTGATTGTCTGAATACATAACATAGCATTCAAAACTCCACAGAACTTGTTTCCTCATCCAGGTATAACTGCCATTTGGGGCACAGACTTGCCCTATACTTGTTAATTTCTCAGAGGGGGCAATGTCTAACTTGGTGCCGGCTTGGTGAAAGACTTAGCAGGTACTTTTTTGGGAAGAAGTAAATACTCAGTTCAAGACTCCATTATATGGTACAGATGAACCTGTTTGCAAGGCAGAAATAGAGACACAGACGTAGAAAATAAACGTATGAACACCAAGGGGGGAAAGGGGGGGTGGCATGAATTGGGAGATTGGGATTGACATATATACAGTAAAACGTATAAAATAGATAACTAATGAGAACCTGCTGTATAGCACAGGGAACTCCACTTTGCTGTACAGCAGAAACTAACACAACATCGTAAAACAACTATACCCCAATTTTAAAAAAGTGATAGTTAATTTCATTCCTGTAATAATAAATGTTTATTGAACAAAAGAAGCCATGGAATCATGTCAAATAATTTTGTCACATTATTTTAATTGTATAATCCACATTCGGTCTTCTCTATTTCTGATATTAGATTTGTGTTGTTATACATTGTAGCTGTACAACAGCTGTAGTTTTCCTCAAACCAAAGTCAAAATAATAGGGGAGAGGGGGAAGATGGCGGAAGAGTAAGACGCGGAGATCACCTTCCCCCCTCCCACACACAGATACATCAGAAATACATCTACACGTGGAACAACTCCTACAGAACACCCACTGAACACTGGCAGAAGACCGCAGACATCCCAAAAGGCAAGAAACTCCCCAAGTACCTGGGTAGGGCAAAAGAAAAAAGAATAAACAGAGACAAAAGAATAGGGACGGGACCCGCACCAGTGGGAGGGAGCTGTGAAGGAGGAAAGGTTTCCACACACTAGGAAGCCCCTTCGCGGGTGGAGACGGGGGGTGGGCAGGGGTGGGGGGGTGGGGTAAGCTTCAGTGCCACGGAGGAGAGCGCAGCAACAGGGGTGCCGAGGGCAAAGCGGAGAGATTCCCGCGCAGAGGATCGGAGCCGACCAGCACTCACAAGCCCGACAGGCTCGTCTGCTCACCCGCCGGGGTGGGCGGGGGCTGGGAGCTGAGGCTCGGGCTTCGGTCTGAGCACAGGGAGAGGACTGGGGTTCGCGGCGTGAACACAGCCTGCAGGGGGTTAGTGCGTCACGGCTAGACGGGAGGGAGTCCGCGGAAAAGTCTGGACCTGCCGAAGAGGCAAGAGACTTTTTCTTCCCTCTTTGTTTTCCTGGTGCGGGAGAAGAGGGATTAAGAGCGCTGCTTAAAGGAGCTCCAGAGACGGGCGCGAGCCGCAGCTAAGAACCCGGACCCCAGAGAGGGGCATGAGACGCTAAGGCTGCTGCTGCCGCCACCAAGAAGCCTGTGTGCGAGCACAGGTCACTATCCACGACCCCCTTCCGGGGATCCTGTGCGGCCCGCCACTGCCAGGGTCCCACGCTCCAGGGACAACTTCCCCGGGGGAACGCACGCACAGCATGCCTCAGGCTGGTGCAACATCATGCTGCCCTCTGCCGCCGCAGGCTCGGCCCGCATCCGTACCCCGCCCTCCCCCCGGCCTGAGTGAGCCAGAGCCCCCGAATCAGCTGCTCCTTTAACCCCGTCCTGTCTGAGCGAAGAACAGACACCCTCAGTCGACCTACACGCAGAGGCGGGGCCAAATCCAAAGTTCAGCCCCGGAAGCTGTGCGAAAAGAAGAGAAAGGGAAATCTTTCCCAGCAGCCTCAGGAGCAGCAGACTAAATCTTCACAATCAACTTCATGGACCCTGCATCTGTGGAATACCTGAAGAGACAACGAATCATCCCAAATTGAGGAGGTGGACTTTGAGAGCAAGATTTATTATTTTTTCCCCTTTTCCTCTTTTTGTGAGTGTGTATGTGTATGCTTCTGTGTGAGGTTTTGTCTGTATAGCTTTGCTTTCACCATTTGTCCCAGGGTTCTGTCCGTCTTTTTTTTTTACTTAAAAAAAAATTTTTTTTCTTAATAATTATTTTTTATTTGAATAACTTTATTTTATTTTATCCTTTCTTTCTTACTTCTTTCCTTCCTTCCTTCCTCCCTCCCTCCCTCCCTCTCTCTTTCTTTCTTTCCTTCTTTCTTTCTACTTTTTCTCCCTTTTATTCTGAGCCGTGTGGATGAAAGGCTCTTGGTTCTGCAGCCAGGAGTCAGTGCTGTGCCTCTGACGTGGGAGAGCCAACTTCAGGACACTGGGCCACAAGAGACCTCCCAGCTCCACGTAATATCAAACGGCGAAAATCTCCCAGAGATCTCTATCTCAACACCAACACCCATCTTCACTCAACGACCAGCACGCTACAGTGCTGGACACCCTACGCCCAACAACGAGCAAGACAGGAACACAACCCCACCCATTAGCAGAAAGGCTGCCTAAAATCATAATAAGGCCACAGACACCCCAAAACACACCACCAGACGTGGACCTGCCCACCAGAAAGACAAGATCCAGTCTCATCCACCAGAACACAGGCACTAGTCCCCTCCACCAGGAAGCCTACACAACCCACTGAACCAAATTTAGCCACTGGGGACAGACACCAAAAACAATGGGAACTACGAACCTGCAGCCTGCAAAAAGGAGACCCCAAACACAGTAAGATAAGCAAAATGAGAAGACAGAAAAACACACAGCAGATGAAGGAGCAAGATAAAAACCGACCAGACCTAACAAAGGAAGAGAAAATAGGCAGTCTACCTGAAAAAGAATTCAGAATAATGAGAGTAAAGATGATCCAAAATCTTGGAAATAGAATAGAGAAAACGCAAGACACATTTAACAAGGGCTTAGAAGAACTAAAGAGGAAAGACACAACGATGGACAACACAATAAATGAAATTAAAAATACTCTAGAAGGGATCAATAGCAGAATAACTGAGGCAGAAGAACGGATAAGTGACCTGGAAGATAAAATCGTGGAAATAGCTACTGCAGAGCAGAATAAAGAAAAAAGAATGAAAAGAACTGAGGACCGTCTCAGAGACCTCTGGGACAACATTAAATGCACCAACATTCGACTTATAGGGGTCCCAGAAGAAGAGGAGAAAAAGAAAGGGACTGAGAAAATATTTGAAGAGATTATAGTTGAAAACTTCACTAATATGGGAAAGGAAATAGTTAATAAAGTCCAGGAAGCACAGAGAATCCCATACAGAATAACTCCAAGGAGAAACACACCAAGACACATATTAATCAAACTGTCAAAAATTAACTACAAAGAAAACGTATTTAAAGCAGCAAGGGAAAAACAACAAATAACACACAAGGGAATCCCCATAAGGTTAACAGCTGATCTTTCAGCAGAAACTCTGCAAGCCAGAAGGGACTGGCAGGACATATATAAAGTGATGAAGGAGAAAAACCTACAACCAAGATTACTCCACCCAGCAAGGATCTCATTCAGATTTGATGGAGAAATTAAAACCTTTACAGACAAGCAAAAGCTGAGAGAGTTCAGCACCACCAAACCAGCTTTACAACAAATGCTAAAGGAACTTCTCTAGGCAAGAAACACAAGACAAGGAAAAGACCTACAATAACAAACCCAAAACAATTAAGAAAATGGGAATAGGAACACACTTATCGATAATTACCTTAAATGTAAATGGACTAAATGCTCCCACCAAAAGACACAGACGGGCTGAATGGATACAAAAACAAGACCCATATATATGCTGTCTACAAGAGACCCACTTCAGACCTAGGGACACATACAGACTGAAAGTAAGGGGATGGAAAAAGATATTCCATGCAAATGGAAACCAAAAGAAAGCTGGAGTAGCAATTCTCATATCAGACAAAATAGACTTTAAAATAAAGACTATTAGAAGAGACAAAGAAGGACACTACATAATGATCAAGGGATCGATCCAAGAACAAGATATAACAATTGTAAATATTTATGTACCCAACATAGGAGCACCTCAATACATAAGGCAAACACTAACAGCCATAAAAGGGGAAATCGACAGTAACACATTCATAGTAGGGAACTTTAACACCCCACTTTCACCAATGGACAGATCATCCAAAATGAAAATAAATAAGGAAACACAAGCTTTAAATGATACATTAAACAATATGGACTTAATTGATATTTATAGGACATTCCATCCAAAAACAACAGGATACATATTTTTCTCAAGTGCTCATGGAACATTCTCCAGGATAGGTCATATCTTGGGTCACAAATCAAGCCTTGGTAAATTTAAGAAAATTGAAATTGTATCAAGTATCTTTTCCGGCCACAACACCATGAGACTAGATATCAATTACAGGAAAAGATCTGTAAAAAATACAAACACATGGAGGCTAAACAATACACTACTTAATAACGAAGTGATCACTGAAGAAATCAAAGAGGAAATTAAAAAATACCGAGAAACAAATGACAATGGAGACACGATGACCCAAAACCTATGGGATGCAGCAAAAGCAGTTCTAAGAGGGAAGTTTAGAGCAATACAACCCTACCTTAAGAAATAGGAAACATCTTGAATAAACAACTTAACCTTGCACCTAAAGCAATTAGAGAAAGAACAAAAAAACCCCAAAGTTAGCAGAAGGAAAGAAATCATAAAAATCAGATCACAAATAAATGAAAAAGAAATGAAGGAAACGATAGCAAAGATCAATAAAACTAAAAGCTGGTTCTTTGAGAAGATAAACAAAATTGATAAACCATTAACCTGACTCATCAAGGAAAAAAGGGAGAAGACTCAAATCAATAGAATTAGAAATAAAAAGGAGAAGTAACAACTGACACTGCAGAAATACAAAAGATCATGAGAGATTAGTACAAACAACTCTATGCCAATAAAATGGACAACCTGGAAGAAATGGACAAATTCTTAGAAATGCACAACCTGCCAAGACTGAATCAGGAAGAAATAGAAAATATGAACAGACCAATCACAAGCACTGAAATTGAAACTGTGATTAAAAATCTTCCAACAAACAAAAGCCCAGGACCAGACAGCTTCACAGGTGAATTCTATCAAACATTTAGAGAAGAGCTAACACCTATCCTTCTCAAACCCTTCCAAAATATATCAGAGGGAGGAACACTCCCAAACTCATTCTACGAGGCCACCATCACCCTGATACCAAAACCAGACAAGGATGTCACAAAGAAAGAAAACTACAGGCCAATATCACTGATGAACATACATGCAAAAATCCTCAACAAAATACTAGCAAACAGAATCCAACAGCACATTAAAAGGATCATACACCATAATCAAGTGGCGTTTATTCCAGGAATGCAAGGATTCGTCAATATACGCAAATCAATCAACGTGATACACCATATTAACAAATTGAAGGAGAAAAACCATATGATCATCTCAATAGATGCACAGAAAGCTTTTGACAAAATTCAACACCCATTTATGATAAAAACCCTGCAGAAAGTAGGCATAGAGGGAACTTTCCTCAACATAATAAAGGCCATATATGACAAACCCACAGCTAACATCGTCCTCAATTGTGAAAAACTGAAACCATTTCCACTAAGATCCGGAACAAGACAAGGTTGCCCACTCTCACCACTCTTATTCAACATAGTTTTGGAAGTTTTAGCACAGCGATCAGAGAAGAAAAGGAAATAAAATGAATCCAAAACGGAAAAGAAGAAGTAAAGCTGTCACTGTTTGCAGATGACACGATAGTATACATAGAGAATCCTAAAGATGCCACCAGAAAACTACTAGAGCTAATCAATGAATTTGGTAAAGTAGCAGGATACAAAATTAATGCACAGAAATCTCTGGCGTTCCTAGACACTAATGATGAAAAATCTGAAAGTGAAATTAAGAAAACACTCCCATTTACCACTGCAACAAAAAGAATAAAATATCTAGGAATAAAGCTACCTAAGGAGACAAAAGACCTGTATGCAGAAAATTATAAGACACTGATGAAAGAAATTAAAGATGATACAAATAGATAGAGAGATATACCATGTTCTTGGAATGGAAGAATCAACACTGTGAAAATGACTCTACTACCCAAAGCAATGTACAGATTCAATGCAATCCCTATCAAACTACCACTGGCATTTTTCACAGAACTAGAACAAAAAAATTCACAATTTGTATGGAAACACAAAAGACCCCGAATAGCCAAAGCAATCTTGAGAACGAAAAACGGAGCTGGAGGAATCAGGTTCCCTGACTTCAGACTATACTACAAAGCTACAGTAATCAAGACAGTATGGTACTGGCACAAAAAACAGAAATATAGAGCAATGGAACAGGATAGAAAGCCCAGAGATAAACCCACGCACATATGGTCACCTTATCTTTGATAAAGGAGGCAGGAATGTACAGTGGAGAAAGGACACCCTCTTCAATAAGTGGTGCTGGAAAAACTGGACAGGTACATGTAAAAGTATGAGATTAGAACACTCCCTAACACCATACACAAAAATAAACTCAAAATGGATTAAAGACCTAAATGTAAGGCCATAAACTATCAAACCCTTAGAGGAAAACATAGGTAGAACACTCTATGACATAAATCACAGCAAGATCCTTTTTGACCCACCTCCTAGAGAAATGGTAATAAAAACGAAAAGAAACAAATGGGACCTAATGAAACTTAAAAGCTTTTGCATAGCAAAGGAAACCATAAACAAGACCAAAAGACAACCCGCAGAATGGGAGAAAATATTTGCAAATGAAGCAACTGACAAAGGATTAATCTCCAAAATATACAAGCAGCTCATGCACCTCAATAACAAAAAAACAAACAACCTAGTCCAAAAATGGGCAGAAGACCTAAATAGACATTTCTCCAAAGAAGATATACAGATTGCCAACAAACACATGAGAGAATGCTCAACATCATTAATCATTAGAGAAATGCAAATCAAAACTACAATGAGATATCATCTCACACCGATCAGAATGGCCATCATCAAAAATTTAGAAACAATTAATGCTGGAGAGGGTGTGGAGAAAAGGGAACACTCTTGCACTGCTGGTGGGAATGTGAATTGGTACAGCCAACTATGGAGAACAGTATGGAGGTTCCTTAAAAAACTACAAATAAAACTACCATACAACCCAGCAATCCCACTACTGGGCATATACCCTGAGAAAACCATAATTCAAAAGGAGTCATGTACCAAAATGTTCATTGCAGCTCTATTTACAATAGCCAGGAGATGGAAGCAACCTAACTGTCCATCATCAGATGAATGGATAAAGAAGATGTGGCACGGGCTTCCCTGGTGGCACAGTGGTTGAGAGTCTGCCTGCCGATGCAGAGGACACGGGTTCGTGCCCCGGTCCGGGAAGATCCCACATGCCGCGAAGCAGCTGGGCCCGTGAGCCATGGCCGCTGAGCCTGTGTGTCCGGAGCCTGTGCTCCGCAACGGGAGAGGCCACAACAGTGAGAGGCCCGTGTACCGCAAAAACAAAAAAACAAAAAAACAACAAAAAAAGAAGATGTGGCACATATATACAATGGAATATTACTCAGCCATAAAAAGAAACGAAATTGAGTTATTTGTAGTGAGGTGGATGGACCTAGAGTCTGTCATACAGAGTGAAGTAAGTCAGAAAGAGAAAGACAAATACCATATGCTAACACATATATATGGAATCTAAGAAAAAAAAATGTCATGAAGAACCTAGGGGTAAGACAGGAATAAAGACCTACTAGAGAATGGACTTGAGGATATGGGGAGGGGGAAGAGTAAGTTGCGACAAAGTGAGAGAGTGGCATGGACATATATACACTACCAAATGTAAAACAGATAGCTAGTGGGAAGCAGCCGCATAGCACAGGGAGATCAGCTGGGTGCTTTGTGACCGCCTGGAGGGGTGGGATAGGGAGGGTGGGAGGGAGGGAGATGCAATAGGGAAGAGATATGGGAACATATGTATATGTATAACTGATTCACTTTGTTATAAAGCAGAAACCAGCGCACCATTGTAAAGCAATTATACTCCAATAAAGATGTAAAAAAAAAAAAAACGAAGTCAAAATAATAGCTCATTCTTCAATAAAACCTCTCCGGGCAAAAAAAAAAAAAAAAAAAAAGACTCCATTATATCAATGTGAGGGAGATATCATCCTTTGATCTTACAATTATAACATGTCATTAAAAATGGAGTGTGTTCAAATGAATGGATAAAGAAGGTGTGTTTAATATATATACAATAGAATATTAGTCAGCCATAAAAAGTAATGAAATAATGCCATTTACAGCAACATGGATGGACCTAGAGATTATCATAGTAAGTGAAGTAAGTCAGACAAAGATCCCATAATATCACTTATATGTGGAATATTAAAAAATGGTAAAAATGAACTTATTCACAAAATAGAATTAGACAAATAGACATAGAAAACAAACTTATGGTTACCAAAGGGGAAAGAGGGGAGGGATAAATTTGGAATTTGGGATTAACAGATATAAACTACTGTATATAAAATAGATAAACAACAAGGACCTATTGTATAGCACAGGGAACTATATTCAATATCTTGTAATAACCTATAAGGGAAAAGAATCTGAAAAATAATGGATATATTTATGTATAACAATCACTTTGCTGTATGCCAGAAACACTATAAATCAACTATACTTCAATAAAAAAATATTTTTAAAAAAAAGAGTCTGTTGAACAGATTTTTGTACACCTACATTCGTAGCAGCATCATTCACAATAGTCAAAAGGTGGAAACAACCCAAATGTCCATCAATGGATGAATGAATAAACAGAATGTGATACAGATATAGATACAGAGAGATTTTTTTACAATGGAATATTATTCAGCCTTAAAAAGGAAGGTAATTTTGATATATGCTACAACATGGATTAACCTTGAATACATTATGCTAAGTGAAATAAGCCAGTCATAAAAAGACAAACACTGATGATTCTACTTATATGAGCTACCTGGAGTAGTCAAAATCATAGAGACAGAAAGTAGAATAGCGGTTAACAGGGAGAAGGGGGAGGGGGAGTTATTGTTTAACGGGTACAGAATTTCAATTTGGAATGATGAAAAAGTTCTAGAGGTAGGCGGTGGTGATGGTTCCATAACAATGTGAATGTACTTAATACCACTGAACTGTACACTTAAAATGGTAAAAATGGTAAATTTTATGTTATATGTATTTTACCACACTTTTTTTATAATGGAGTCTGTAACTACAGTGGGAACAAAGAACAAGAGCAATTTGTAAATGTACTCAGGCTGGAAGCACCCGCAGAAGGGGGAGGTGTAGGGCTTCGTTGGGAGGACAGAGGGCCTGGCACTGGTGTGACGGATCCATGGCTGTGGGCTTGTCTGTCCTCTCACAGTGACACAGTTTTCTCTCCTCCCACTTAAGGGCAAAGTGATTCCTTCAACAACAACAAATATGTATTGAATACACTGTGCTGTCACTGGGGGTACGGCACTAAACAAGATATATAGCTTAGAGTCACATGGGGGAGAAAGACATAAAACAAATAATCACATATGGAGGTTACACATCTAATCCATGTCAAGAAGGTCTGATGAGGAAGTGAGGCATGAGCCAAGAGATTTAATGATGCAGGGGGGTGGAGGTGAGAAAGGAGTGTGTCCTAGGCAGAAAGAACCACAGGTTTCTAGGACCCGAACACAGCAGTGAAGTTAAGAGAGCAAAGGGACCAGGATGTTTCTGGGGAGGTGGCAGAGGACAGATATCAGAGCCTGGGACCATGTTCAAACCTGTGTTCTTTGTCCTAAGAGCAAAGAGGAATCACTGGAGTTGTTTTGGGGGTGGGAGTAGGGGAGAAAAGGAGGTTGAGATGTCATAATCAGGTTTGCATTTTGGAAAGAAGGGTCAAGAGAGATATGGGGAGACCAGTTAGGAGGCTACTTCAGTAATCCATATGAGGGACAGTAGATGTGAGAGGACAGGGAAGTGCTGGAGATGAGGAGACAAGGCATATTCAAGTGGCATTTAGATTTTGAGATGAATCAGTTATTATGATATTGTGATTTATAATAAGAAATTGTTAAATTAATTAAACAAGGAGGCCATTAGACTGATGTGGCTCTACTAAGGCCATGGTGGCCTACATATGCAAATCAAAATCTAAGCCTATAAATGTCCCAAGGTTACAAAAATCAAAACCACTAAGGACATTCAACCATGAACAACCAACTAGGCTTTAAACTATAGCCAATCAACTTTTCTTCTGCCTTTTCTCTATAAAATGCTCTCCCCAAGCTTCCAGTAGTTTAGTGCTCCACAAACCACTTCTGGTTTGGTGCTGCCTGATTCAAATCTGTTTTTGCTCAAATAAACTCTTTAAAATGTTACTGTGTCTCAGTCTATCTTTTGACAGTTTTGATGTCAGAAGAGGGAACCGAAGGAGATTCCCCCCCCCCACCACGGCCCCCAGGAGCAATGAACAACAAGGGGAAGCGACCTGAGCCCCTTGAATTTGCTGCACCTTTGGAGGTGGTGGGTAAGTACCTCTCAGATCCTAGTTCACCAGTTTTTGCATTATGAACTTTTAGTCTTCATTTTAGCATTTATTTTTCCAGACTGGGTCCAGAAACTAGCCAGAGACAGACTGGGTCCGAGGTGGAAAACAGACTGGGTCTGAGGTTGGGCTGGGTCTACTTAAACTGGACGCAGACCAGTGTGAAGCCTCAGGTGAATAAAATTTTGTTTTAAGGCTGAAGAAGCAGGTTAACTTTACCAGAGATAATCTTGAATTACAGTGCCCACAGTAGGGAACTTTTAACCTAGATAGGCTTTTCCATTTAGGAGGTACCTAGAGAAAACGGGGTCTCAGCCAAGTATTCACCATAGAATGTAGAGGGAAATTTGTTTTCCTCCTCTACTGTTTCTGGTGACCATGATGAGACCCACTGGAACACCTTACTTGCTTCAGAGCCTGCAGACGGGATCCTGGAAAACCTGGCAGAAGCTGGCAAAGGGTGAGAATTCTTACCAAAGTCAGCCCTCCTAGATCTCTATCTATGGTGCCTGGACAAGACAGTAAGGTAAAATTTCACACTGTCCCCTCCTTTCCAAATTCAGATTGGCAGGCAAAAAAAAAACAAAAAAAAAACCACATTTGTGAGAATAAGGTCTTTGAATTGTGACTCGTAAATTTGCTTTCTGGTAGTCACTTGTTGTCAACTCTTTCTCTCCCAGGGACAGCTGTTGCCTTCTTGTTTGCCTCATTTTGTGTCATGAGAACTTATTTTGGCAATCACCAGGTTGGGGGCAGAAATGTGGGCTGCACTCTATTTGTGGCTAGGGTCTTACTGCTGCCAGCTCTCAGGGAAATTGTCTGTCTTTCTTTCCTTTAGCAATCTTGAGGAGTGGCTTTGGATTTTAGGAGGACAGTATCTTTTGTACCTCTTTGGGGATGCCTCTTAAGTCCATGGAGTTGTTCAATACTGCCAGGAAAATCTATAAGATATTTGAAAGGATTTTTTAAAAGTAGTTCTAAGGTCAAAAGTTGGGTAAATTGGAAGCTGATTTTCGGAGCCTGATAAGAAGGGGTTTTTTTGTTTTGCTTTTGTTCTTTTGTTTTAGGCTCCCCTAAGCTAAAAGAAGCTCTGTACCCAGAGGGGAAGAAAAACATTCAAAGGCAAACAGCTCTAAATCTAGAACATAGGAATCTTTGACTTCCATATTAGTTGAAATGATCTTCTCCCTGACATAAGAAGCAAACTGAAGATAAAGTAGTTGGATGGGTCAGCCTTGCTATCATTCAAGCAGCAACCCAATTCTTTAAGGAATTAAAAACTGTACTTGTCTTACAAATCTTTATAAGAACTTAAATGCTGCTCTAGAAACAATTCAAAGACCATCTATCCTTTTTACCAACCCCAAGCCTCCCCTATTCATCTCAAAAGGCTTGTAGGTGTTGTAAAATTCTACATTTAGGATCAAAAGTCCTTCTTGAAGGAACCTGCATTCTTTGCCTGTGCCTTTGAGATGTAAATGTTCTACCCAGTCTTCTCTGGAAACTGAGGGCTATCTCTGAATAGCAAACTTCAGAGAGGTAATTCTAAATCAGAAGATAAAAATTAAAAAAGAAAAGTGGGGGAAAGGCTATTTAGAAACTAGGCAAACGAAAAATCTTAAAAATCTTCTCCACAACATTAGTAAAAAGTTTAAGCCAATTGAGAAAGTAAACTTATATCACCTGCCAGAAACACAATTTGGAGCCAACTATTCCTTTATAAACCTATGACTTCTGCATTATCATACCTGTCCCCGGCTAAAATTTTTAAGTGAAAGTTGTAAGATTTGTATCTGTCTGTATGTTTATGTACATCTGTGCATGTATGTTATAGATGTATAACATTTTTCTACCTCTGGATAGTACTGCCAAAATTAGTTTATAAAGAGCTCTATTTAACTGGCTTAAAGAAAAACAAGCATGGGGAATTCCCTGGCAGTCCAATGGTTAGAATTTGGCGCTTTCACTGCTGAGGGCCCTGGTCAGGGAACTAAGATCCCACAAGCTGTGCAGCACAGCCTAAAAAAAAAAGAAAGACAAACAAGCACTATGTAAATTAAGAAATTAAGTATACTCTCAGAAATGTAAACACTAACCCAAATGTTTTTCAACTTCACATGATCTAGGATAATCTTCGGTAAATAAAAGCTCATTTAAGTTTGTTAGTTTAATTAAAATAGGCATATCTTTAGAGTTATCAGCATTAAATATAATACTTCTATTTTATGTTACTAAAATAAAAAAACTCATGTTCTCTCACAGAATTTGTCAACAAGAAATATATCTTAAGATAATGGTGAGCCGTTTAATATTTTATAAAATTTTCATGAATAATCTAAACATAATTGTTAAGAACAAGTAAATTAAATAGATGTAGGTAAGATAAAAGTTTATAAATGAACTTTTAAAGAATAATTATGCTTTATGGTATATTTACTTAAAAATAGTTCCCAAGGGCTTCCCTGGTGGCGCATTGGTTGAGAGTCCGCCTGCCGATGCAGGGGACACGGGTTCGTGCCCCGGTCCAGAAAGATCCCACATGCCGCAGAGCGGCTGGGCCTGTGAGCCATGGCCACTGAGCCTGCGCATCCGGAGCCTGTGCTCCACAACGGGCGAGGCCACAACAGTGAGAGGCCCGTGTACAGCAAAAAAAAAAAAAAAAAATAGTTCCCAAAATCTTTTTGGTAACTTGAAACCTTAAAATTATACTGAAATAAGTTAAATGATGGATATTCACTGAATATCTAGACCACTTCCAAATAAGGTAAAATACTGAAACATTAATTACTGAACACAGGTTTATCTACTTTTGGGTTATTACAGAGGAACTAAACATACTTGGGTCTATTAGTAAACATGCCTGTGTTTCACTGAAAAATGATGCTATGAGGAAGCATATGCTTCTAGAAATTATGAAATGTATTCATAAATTTGCCAATCTAAAGAATGCTGGGGTAACAGTTCACAATTGCTTACTTCTTACTTTTCACTATAAATTAAGATTCCTAAGGATTAAGAATTCTAATTAATGTGTAATTAAAACTACTAAAAATAATAAGGAAAACAACTCTATGCAAGGAAAGTAAGATGTGTTTTTGGCTAAGAAAAGTTTATGAGGTATGGAGATGCACTTTTGTTTATGAGAAGTGAAAGTAATTTTGTTCTAAAGTAAAGCTGGTTTCTTCGGAATGGGAAAGAAGAGAATGAAGACAAACTAAATGGATATAGAAAGCTGGGAAGAGAGAGAAAGAGAGAAAAGTTTACCTTGTGTAGTGAAGCTGGCTAAAATTGAATTGTTATTATAAGGATTTTTAAACTAAGCTCTAATACAGTGGTATGCTTATGTAAAACTAAAACTTAATTCTTTTTTCATCTGCTAAAAAGACAACGTTTTCCTGGACAATGTTGTTCTGCTCTTGATAATATGAGATTCTGAATGATTTTTTCTTTACCTTTTAAGTAATCCTCCTAGAAAGCAAAGATTTTGTGTTTTACTAAAATAATTTCCTGTGTATTGTATTGTCTTTATCAGGTCTTTAAAATACTTAAGAAAACTGAGTCTTCTCAATATTAAAAGAGCTAATTTTTGCTCACAACTATGTAACCTTCTGTATTTGCCTTTAAAATCTTTTGTCACTTTGGTTAAATAGATAATTAAGTATATTGTTTCATAATGATCTGTGATCCTATTTGGCCATGTGTCTAAATCCTTCTGATATTTTTGCAAACTTCAAATTCTAAATGAAGTCTTTTTGACCTGGAAGTAACTTTGGGATTTTACAGAGGGTCCCTGGAAAATCTCAAGAGTTGTTCTCTCTCCTTATAAAAGGAGATACTGAACTAATTAGGCTTATTTTGTATGTTATATTACATGGGAAGCATTGTCAAATAAGAAGTAATGTTTACATTAGATTTATATGGATATATGATATCAATAATAAGTGTCCTAGAAATTTGGTATGTCCTAGTATAATGTTATCACTTGTAGTTCTAGTTATTATCTTAAAATGTTGTATGTCACAGAAATAACCAAGTTTTCTCGTCAACAGCATTATAAGGAGCTCTCATTAGATATTCAACCACGGCCACTTTTATGTCTCTTATCACTTACAGACAGTTATTGTTTTACTCTGATGCTTTTGCAAAAATGTTCCTGCAAAAGTACTTCATCTTTAAGGAGACTCATGAAAGGGACTCACAGATACAGGTTTCTGTTAACTTTCAGATCATACCACTGAACTGAGTAAGAATTTGCAGAATGCTAATGGAGAAACTGATGGCTTCATACAACTGCTAACAAAAGATCAAGATCAATAAGAATTAATTACATGGGACTGGATGAACTGATGAGGATGATTATACTCTTTAAGACCTTTGTTTGAAACACTGTGGTCCTTCAGTGTTTTGTTTTCCCAAATTTTAGGAAACTTTTTCTCTGTCCTCTTAAGCTATTCAGCAATTTGGTAAAATACATTTTCTGTGAACAAAGATGAAACATTTATTTTCTTCTCCCTATCTGATCCCTCTATAATTCAGAAACTCTATTCTTATTTTCATGGCAATACAGTTATATGCATACATTCAAAAAGAATCTGTTCTCCTTGTAACTGGACACAATTGGAAACACTGGTTATATTACAAAGCCTTTGACTAGAATGTCATATTTAAGAATATGCATAGGGACTTCCCTGGTGGCGTATTGATTAAAAATCCGCCTGCCAATGCAGGGGACACGGGTTCGATCCCTGGCCGGGAAAATCCCACATGCCACGGAACAACTAAGCCTGTGCACCACAACTACTGAGCCTGCGCTCTAGAGCCCGTGAGCCACAACTATTGAGCCTGTGTGCTACAACTACTGAAGCCCGTGTTCCTAGAGCCTGTGCTCTGCAACAATAGAAGCCACCACAATGAGAAGCCTGCGTGTAGCAACAAAGACCCAATGCAGCCAAAAATAAATAAATAAACAAACAAAACCAGTCTTTAAAAAAAAAGAATACGCATAAAATCAGATATGCCCAGACAGTTTTAAGGACCTAAAGTTGGCTTTATGGAGCCAATAAAAGCCTCTTGGGAAAACTGGCCTGGTACTTTGCTTACAGGATTCCCAGCAGCCTTACCAGATGAGTACAGAAGGTCACTTCCTGGCACACCCAGGAACCTCAAGATATTTTGGGTACCTCAAGAAGAAAGGAATTCACTGAAATCTATAGGTAGTGCAAGCAAAGTCTGATGGTAAATTCTTGGCTTGGCTTCTTAGCCTGGAGAGGCTTTTAAAAGTCTAATCTAAGAGTCCCTGTGAAAAGTTCCAGCAGAGTGTATATGGTCAGTGACTATTCCTACTGCTCTTATGAAAATAATCAGGCCAAGTTTAATGAGACTAGACTTATTCTGAAAACAAATTAATCTTACTATGATTATCTTTGATAGAAATGAAGGTGATTACAGAGGAAAAAACTGTATTTCAGTAAAAAATCAAAACAACCTTGTGGATATCATATTCTAGTCCTGTTTATTGCCTTTGAGGTTTTGTTATATATCTATAAACCGAACTGGATCCTGAATTCTTCTAGTTTTCTCAAATATCTGGCTACAACTCTCCAAACTAATGTTTCCAACTTTATTCCACTCTTCCGGTTTGGAATCACTAAAAACAAAGACAGCCCCTGAACCTCCTTAGAAGGAACCATAGTGAGAAGGTTCTCCTCACTACCCAGATGGCAGTCAAACTTCAGGGACTTGAATCTTGGGTCCACATCCCCCAATTAAAAAGGGCTCCTCCTGACTCTTGGAACTGCACACTAGCTGGAGACATTAAATTAAAATTGACTAGGGAGGTTCCTCCACTGAAGCAGACAGCATCTTGAGGCAGACAACCTCTCCCAGGATCACAGATCAAGAGCTTCATCTCCAATATGAAGTCTTTTTCCTTTTGCCTTTTCCCTACTTGCTTTTTCTCTCTGTTAATGCACAGGAAGACAGTGCTCCTTAACTCTGGCAACTACTGCTGAATCTACCGCTAAGGTCCCTAGCCTTTCTTGCTAAGATGGTTTTAGATAATAGAAATGCTTTAGATTACTTTTTGGCTGAACAAGGAGAAGTCTATGCCATAGCAAATGTCTCCTGCTGTACCTGGGTCAACACCTCTGGTACTGTAGAAAGTACAAGAAATTAACACACAAGCCACTTAGTTAAAACAGGTTGATGACCCTTCAGGTACATTCTTCGATTTATTTGATAACAACTGATTTGGTTCATGGGGCCCTGGCTAAGGAGTATACTTCAGTCTCTTGGTATTCTCCCAATAGTTATCACTGTAGTCTCCCTGGTACACTATGTTTTCTCAAAGGTCTTAAATGCATGTTTGTAGCCATCAGCACTACTACTATCAGATGGTCTCATTGCACTTGGGAGAAGAGAAACAGGATGGGTAATGAGATGAACAGCAAAAACCATTCTTCCACAGATGTGACATCACAACCTGAGTTTCAGAAAGAGACAAGAGCAACTTAACTCTGACAGTGACTGAGAGTGGTGCTAATACCAATTTTTGATCAATCTCTCATGTATGAGAGGATGACAAAAAGGGGGAAATTAATTACACAGAGAGTCCATTAAACTGATGTGGCCCTAATGCCATGTTGACTATAAGAGCCTCTCCCCAAGCTCCTGCTAGTGGAGCATTCCTAAACACTTTTGGTTTGGCACTACCCAAATCAATTTTTGCTCAAATAAACTCTTAAAAATTTAAATATGCTCAGTTTATCTTTTAATAAAATATATACTTGGCCTTCAACCCCTTTCCTGGTACATAGCTCCTAAAACCCTTGGAACTTCCTAAGTGATGAGAGTAATAACAGTGATTTTTGTTATGTTAATGAAGTGACTTTTGGACTACACCTAAGGATGGGGGCTAGTTGCCTAGAGAACCAACCATATGATTGGAGGGTTGGAACTTTCAGCCCCACCCCAGGCCTCTGAGGAGGAAAGAAGGGCTGAAGGTTGAATCAATCGCCAATGGCCAATGATATAAGCAATCATGCCTATGTAATGAAGCTTCCACAAAAACCCAAAAGGACAGGATTCAGAGAGCTTGTGGGTTGGTGAACATGTGGAGATTTGGGGAAAGTGGCACGCTCAAAGAGTCCATAGAAGCTTCTTGCTCCTTCTCCATACCTTGCCCTATGCATCTCTTCCATGTGGCTGTTCCTGAGTTATATCGTTTTATAGTAAAATAAGAATCTAGAAAGCAAAAAGTTTCTCTGAGTTCTGTGAGCTGCTTTAGCAAATTAACAGAACCCAAGGAATGGGTCATCGGAACCTCTGATCTATAGCTGGTCGGTCAAACACACAAGTCAACAACCTGGACTTGTAACTGGCATCTGAAATGTGTGTGGGAGGACAACCTGTGGAATCTGGCTCTATCTCCAGGTAGATAGTGTCAGAATTAAGTTGAATTGTAGGACACACAGCTGGTACCTGAGAATTGCGTGTTGGTGGGGGAAAAAACCCACACTGGAACTGGATGCAGAATCAGGCAGTATGAAGGATGAAAGACAAGGAGAAGTCACAAATAAATCTGAACTTTCTGCTTTGTGAAGCTGGATGGATACTGCCTTCAAACTCACTGAATAAAGGCTCGATCACTGTCATCACACTGGACAACTCCAGTGGCTACCATCCACTTTTCAGTCAGTGGCAATGATGCTCCTGACCTTGTGCACAAGCAACAGCCCCATATGACATGTGACCTTTAGGGAGACAATTCGGCTACCTAACCTGGGTCTAACTTCTTCCTATCTACCATTTTCCCTTGGTATACCTGTAGGTTGTGATCAGTGACCAACGTGCCTGAAGCCCAATGCAATCAAATGTTTTGTGTTTAGCTGTTCAAGTCAAATTCCACTGAAATCACATCATGAACCTCGGCCTTTAGAAAAATTCTGGGCAAATAGAAAGTAGGACGAAGAAAGCCTCCATGTACACATGACTGGAGGCATGTTGGAGGGTTGTTCACTCTCTCCCCACTTATCACTGTTATCAATGCAATGCTCGTGTAGCCCAGCACATACGTCTTCTGGTCACATGGTCTGCTGATGGGAAGAGCCTTGCACGCTGCTACTCCAGGGCTTCAGTGCCACTAAGTCATGTTCCACAGAGTCTGACCAGAGGCCCGAGACTGACGCACCCTTTGCAGCTTAAGAAGGCTGGAGCAAGAGAACAAAGACCCCTCCAGGCCTCCTCTGGGGACTCCTAGGTAGCCCACATGATGCTGTGGCCCCTAAAGAATGATCTGGACACAGCTCCTCCTGAGGTTCCAGTTGACTAAAGCCAGACAGGGACCCATTCCACCCACTAAATGGAAGCAGGTAGAGGTGTTCACACCTCAGAAAGTCACAGTAAAACAGGCTGCACTGGGTGGAATCTAGGGACCCTCACTTGCCATTCTGTGGACAGATAAACTGTAGCTCCAGCCCAAAGCATGATCCACTGGCAGATCAGCCTCCGAGAAGCAAGGGAACCTAGAGGAGCCAAAACCTGTGTTGATAAAGATGAAGTCTTCTGACTCCTGAACCCAGCATGATCATGTATGTTAAGGAGCAGTTTATAGAGGAGTCATCCTGAAGTCTGGCTGGAACAGCCTGGGTTGGAATCCTGCTATGCCTGTCTTTAGCTATGTGACCTTGGATGAGATTCTTAAGCTTTCTGTGCCTCAGTGTTCTCATCTGTAAGATGAGGATGATATTACTTGTTTTTATCATAGAGAGCAATGTGAGGATGTAAAGCATTAGACACATGGAGCACTGAACTTAGGTCAGTGCCTGGCATGGTAAGCATCTAATAAATGTTCAGTATTATTACTCTGTTAGAACAGGAGTCTGACACTTACTGCTCTCAGGCCATCAACGACAAGCTGATAGGTTGCAGTTCCCTGACTGCTTCCTTTAAGCTCCAGTGACCACAGTTTGTCAGGTGAGTTCCAAAGGAACACGGGCAAGATACCAACAGCATTTGTCACAAAAGGCTTATTTATGGTGAGGAATAAGACTCTCAAATCCTGCCTTATTGCCAGGCTATAGTTTTAACACTGAACCTTTTTCATCCTCCCAATATATTGTCTACTTGGACAGCTGTGTGGGCTCAAGAAGTTCTCCACCTCTGTGGGCCTCAGCTTACTTGAATGTAAACAATTCTCTGAGGTCCCTTCCAGCAATAACATTCTGAGTCTGTGACCCCAGGCCTGCATAAAACCAGGGGAGCACCTTTGTGCTTGTGTGTGAAGTTTCTTTTCTTTCCCACTGAGGCTCTTACTATTTTCTTTTGCAGCTCATTTCTGATAATCAACGTTTTGATACTGAAGTCAGAATAATCCTCCAATTTACAAATGTGACAGCGGAAAAAAAGATACCTCTGAATAGTAAAATACTTCCCAATGGGTATTTCTAACATCTCAGAATTTATCCTAGAATTAGGTGGTGTCCAGCAGCTGGTAACAGCGTCACTGTAACCCCACCAACCTCACTGAGAAGTCAAAAGGCTATAAAGCATTTATCAATAAAAATATGCTAGGTCTTCCCTGGTGGCGCAGTGGTTGAGAGTCCGCCTGCCGATGCAGGGGACACGGGTTCGTGCCCTGGTCCGGGAAGAGCCCACAGGCCGCAGAGCGGCTAGGCCCGTGAGCCATGGCCGCTGAGCCTGCACGTCCGGAGCCTGTGCTCCGCAACGGGAGAGGCCACAACAGTGAGAGGCCCGCGTACCGCAAAAAAAAAAAAAAAATCTAGACACTGTACCAAGGACTGCGGGATCCCTGTGGGGTCCTATAACAAAGAATTACAACATTCCGGGGTGGAAGAGAACTTTAAAATCCATCTAGTCCGACCACCTATCTGATACAATATCTCTACCAGTAGCATCTACTCTGTGTTTAAACACCTCCAATGATAGGAAACTCATAATCTTTACAATTTATTAGTTTTTTCATCTGTTCAACAAGTGACCAGGTCCACAGCTAGGTGCTGGTAATACAATGGTGAACCAAACTGAAACAATCCCTGTCCTCAAAGAGCTTATAGTTTAGATGGAAACACAGATGAATAAATGAATGCAGTGATATATCATATTGAGCTTAATTAATCTTTGTGCTTTTCTTTTCCATGTTTCCTAGAATAACACCATTCCCCAAGTCAGTCAAAGGTTTTTACATATCCTCATGAAAATGAGGAGTATTCCAGGAGAAATGCTAACAGACAAAACTGGTCAAAACTTACTTTTGGGATATCCAATGTAGGCTCATAGAAGAAACAACAGTTTTGAAAGCCAAATCATTCTGATTCATATAGTCTGGACACTGCCAAGAGAAGAAAAGTCTCTTAAAAATCAAGAGGCAGTCCCTAAGACAGCAAGGTGGAGACCAATGGTTCTCAAACTTTGGTGTACATCAGAACTACCTGGAGGGCCTACGAAAACACAAGTTGCTGGTACCTACACATAATTTTTAATTCAGTAGGTCTGGTATGAACCAGAGCACCTACACTATTAAAACCTTCCCAGGTAATGCTGTTACTACTGATCCAGGGACCACACTTAGAAAACCATTAGTGTAGGATTTAGACCTTTGACAGTGGATTGAAAAGAGAAAGATCCAGTCTAAGGTGTAAGGGAAACTAAATGACCTCCACCTGGCCTGGGAAGCAAGCTAGAGATGAAGTAGAAGGCCATACCTGGGAAAGGGTGGAGCTCTCTAAGAAGAGGGATTGGACTCAGGGTAACTTGGAAAAAGTGGAGTAAACACTGAGAAACTTTTCATAATCACCCACCACAAGCACCAGGGGAGCCAGAAGGGAGCTAAGCCAGTGCATACAAGTCACCAATTGCCATTTAAGCAAGCACTGCATGTCACTCATGCAAAGGATAATGTTAGCTGTTCTGCCCCCTGCTGTATGGTTAGTACCCACTACTGACTGCTACTTGCACATCTACTAGACCACCCTAAGATGGTCTAGTAGAAAGGGCCATGCCTTGGGCCACTTGTATTAGTTTCTTAGGGCTACCATAACAAATTACCACAAATGAGGTGGCTTAAAACAACAAAAATTTATTCTTAACACTTCTGTACTCAAGGTATCAGCAGGCCTTGCTCCCTCTGAAGACTCTTGGGAAAGATCCTTCCTTACCTCTTCCAGCCTCTGGAGGCCCCAGGCATTCCTTGGCTTGTGGGAACATAACCTTAACCTCTGCCTCCATATTCACATGGCCGCCTTCTCTGTGTCCTCTCCTCTTCTTATAAGGACATCACCAGTCATTGGATTTAGGGCCCATCTAATCCAGTATGACCTCATCTTAACTAATTACACCAGTAAAGACTCTATTTCCAAATAACGTCTCATTCTAAGGTTCTAGGTGCACATTTTGGGGGGACACTATTCAATCCACTATACCATGCAAACTACCTTTATTGAACTTCCCTCACCCTCCCTTTTCAAACAGCTCAGGACACTCATTGGTCCCTTGAAATAGAAGGTGGAATTCTTGACATCCAGAGAAGTGACTGAGTGGCAGGAAAATCCTGAGCCTGCACTTGGGTGGGAGTGGTTGGTGGTAAATCCCACCTATTACACAATTATGATAGAACATAATAGGTTATGGTGAGGAAATGTGGGGTGCCACAGGAACATAAAAGGCACCAAACACAGACTTGGGTATTAAGCAAGGTTTCCTGAAGTTTGGAACGTCTAAGGTGAGACCTGAAGGACAGGAAGGAAACAGTCAGATGAAGATCTGGTGGGAAGAGAGACACTGGGGAAGAGTGTTCCAGACAGAGGGAACACATGGACAATGGCTCAGAAGTGAGAGGAATATGATTCATTACAGGAGTACGAAGATATTCAAAATGGCTGAGTTGTAGAGTGGTACAAGGGACTAGGAGGGAGAGCATCTGGGACTGAAGTCTGAGCCCCTGTCTTTTATCTCTTAAAGCCACACAGAATAATCCTAACCATTCTCCAGCTTGGGAGTCCTTATGCATTTAGAGACAGGTATATTGTTATCCCTAAATTTTCTCTTTTCCAGGTTAAATATACTTAATTCCTCCAAGGATTTCTCATATCCCTTGGAGTCTCATCTCACCACTAACTATCCTGGTTGAAGTCCTCCAAACCCACTAGAGCTTGCCTAAATATCTTGAAGTAAAACCTTGAAATGGAAGAAAATATTCCAACCCAATACCACAGGATCAACACTTTGACCTTAATGATCAACATTTACTGACAGCACCTTTCTTTCCTAGATCTAGGCATAAAACTGGAGCCGAATTTTGAGGCAGAGACTGTTAACTGGGCCTCAATATCCACTATTACTCTCTTCTCCTTAGTGATATAACACCCCCCACTCCAGTTTTAGCTGAGCACATGGCTGCCCAGCTAGAGACTAACATCTCTGCCTTCGTTGTATCTGAGTACAGTCATATGACTATGTTCTAGTCCACAACCTTTTCAACAAGCCACTTACTCTTGTCTTCCTTCTTCCCCTGCCCTGCTGGCTGAAAACAGGGACAAATATAGCAGCCTTGTGCCCAGAGATGGAAGCCCCATGTTGAAGATAGCAGAGCAGACCAGATCACCTGGGTCTCTGGATGACTTCCTGAGGCAGACAGCAGTTTACCCGGCTAGATGGCCCACCCACCTCTTGGGTGTTAGATGAGGTGGAAAGAAACTTCTATAATCTTTTGAGCCACTGTAACTAATGCAAGAGCCATCCTCATGTGGTCCCTATTGATATAGATTGCATTCAATATACATGTATATTTAGGCATTCATCCACCCATCCATCTGTTCAGTAAATACATTGACCGTCTACCAGGTGCTAGATGCTATGTATTCCGAATGTTATACGTGGTGGTATCAATATTTCTGGGATGGGCAGTATATTGCTCTTTGTTTACAATTTTTAAAAATTTGTTTATTTATTATTTTTGGCTGTGTTGGGTCTTTGTTGCTGTGCATGGGCTTTCTCTAGTTGCAGCAAGTGGGGGCTACTCTTCATCGCGGTGCATGGGGTTCTCATTGCGGTGGCTTCTCTTGTTGTGGAGCACGGGGTTCTAAGCACGCGGACTTCAGTAGTTGTGGCACGCGGGCTCAGTAATTGTGGCTTGCAGGCTCTAGAGCACAGGCTCAGTAGTTGTGGCACACGGGCTTGGTTGCTCCATGGCATGTGGGATCTTCCCGGACCAGGGATCAAACCTGTGTCCCCTGCATTGGCAGGCAGATTCTAAACCACTGTGGCACCAGGGAAGTCCCTGTTTACAATCTTTATTGTTGTGACACCAAGGGACTCTTGGTTCAATGTTAGTCTTTTCATCTCCTTGTTAGTCTTTATAACATTGCCTACTCTGTGACAGCTGCCTTATCTGGGGTATCCCCCTCAATTCTCATAACAACTTGTGAGAAAGGTTACTGTTATTCTCATTTTACAAATTAAAAAACCAAGCCTTTTCTTAAAAATGGACTTTAATTTCCTAAAGAATCAGCAAATAATATAATCTTAAGAGACAGGGAGAGATTTCTAGCATTTTCTAAGCAGTAAAGAGTGACAGAACAAGATCTTTATCAAAGGCCTTTCGACATTGCTCTGAGCTAGCTTCTCAAATTCAATCCATTGAACAACAGGTCTCCTGCTCTGTGGGAAAGAAATATGGTTTCTTAGTCAAATAAGTTTGAGAAATACTGCATAAGAAAGAGATTCATACTGTGCATTTAAATATTAAAGTCACTGACAAACACCTGTAGAAAAGAGACCTGTTCAACTTGATTTAACACAATGTTTCCCAAGTGAACTTGGCTATGAGACGCTTTTTTTTCAAGTCATGCTATTAACTTTTCCTCAGAACTTTGGGGAAGGGCTGCTCTAGACAATGCAATGAGATAGGAGTCCCCATCAATTGAGTCCCCATCAATTCCAGGTGTTACACCTGATTGGCAATATCCTCCTACAAGAAATTATATTCATATAAAGCTTCAAAAAATGCTTTACAAAAAGGTGGAATTCGGGCCACACCAGAGAAAACCATTTTTCTTTGAGAAATTCTTTGATTCCTCAAATCCTACCTGGAACGCTGCCACAACATCTGCTCTGCTGACCTTTTAAGGAGAGGGAAGGACAAGATTTAGTGCTAGGGGCTTAAGCACTTAGAAACAAAAGTGACTTCTTCATGAGGCAGGCAATATGCTAGTTTTGTAATACAGGGGGTTTGAATTTGAATCTCAAGACCAACAGTTACAGCAAGTGTCACTCAGCAGTGTGATATCACATAAGTTCAGTCAAATATCGGAAATAGGAATTGACTATTTTACAAGCGAAGAAATTGAGTCAAGGGGACAATGAAAGGTCATCTGTATTAGGGAAACTCCCAAGCAGGCTGTAAATCGTCTGTTTCTAAAGGTGTTTTCTGGATATAGTATTCAGTCCTTATACAAATTTTAAAAAGAAAGCACAGAACCAGATCAAAACAAGCAACTGTAAAAACAGGCAGCTCCAGGGTATGCAGATGGGCAGAAAAAGTGGGGTTGTCAAGGAGCTTATGGCTGGAGAGACTGGGAAGCTGGTGAGTGCCCTCTGCCCCCTCCACCCCTCTGGAAATGACTGCAGCACAAATGCATGCTCATTAACCAGCAGGCCTAATGAAGGGCAGACTTTTCTGGCCTTGTTTGCAATGCCAGGGACCTTGCTCCAGTGTTGTCATGGGGAAGTTATTGTCATCCTCCTGGCAACAGGTTACCTAGGTGAAGACCAAACAGCCTGACCAGGCCCAGTAAGCAGTCAGCCTAGTGCTATACGCTGTCCCCAGGCTGCCTAGCCTGCCCTCTCCTTTCACTTCCTCACTCCCTCAGCCATACCACTGCCTTTAAGAGAAGCAGCTTTCATTCTCGCACACAAAGACACTATAGAAGGCTTTCTGTAGTTGGGGGGGGGGGGGGGCGGGTTGGGAGGTGTCCCATGGTTCTTTTCTACTTCTGACCTTCAAAGTTTCAAAGTGTGGCCAGCCATGGACAGTCATGCCAACTCCCATAAACCTACAACTAAAATCAGAACAGCTCTCAGAAGAAACACACCTTTCCACCAATTTTTACTGAAGGCCCCAGTGCCATAATTAAAACAAATTACAGGGGCTTCCCTGGTGGCACAGTGGTTAAGAATCTGCCTGCCAATGCAGGGGACACAGGTTCAAGCCCTGGTCCAGGAAGATCCCACATGCCGCGGAGCAACTAAGCCCATGCGCTACAACTACTGAGCCTGCGCTCTAGAGCCCGTGTGCCACAACTACTGAGCCCGTGTGCCACAACTACTGAGCCTGCATAGAGACCCTGCTCTGCAACAAGAGAAGCCACCACAATGAGAAGCCAGCGCACCGCAATGCAGAGTAGCCCCCGCTCACCACAACTAGAGAAAGCCCGCGTGCACAAACGAAGACCCAACGCAGCCAAAAATAAATAAATAAATAAAATAAATTTATTTTAAAAAATCTGCTGACCTTAAAAAAAAAAAACACACAAATTACAAGCATAAAAAATACCTCCAGAGATCATCAACGTCTATACCACACAGTGAAATGAAGCCCTAAGCCAATTAACTTGTGAATTTGATCAATTAATTGTAGATAGCTAAGTGAAACGATTCAGTTAAAGCCAATCCTCAATTGCAAGACTGGTTCAAGATGGCGGAGCAGAAGGACGTGCTCTCACTCCCCTTGCAAGAGCACCAGTATCACAACTAACTGCTGAACAATCATCGACAGGAAGACACTGGAACTCAGCAAAAAAGATACCCCACATCCAAAGACAAAGGAGAAGCCACAATGAGATGGTAAGAGGGGGGCATTCACAATAAAATCAAATCCCATAACTGCTGGGTGGGTGACTCACAAACTGGAGAACACTTATACCACAGAAGTTCACCACTAGAGTGAAAATTCTGAGCCCCATGTCAGGCTTCTCAACCTGAGGGTCCGGCAATGGGAGGAGGAATTCCTAGAGAATCAGACTTTGAAGGCTAGCAGGATTTGATTGTAGGACTTCGACAGGACTGCGGAAAAAAGAGACTTCACTCTTGGAGGGCACACACAAAGTAGTGTGCGCATCGGGACCCAGGGGAAGGAGCAGTGATCCCATAGGAGACTGAACCAGACCTACCTGCTAGTGTTGGAGGCTCTCCTGCAGAGGCGGGGGGTGGCTGTGTTTCACCGTAAGGACAATGACACTGGCAGCAGAGGTTCACGGAAGTACTCCTTGGCATGAGCCTTCCAAGAGTCCGCCACTAGCCCCACCAAAGAGCCCAGGTAGGCTCCAGTGTTGGGTCGCCTCAGGCCAAACAACCAACAGGGAGGGAACTCAGCCCCACGCATCAGCAGACAAGCGGATTAAACTTTTACTGAGCTCTGCCCACCAGAGCAACAGCCAGCTCTACCCACCACCAGTCCCTCCCATCAGGAAACTTGCACAAGCCTCTTAGCTTCATCCACCAGAGGGCAGACAGCAGAAGGAAGAAGAACTACAATTCTGCAGCCTGTGGAACAAGAACCACATTCACAGAAAGATACACAAGATGAAAAGGCAGAGGACTATGTACCAGATGAAGGAACAAGATAAAACCCCAGAAAAACAACTAAATGAAGTGGAGATAGGCAACCTTCCAGAAAAAGAATTCAGAATAATGATAGTAAAGATGATCCAGGACCTCGGAAAAAGAATGGAGGCAAAGATCAAGAAGATGCAAGAAATCTTTAACAAACACCTAGAAGAATTAAAGAACAAACAAACAGAGATGAACAATACAATAACTGAAACAAAAACTACACCAAAAGGAATCAATAGCAGAATAACTGAGGCAGAAGAACAGATAAATGACCTGGAAGACAGAATGGTAGAATTCACTGCCACAGAACAGAATAAAGAGAAAAGAATGAAAAGAAATGAAGACAGCCTAAGAGACCTCTGGGACAGCATTAAATGCACCAACATTCACATTATAGGGGTCCCAGAAGGAGAAGAGAGAGAGAAAGGACCTGAGAAAATATTTGAAGAGATTAGAGTCGAAAACTTCCCTAACGTGTGAAAGGAAATAGCCACCCAAGTCCAGGAAGCACAGAGAGTCCCAGGCAGGATAAACCCAAGGAGAAACATACCGAGACACATACTAATCAAGCTGGCAAAAATTAAAGACAAAGAAAAATTATTGAAAGCAGCAAGGGAAAAATGACAAATAACATACAAGGGAACTCCCACAAGGTTAACAGCTGATTTCTCAGCAGAATCTCTACAAGCCAGAAGGGAGTGGCATGACATATTTAAAGTGATGAAAGGGAAGAACCTACAACCAAGATTACTCTACCTAGCAAGTATCTCATTCAGATTTGATGGAGAAATCAAAAGCTTTACAGACAAGCAAAAGCTAAGAGAATTCAGCACCACCAAACCAGCCCTACAACAAATGCTAAAGGAACTTCTCTACGTGGGAAACACAAGGGAAGAAAAGGACCTACAAAAGCAAACCCAAAACAATTAAGAAAATGGTAATAGGAACATACATATCGATAATGATCTTAAATGTGAATGGATTAAATGCTCCAACCAAAAGACACAGGCTTGCTGAATGGATACAAAAACAAGACCCATATATATGCTGTCTACAAGAGACCCACTTCAGACCTATGGATGCATACAGACTGAAAGTGAGGGGATGGAAAAAGATATTCCATGCAAATGGAAAGCAAAAGAAAGCTGGAGTAGCAATACTCATATCAGATAAAATAGACTTTAAAATAAAGACTGTTACAAGAGATAAGGAAGGACACTACATAATGATCAAGGGATCAATCCAAGAAGATATAACAATTATAAATATATATGCACACAACATAGGAGCACCTCAATACATAAGGCAACTGCTAACAGCTATAAAAGAGGAAATCGACAGTAACACAATCATAGTGGGGGACTTTAACACCTCACACCAACGGACAGATCATCCAAACAGAAAATTAAGAAGGAAACACAAGCTTTAAATGACACAATAGACCAGACAGATTTAATTGATATTTATAGGACATTCAATCCAAAACCAGCAGATTAAACTTGCTTCTCAAGTGCGCATGGAACATTCTCCAGGATAGATCACATCCTGGGTCACAAATCAAGCCTCAGTAAATTTAAGAAAACTGAAATCATATCAAGCATCTTTTCTGACCACAACACTGTGAGATTAGAAATCAATTACAAGGAAATAAACGTAAAAAACACAAACACATGGAGGCTAAACAATATGTTACTAAATAACCAAGAGATCACTGAAGAAATCAAAGAGGAAATCAAAAAACACCTACAGACAAATGACAATGAAAACACGATGATCCAAAACCTATGGGATGCAGCAAAAGCAGTTCTAAGAGGGAAGTTTATAGCAATACAAGCCTACCTCAAAAACAAGAAAAATCTCAAATAAACAATCTAACCTTACACCTAAAGGAACTAGAGAAAGAAGAACAAACAAAACCCAAAGTTAGCAGAAGGAAAGAAATCATAAAGATCAGAGCAGAAATGAATGAAATAGAAACGAAGAAAACAATAGCAAAGACCAATATAACTAAAAGTTGGTTCTTCGAGAAGATAAACAAAATTGATAAACCATTTTCCAGAATGATCAAGAAATAGAGGGAGAGGACTCAAATCAATAAAATCAGAAATGAAAAAGGAGAAGTTACAACAGACACCACAGAAATACAAAGCATCCAAAGAGACTACTACAAGCAAATCTATGCCAACAAAATGGACAACCTGGAAGAAATGGACAAATTCTTAGAAAGGTATAACCTTCCAAGACTGAACCAGGAAGAAATAGAAAATATGAACAGACCAATCACAAGTAATGAAATTGAAACTGTGATTCAATATCTTCCAACAAACAAAAGTCCAGGACCAGATGGCTTCACAGGTGAATTCTATCAAACACTTAGAGAAGAGCTAACACCCATCCTTCTCAAACTCTTGCAAAAAATTGCAGAGGAAGGAACACTCCCAAACTTATTCTATGAGGCCACCATCACCCTGATACCAAAACCAGACAAAGATACTACAAAAAAAGAAAATTACAGACCAAAATCACTGATGAATATAGATGCAAAAATCCTCAACAAAATACTAGCAAGCAGAATCCAACAACACATGAAGAGGATCATACACCATGATCAAGTGGGATTTATCCCAGGGATGCAACGATTCTTCAATATACACAAAGCAATCAATGTGATACACCATATTAACAAATTGAAGAAGAAAAACCATATGATCATCTCAATAGATGCAGAAGAAGCTTTTGACAAAATTCAACACCCATTTATGATAAAAACTCTCCAGACAGTGGGTATAGAGGGAACTTACCTCAACATAATAAAGGTCATATACCGCAAACCCACAGCAAACATCATTCTCAATGGTGAAAAACTGAAAGCATTTCTTCTAAGATCAGGAACAAGACAAGACTGTGCACTCTCACCACTATTATTCAACATAGTTTGGGAAGTCCTAGCCACGGCAATCAGAGAAGAAAAAGAAATAAAAGGAATACAAATCAGAAAAGAAGAAGTAAAACTGTCACTGTTTGCAGATGACATTATACTATACGTAGAGAATCCTAAAGATGCCACCAGAAATCTACTAGAGCTAATCAATGAATTTGGTAAAGTTGCAGGATACAAAATTAATGCACAGAAATCTCTTGCATTCCTATACACTAATGATGAAAAATCTGAAAGAGAAATCAAGAAAAACCCCCCCATTTACCACTGCGATAAAAAGAATAAAATATCTAGGAATAAACCTACCTAGGGAGACAAAAGACCTGTATGCAGAAAACTATAAGACACTGATGAAAGAAATTAAAGATGATACCAACAGATGGAGAGATATACCATGTTCTTGGATTGGAAGAATCAATATTGTGAAAATGACTCTACTACTCAAAGCAATCTACAGATTCAATGCAATCCCTATCAAATTACCAGTGGCATTTTTTACAGAACTAGAACAAAAAAAATCTTAAAATTTGTATGGAGACACAAAAGACCACGAATAGCCAAAGCAGTCTTGAGGGAAAAAAACGGAGCTGGAGGAATCAGGTTCCCTGACTTCAGACTATACTACAAAGCTATAGTAATCAAGCCAATATGGTACTGGCACAAAAACAGAAATATAGATCAATGGAACAGCATAGAAAGCCCAGAGATAAACCCACACACCTGTGGTCAACTAATCTATGACAGAGGAGGCAAGGATATACAATGGAGAAAAGGCAGTCTCTTCAATAAGTGGTGCTGGGAAAACTGGACAGCTACATGTAAAAGAATGAAATTAGAACACTCCCTAACACCATACACAAAAATAAACTCAACATGGATTAGAGACCTAAATGTAAGACCGGACACTCTAAAACTCTTAGAGGAAAACATAGGAAGAGCACTCTTTGAGATAAATCACAGCAAGATCTTTTTTGATCCACCTCCTAGAGTAATGGAAATAAAAACAAAAATAAACAAATGGGACCTAATGAAACTTCAAAGCTTTTGCAAAGCAAATTACAAACAAGACGAAAAGACAACCCTCAGAATGGGAGAAAATATTTGCAATCGAATCAATGGACAAAGGATTAATCTCCAAAATATATAAACAGCTCAGGCAGCTCAATATTAAGAAAACAAACAACCCAATCCAAAAATGGCCAGAAGACCTAAATAGACATTTCTCCAAAGAAGAGATACAGATAGCCAAGAAGCACATGAAAAGCTGCTCAACATTACTAATTATTAGAGAAATGTAAATCAAAACTACAATGAGGTATCACCTCACACCAGTTAGAATGGGCATCATCAGAAAATCTACAAACAACAAATGCTGGAGAGGATGTGGAGAAAACGGAACCCTCTTGCACTGTTGGTGGAAATGTAAATTGATACAGCCACTGTGGAGAACAGTATGGAGGTTCCTTAAAAAACTAAAAATAGAACTACCATATGACCCAGCAATCCCACTACTGGGTATATACCCAGAGAAAACCATAATTCAAAAAGACACATGCACCCCAATGTTCACAGTAGCACTATTTATAATAGCCAGGACATGGAAGCAACCTAAGTGTCCATTAACAGATGAATGGATAAAGAAGTTGTGGTACATATATACAATGGAATACTACTCAGCCATAAAAAGGAACGAAATTGGGTCATTTGTAGAGACCTGGATGAATCTACAGACTGTCATACAGAGTGAAGTAAGTCAGAAAGAGAAAAACAAATATCGTATATTAACGCATATATGTGGAACCTAGAAAAATGGTACAGATGAACCCGTTTGCAGGGCAGACATTGAGACACAGATGTAGAGAACAAATGTATGGACACCAAGGGAGGAAAGTGGCGGGGGGGGGGAGGGGTGATAAATTAGGAGACTGGGGTTGACATATAGACACTAACATGTATAAAATGGTAACTAATAAGAACCTGCTGTATAAAAAAATAAAGTAAAATTGAAAATTCAAAAAAAAAAAAAATCCTCTATCGCTCATAAGGTTTCCAGATTTACCAGATGGAAATATCCAGCAACACTACTCAGCAAAGGGTTTTTGCTCAAACTGAAGTGTCATCTCAACTCCATGTTCTTCCTGTGTTGACAAAGCTTTCAGGTGTGGAAAACGGGGAGAATGTGATGATTCCAGGGTCCATCCCCACCCCACTAGCCTGAGGAAGGCACTGACCCAGCTTCTGTCTAGCATCTCTTCTGCAGGGTCCCAGATAGCCCAGGGCTAAACAGGAAGCATTTTCAACATTGCTTAGGGTAAGATTTAAACCTGAAACATCAGGATCCGTTTATACGTATCCTAGAAGGATCCAAGAGGCCCTCCCCTGGGTCCTTGTTCTTTGCTGAAGTGTCCTAAGTTCCCTTCCCCCACTGAATCAGATTTAGGAATGTAAGGTTAGGGGGCTGAGTGATCCTTCTCTCAACCTATCCTTGGTGTCTGTATTTAGTTCCAAGAAATTCAAGTAGATAATATAGTACTATGATCATCTAATGTAAAAACTTACTGACTTGAAGCAATTTCCTCGGTGACATGTAGGAGATGTAGAAGGAAGGGCAATGATTGATAAGTCAGAAGACCTGTGTCTGAAAGCAATGTGCTATGTGATCCTGAGCAAGTCACTGCACCTTGGTAGGCCTCCGTTTCCCAATCTGTTTATCATCACATAGCACGATGTTAAAGTGGGATCACAAAAGCAGCAGAAACCATATTTCTCTGGCTCCCACCCATTGCAAAATCCTCTCCCTGCCCTAATTTTGGGAGTCTCCAAACAGTATCTCATGTGGGTTCAAAGTAAGTCCTCTCCATTGCAACATTATGTCTTTTTTTTTTTTTTTGCTGTACGCGAGCCTCTCACTGTTGTGGCCTCTCCCGTTGGGGAGCACAGGCTCTGGACGCGCAGGCTCAGCGGCCATGGCTCACGGGCCCAGCCGCTCCGCGGCATGTGGGATCTTCCCAGACCAGGGCACGAACCCGTGTCCCCTGCATCGGCAGGCGGACTCTCAACAACTGCGCCACCAGGGAAGCCCAACATTATGTCATTTAATCCTCACAAAACCCTATGAGGTAAGTAGCATCCCATTTGAAAGATAGAGAAATTGGGACTCAGAGAGATGAAAACACTTGCCTCAAACCACACAGCTAATGTATTGCTAAGCAGGGACTAGAACACAGATCTGACTTCAGAAGGCTCTGCTCTTTCTGGAATATCTAATTGGTAAGGTTGGAAAGAAAATTCATTGATTTTTGAAATATTTTTGAAATGCAAAAATTGTATTTCTCCATAGCATGTCTTCTTTTCATGGTCGTCAGGACACCTGCTTCTAATCTTGCCTCTTCTCCTAACTAGACAAATGACCCTGAACAAGTCACATCTCCTCTGAGATTCTGTTATCTCTATGTATTGGAGGCACTGGACTAAATCAGTTTCCCCCAGAAGCTTAGCTTGTTAAAACACAACTTTCCAGGTCTTTCTCCAGACCAACTGAACGGGGTTTTCTGAAATACATATTTTAACAAACTCCTTGAGCTATTCTTATTCAGGATAAGAATTAACTCTGGACTGGTATTTGGGAACCATCATACTAGACAATGAGCTATCTTTCATATCGACCAGTCAATTACTATGTGGTGGGGCCCCAAGCTTGAGGTCAAGGTGTAGCCACAACTGGATTTCAGACACACCTGGGATAATAGGCATAAGATACTGGAGATGGGCCCTCTAGGGACTGGTCTGCACGAGGTTTGGAGCAGACCCTAGGAGAAGAGAAACTGGGAGAAAGCAGTGTGAGTATTAGAGATTGGTCCCTGCACCCAGCCCCAAGGACTAGGGTCTGAACTCCAGAGAAAATAGCTGCAAACAGAAAGGGGTGGTTTCACATTATGTCGCCTAAGGAGCTTAAAAAAGGACTGTTGCCTGGGTCCCACCTCCAGATCCTTACTTAATTGGCTTGGGATATGTACCTGAACCTTGGAATTTTTAAAAGCTTCCCAAGCGATTCCATTTTGAAGCTAAGGTTGAGATTTTGCATTAGCACACGGGACAGAAAGCCCTCTAAATGAGATGGCTTTACATGTTAAAGACATACCCTTACAATGGCTGAAAACTGATATTTCAAGGACCCTCCTGGTGAGTTCACAAAGAATAATCATCCTTTGGGTTTAAAAACAATTGAGATTCATTACAAACTTCCTTATTGCATTTTGGGGGACAAACTTAACACCTCAGTCATGTTTCAGTGGCTCTGCTCATATGTTTGGTTGCATAGAAAGGATTCAGTCTCCATGTGTGTGAGTTACATGAAGCCCATCCTAACTGACTGGATTTTTTCTTCTTCACTGAAGTGAGTGAATTGATCTGTTGTTTTGTCACTGCCTAGCTAAAGCCAGTGGGAGGGTGCCAGTTATCATTTGGAGAAAAGGTATCATTTTGAAGTACCAGAGACAGCAGATGAACTGTGTTCATGAAATAGATGCTTCACTCTACTTTTTAATTTGCTCCTGTTTGAGTTAACTGAGAGTTTCATCTTTATTTTTAAAGAATGACATTTACACAGCCGCTGAAACTGCCAATCTGTTACATAAACAACCTCCTTTTCCAAAAGGCTGGCGCCGCCTGGAGGCCAAATATGTGTAGCATTTTGGATTTCTATTCAGAAGGAGCCTCTTCGACCTGTTGCTTCTGGCCTCAGTCACAAGGAATTAGGGTCAGGTGAAGCACATTGGATTCTGCATATAGCAAAGTTTTCTAAGCAAGGGTGGGGACACTAGAGTGACATTTCAAAGCCAGACTGCAGTGCAACAATGGGGCTGGGAAGGCCTGGAACAAAAGAAGCTTCTCGCTGACATCAAAAGCCTCACTTTGGAACCAGGTGCTGGAAGAAGAGCTCGGCCAGTGACTTTGCACATAGTGACCTGGGTTTGCTACCCATATGCCGATGGAGGAGCCCACACCTTCTGAAGCTGAACCAGGGCTAAAATCTGAAAGTCTCAGAAGTTGGTCTCACAAAGTGTTGAGATAGCAGCCCATAAAACCAATGTTTTTCAGAGCTTGGTTTACACACCACTTACATCAGCATCACCGTGGGTGCCTGTTTAAAATGCTATTTCCTGGTGCCTACCCCACACCCAGAGAACCAAAATCTGTTGGCATGGGGCTCAGGAAGCTGAATTTTAACATGGTGTCTAGGGTTTAGTTCTCACCAAAGCTTGGAACAGCTGTTGAAAGCCCTTGAGAGGGTTGGGCTCTCCTTTGGTAGAACATGGCTTTTCTTTCCTTTTTTATAAATGTATTTATTTGTTTGTTTTTATTTTTTGGCTGTGTTGGGTCTTCGTTGCTGTGCATGGGCTTTCTCTAGTTGCAGTGAGCGGGGGCTACTCTTCGTTGCCGTGTGTGGGCTTCTCATTGCAGTGGCTTCTCTTTGTTGTGAAGCATGGGCTCTTGGCACGCAGGCTTCACTAGTTGCGGCACATGGGCTCAGTATCTGTGGCTTGCAGGCTCTTGAGAGCAGGCTCAGTAGCCGTGGCGCACGGGCTTAGTTGCTCCACGGCATGTGGGATCTTCCTGGACCAGGGCTGGAACGTGTGTCCCTTGCATTGGCAGGCAGATTCTTAACCACTGCACCACCAGGGAAGCCCCGAACATGGCTTTTCAAATGAGAAAGAACCCATGTGTTCAGGGCTGATCAGAGCTCTTCATTTCACACACACACCCAGAGGCTAACCTTTCTGGGCAGCCTTGAGTTAGGCACCCCTCAACTGGGCTGCACACCGCCAGCCTTTCCCATTGTTTCAGTAGAAACGGACTGGGTCAAGCCCCTTGAATCAAAGTGTCAACCAGCTAATCTGATCCATGAATTCTTGCTAATTGATTCTTGCTAATTAGCAAGATCTAGTCCCTGGTTCTCAAACCTTAGTGTGCAATAGAATCACCAGAAGCACAACTGGTACAGCCATTATGAAGAGCAGTATGGAAGTTCCTAAAAAACTAAAAATAGAGCTACCAGATGACCCAGCAATCCCACTCCTAGGCATATACGCAGAGAAAACCATAATTCAAAAAAATACATGCACCCCAATGTTCATTGCAGCACTATTTACAATAGCTAGGACATGGAAGCAACCTAAATGTTCATCAACAGAGGAATGGGTAAAGATGATGTGGTACATATATACAGTGGAGTATTACTCAGCCATAAAAAAGAACAAAATAATGCCATTTGCAGCAACATGGATGGACCTAGAGATTGTCATATGAGTGAAGTAAGTCAGACACCGAAAGGCAAATATTATGTGATAACACTTACATGTGGAATCTAAAAAAAAGGGTACAAATGAACTTATTTACAAAACAGAAGTAGAGTCACAGATGTAGAAAACAAACTTATGGTTACGAGGGGATAAGGGTGGAAGGGATAAACTGGGAGACTGGGATTGACATATGCACACTATATATAAAATAGATAACTAATGAGAACCTACTGTATAGCACAGGGAACGCTACCCAATACTCTTGTAATGGCCTATATGGGAAACGAATCTTAAACAGGTGTGGATATATGTATATGTATAACTAATTCACTTTGCTGTACACCTGAAACTAACACAACATTGTAAATCAACTACACTCCAATAAAAATTAAGAAAAAAAAACCAAACAGATAACTGGGCTCCACCCCCAGAATTTCTGATTCAGTAGGTCTGGGGTGAAGCCTGGGAATTTGCATTTCTAACAGGTTCCCAGAAGATAATGCTGATGCTACTGACCCAGGGACTACTGCTTCTCAAGCTTTGCTGGATATTAGAATCACCCAAAGAGCTTTAAAAAATCTTTATGACCAGGCCACAGCCCATTCCAATTCATTCAGAATATGTGGGGTGAGACCAAACTATCGGTACTTTTAAAATTATTCCAGGAGATTCCAATGTGCTAAGTTTGAGAATTATTGTCTATAACTGTGGTTCTTAATACTGGTTATGCATAAAAACCTGTGGAGTTTGCTAGAATGCAGATCCCTGGGCCTCCACTCAAATAAATCTAGTACAGAATAGCATTGGTGGGGCCTGTGCATTGGGATTTTTGACAAGCACCTCAGGTGATGATGATGTAAACCAGAGACCCTTTAGTGGCACATCAGAATCTCATGAGGAGCTTTTTAAACACCAGTGTCTGCTTGCCCAGAGATTCTGATTCAGTTGGCCCAGGGTACAGCCCTGGCATCTGTAATTTTCATAGCTCCCCAGTTATTTTAATATTTTAATGTACAGCCAGGGCTGAGAACCACTGGTTTGTGCATCAGTATCACCTGTAGAACTTGTTAAACTATCAGTATGTAGATGCCCACTCCCTACCCCAAAGTGAATCAGAATGTCTAGGACTGACACCAGGGTATGTGTTTTTAACAAGCCTCAGAAAATATTCTGACCACAGCCAGATTTGAAAAACATTGGTCTAAATTAAATTTCCCTTTTTTAACCATGGACTTTTGAGAAGATCTTTGAAAACTACTGCTTCATACTAATACTATTCACATTGTTTCTGCAATAACAGCAAGCATTTCTTGAGCACCTAGTATATGTCTTCTGCTTTAAATACGTTATCACTAATCCTTATAGCAACTTGGCAGGACTGAATTCTGAAAGGAAAGTAGGGATAATAGTAGCTTTGTCCAAATCCAGATGCCATCTAACAGCTTCCATTCTAAGGCAGGATATTCTGTCATGCTGAGCTCTTGGTAAAGATAGAGATGTGGCCCAAGATGGTTCTGAATGGCCCATTCTCTCAGGTGCTAGTGCCTTTGATTCCACAGGGAAGCTTCCTCATTGCCCTTGTCTGCCCACTGGGTCACTGATGAACATAACAACTTTGAGCACTGCACAAGGCCATTGGAAAACCTACTTTGCCCTCATTTTACCTCTACTCTTAGAGCACACATGATTCTCCTGAGCTGCAGTGGCCTTTGGCTTGGATTTTAAAAAGACAAAATCCTCAAACAGCTGTAGCACTGTCAAATCACAGGACACTGCCCATTAGGGTGCTGATGACATCCAAGATACAGTCCAAGAGCTAATGGGGCGGAGGGATCATTAACGTACCTCAGGGTCAAAGTGCAAAACTGGAAATCTCCCTAATGGGTGTGAAAGCTCCATAGCAATTTTTGTTCAAAAAAAAAAAGAAAAAAGAAAAAAACAGGATGTTTTTGGTGGTAGAGTGGACTTCTCAGAGCAGACATTCTCATGTTGATATTAACCAATATACATAGATTGGTGAAAAGTCAAGATCTAATACCACCTGGTTACAAGTGGCTTTGCTTCTTGCTCATTGGAAAATTCACAAGATCTTCATGGCTTCATGGTCTAGTGTGAGGTTAGTATTCCCCTAGAATGTCTGGATCTACTCCTTTTTTCTCCAGACTTCTTCATACTTTTAATATTTTGTTACATGGAATAATATGTATGATTTAAATCCCTAAATAATCCAAAATGTCTACACCCAAGTAGAAGTTTATGAACTACAAATCAAATGAGAAAAAATTATGTCACTTTCCTCTATTTCCCACAACTGCTATCATCTGACTTTTGAGCTCCTGGTGTGCCAAGGGGTAGAAGTGAGAAGGGTGGGGGAAGACTCAACGAACTAACTAAATATAACTCATTTAATTCCAGTATGAAACATTTTAAAATTCTATCTCACCCCAGTGTCTTTGGAAGAAATGCTCCATCTTTCAGGGTGTATGCTTCTTCCCCATTTTCCTTACCAAGGTGGCTCCTGGACCTGGGGGTATTTATGGTGGCAGGAGGGTGGGAGTAGGAGGGATGGCTCACATGTCCTTGCTGTTGCCCACCATGGGGACATGGAGACTGGGCATCTTTTCCCTGGATACCTGAACCTGCTGACCATTGTGGGGGCCTGATCCCACCTGATTCTTTTGGAAACTCTGCAAACACCCATGCCTAGAGTCCATTATCCTTGAGGTACCCTCTTGGCTGCAAATCTTGCCTACCTCTAATCCAAATGATCTCTTATCTCTTCTGGTCCATAGCTGCTCTTAGCATTCCTGTGTTCTCTTTTGGGGGACAGATTTTCCTAGTTGCGTTCTCTGACCCCACAGGCATGTGCTACATTCTGTGAATCAAGAGTGCTCTCTACCCAACCACGTCCACCCTTCTTCAGCCATTTCTAAACTAGCACTCTGGCAACACTGGAGCTTAGAGTTCTCCCAGCATGCACCCAAGGAAGTAAGGGATAAGCTCCATTACTCTGGATTCCAAACTCATAATTGTCTGGCGACATTTCACCCTGGTTCAGTCTAACTCTCTTTCTGTCCCAGGCTAACATGTGCACAGCTCCAGTGTGGCTGGAGAAAAACTCATGATTATGAAGACTGGTCTCATTTTAAATCTGAAGTCACTCATCTCACGTAGGCCTTAATGCTGCCCTAGATCATTTTCTCTCCCATTCTCCTCCATGACTTATTTCATGCTTTCTCTCATCTCCCCAAACTCCTAGCACTTCCTCATCAATACTCATTTTCAGCTGATGAAGGGGCATTCAATTCACTGAGAATATGAAAACTGATAGAAAAGCATCCACAGGCTTACACCATCACTTCTACCCAGCTCTTGCAGCTGTGCCCATATATTCTGCCTTCCCTGTTACTGAGGACAAGCAATCCATTCTCCTAATTAAAGACAACTCCACTTGAACATTAGATCCCATTGCCAGCAATTCTCCCCTGTCTCCTGCATCATCACCTTTTTTATCTCTGTTAATTTAATCCCACTTAAACATACTGAAATTTCTTTTCTACCTTGAACCTACATCCTCATCCATCCCCTTCTATCACCCCACTTCTCTGCTCCCCTTTACAGCAAAGCTCCTCTTAGGAGTTGGCTATATTTATTTTGATTTCCTCCATGGTTCCCCTTTTTCCCCCCTGCCACCATTCCACTGAAGCTACTCTTTGTAAGGCCACTAGTGACTTCCTATTGCTCAGTCTAGTGGTCAACTCCCAGTCCGCATCCTACTTAACGTGCCAGCAGCATTTGACAAGGTTGATTGAGATTTCTCCTTGAAATACTGTCTTTACTTGGCTTCCTAGAAATTCTGGTTTTCTTCTGACTTCATTATCAACTCATCTTCTTCTCCTATTCTGACCTCCAAATGTAGAGTGACCCAGGGCTCAGTCCTTACGCCTCTTCTCTCCTATCTCCTCTTTTATACTCACTCACTCTTTGGTGTTCTCATCTAGTCTCCTGGCTTTAAAAATCATCTATGCTAATGATTCCCAAATTTCATTTTCAGTCTAAACGTCTTCCATGAATTCTAGATTCCAATATCCAACTGTCTAGTCCACAGTTTCACTTGGATGACCAACAGGCATCTCAGACCTGACCTGTCCACAACCAGATTCTGATCTTTCTCCCTAAAACTAGCTCTGTCTACAATCTTCCTCAATGCAGGAAGTAGCAATTTTCTCCTGCCAGTTTCTCAGGCAAAATTTCCTTCCTCTCAGATTGCCAAAGCTCATCCATTAGCTATCCTGTTGGCTCTACCTTCAAAATATATCCAGAATTCACACTTCTCAGTGTCTTCACTACTGTAACTGTGGTCCAACTTGTACTTATCTCTCACTTGGACTATGGCATTACTCACCTGACTGATCTCCTGCTTCCACCTTGTCTCCCTTCAGTCTGTCCTCAAAACAATCAAATTAGGTCACTCCTCTTTTCAAAAGTCTCCAGAAGTTTCCATCTCAGAGTAAACGTCAAAGTGTTTACAAGGTCAGACACAATCTATTCTCACCCTTTCCTGCCACTGGGCCCCACCATTACCTCACTGATCTCATTTCCTACTTCTGCCTTTCTTTCATTCTGCTCTTCCTGAAATACCCTTAGCCAGTACCCTCACCTACTTCAGGCATTTGCACAGATGCTGCCATCTCAGTCAGGCCTTCTATAATGATCCTAGTTAAAAATCACAAGCCTACCCCCAACCCCACCTCTTTATGCTATCTACCTCCTTGCTTTGTTTTCTCCATAGCTTTTTTTTTCTTTTTACCGATTGACATATGTGTTTTACATATTTATTTATTGTCTGGCTCTCTCAATAGAATACAAGCTCATGAGGGCATTTTACTAGAACAGTAAGTGCTCAATAAATATTTTTAATATGTCTTATTATTTCTAATATTCATTACCCCCAAGCTGACGTTTTGACCTGCAAAAGAGCAATCAGGACCCACATATCTCACCACTTGCCTTTGTTCCTCATTTTCCCCCTCCTTAAAGACTTTAAGCATGGCAGATTGAATGCAGGTGTTTATCTCCATTTATCCCCAAACTCACTGTCCAAAGTATAAAGTCAATAGATAATTTTTTTAAATTTAAAATCAAAGTTACATGTAATTTTGAAATATGGTAGTAACCACCAGAAGATAAGCAGAGTTGAAAGTGGTTGCCTCTGAGGAGTGAGGATATGGGAATAGGAAGGAGTAAGGCAGGGATTATGTTGCTCAGTTTGTTTGTTGTTAATTTTTGTTCTTTAAGCGTGAGAGTATAATTTGACTGCAAAAGTTAAAAAGAAACAGATAAAATACAGTTATATAAGAGATTTTAATATACTTCTTTCAAATCAGTGAGATCTATGAGACAAAAAATAAATACAGATACAGAGGAACTGAATATTACAATCAACTCACTTGTTTTAATTGCTAAAGAACCTGACATCCTTTAAAGGAAAGACATATAAAAATTGATCATGAACATGGCTGCAAAAAACCTCAAGAAAGTATGAAAGTAGAAATTTTACAGACTTCATTTTCTAATAAGAATCCAATACCATTAGAAATAAATGATATATAAAGGGAGCTTAGAAAATTAGAAATTCCTTTCCTCTCTTGATACAGCCCAGCTTTCAACAGCACTTTCTCCCTGGGGACACAATACTTTAAAAAGCTTCATTTGACAATCAAAGCTGAGGGATGACTTTGGTGTTCTAGCCAGTAACTACCCTGCCTCTGAAGCATTGAAACTCATTGATTAAAAGGATGGGAAGCCATATGGCATCTTGATTTAAGAGGAATAAAAAATACATTAAATAATTCCTAAAATATCATATTCATTATTCATAAGTGTGGCTATTACTTTAAATCCACAATCATAAAGTGTCAATCAACTGAGAGAAAGGACCAGAACTGCCAATTTCAGTTGCACCTCTATGCCCATCTTTGGTCAGCTTCTCTGACCAAAGAATTAATTAACAGTGAGGCAGTAAGATTTACTGATGGATGGGATTTGAACCAATAGTTTAATCTTCAAAGTATCTAGATAAGTGCTTCTCAAAGTGGTATACCAGTTAAAACGCATATTCCTGGGCCCCACCCCTGACCAACTGAATCAGAATATGTGAAGCTCAGAAATGTACTTTTCCAATAGGCTTTTAGATAGATTTTTAACTGTGCTGAAGTTTGAGAACTAATTATTTACATAATCCAATAATAATCTAATAATCTCCCAATAATCCAGAGTGACCTAAAAATCACAGATGGAAGTGGACCCAGCATAGTAGCTTGTGTGTGTGTGTGTGTGTGTGTCTATTGCTTTACAATTATATCAAATGAATATCTTAAGAACACCTGACAGGCTTGAAATGCAACTATTTTATTGGGTTATTTTTTATAATTTTGACTTTGATTAAGCCATTCTAGTAAAGGGAATAGTAGAATGGAGTTTTAGCTTGACATGGGGACATCTGGCTCTCATCTACGTTTCCCATGTTATGTCAACCACTTCCCAGTATCAGTGTCCCACATATTCCCACCTCATTTGTTCATTGCCCAAGAGGATCTCCATTCAGAATGCCTTCCCAAGTTAGGCAAGATATTTCACAAAACAATAAAAAATGTTCATAAATCTTTTAATTGATAATTCAACTTCTAGGAATATATTTTAAAATTTCTCAGACAAATGTGCAGAAATGTTTGGACGAGTATGCTAACTGCAGCATAGTTTATAGCAGCAAAAAATTAGAATCAGCCTAAGTATCTGTATCGGAATTAAGTTTGTCTGCATATAGGAGAACATTTGAAATAATTATCATTTAAACAAAATAGAAATATATTTCTCTCTCACCTAAAAGAAGTTCAGAGCAGGTAGGCAATCCAGGGCTGATATGGAATCTTCAGTGTCATCAGAAACCAAGGTTCCTATCTTGCCAGTTCACCATCTTCAGGAAATCGTTTCCATCCTTCAAGGTCCATGGCACGACCATGTTTGCTACATCCTCTAGACATCACTCAGCACCTGGGAGAGCAAAGGGAGACTAGGTGGATTTCTGAGCAATTGGGCATGTTTAAATCATGAACAAAAGCTTAGAAGGATTGTTTCAATTACTGCACTGGACCAGGCTTACTGGATTTGACTTAAAATTCAGATTTTTCTTCCCACTTCTATAATGATGAGACCTACTAATGAAATTTGGATAATTAATAGAAAATTTCTTTAAACTACATTTTCTCTGTTCACCTGAGTACCACATGAGTAAATTTACAATCCTACTGCTTTGTATCTCTTTGAAATTTTGAAAAACATTTTTATTTTAAAGCCTTTTTCAGAATGCTTTATTATCTCCATTTTAGAGGTGGGGGATTGAATTTCCCTTCCAGAGTCCAAAGTGTGAAATGGGACAAAAGGACCCCTCCTGGCATTCCTCTCCATCTTATAATATCCTCTTTCCTGTGCCAAGGAGGAAGTGAATCTATATATGTCTCACTCACTGTTTCTCTTGCCTCTTCTACCCATGATGCCCTGGGGCCAACAAAAGTTAATTTTTCTTTTACTTCCTCTTCCTGTCTCTCAGGACTTCCCCTAGTATCAGAACCAGCTACATAATTTTCAGAGCCCAGTGCAAAATGAATAAGGGCCCCTTGCATAAAAATTATTAGGAATTTCAAGATGGTAACAGCAGAGCATTAAACCAAGTACGGGTCCCTTCTAAGCATGAGTCCCTGTGTGACTGGCCAGGTTGCACATCCATGTAGCTGGTCCTGCCTGTACACAGGTATTAAAGTGGTGGGTTTTGGACTTTAACTTTCCCTACTGATTCTGGCTTCTTGCTTAGACCTCAAGGCTGGTTAGAATAACTTCTTTACATTTAAAGGAGTCTGGACTTCAAGCTTATTTTCTTGTTGTGGATTCAGAGAAAACCTAACTTGGTGATAAAAACCGATTAATGTCTTTTTAAAATATAGTGAGCATTTCCCAACCTTTTTTCTGCCAGTCACACTGCAATGTGGGTGATAAGATTTTCAGGACAGGAAAATAAAACACCTGAAAATATTTTTAAAACAGTATCCTTATCACAAAGGGGAAAAATAGAAACCTCTAATCTAAAAATAGATTATGAATCTAGAACTATTAGATTTGGAAAAGAACTGAGTAGAGGGACTTCCCTGGTGGCACAGTGGTTAAGAATCCGCCTGCCAATGCAGGGGACACGGGTTCAAGCCCTGGTCCGGGAAGATCCCATATGCCGCGGAGCAACTAAGCCTGTGTGCCACAACTACTGAGCCTGCGCTCTAGAGCCCACGAGCCACAGCTATTGAGCCTGCGTGCAGCCCACATGCCCCAAAGCCACCGCAATGAGAAGCCCGCACACCACAACAAAGAGTAGCCCCCACTTGTTGCAACTAGAGAAAGCTCGTGCACAGCAACGAAGACCCAACGCAGCCAATAAATAAATAAATTTATATATAAAAAAAAGAACTGAGTAGAAATACAAGAAATAAAAATATGTTCATTTAAATAAAAAAAGAAACAACTGAGAATTAGTGAACTGAGAGCTGAAAAAACAGCAAACATAGCACAGATAAACTTTAAAAATTAAGAATTTGAACAAGACACTAAGAGACATGGAGGAAAGAAAGGGGAAAAGTATAATTCTAGTAGAAATTCCAAAAGAATGGAATAGAGAAATAGGAAAGAGGCAACATTTAAAGAGATAATGGATGAGAATTTTAGAACCAAAGAAATACTTAAGTTTAAAAAATAAATAAGAACCACACTGAGTCATGAGCAGGATAAATAAAAACAATTCCAAAACATTGACACATTGTAGTGAAACTAACTATAGAATATTAAGAGAAAATCGAACAGAAAGAGAAGGCAGATTATCTAAAAATTAAAAATCACACATTTAGACTGGCTGCAGGCTAACAGCAAACTTCTCTTTGGAAGCAACAGATACCAGAAGAGAATGAATTACATCTTCAAAGTATTCAAGGGGAAAAACTGACACAATAGAATTCTATCCACAGATAAATGATCACTCAAGAATGAAAGTAATATAAATACACATTTTATACATCCAAAGCCCAAGAGAGTTAACTGATCCTCACCAAAAGAACTACTGAAAGAGAGACTTTAGCAAGAAAGAACAAGAAGGCAGAATGAAGGATGGAATTCAACAGCAATGGTGAGAAAAGAAAACAAGCAAAACAGCTGTAAAAATGTTAGCTAACAATAACAAACACTCTTTTGTATTTAAAAACAAGGTAGAACTCTAAACAACAGTTAATATGGGAGACTGAAGAGGATTGTCTATAATAAAAATGTGCTAAATTCCTTGTTTAGAAGGATAGTATAAATTAACTTCAGTATTTATTTTAAAATAATGTGAGTTATGTATAACAAAATTTTAAAGGTACCTACTAAAGGACTAGAAATAGAATGTGTAACTTTCAAACTAGTAAAAAAGGGAAAATAAAGAAATGTGACCATCTAATAGAAGATGAGAAGAGGAGAAAAGCAAGCAAAATGGAAAAACAAAAGCAAACAAAAAAAACTAAAATGGTGTAAGTAATTCCAAATATGTCATATACTATAAATAATATAAGCAAAGAAGACTCATCCACTAATCAAGATATTCATGGTTAAATCAATATTGAATGACAAAAGCAACTTGTAAGATGATATATACAAAAAAATATATGTAGGGTAAACTGTCCCTCTTGCACATTTAAAACACACACAGCAGAAACTAACACAACACTGTAAAGCAACTAGACGCTAATAAAAATTAATTTTAAAAAACACACACACTAGTACATATTTTCCTTTGATATATAAGTATGCACATAAAAAGTATTAAAAATATTTTAAGAATATATCTTAAATTCATAACAGCAACTGTCCCTGGGAATGGGATAAGATAGAGAATGTAGAACAAAGGGGACTTCAATTTGATCTAAAATGTCTTATTTTTTAATTAAAAAAATACTAAAAGTAAATATAATAAAATGTTAGTGGGTATTGGGTAATGGTCTATTATTTTTCACACTGTTCTGTATTTTTTAAATTTCCAAAATTAAAAACAAACAAAATATAAATCAAGAAGGGAGGGGCGAGGAAAAATCTTTTACACAGTTCAGAAAATACTATTTAGTGCTTGAGCTTATTACAAAGTAATCAAATATATATTTTAAAACACAAAAATACCTTTCTCTAAGAATTCTTTATTATTCAGATTTTACACTGAAAATAAACTTTCCATTTAACTGACAAGAATTAGTAGTTTTCATGGGCAAAAAGAGCAAAAAGTTTATAATCTGTATTGCCTAATGATGGACATTAAATGACAATGAAAGATTTTGTTTTGAACAAAATATTGTGGTGCCTAGAACTAGGGAGCATAAAATGGTACCCAAAGTACTGTCTGTCACTTATTGATAAGCCTTAGGTTTTTAAAATTAGTTTCTGAACCTCTTCAAAGAATCCAATTTTTTATCTGAGCTAGAAATCTGGACCACAAAGAAGTCATGTTCAGAGAAAATGAATGCACAGTTTTCTTTTTTAAAAAATTTCTGGATTCTGAATCTGGAGAAAAAATTAAACTAATAGTGCTTCTATTTGAGTTGTGTTTGGATCTAAGAGATTTAATTTAATCTCTAGAGGGTTAATAGCTGTTCTTGGTTAAGAAATAAGTAAGCTAGATCATTTTTTAAAATATCCTCCAATTCATGAGGTGTTCAGTGTAAACTTGAACTATCATGTTTATGAAGTTAGATTCACAACTGATGTGGAAAGGTGTATTTTTGTCATTATAGAAGAAGCTTGTCTTGGTTCACAGTATTCCTCCTTTAAATAAAAAATGCAGCCATTGTCTTGAGCCTTGCTAACATCAGTAAAGCTCAGGCAACACCCAGTAACACCCTCTTTTGGGTGGCTAACTGATTTTCTCAAGGTCATGAAGGCATATGGCTCAGGAACAAGGGGAAAACCTGAGGCTGGCCCGTGGCTACTAAAATTACATTAGGCTTTTTATGTAAGGTCTCCATCATTGATCTCCAATTTTAAAGTAGCTCACAGTTCAGCTTGGATCGTTTGGCCTGTGAGGGCACGAGAACACAGTTGGCTGAGGCACAGTGGGGCATCTTGGGGGTAAAACCAAGAGACTTTCCTGATCTCCAGTATCAGAGAGCACAGAATGGTAACCAAATAGCCATGCCTCTTACAGATGGTCATTAAATGAACTCTGTCTTGGATTAGGCTGTCTCTATGTAGAGAGATTTCTTCCATTGGCCACCCATAGGCTTTCATGGGCACAGAGATAATCAGGACCAAGGCAGGCCTGAAGGGCTAGGTGTGTTATTGGGCAGTTCAGCTTGCCCTTGTACCTTTGTGCCACAGACTCCAGGAAACAACACTTTGATGGAGTGGTCAAAAGAATGAATTGGTCATAAATGAATATTCTCAGACATTGCCAAAAATAAATATTTTTTGCTTGGTGAACCATTGAAAGATTTTGTGAACTGTGAAAGAAAAACATCCCTTTGCGCAAAACAAGTCCTACTGTCTATACATTTAGCAGGTGTAAGTGGAGACTCTTCAGGCTAAGATATGGGGTCCTCCTTCAGAGCTCTAGTCCTTAGTGGTTTGTTGGTTTATTGGTTTGGTCAGGAGGTCAGTTAGCTCTCTGGAAAGTTATGCCAGCCTGGAGTATGGCAGCCACCTCCCAAGACTCGGTTTCATCTTTTATCCCTGAGCAAACAAACACAACTTGACCCAACCTCTTTTTCTCTCAGACTCTGAGAACTGTCCTGTCTTGATACCTCTGTGCCACTACAGGCTAAAACTGTTGATGCAAAGGCGATCAGACTTCTGTGCCCCACTGACCAGGCAAAAGCACAGTTGGGGGCAAACTTCTATCGGCAAGCAACCCTCAAAGCCTCCACTGTCTTGTTGTGAATGCAGCTGCATGCTATATGATCTGCTTTTCTGAAGTCTCAGGCCTCTGACCTCAGGCAGCTTTTTTTAAAAGATGAGAAGGAGGTGTTGAAGTTCACCAGCACCAAAACTAATCAAGTCTAGTGAGCCTCAGCATTTCCAAAGTTCAGGGGCCAGGGTTTGTCTCTGGATTCAGCCCAGCTCAAAAATGACTAAGGCATTTCCAGAACTGCTTCTGGGTATTGGCCAAAGGGTGGCATGTGTATCTGTGCATTACTAACAAAACTAAGGATTGCACTCTGATTCCTTGCCTGAGTGTCTCTCAACAGGTCCAAGGTCAAGAAGTTACCCAAAAGGGGGTCTTAATCAGTAGTAGGCTAGAGTCTGCGATGCTCTTGAGCTAGATCTAGATTCCTCCCATAAACCACACAACAGAATTGTTCTCAGCTGTTTCTCCTGGGGCCTGCATATCCCCTGCAAGGGGATAGTATGCTCTGAATTACATATGCTGTACTTAATTTGGCACCTCTATCTGTTGAGTTGCTTTATTTCTCATGTCTCCTCTGTACCACTTCAGGAAAACTCTTAATACCCAAGAGGGCTTTTTTTTTTTTAGTATACTTTTTAAAATAAATTTATTTATTTTATTTTTGGCTGCCTTGGGTCTTTGTTGCTACACGTGGGCTTTTCTCTAGTTGCGGCGAGCGGGGGCTACTCTTCACTGCGGCACGTGGTCTTCTCACTGCAGCGGCCTCTCTTGTTGTGGAGCACGGGCTCCAGGCGTGTGGGCTTTAGCTGTTGCGGCACGTGGGCTCTAGAGAGCAGGCTCAGTAGTTGTGGTTCACGGGCTTAGTTGCTCCGCGGCATGTGGGATCTTCCCGGACCAGGGCTCAAACCTGCATCACCTGCATTGGCAGGCGGATTCTTAACCACTGGCCACTGGGGAAGCCCCCAATAGGGCTTTTAAAATAGGGCTTTTAAAAGAGAATACTATGCTAAACTTGCAAGTCAGACAACTAGAAGCAAAGGTATATGAATGAAATTAGATACCCCAATAGAAACTCTTGAGTATTCCCTCAGGCAAAACTTCCTAATCATTTTCTTTGTGAATAAGATTCAGTTCATACCCTTACACCAGGAAACCTCTCTTTATGTTGTGGGGAAGAGGACAGAGCACCCCTTTAGTAGGCATGAGGTCCTTAGCCAGAGTTACTTCCTTGAGTGCATGATGATTCCTTTCTCTTTTCCTGTAATTAACATAGTTATATACTCTGGCCTGCAATCTCAATTTTTATAGGTGATATTGGCTGTAATAACTACTTGCCCTCCAAAATCCATTTGCTCCACCTTACTGAGTCCAAAACCCCAGTGCACAGAATTGTCCAGACACAGTTAAACATAGAACTCATGTGCACATGTGCACTGTTCACAGGGCTTTCTCAGGCCTTTCTCACTGTGGTCCTGGGACCAGGAGAACAACCACACTGACAGCCCTGGGGTGATGCATATGTTGTCCATGAGCTCCCCGGTCAGATGTCATTCTCCCTCCAGAAAGATATACTACCTCAAATTCTAACTTCAAAGAGTTATTCCTTTGGGTGAAGTCACTGTCATCTTCAAGAGTTCCCTGAGGCAGGAAGGGGAATGGAAAGTGTCCTGACTGTGGAGTTGGGCAGATCTGGGTCCCAGTGCAAACTCTGCTACTTACTAGCTGTGCAATTATGGGCCAATGACTTAACCTACTTGAGCCTCAGACTGGTCTTACAACCAACAACTTTATAGAGCTCCTAAACAACAACTTTATAGACCCAACAACTTTATAGAGCTCCTATAAGGCAACATCCATTTAGGCAACATATATAGAGTACTAAACACATGCCTGATATACAGTGTAGGTTCCAATAAACTGTAGATGTCCCTATGATTATTAAACACAAGCATTTCCGGGAACAAAGTTATTAATACCTTGACATAAAACAGACTACTCAGCTTACTTTGTAATGGTACTTAGCTAGATCAAAACGTACAGAATGTAGTTGGAATTAGATAGAACTAGCAACACTTCACAGCCCAGATAAGAAAGATTTCAGAAAAGAAGGGTAGGAAGAACCAAAGGCAAGCTTTATCACCTTTACAATCTGGCTCCCCACCGGACGCCATCCTATAATAGCTAGAGACACTGACTCAGTGAAACTGCTTGCCTAATATCATACAGTTAATTGAACAAGAACTGGAAGGAGAACCCATATACCCTGTTTCTGGCCCTGGGCTCTTTTCGTCAAATGGTAAGCATACCTATATGATGGTGAAAAGGTCAGTGGTAGCAAAAACACTAGATCAGGAGTGAAAAACCTACTTTTAACTAGAAAGGAATATATGGAAAATTCCTCAGAAATATTCTATATCTTGATTGGACGTGGGTGTGTTAGCTATGATTACATAGATATATCCATTTGTCAAAATGCATCAACTGGACATCTCAGTTCTCTGCATTTTATGGTATGCAAATTACATATCAGTTAAATTAGTCAGTAAAAATATATGTTTTCCAGCCCCAGCTCCAACATCAATTAGCTGAGTGGTCTTGGTCAAGTCAGTTCCCCTCTCTGGGCCTCAGCTTTCTTGTCTTTATAATGAAGGTTTATGATTAGACAAAGTCTAAGGTCCCTTCTAGCTCAATACTTTGATATGGTAAATAAGACCGCTTCCTTTCATTTCAGCCTCTATTTTATGCCTGCTGGATTCATAAGCAGGGTCAAAGAGATTGGCACACAATTTAGGGGAAGTGGGCAGGAACTTAATGCTATGTTGAGGGGATCCAGTGTCTTTCTTTTGCATCATTAACTTTCCAGCCGCACTTTAAAGAACATGATTGGTTTTCCACAGGGATCCGGCAATGCTACATGATTGAGCTGTGGGATGAGGATGATCTGGCCTCAGAGAAGTTGTATCTGCCACCAGAGATAACAACTTTCACATGGAGAGCAGAGAGAATATTTCCTGGACAATGGGAATGAATGACAGATATTAAACGGGAGGAAATTGAAGGCTCTGCCAAGTTTCATGATAAAATGCTATTTCTCACGGTAAGGTCAAGCTGTCTCTAGTGCAGCTACTGCTTTTAAAAATACAGAGGGAACAAAACACATTCAACAGAGTGCATCAGGCTTTGCAAAGAGTATATGATCAAAGGCCACTTATTTCATTTATAAATGAAACTGAATGGCTATTATAGCTATAAAAATCACCAAGAGTGAATTTGGAATTTGCTGAAGTAACAGCTGAGAAACATCAGTAAGGAAATCTCTAAAGGTTTGAACCCAAAGCCCTTTGGATGTAAAATGCCCACTGATGTTTGCAATATTACGTATGTAAAAGGAAGGTTAAATTAGACTTTCATGGGAGAGCATTATGCCAGGAGCTAGGGTTAGCTTTATCGTAATACATTAACAAGTGTTTTAAAAGGTAGAATATACTCACTAGCACTAAATCTTATAGTATTCAAAGACCAAGAATCTGAAAACAAAATTTAACAGATACAAATCATTGAGTATTAGTGCATTTACTTATGCAAATAGGATAAAAATAGAAGTCATACTTTAGTCTCAAGTTGCATTTTAAAAGTGAGTAGCAGGGCTTCCCTGGTGGCGCAGTGGTTGAGAGTCCGCCTGCCAATGCAGGGGACGCGGGTTCGTGCCCCAGTCCGGGAAGATCCCACATGCTGCGGAGCGGCTGGGCCCGTGAGCCATGGCCGCTAAGCCTGCGCGTCCACAGCCTGTGCTCCGCAACGGGAGAGGCCACAACAGTGAAAGGCCTGTGTACCGCAAAAAAAAAAAAAAAAAAAAAAAAAAAAAAAAGTGAGTAGCAGTCTGCCCTGGTGGCGCAGTGGTCAAGAATCCGCCTGCCAATTCAGAGGACACGGGTTCAAGCCCTGGTCCGGGAAGAGCCCACATGCCACAGAGCAACAAAGCCTGTGCTCCACAACTACTGAACCCGAGTGCCACAACTACTGAAGCCTGCATGCCTAGAGCCCATGCTCCATAACAAGAGAAGCCACTGCAATGGGAGGCCTGTGCACTGCAACAAAGAGTAGCCCCCACTCGCCGCAACTAGAGAAAGCCCACGCGTGGCAACGAAGACCCAACACAGCCAAAAATAAAAATAAATAAATAAGTAAATAAATTTATTTAAAAAATAATAAAAGTGAGTACACTGCAATGGTTAATTTTATCTGTCAACTTGACTGGGTCCCAGGGTGCTCAGATGTTTGATTAAACATTATTCTGGGTGTGTCTGTGAGGGTGTTTCTGGATGAAATTAACATTTGAATTGGTAGATTGAGTAAAGCAGATTGCTCTCCCCAATGTGGGTGGGCCTTATCCAATCTGAAGGCCTCAACAGAACAAAAGGTAAGTAAGAGAAGAATTTGCTCCCTCTGCCTGACTCTCTTCTAGCTAGGACATCCAGCTCCTGCCTTCAGAGTCAGACTTGGACTGGAACTTATAGCATCAGTTCACCTGGGTCTCCTCTTTGCCAACTGCAAATCTTAGGACTTTTCACCATCCATAATCATATGAGCCAAATCCTTATAATAAATCTCTTTATATACATACACACACACACATATAGAGAGAGAGAACCAATAGGAGACAGATAAATAGATATCGATATATAGATAGGTAGACATTCTATTTCTCTGGCTAATACAGACTCCCACAAATGACTAATCAGTTTATGTCATGTTAACATCATTCAACATTATGGAGATTAGCTATCAAACTTCACACTGAGCATAGGCTTTGAGCAAGCAGTTGTCCTTCTAGAAATTTATCCTACAGAAACACTTGGACCTGTGTGCAAAGACTAAGTATAAGGCTCAGGACCACTGCATTACACAGTGTTGGGCCAGGTGGCACCATTCCCACTGAGGCTTTGGCAATGGTGCCCTTGAAGCATGACAAAGATGTTCACTGTTACATTGTTTGAAATGTCAAGTGACATTTCAGAAGGGTGCAACTTTCAACTACTGGAGGCCAATTAAATAAGTTATGTTACATCTACATGATACAATTCTATGGGTATTTTATGCCTTTGTTGAAAAAAAATGAGGTAGATCTATATAATCTGATAAGGAAAGACATCAAACACAAGAAAGGCAAGGACAGAACAGTGTAGAGTATGTTCCCCTACACACACATGAACTGTAAATACTAGTTGCTTCTGGAAAGTGAGACTAGTGGCCAGAGTGATGAGGAATTCTACTTTTTGTTATACACTCTTCTTTAATGTTTGGGTTTTTTTTTTTTTTTTTTACCATGGCCAGGTATTACTTTTGTATTTAAAAAAACCTAGAGTAATACAAAAGTTCCCCCATTCATTCAGTAATTAAGGATCATATACCAAGCAACATGCTAAGTACCTTCCCAAGTTGAAGTGCTCCTCGTCCTGTGAAATTCTCTAGTTCGCTGGTGTAATTGTTCTTGGTAGTATAGGTGGTGCTGCTATTATTGTTTTTTTTGTTTTGTTTTGTTTTGTTTTTGCGGTATGCGGCCATGGCTCACGGGCCCAGCCACCCCACGGCATGTGGGATCTTCCTGGACCGGGGTACAAACCCGTGTCCCCTGCATTGGCAGGCGGACTCTCAACCACTGTGCCACCAGGGAAGCCCGGTGCTGCTATTATTGGTGGTGAAATATTACCTATCTCATTCAACAAATATTTATTGTGCACCTAATATGTGCTGGCACTCTTCTATGTACTGGGGATATATCATTGACCAAAAGAGACAAAAACCTTTGCCTTCATCATTCTTAAAGTCTACCTATTTACATCAGAAATTTTGCAGTCTGTGCATCACATTCATGTGGTCCTGATATACCTCATACAGTGAGAATCTCTACAAATGCTCCCAGAAGGATGAGCACACAGGTATCTGTGCACATTACATGTGTGTGCATATGTGTGTTTTAACATATGTGTCTGGGTTACAGTCTGTCTGGCATTCACATAGACAACTCTATACAGTGAAGTCTCTATTCAGAGCAGATTACATGGGTGTGAAAAATGTCCCCATAACATGTAAAATCTTACTAACAACCAGAGTTATCTTACAGAATTCACAGGCAGCTCCCTCTGCTGCTGCTGCCTGAACTCCTCCACTCCAAAACCTTCCACTCTGGCTGCAGTTCAGGAGACAGCCAAGTCCCTAAATCCCAGGCTGGCTGTAGTTTAGGAGATGGCTGGGTCCCTAAATCCTTAAAACTTGTCACTAGTCCCATCCTTGGCATTTCCATCTGGTAAGACTATGCCAGCTTATAGAGACAGAGGTTTGCATTTACCAAACGGAGACTTCAAATACCTCATCTGGGTTGTCATCCTAGCTACCAATCTCTGGGGATTGAAAGGAGCTCCCTCCAACCAAGTCAAGTTTAACAGTTGTTCCAGCATGTACTAAACCCCAAATGTCAGGAATGCCCACAGCTGTGCACACCCATAGATACATACATGTGAATCTCCTCATGCACTTACTTCTTTTTTTAAAATTTATTTTATTTTTGGTTGCGTCGGGTCTTCACTGCACACGGGCTTTTCTCTGGTTGTGGCGAGCGGGAGCTACTCTTCGTTGTGGTGCACGGGCTTCTCATTGTGGTGGCTTCTCTTGTTGTGGAGCACGGGCTCTAAGTGCACGGGCTTCAGTAGCTGTAGCACATGGGCTCAGCAGTTGTGGCGCACGGGCTTAGTTGCTCCATGGCATGTGGGATCTTCCTGGGCTAGGGATTGAACCCGTGTCCCCTGCATTGCCAGGTGGATTCTTAACCACTGCATCACCAGGGAAGCCCTGTACCTACTTTTTCCCAACCTCTTACTGGTTCCACCGCTGGAGTGCCTGGAACTGGCATATGGCTCATCAGACCTTTTCTGTTTCCTCTTCCACTTTGACCTTGTAGATTCACCTGAACTGCTTTTGGAACCAGTAGCCTCAGGAAGTCAGGAACAGCTGCTTACATTCCTTCAGGGCAAAGATCAGGACAGATTTCTGATTGTTATTTCTACTATAATGAGACTAAGGCCTACAGTCTTTCTGGCTGACTCCTCTGAGGAGCTACTGCTCACCTTTCATCACCTTACAATGATTCCCTCCCATATGCAGAGGAATAACAGCTTCTGCCTGGTGACAGGGGCAACATAGCCAATAAATGTTTTATTTAACATTTTGTAGAAATAACTTGGGAGTACACAGTACTCATGAGATGCCAAGACCCAGCTTTTAATTTAATTTTAGAACTAACATTTATTTTAAAAGGTAGAGTTGCCTGCAATGGCTCCTGGGAGTACAATAAGCAGACATAGATTTCTGCTGAAGTTAACATCAAGAACTATTGAACTAAGGGAATTCCCTGGTGGCGCAGTGGTTAAGAATCTGCCTGCCAATGCAGGGGACAGAGGTTTGAGCCCTGGTCCGGGAAGATCCTACATGCCACAGAGCAACTAAGCCCGTGTGTCACAACTACTGAGCCCGTGAGCCACAACTACTGAAGCCCGTGAGCCACAACTACTGAAGCCCATGTGCCTAGAGCCCATGCTCCACAACAAGAAAAGCCACCACAATGAGAAGCTCACGCACTGCAACGTAGAGTAGCCCCCGCTCACCACAACTAGAGAAAAAAATTAAAAACAATCAATTTCAAATAAATAAAAGTATTTATAATTAAAAAAAAGAGTTATTGAACTGAGAACTGTAGGCTACCCTGGTCTCCACCTCAGTCAATAATTACATTGAAAAATAATTAAGCTTCATGTTAAAAAAAGCAAGTACCAATATATGTATTCTTACTTTTTTTCATGCTGACACAAATGTCAGATAGAGAGAATTTTAATAGAATACCAGAATTTGCAAAAATTTAAATTACAGAAATTAAAGCCTACCTATGCTATTCTCCATCTCCTAACGAAGTCATCATTTCCCTCTGCCATCCTTATTCAACAACGGCACTTGCCTTGTACAGACAGCACTGTTTGTTCCCAAGGAGGCAGCAGGCTTAGAAACACTGGAGGCATCATCTAAGCGTCTGACCCACCCCTGGCTTTTAGATTGTTTGACAGCAAAGGGCTCTGTGTCTCAACATGTCTTCCAAGAGTGAAGGGATACAACAACAGAAGAACACATGACTGACTACATTTGGTTGTTATAAGAAAAACATGATCCATCTCAGAGACACTGTCACTCTCCCGAAGTCCGCCTGCATCTTGCACCCGGAAAATACACACTCTCAGATGGATGTGGCTGATGGCTAATAACACTTTTACAAATATTATTAATATTAAATTGCTATCATTTAAATAATAACTGCTAATATGCATTAAGCTCTTGGCATTTACCATGCCAGCTTTGGCCCTTTACAAGCATTACCTCATTTACTCTTTATATTAACCCCATAAAGTTGATAGTACTGGCCGTATTTTATAAATGGAAAAAACAAACAAACAAAAACCCTCATTCCTGAGAGTGTTGCTGCTGGCAATGGTGGCCATTGACAGCTCCCAGTTGCCCCTCTTGGGGAATTGCTCTCTGCAGAAGGGAGCGGCTTCACTCAAGGTTATACCCCTCCCTGTGGGCAGTCTGTATGTAATGGCTGGTGGATGGAGGGGAGTACCAAGAGTCTGGCCCTCTAGCGTCAAGAAAGGATCCCTCTGATGATCCCAAGGATTGGCTGAAATCTCTCTTGCAGTTGCAGGGCAGTTCAATTTCTATTTCTGCCCAATCCTGTTTCCCTCACTCCCTTGAAGGCAATGTCCCATTTTCCTAGGGAACTCAATCTGAGACAAAAGTTCTTGTAAAAAAATTATTTGATGGTTGGTCTTTTTCCCTTCTATACCGAGTGTCAACAAGGTTCTACATGCACAGAGATTTAGATTTACAAAGCTGTGGTGTATGAACTGTTCCTTCCTGGGTAATTCACCCAAAGGGCCAAGATCAATCCTCAGATAAACCCTGAGTGGAAGCTCAAGCTTCCAGATCCCCACATTCCTACCCTAGTCACTCTATAAGCAGTCCTCACTTCACCTTGCTCCAACCTTGCAAATATATCTGGGAAGGCTTGGCATCAAAAGTCAGTGAAAGCTCCTAACCACATTTCCTGACCTTGTAACACGATGACTCTATTACACCTTAAAACCCTGAATTCGGTTGCACATCAGTAGAAAATCTACGGCCTAATTTGAAGCTCCTTCCCTGACGATGAAGAGAAGGACCTTGTAATCTAAGAAGTTTTTATTTTGTTTTTCCAAGTTTAGAATGTTATCTCTCTTCTCCCCATCCAAAAGAAATAAAATGTGTGAACAGTTTTATGAGAAAATCCAAGAGAAATTCCAATGATCAGCTGATATTCTTTTTCTAGCTTGTAAGCAGAAATAAACGAGATAAATGGTCAGTGAACGAGGATATATTTACTTACACGATACTGAATCACTAAAAAGTGCTCATCAGTTCCCCCCAGTAACCTCATGTGCCTGGTGAAGCAACTTATCTGGTTAAGATAAGATCTAAAACAAGCTGTATATCAAACTAATCTCTCTTCCCTGAAACCAGTGGAGGGGGAGGATTTTTTAAATATACTTTGTACCATGGATTTTTTCCTTACTTCTTTGTTTCCTTCTTCTGTTTATCTTTCTTTCCCTGGTTTAAAAGAATATTCTCTCAGCTAGGGAGGAAAGGAAATTCATTTTTCTTCTGACTGGCTTGTGCACAACTGGAAATTATAAAAGAAACTGCTGTATCACTGAAGCAGTAAGAAAACAGGAAGACAATTTTCATCCCCAAATGAGCCCTCTCAGCTGAAGCTCCCTTTGTAGTTGATGACCACATGCTTTCCATCTCGGCATGGGGCCAGTTTTACTAAAATCCTATAGCAACAGCTTATTTTTCAAACAACACTAAAAAAGGCACCTTATGATGAATTTCCCTTAAAGTTGCTCATGGTCATATGTTTGCCACCTTCAGTGACTCCAATGGGAAAGGATCTTACCTCATAGGGGAAAAGTCTGAACATTATTCTTATGATCAAAAACATTTGTTGGGGGCTTCCCTGGTGGCGCAGTGGTTGACAGTCCGCCTGCCGATGCAGGGGACACAGGTTCATGCCCCGGTCCGGGAAGGTCCCACATGCTGCAGAGCGGCTGGGCCCGTGAGCCACGGCCGCTGAGCCTGCGCGTCCGGAGTCTGTGCTCCGCAACAGGAGAGGCAGCAACAGTGAGAGGCCCGCATACCGCAAAAAAAAAAAAAAAAAAAAAGAAAAGAAAGAATCTGCCTGCCAATGCAGGGGACACAGGTTTGATCCCTGGTCCAGGAAGATGCCACATGCCGCAGAGCAACGAAGCCCATGTGCCACAACTACTGAGCCTGCATGCCACAGCTACTGAAGCCCGTGCGACTAGAGCCCGTGCTCTGCTACAAGAGAAGCCACCGCAATGAGAAGCCCACGCACCATAATGAAGAGTAGACCCGGCTCCCTGCAACTAAAGAGAAAAGCCCACATGCAGCAATGAAGACCCAACGCAGCCAAAAGTAAATAAATCAATCAATTAATTAAAAAAGAATATTTAAGGCATTTAGAAGTCAAACACAAATTTTGGAGCAGAAATCCTATATACTGCAGTAGCAACGGTCCTGTCCAAGAGATGTTTCCTAGTGTCTGAGCTATTAATATTAAAAGGCCCCTTAATGGTCAGCTTCTCCAGCACTATTTAATCCAGACTGGATTCTTTCCACCTCTATCACATCCTCAACAAATAGGTACTCAGCAACATTTCTAAGTATACTGGTTTTTCATTTGTATCTTTGCTCTACCCATAGTAAATTCATTTAATTCTTCTGCTCTGAAAATACACACATATACACATACAACTGTCATTGATCAACACTTTGTACCAGCTAAGATAATCTCATAAGGGCTAGATGGCTGTTGAGGTTAATAAACTGGTTACAACCTCTTGTGGCAATTCTTCATGCCAGGCTCCAACAGCGTTCCCAGGAATGAGGACACAGAGCAGGACCCCCAGTCCAATATTACAAAAGAGGTTTCTATAGTCCTCGATCCTTTGCTTAAATTCCCCTTTAGTAACTCTGGTTCAACAGTAGTCTGGATAGAATTCCTATAGAGACTTGTATACTAAATGCTGAAACACATACAGTTGACACAAAATGCATAGTCAAGTTAAAAATCTGCCCTTCTGGGTTAAACCTCAGCTGAAAACTGAATGGTATACTCAAGGGTCTCTTTGTAAGAGTGGAAACACTTGATTATTCTCATTTGATCTTAAGATATCCTTGAGTCTACTGAAGAACTATTACCAAAAAGGACAGCTAATCCCTCTCTAAATCTCTGTAGGCCTTTGGTCTCTCTCTGAAGCTCATTCTGAAATACTAGATAGAACCTAGGACCACAGTATTTTTAGTGAACATTAGAAAACTCCCTCTTCAAAAATAGTGTGTGGTGGGACTTCCCTGGTGGTCCAGTGGGTAAGACTCTGTGCTCCCAATACAGGGGACCCGGGTTCGATCCCTGGTCAGGGAACTAGACCCTGCATGCATGCCACAACTAAGAATTAACATGCCGCAACTAAGAGTTCTCATGCCACAACTAAGAGTCTGTATGCCTCAACTAAAGATCCCACATGCCGCAACTAAGAGCCTGCATGCTGTGACTACAGATCCTGCATACTGCAACTAAAAACATGCCACAACGAAGATTCTGCGTGGCACAACTAATACCCGGCGCAGCCAAAAAAAAAAAAAAAAAGAAATAGTGTGTGCTATATCCCCGGCAAGGGTAAATCTCAGGATGCGATATTTGGCCATTTTTAATTGTAAACAGTTCCATTAACAGGAGATCAGTTACACTGCTTAAGTAAATGATACTACCTTCAAGCAAAGGAATTGTGTGATCCCATTTAAAATGATATGAACAATGCTCACAATGTGTAATGAAGTGAATAAAATCAGTTTACAAAATAATAACCATAATATAATATTGCTTATTTATGTTTGAAAAATGACTATGTATGCATAGAAAAATATCTGAAAAGTTCCAAATGTTTCAAAATGTTAATAGTTTAACAGTGATTATTCTCTAAAACTGTGATCACACTTACTTTTTTACTTTCTTCTTTATATTTTCTATTACACTTTATATATATTCTATATCTTTATGCTGTCATCATGTATTGCTTTTATTTATTTATTTTTTAAATTAATTTATTTATTTTTGGCTGTGTTGGGTCTTCATTGCTGTGCGTGGGCTTTCTTTTGAGTTGCAGCAAGAGGGCTACTCTTCGCTGTGGTGTGCAGGCCTCTCATTAAGGTGGCGTCTCTTGCTGTGGAGCACGGGCTCTAGGCACGTGGGCTTCAGTAGTTGTGGCACACGGGCTCAGTAGTTGTGGCTAGAGCACAGGCTCAGTAGTTGTGGCACACGGGCTTAGCTGCTCCATGGCATGTGGGATCTTCCCGGACCAGGGCTCGAACCCGTGTCCCCTGAATTGGCAGGCGGCTTCTTAACCACTGTGCCACTAGGGAAGCCCATGTATTGCTTTTAAAATAAAACTATAAAGTGAAGACATGGGATATTCTTAACTGATAAAAAAATTCCACGTCCTTTCAATATGATTTCTTTATAAAAGAGGTATTTCCCTCTACAGAAAATTCTGTCTGTCGTAGGTCTTTCTCAGACACTATCATCAAACAGTAATTCTAGTTTCCACAAACATGCTATTAAGTATTATGTATGGGGAAAGGAAGGCAGTTGAAAAAGAGATGGCTTAACTATATGAAAAAGATTACATGAAAATGAGAAAGAGCAAATCAAACATAATGAAAACCTGAGCTGCATCTTATCACCCTGACTTGCTCACATGGAAGGACAAAAGTTAAGACTCCAAAAGCAGCAACGTAGATTACTACCCACTCACAGTGCTGAGAAGGCCTGCTCCAACTCACCCCATTCCACCAGCTGCCAAAATACTGTGTTCCTAAAATGCCACCACCAAGTATTCATTTGGGCTATCAAAATCTTTTCCCAAGGGTCAAGAAGCTAGAGAGTGTGCTGGGTGTTCCTACATTCACACATTAGAGTTTATTAAAAACTTGCAGTAAATCAATTTAATCAAATGTCTTTGTTTCAAACTCACAGGTTCTAAGATTTCATTCAAAAGTGTAGATGAGAGAACAAACAGGGTAGGAGAGGTCCTTGGATATGCTTTGGTGGGGAACTGAAGTCTGATTTGGGTATGAGGGGATCTGGCATCCAGAAGGAAGAAATAGACCCAAGAAGGCAGGAGAGAACGTAGAAAGAGTGATAAGAATGGTTAAAGATAAACTCCACAATTTCCCAAGGCTCTATCGTATCCTCATAGCTGTATTTAACCAACCAAAGAAAATCAGTCCACTTGAATCTTTTAATTGGATTTTACTTGATCAAATACCCAGCCTGAATCACTGCCTTGGTATAATTTTAAATAGAAGAAAGAAATACTGAATTTCTTCGGCTGGTTGCCTAAGCCTGAATATTCTCAAGTGAACCTAATGCAACGAGCTGGAAAGTGAAAAAATTTTACAACCTTTTCTTGGAATGGAAGGGAAAGGGATCTTTACCATGCCAAATAATTGGCTTGACTAGATTTTTCCTGCCTGAGATGACCCATAGCTTGGATGTCATGAAGACACAGCCTCTCTGTTTCTTTCCTGTACTCAGAAAAGGAACGTTCCATTCCACGCAATTCATGAATTTTAAAAACCATGAACCTTCCTTCACATTCCGGAGGAACACAAACGTTTTCCTGTCAGAGAGCTGTTTTGAGCATAAATGATCAAGTTATTGCGATGGTGACAGGGAGAAGCCTTTTCAGACTAACTTTTTGTTCTGAGCTGGCTGGAGGCTTCAGGACTAGGAAGGTCTGGACATATGGTTGGGCACAGAGAGTAGGGACTGAATTTACCAACCACCAACTGCCATAACGGCCTTGTCCCTGGAAAACTGCCGGCTGTTGAGCCAACTGCCAGTGCTACCATGCTGTCATTAGACAGTGGACCAACAGAAAATTACTTGACCACGGAAGACCACTAGCTCCCTCTTGTGGCAGAGCACAATGGCTAAATCCTAGCACATTCCCATTAGAAAGACATCCCTGAATTCTACGAACGAAGGATGAAGGCAATTCCTGAAGCAATCCTATCAGCCCATTTGAGTAATGGCCTTTATCTACACACTTCCAGAGAGATAATATCTACAGTCTTTTAATTTCAATGACAAAAATCATTTCACTTGAAATTCATAAACTGTCCAATGATTCCCCATTGCCCGTAACATTAATCTCTAAAATCATTACCATGGTTTGTAAAACCCTGAGGATATATCCCCTATTCACCTCCCCAGCTACATCAATCATCACTCTCCCCATCACTTTACATTTCTTGAACTTTCTCTCTTCAATATTTTCACACTTGATTGCTGCCTCTGTTAGGAATAGTTGTGACTTCCCTTCCCCAACCTCACCCCATCTCATCTGGCTAAATCTTATGCATGTGCTAGAATTTAACTTAAAATATCACCTCCTCAGAGAAGCCCTTCTTGATTCCCTAAACTAGATCTCCCTGTTCAGTCCAAATTTATCACCCTGCATTTCCTTACCTAATCACTCATAACACTCAATTGTAATTGCTTATTTAATGTGTACCTTCCCCAGTCTGTCCTCTATGAGGACAGATACTGTGCTTGTGCTTGTCATCACTTTATCCTTTACACCAAACACAGGGACTTTAGATATTTATTGAAATAATGTGTTTGAAGAAGCAAATTCTAGGATGGAAAAGGAGGACCAACATATTATTGTGTGTCAAATATGGACAATGCATTAGGTTAGATATTTGGACATCTATTATTTCATTTAATCTTCATTTAATACAATTAAGGAAAGTATTATCATCTTCAATTTATAGTGAGGAAACTGAGTGGAGCTCAGAGAGGTTTTATGTAGCTTGGCCAAAGCTCTAAGGGAGAATATGTCAAATCCAGAATTCATACCCAAGTATAATTCCAAAGCCCATGGACTTTCTACTGCATGATGCCTCCTCTTACGTAGCCCAAGTTGACCACAGTCAATTCTTGCTTATTCCTGTCAATGAAAGCATCACATGGCTTGACTATTCTCAAATAGTGAATAATGCTAAAATCATCTCTACTAGGTGTTGTTTACTTTAGGTGGTGTTTTTGTTCTGCCATTTAAAAAGAGATATTTTAAAATGAGATATTCAATTTCTGAATATCTACAAAGAAAATAACTAAGTCACCCTGGTGAGCTTTCCCAACCAGAAGGCAACAAAGCATCATGAAGCAGAAAACAGGAAGAGGACAAAATTAGGAGGTAAGCATTAGCCCAAGCCTGAAGGATGACTTTGACTAAGCTATTTCATGTCTCTGAAACTTGGTTCCTCATTTTTGAAAAGAAGAGGATGGAATCCATTGTTCTAATTCAAAGTGGAGCTTGTCTCTACAAACTTGCTGATTTATACTTGAAATAAGGTGGTGATTTTGCTTGGTGTTAAAAGACCTCTTCAAACTCTTCAGTCAGAAAAACAAAAATCTTGTTTATGTTAACTAAGTCTTAATTAAACAGAGCAAATAATGCCCAAAAGAATGTTTTCTTTTTCCCTGAAAATTCTCTCCAACTACTATACTTTTAAAAGTAAAGAACTAGCCTCAGAATTCTAATCAGACCCCAAATGGTCCTTACATGCTTTCTTGTTATGCATCTTTTTAGAAATTTGCTTCATCTTAGAATTTCTGTACACCATAAAAAGATTCTCTAATATCTTGACTGATCAGACCTTGAGGTCCTCCAATAATTCCTGATGAACTGTTCAGCTACTATTCTAGGTCTTCTAAAGAAGTATTCCCTAAGATGTTTTAAGAATCCCAGGAAGGTAAGACATCTTCCCAACCTAACTGTTCTCTGCAGCAACTGATATGTAGTTTGCTTTCTGACCTTGAATAAAAATACTTAACTTTCCTGGGCCTCTTATTCATAAAATGAGAGCAACAATACCAACTCTAAAGTTATTAAAATAATTTATTGTGAAATGTTTGTGAAAGCACTACTCAAAGGGCACGTCTCTGTTACATTGTGCCTGGGGCATCTATCTTCAAGTTCTACCAAAAATTCAAAATTGTGTTGAGAGAGTACTGTTCCATGGAAGGAACACTGGCCTGAGAATAGAAGACCCAGGTGTAGTCTGGGCTCTGACATACCCTAGCTGTAAGGCCTTGGGCAAGTAGTTATCCTTCTTAAGGATCTATTTCTCATCAATACATGGAGGATTATAACATAATAATGGCATGCTGATCAAATGCGCATACAACTGCAAGAGCTGGTTTAGATGCTCACTGAACAAATCAGAATCCCAAAGCTTTTTTTTTTTTTTGCGGTATGCGGGCCTCTCACCGCCGTGGCCTCTCCCGCCGCGGAGCACAGGTTCCGGACGCGCAGGCCCAGCGGCCATGGCTCATGGGCCCAGCCGCTCCGCGCACGCGGGAGCATCCCGAACTGGGGCACGAACACGCGTCCCCCGCATCGGCAGGAGTACTCCCAACCACTGCGCCACCAGGGAAGCCCCCAAAGGATTTTGACAAGTTGGAACCATGTACCAGATCTAAAGAGAGTTTATCTAATAAAGTCCTATGTTCATGGCCAAAAAGCAAGCAACTAAAAAGGAAACATGAAATTGCAGGAGTACATAAATGAAGAGACAGTGAAAAGAATTGGAGACTGGAAGCAAAATGCAAATCAATAGCACTTTGTGGCTATCCAAAGTAATATTTGCATGGGCTTCTGTATCAGTAAGGAGCTTCCTCTTCTGCATGACCGGCTTCAGACAAGTAAGCAGCATCACTTTCTCAGACTTCTCCATGATGAACAGTCCTGTTCTTCCAATCCTTCCCCCTGAGCCATAGTTTGCTGCCTCATCACCATCTCAGAGTTGTGTGTTTCTTCTACAGGTCTTGTTAGATTTTTGGTTGCAAATATAGGTCTTTATCTCTTTTAAATAAAGCTCTTTAAACTTGGTTCATTTGGTTCATTATTCCAGATCTTCAAAATCTTCAGGGATTTTGATCTGCTCACAGTCTTTTTTCCTCTGGATGGCAATGGGATCTCAAACTATGGGTCATGTGGAAGGACTGAAGGAATGGGAGCTGCACAATGTCAGGTTTTCTAGATACTAAATATACTATATTTAACATGTATGTATTTTATATATAACAAATATATTTAAGTATTTTATATAACTATATATAAATAAAATATTTTATATTTAATTAATTATATATTTTCTCTTTCTTTCAACTAAGGAATAAGACATCCACACCATACTCAATGTACATTTCATGAGGTAACTAGTCCTCTAGTCAACAAGACATTATTTCATGAAGACTCTGGAGAAGGAATTAGAATCCTCTGGGGAATTCAAAACAAAACAGCAGAACTGGTCCCACTTCTAGAGAGAGGGACTTGAGATAAATATGTATGAATTATATAGGAACCACAAATGAGTGAAACTTCAAAAGGCAAAAGATATCCCTCCTCCAACCTAGATTCAGCTTAAAAGACTAACGTTTTTGTAAATGAAGGGGGGAACTTGCAAAGATAAAATATTGAATGTGTATGCCCCCAAAAGTTAATAGTGACCCAGGATGGTTGGAATTATACTTTGCTTTGATTTTTTCATTTTACTCATCTGTATTGTCTAATGTCCTGATTTTTGTGATAGAAAAAGATATAATTTTTTGGTTCTTAAAAAGATTCATATATAAACTGTGTGGTCAGGTCTGGCTCCCAGGCTTGACATCTCCTCTGTTCCTCACAAAAAGAAGAACAGTATTTCTCCCTGCTGATTCAGTGCATGCCCATGACAAATCCTGACTGACGGGGACAGAAGGCATGTAAGTAGCCCTAGTACATTGCCTCTCATAAGCTGTCCCCTCAGCTTCACTCCACTTCTTCTACTAGATACCACCTCAGTCCTAAGCCCCAGACTCCTCCGTAGATGAGTTAATTCTCTCCTTCAAGCTTCTGTATGTGGTCTGTGTTGTTCTGACCACTCACCCACCTGATGGCTGGAACCCTGCCCACAAATCCCAGCCCAGTGAAGGCAGTTCCAGTGCTTTTCCCTGCCTGGACTTGCCATTGGGACACCCAACACCCCCAGTGTGTGGCCCTCCTTGCTGACCTCTCGTTGTGATCTACAAGATATTGGACTATTGCTACAGCTTTCCAACTGGCCCCTGCCCCTTGCCTTGTCTCTCCCACCACCCACTACTGCACTGTGGCCAAAGTCATCTTTATAAAACATAGAAATCATAACTCTCCTCATCTTTTCAGTGGTTCCGCATTTCCTACAAAGTGAAATTCAAATCTGTTGCCTGGCTCACGTCTCCCCCAAGGGAGTCTTTCCTTCAAGGGTATAGACCACGTCTTTCCTTCAAGGGTATAGGCCACCTCTTAGTCCTTCTGTTTCACAATAAATGTGGACAGAACAGTGTTTCCTTGGATCCTCAGCTCTGCCTGTCTGTTTGCACCTTTTCTAGCCATAACTGCACCTGGGTCTGTTTCAGTCCCCTTCTAGTCCAGCCTCCATGGGTAGTTTCAGGTACTGCATGCTGCCCCCTCCCCTCCTCCAGGATCCCTGATATTTTGAAGATGTGGCAGCATAACTTCTACTCAGCCTGCTCTGTTTATGCCATGAAGGGTGGCTCAAGTGTCCTGAGGCAAGAGGAATTAGTCTAGAAAGAATTCATGTAGCACGAACTTCTTGGGCATACCACTGGTGCAGCTGCACAGGGCCTTTGCTCAGAAGAGCTCTGTGCTTGGGTTTAATACTCGACTGTTGCCATCTTGAAATTTTTAATAATTTTATCTTTGAACTTCTGCTATGTAAGTGAAATACGATGCAACAGTGGAGCAAAAGTTTGAGTGTAAGAGATACATGCAACATGAGTGTCTGCTTCTGTTTCTTGCCACCACGATCACATATAGCATTTGTGATACCCCATGAGTACAAAATTCTGGTAAATCTACATACATGGGAGTTCAGAAAGACTCAAAAGTCAGTACAAGGTGAGCATGTTACATTTGCAATGGAGTAAACTGACACCTTAGGGAGACCACTCTTTCCATTTGAACCAGAATTTGCTTTGAGTGCAGAAAGAAGACAGAAATATGAACGCCCAAGGACCCTATCATATCCTTCCTTATTCACATTACTTCCCTGAATTGCCCAATCACTTATGGTGGAAAAGATGACATAGAAAGAAAGGGAAGGTAGGGTAACACTTGGTTCCTTTTCCTTTAAGTTATTCATTACTTATCAGGTAGAGAATGTTGATAGAATGTACATATATCAAGAAGTGAAATTTAAAAGCTGAGTTAGTTTTGTGTAGCATTTCTACTGTTCTGATAAGAATGAAATACATATGCATGTATGATCTATGAAATACAAATGTGCAACTACATTGATTCTGCATACAAGTTAAATGCTCTTATATTTGCTTTTAGACTGACATTTGCACAATGTAATTATGAATGGTAAAATTCATGGTAATAATTTAAAATTTTAATTACTTAGAATGACATTAAATAGCAAAATTTAAACACCATGACAAATCATGAGAGAGTCTACAGAAGAAAGGAGAATTTTTTAGTACCTTTCATGGCACTTTTTTCATGCTTTTTAAACAAGGGACCCTGCACTTTCATTTTGCACTGGACCCTGCAAATTAGGTAGCTGGCCCTTCACAGGCAAAAAGGAACCACTTTCTATCCTGACTACCAGCAAACCCCAAATTACACTTATAAAGATGGAGGGAAAGGCTTATTGAGTGCCTACTATGTGTTGTGCTTTGGTCTAAGACTAAATTGTCTGTTCCAATGGAAATTAAGAACAGAATCTTTTCCCTCTAATCCAAAGTCTCTAAAACAAGGAACACAGCATTGACAGAAATGAACCAACAGCACCCAGACCTTGTGGGGAAAAAGGGATATGTCCCAGCCCAGGAGAAATAAGGACTACAGACCTCATCACTACTGGCAGTGCATGCTGATGGAGGGGCGGAGGATGAGCACTTTTTTGGGGATGAGTCCGCCATCTCTAGTTAGGAAAGAAGTCGGAAATCCACAGTGGCTTCTAGCAGGTGTATCACCAACTGCAAGAACCACTGGACATATCCTGTTGTTGCAGGCTGCCCGAGAGAGCGCCAGAGGGTGTAGTCAGGATGTTAATGGTAAGTAGCCAGGCATTCATGGGCTGGGCCACCCAAGGACAGTTTCCCTCCAATAAAAAATTACACAGCAACTGCACATACTACTAGACTTTAGGAAGTTGCTTCAAGAAAGCCTCCTAGTTTCATCTAATTTAGGAGACTGTCTGATGATTGAAAGATGAAAATCCTATTGTAAGCGGTATTTGCTTGAAGGGGCCCAGACCTGCTAAAATAGGTGATTTTCCTAAGAACCCTAAAAATAGAGTCAAGAATTGGGAAAGGAGACTTCCCTGGTGGTCCAGTGGTAAAGACTCCGCCTTACAATGCAGGGGATATGGTTCTATCCCTGGTCAGGGAATTGAGATCCCACGTGCCTCGGGGCAACTAAGCCTGCGCACAACAACTACTGAGCTCACGCGCCTCAACTAGAGAGCCTGCGTGCAGCTAACTACAGAGCCCATGCGCCCTAACTAGAGAAGAGAAAACCTGCATGCCACAACTAGAGAGAAGGCCACGTGCCACAATAAAAGATCCCGCATGCCTCAACGAAGATCCCGTGTGCCGCAACTAAGACCTGACACAGCCAAAAATAAATTAAATAAATAATAAGTAAATCTTAAAAAAAAAGAATTGGGAAAGATGCTAAAGTTATAATAGTGCATCTAACCCTTGAAGGAATCTTGTGCTATATTGTCCTTATTTCACCCATATTCTTCCCACCTGCCACCACCGTGGCAGATGTCACTCCATGTAGTGATGTCAGGACTCCACAGTCCTTCCCCAGCCTCTGATGGACAATGAGTTCTCTGAGCCAGGGATGATGGCTGATATTTCTATCCACCTCAATGCCTCATGCACTAACTAGTACTAGTAGCACTGCATAACTGTTTGCAGAAGGCAAAAATACACTAGAAAGAAAAACACAAGTTGGATTATTAAATGCCACATTTCAAAACAAGGCATTGCCTCCAGGAAAGTGATTTCTGTGTTCCCTAGGTCCCAAGCACATGGAAACATTGGGTTCTGTGATTTATGAGTTCTGAAACGTTGCTTTCTTACATAAAACTGGACTTTTTCTGGCGCCATGATGGGACCTGGGGAATGTAGAACACCCTTCTCAGACATCACCGATCACCCACTGCATTAAATGCGGAAGATGAGCTGTTAGCTTCCATGTTCTGTGGTCTGGATCAATGGTTTCCCACCCCAACTGCATCAGAGTTACCTGGGGAAGGTTGGGGGTTCTCAGGATCCACTGAAGACCTACTGAATCAGAATTTGCGAGTGGTGTGGGGTATTTTTAAACCTCTTCCACGTGATTCTCATATAACTGATACACAAACCAGCATTTGGGAACCATTGCCCTAGGATGACAAACTGTTGAAGCTGCATATGTTTCTGAGACCCAACTCAATTTATACCAAGAATCAATTTGAATTACATAAATGTCATGCAAAACCCCTGGCCAAACTCCTTCCCGGGTCTAAAAAGACTTCTCAACACTCAGGGTGAAATTAATTATTTTTCCTTATCTGGGGGAAAAACATGAAATTTTCAGACTGTGACTATTGAACAATTTATACCATATGTGTGCACCTTTTTGACAGTTACATTTCATATCTTACAATGAATGGAACAGGTAGTATGAGGCTCTCAGGTAATACAAGAAATCTTTGTCCAAATGCATACCTCTGCTATTTAATTTTCCTACTGAAGTACAGAGAAAGAATTCCCTATTGAAACTGCCTCAGTGATATTGCTTTCTGATTATTTGCCATCACTGCCAAGTATTTCTGCTCCAAGAACAGTTACAAAATGAGTCAGAACAACTGTCTCCTCTGAATCAATGGCTGTTGTAGGCAAAAACCTCTATGCCCTACTTCCTACTCTACTCACCCCTCTAAAACAAAAAGATAGAAGGTGCTGTTGGTCAACTTTAGCTATCCTGAAATTTCCACCTCGTAGCATATTTTAGAAGAACCAATATTGGGGTTAACCCAGACAGGACTTTCAGCCAATTATTGACCAATCCCTAAAAGAACATTTCGTACAGGCCCAGCCCGAGGCCCTCAAGACAGCTAGGTTCACACGTGGCATCTGTCTCCCTGGCATCCCTTTCTTGGGAAACTATGCCCACTCCCAACTCTGTGTGATTCTGATCAGGCTGTCAACTCAAGCATCACATCTCCCCCACCATAAGGATAGGAATGCAATCTCTGTTGACAGCAGAGCCTTCCCATCTCCTGGATGAGTGATCACATACACAAAGCAGGCTTACTATAGAAAATGTAGATTATACTCAAAGGTCAAAAAATAAATAGCTACATTTTTCAGAGAGAACCACTGTTAGCCATTTATTGTGCATCCAATTCCACACACACATACACACATGCACACATGTGCACACAATTGAATATACTGTTTTGAAATCCATTTTTTTCACTTTATAATACATCTTGAACATTTTCCCATGTGCAAGGGTACCATCTTGTGGCTGACACAGAAGATAATCAGAAGACACATGGCTTTCTAGTGTGTGAAGTTATGAGAAATACCAGCTAAGTATGACTGCAAGCCCCTCTTTAAGGGAATATTTGCTTCTACAGTAATAGAATATACACATCAGTGTTTGTTGACTTTTTAAAAATGTGTGCACATAAAGCAAATGCTCAGAGAATTCACTGTCCCCAACTGATAACATTCTGGCATGAGTGGGAAAGTATCAGAACCTTAAAACACTTGAGAGAGGAAAAATGACTATGTGAGTATTTAGGTTTCTTGTTGTGACAGTAAGTCATTTATAAGAAAATTTGGAGCAGTGAAAAGATCACAAGAGCAGGAGTTAAAATAACCAGACTCCAGTCCTAGCTACATGAGTTTCAGTGACCTTGGGTCACTTAACTTCTGTCTCTGATTCTTCACGTGTAAAAGGGAAAAAGTACCCGTGCTATGGGCTTCACAGGGATGCTGAGGTCACCTAACATACAGAAAGGTGCTGAAATATGCTAAAACACCAAACAGAATATAAAGCCTTATTATTGTTCAAAACAGCTGGATTAGCAATGTGGATTTTTAAAAAAAAAATAGTTTAGCCTTGCTCCTTAAATATTTTCAGACATGATCCTAGTGGAGGAAAGAATTCCCTGAAGGAGGGGCAAAGCTTTTATCTCAGAAGAAGTTGTTAGGAGGAAAAGAGGTGAGTAGGGAAAGGTTAAGAAAGACAAATTAATCCACCTTTTTAGGTATCAAGTATCTAAAAAATTAGGAGGATAACAAGGAGAGCATTCAAAGGCTGAAGTTTTTCTAGGTAAAGACTTTGAAAAAGCAATGGATTACAACATCCAGTTTAAAATGTTGGAACTATATGCTCTCAAAGCACAAGAGCAACAGAAGAAATCACAAAAGACTGACATATTTCTCTCTCTTTATAATTAAACTTCATAAGCCAAAGGTCCAAAGGCAAAACTGAAAGACAAGCAAACTTGATTTTCATAAGTCCTTTGCAACATATGACAATAAGACTCATGTGATTGGCTTGCTTAGTCCTAATATGCCAACGGGTATGGATATAAATATATACCTTATAAGAGAAGAAATATATTTTTTAACTATATGAAAAAGAAAGTTCAACCGTTTGTAATCAAATAAATACAATGTAGTAACTATTAGATACTATTTTTCACCTAACTGATGTGAAAAGAAGTTTTCATGAGAATACTCAATGCTAGAAAAGCTGTGCTGAGACACTCATGAATTCCTGGTAGAAGAATATATAGGTGCAATGTTTCTGAAAAGCAATTTGGCAATGTGCGTTAAGATGCTTACAAATATGCATGTTCTTTGAGCCATTAATTCCATTGCTGGAGGCTGAAGAGTGAAATGGATAAGAATGCAGGCTCTGAGCCAGGTCACCTGAAATTGTCTCCCAGCTCCACTGCTTACTAGCCAAACAATTGGGCAGGAAATCGCCTAATCTCTTCGTGCCTCAGATTCCACATCCATAAAGTCTGGTAATAATGCTACCTATTTCGCAAAGTACTGTGAAGATTATTATCAGTAAATGAAAGCAATCTAGAATATGCCTGGTACATCATAAAATAGTATTAATATTATTGTTATTTTCATTAGAAGAGTCTAGAAGTAAATCTGGAAATTGCATTCATTTAGGAAATATGTATTGAGCAGTATCTTTGGTTGGGCAATGGAAAACAAAATAGTCATGGTCTCTGACCTAAGGAGTTCATAAAGTACTTATAAAAAAATTATGCTCTTAGATGTTCATTTCAATAATATTTATAGTAGCAATGATTAGAAATGAGGCCAATATTCAAAAATACATGTCTATGAAATAAAAGATTGTACAGCATACTGTGGATTGCTGTACAGTCAGTAAAACATGTTTATGAGGCTTAATTTCTTCATGAGGTAGATGGGGATACCACAGAGTCACTAAGAGGATCAGAAGAGTCATGAATATTAAGCCACAAAGGTGGCTTTGTAAATAGTAAAGTAATATACAAATGCTATTATTATTATTTGTTAGGGTCTACAGAAGATCAATTATGAAAATAATTTTAATGAATATTTACTATGAGCCAGATACCGTACACACATTATCTCATCTAATTTTCACTTCAAGCTGCAAAGTTTAGGAAATAAAAAATACACGATGCCAGTTAAATTTTAATTTCAGATAAACAATTTTTAGTATGTCCAAAATGCAATTATTCCATTGCTTATCTGAAATATTTGCACATACTCATACTAAAAATTATTCATTGTTTATCTGAGATATTGGAATGTACTTATACGAAAAATTTATGTTGTTTACCTGAAGTTAAAATTTAACTTGGCACCTTGTATTTCATCTAGAAACCCTAAATCAGTCCTTTGAAATAAATATAATAATTATATATGTGAGAAAGAGAGAGACAGAGAGAAAAAAAACAGAGGCAGAGACAGAGAGAGTTGGAAACAGAGATTCAGTTTTGGTTGGTGCAGTATGAGATCACCAGCATTCCTACTATGGACCATAAAGAGGAGAGGTGTTAAATCAAGAGGCAGAATAAGAAAGGCAGATATTACTACCTGGCTCTCACTACTGTGTTATTGTTATTTAAAATGTTATAATTTTTCAGAATACATTAAGTCCAAATTCAAATACTAAACATTAAAAAAAGTTGCAAAGTCAAATCTAAATGACTTTGGAATTATCAGCCATTTTGGAAGACTGACAATATCAGTCCCTTCTTTTAGTGCAAATTATCTAGAGATGGGAGAGTAAACATGTAAATACATGTAAATGCTTATAAGTTGTTTTGAGTTGATGAGATGTCAAGATCTGGGAGCTAAACCTCGAGTTGCTTCATCTCCATTGGATAGTGACAGCTGACTTGTCTTCTGCTATTTCAGTGGAGCTTGAAATGATCACGACTGTTTGCTTCACTTCAGTGTGCACCATCCCTCCCCGTTTACAATCAACATCACTGTGTTAATTCACAGTGACACTAGTGATGACAAAGGCATTTTCAAGCATCTTTTTGCTGTTGGGGAAAAGATGCCACTTTACTTTTGTGAAAGGTAGGTACCAAAAAATGCCAGTATTCAATACATTTCGTGGTACGTTGCAAAGGATGGAAATGTGTGTGTGTGTGTGTGGGTTTTATCTTTTAATACAGATACCAATCCAAAAAGAGGAGGTCTTAACTGGGGGAAGACAGGGAAAGTGTCCCAGGCGGCCTAGGCTTCAATCTCAGCTCTGCAATGATCTGGCTATGTGACCTTCCGCTAGCCCTGTACTCCTTCTGAGCCTCATATTCACCAACTGTAGTCTGACCTCAATATTGCTCTACTCCACAGAAGTATTTTGGTACAAGGTTTCAAACCCAGAAGTCATCTTGGCTGTACGCTACTATGAGAAGAAATTATAACTGATTCAAAGTGAAATGATTTCAGAAATAAGGGGGCCAACTTCGAATTATTATTGCCCATCGGGGAAGTCTGATGATAAGAAAGTATTCTGTTAAAGACACCAGTGTTTTCAAAAGCACCAAAGGAGGTGAGAATTTCAGAGCTTCAGAGCTTGAAGACAAAGATCTCTGTCAGTGCATCTCACACTTTCATGTGATTAGAATCATCTGGGGAACTTGTTAAATATGTAAATTTCTGGACCACACACCACTGATTATAAGTCAGTAGGACTGGAGTTGGCCAGGGAATTTGGATATTTAATAAGCTCCCTGGGTGATTCAGAGGCAGCTGGTCCATTTTGAACACTTTGGGAAACATTGGTCACTACAAATATATAGTTAAGATTTTTAAAGGCAATGAGTTAAAAAGAAAATGGTAGAAAGCAGAAAGTACTCTTGTTTCAATATAAATTCTGGGACAGGAGCGACAAGACCCTCCTGAGAGCAGAGCAAGGAGAGAAGGATTCATAGCAATGTCTGATCTCTCAAAGTCTTTAAAGTTGATCTACAAGAGCCAGCTGGCGAAGATAATGGAGGAAAAGGCCAAATCCAAGAGTCTAAGAGGCCATATAAAATTGGAAGAAAAACATGGGAAGAGGGACAGAAATGGCCACAGGATAAACAGTGGCAATCTTTTGCATGGTACCACTGTTCAGGCCTACAAAGAAGGAAGAGATTCAGGAAGGTCACGGGTCAGAGGAAAAAGCCTATTCATCAAAAAGGAGAGTAAGAGGCAGGTGAGTGAAAAATAGTAAAAATGTGAGTGTCCTTATATTTATAAGAAAATGATAGACAATGTTCATGGAAAGTTTTGGGCAAGAAATAAATTATGTTCAATGTGAAATTATCTTTTAAAAATATCCTACAAAAATTTTAGAATAGGAGATGAGAAACTACTTTGAAAAGCATAAGGAGTAAATAATATGGTTATTTCTTGAAGCATTTTCTGTGACTATCAAATCTGTCCACTGCCTGCCTGGCTTGGAAGCTAGTTAAGGAGGCCTGTATGACATTATCTTTGTATCCCCAGTGTGCACCACAATGTCTGGCATATGGTAGGCACTAACTGGATGGATGAATGGGTAGGTAGATGGATGGGTCGGTGAATCAGGTTAAAATGAGAAAAGCCAAGGGAAGAGTTGCACATTCACATAGTATTCACCAAACTTCATAAGCTTCATTTTCTACTTTTCTTGGACTGAGCTGCTAAGTGGTTGTTACGAGATTTGGCATATTTTAGTACTAATACCTGCTGGCAGTCATGCATGAACCTCTGACTGGGACATGTTTATTTGTCTTCCTGAAGGAAGTACATCTTGATTCATTTTACCTGATGCACCTGTTTCCCCTCAGGTTCACATCCCCCTTTTTCCAACTATTCTGTATTGCGGGGGTTTGGTATCTACAAACTACATTTCCCAGACTCATTCATTAGCTGGCAAAAGAAAGAACCATTATTTCTTTCTCATATTCTTTTGCTTCTGCTGGTGTTTCTGGAAGTAGTTGCATCCCGTCAGTGATCCAAGCTTCTGCTGTAACTGCTATTCTTTGGTGGTCCCAGCTGTGGCCAGGAAGACCATCCTCCACAGCCCTAGCATTGGCTAGGTGGAACCCCTAGAAGCCTGATTTTGGGATCCAGTCCTAGAGTTTATAGCTGCTTCCTACAAATACTAATCTCTGGGTATCACTCTTTATCTTTTTTGCTTCTCAAGCTCCCTTGCTTTTTCTTTTTTTCTTAAATCCCTTCCAACACCCATAAGACCAAGATTTGTATTAAATTCCCTGTTTGAAACTTCTATTTGAAACAGAAATGGTTTCTGTTTTTTTTTGACAATACTCTGACTGACACACTTGGTAAAATCAGGGGAAACGTGATTACATTAGATATTAAAAGCAGAGATTAGAGAAAATTTCATATGTTCCATAAGAATCCAGAATAGAAACTGAAATTAAATTGGAGAATTAGGTTATTATTTAATAGCATATGTAGGGGATACAATACCTTCCTCTCATCCCAGAATATCTCCTAGCACATACTACCTTATTATATTGCTTTGGTTTTTTTTATCCGTTCTGCTTTTTCACACAGATCTACAAGAATTTCCTCTTCATTGAAGCCTCTCTGATTACCCCAGCTAGGCTTGATCTACTTACTCTGAATTATTTTAGTTCTTCGGTTCTCTCATTTCTAGAGTATTTCTCCAGGTAAATAATCAGTCAGAGTCTTCCCCTAAATCACTTCCTAAGCCAGGGTGATCATCAGAATCCTCAGAAAAATATATCCAGATGCCAGGACCCCACTCCCACTCCTAACCTCCTGAATCAGAATTTCTGGAGTAAGGGGTGGGAGAGATGGGGTAGAAAAGGCATATAAAATATTCCTCAGATAGGGCTTCCCTGGTGGCGCAGTGGTTGAGAGTCCGCCTGCCGATGCAGGGGACACGGGTTCATGCCCCGGTCCAGGAAGATCCCACATGCCGCGGAGCGGCTGGGCCCATGAGCCATAGCCGCTGAGCCTGCGCATCCAGAGCCTGTGCTCCGCAACGGGAGAGGCCACAACAGTGAGAGGCCCGCGTACCGCAAAAAAAAAAAAATATATATATTCCTCAGATAATAAAGCCCTCAAGGTCAGGGCCCTCCCATTTCTTATGTAGCTTTTACTGTGCCTAATACAGTTTATGCAGAGGCAATAAAATTTGTCCATTTTTCAATGAACTAAGTGAAGATTCCCAAGGAGACCAGGTGGTGTCACTAACTGCCCAATTAATATTTCTGGCCCAATGAAAACCATCTCAAGTAGTAAACTTTGACCTTCCCTGGACTCACTGATTCCATACTTTTCATCCATCTTTCTATCAGTTTTCTTTCCTAAGAGAGAAATGCAGAAACCTAGCCAAGAAAATAGACTGCAAAACCTAAACAGTGCAAATAACCTGAGTTCTCTGAAAGTAAATGATGGCATGTCCTGAGGCTGCCAGGCTTCAAGTGAGGAAGCAAGAACTAAAAAGAGCGGAAGTAAGCCTCTCCTTGGCCTGAGGCCTGAGATTTCACTGCATTAGGTTCTTGGCATTAGCATTCTGAAGAACAAGTTTAAGAAATAAGCTTAATGAGCTTGCAAGAAAAACTAAACTCCAAACAAACTGCATTTTTTTTTTTTTTTTGCGGTACGCGGGCCTCTAACTGTTGTGGCCTCTCCCGTTGCGGAGCACAGGCTCCGGACGCGCAGGCTCACCGGCCATGGCTCACGGGCCCAGCCGCTCTGTGGCATGTGGGATCTTCCTGGACTGGGGCACGAACCCGTGTCCCCTGCATCTGCAGGCGGACTCTCAACCACTGCGCCACCAGGGAAGCCCCAGACTGCATTTTTATTCACCTTTTGTTTAATAACATTTGGAGTTGTTATTTGAAAATTTAATTTTCCTTTTAGGTCTACTATTCCTACATTATTGACTTAAATTATTCCTGACTCCTGGATAAGCATAAGCAAACCAATCTAGGTTTACCATGAGCTATTTATTATGTTATTTTTAAGGTGATATAGAACCCTCACCTATGACAGAAGCTATTCAGTAATTAATTTTAATTACTAACAGGTTGAGTACTGCATGTTTTCCAAAAGCAGTTTCCACACAAGCTGAGACCTGGCTATATTTTAACATTTCTGAATTCTAGCTCTCCGACTGCATTAAAAATCCATTAAGATGGTTGAAAGGAACTGAATTCTAGATTTATAGATCCAAAAGGGGCCTTCCAAGGTCCCTGATAACCCTTCTTAGGTAACATCATGCCTTGATCTTCTCCATTTGAGCATCTACCTCTCCAAAAGTAAATATCCTGGATAATCTGTCCTTTCTTCATACTGACTGACCACAAAATTGTTGTATTCAGAGGCTTAAATTTCAATGAAGAGGGAGGTACTGAATGGTAAATGGCTCTCCAGTTGTAGAAACGGGCCCCCTCCTTATTCTGTGTTAGCTGGATGGTCCTAGAGACCCTGAATCCCTAAATACCCCTAGAGTCCTTTCCTTCAAGACTTACTCCCCTAAATACCCACTGAACTACCCCCATTTTCCCAGTGAACAGCCAGACTCTACTTACATTTTACAATGATCTTCTGGAGGAATTTCAGCGTCCTTGGCTGCCCATCAGTCACTTCACTTATAGGGCATCAAGCTAGTCCCATCTGTTCCCCACTTAGTACTGAAGAAGCTGTGGCCTTTGGGGGTTAACTTCCCAGCACTCTGTTCAGAGACTGTGTCAATGGTGTTTACAAGTTTTCCTCCCACGTACTTTGTGGGACCCACACTTGCAATGAACCCAGGTTGCTGGACCTAGATGACCTTTGGGTTTCAGTTATGGGGGCCTCTTTTGAAATAACAGCAACGCTGCCAAAAAAAAAAAAAGACAGGAGCAGCTTTTTAGGCAATACTCTTCATTTAGTCAGGACTTACCCTCACTGGAAAGGAACTTTCTAGAGACTCCACATGAAGGTAAAAGTTAATTTTCTAAGTTGTCAATCTAAGCTTTTTGTTCTTTAATAAGGACTATTACCCATGGCCAATGGCACTGAAATTCATTCCCCTCTCTCTCTCTCTTTTGTTCTTTCTTGTTTTCCTGGTCTTAAAAAAAAAAACACAAAACAAAACAAAACAAAAAAACAGCCACTCTCTTCTTTCTTCCCCGGACAGCAAGATGCCACTCATTGCTTTACTTCAGGACCTAACTCTCCATCTACCAGCTTCCTTTTGTATGTACAAAAGCTAGGTAATGAACTGCCTTTCTTTTTGAGAAATTTCTAACATCAGCTGGTTAATATCTACAGACTTCTGTGTCCTGCCCCCACCCCCGACACAACCTTGGTATCTAAAGCATATCAGATAAAAGACTTTCTATTCCTTGATATCCAAATTGGGAACATGAGCCTCAGTTGAGATGTTGTTGCACAGTGCTGGGTTATAACCGTCACTGTCACAATTTCAAGTCACCTGTCAAAATTCAGCTGCTCCAATTTCATGATGTTGCCCTGCAGAGGGCCAGTAACCAAGGGCAGATGGCTCAGCCTCTTAGAAAATGCTTGTAAAATGACCAGAGAATGAGAGATTTTAAAGTGTGTTTCAAATTTCTAAATAAAGGAAAATCTCCTGACACACATCAGGGACAGTTTATTGTCCCGGTGAACTAATAGCAGCTAGAGTACCATCTGTTGCAGTTTGATAGCAGGACTGTTTCTGCAACCTCTTGCATTTCCCACACTGTTTCTCCTCAGCTTCCCTCTGCAAATACAAACTTCAGGGATTTCCAAAACTCCAAGCCTGTCCAGAGAGCCCCACAAGCTTTTAATCTCCTATAGCACTTAGCATCTGTACCACTCATTGACTGCATAAAATACTTCAGGATACAGAGAAACCTTAAGATTATCCACCTCTATTCCCATCTGATGCTGGTATCTTTCCTGGTTCCCCACTCAGGGACCAATGACGCCTAGGCATGAGGAATTGACTCCTTCCTTAATGCTTTATTATGATTAATCTCTTTATTATAAAAACATATATACACAGTAGAAAATTAAGGGGGGAAAAAGAGAGAGATACTAAAAATAAACTCTCCCCATAATCACCACACTCAGAAAAAAATTTGGTCACCAAACAGTATTAGAGTGTTATTCCATTATAATAATAAATTACTTATATAAATTCGTATTATTGGGCTGTAATAGCATTTTTCTGACTAAATCTTTGTGTGTGGCCATGAATATTTTTTGAGATAGTCTTAGAAATAGAATTAATCAATCAAAATTTCAAGATGTCTAATAAGAGTAATCACAACAATATCATTAATATTAATGACAAATATTCCTAGAGCATACTGTCTGGCAGGTACTCTGTCACATGCTTCACATTCACAACAATCTTAGATGGTAAATATTGTAGCACCCTCACTTTTATTTTATTTTATTTTTATTTATTTTTTTCACCCTCACTTTTAAAACGATGAAATTGAGGCTTGGAAACTTACTTGAGTTCTCTCAAAAGGTGTACCAGAAAAATGGCAGATGAGGGATTCAAACCCAGGTCGATTTCTACAAACCGTGCTCTTTCCATTACACAAAATAAAGGAGGATTCCCTCGCTGTGCTACAATGAGTAAATGACTAGTGTTTTTACTAAAACAACTCAAGTTCAGTGAACCAAAGGATGCCATATTGGGAAAAGCCAGAAAGTCCTTAAATTCAATCCTCATCTGATATGTGAGTGACCCCCTCAACACTGTCTACAAGGATCACTTTATTTATCTACGTTTAAAGACAGTAAACTCTTTCTAAATATTTCACCTTTGGACTACTCTAACAATTAGAAAATTCATTTTATTCTGAACTGAAAATTATTTCCTTTTAGCCACCAACCACCAGTCTAGGTCTAGACCATAAGGCCACAAAGACATTATCCCTCCTCCCTGTGATGTGACAGCCCTTTGCAAGTGTCATTCAATCCCCATGTCCTACTCAGGTCTTTTTCAAGCCCAGGATTTCTTTAACTTTTCTTCCTTAGACCATTGAGCGTGTCCTCACCACTGGGAAAACTTCTGCTGACTATGATCCAGGCTGTGTATTTTTTGAACAAGGCTGGGTACCAGCTGAGACGCCAGAAGTGCCATCAAGTGTCGGCCACCAAGAATCTGTCTAGCATTATGTAAAGTCCATCGAGGACGTGCCTTGGGGGAACACTGCTGGCCTGTTGGGCATGGGCCAGTTCCTGGTGAAGACAGGCACCATCACCAACTTTGAGCATGCTCACAACATGCGGGTGATGACGTTCAGCATGAGCCTGACTGTTAGGGTCACCACGGAGGCCAACAACTGGCTGACCTGCCCAAGCCGGTGGAGGGGCTGAAGAGGCCGGCCAAGTCGGTCCACGTGGTACAACGCACCACTGAGGAATAGGGGGAGCACATTATCAGCAGGGTGGTGAGCAGCACCTGTGGGTCTGCCTGAAGGACCGGAAGAACCACACCTGCATTCCCACCAATAAATCCTAGCCGGTCGTGCAGTATAGCGAGACCGTCAGCGAGGACTCTAACTTGCGGTGCCTGTCCGAAGCCCCCAATGAGCACAATAGGCTGTACACGAAAGCACGGCTCTTCCTAGACTCCTTGGCCAAGGACACCGACCAGAGGTGTCCGCCCGCCAGGAGCTCAAGTAACAGAGCTCAAACTGGCCAAGAAGTATGAGTGAGACGTGGCCGAGGTCCAAAGCCTGCGGTGCTTTGGGCCCTCAAGCACCCGCCCCGTCACCTCCCCAACATCACCAAGGGCGCGCAGTACCTCAACGAGATGGGGACAGCGTGGCGGCTGGCCTACAGGGGACGCTTCGACATTCGCTACTTGACGCTGCACGTGGATCCATTCAGAGCTTCCCCACGCCCGGCGCTGCCCAGCGCTGCCTCTATGCCGTGCTGACCTCCTGCCCCGGCCCGTGGAGCGCCTCCACCTGTGGAGATCCGATGTCCGCAACAGGGCTTGCTGGCATCGAGGGGATCCTGAACAGGAAGCGGGGCCACGTCTTAGAGGAGTCCCAGGTGGCTGGCACCCCCATGCTTGTCGTGAAGGCCCTTTGGCTTCACGGCCGACTTGAGGGCTCACACGAGCGGCCAGGCCTTCCCGTTCCTGGCACCTCCAGACCCTGCTCGCAGACCCCTTCGACCACACCAGCCGCCCCAGCCAGGCTGTGGGGGACACGTGGAAGCACAAAGGCCTGAAGGAAGGAATCCCAGCGCCAGACAACTTCCACGACAGATTGGAAGCGGCATATTGCACTGCGCCTCTGCCGGGGAACGTCTCCTTGCGCAGCACCCGCGTCCAGCCGGCGACCCACACAACCTCTAGCCTCTCGTTCTTCTCACGACGCCTCGCGAGACTGTCCAGACCCGAGATGCTCCGCCTACCAGCCTTCCGGGGCCCACTTGGTGCCGTTGCTCATCATGCACGTTTGATGACGTTTCTTTTCATATCTATTTAAAGGTTTCGGAGCAACAGGAATGCCTTCGCAACAGGTACTTATTTGGCCGGTGGAGGTGGGGGAGGGGAGGGGGACGCCCAACACTTATTTTTTGTTCATTTCTTCGGAGGGGAACTCAAATGTCCCCCCCAAAAATTTAAAATAGACACATGAAGAGGTTTATTTGGGTAAGTGGCCTATTGTGGATTTTCTCCCAGAAAGGGAGGAAGGAACAAGTGGGTAGACATTCTCTTTGGAAAGAAACTAGAAGGCAGGAAATCTTATGCCATGTCACCATGAGCATCTTCAGCTGTATTAGTGTCGTTGGAATAAAATTCGATATGGTGGTGCCAAAAAAAAAATCTGTCTATGGTTGAGAAATAAGTAAATAGGCAACATGGCATGATAAGTGAAACTACTAACATGTACAGAAGGTTCTAAGACAGCACAGAGAAGGGAGTGATTAACTCTTTGGGGATAAAGGAGTCATTCATTCCTTCATTCCATAAACATTTCCTGAATACATACTGTGTGCTTCATTGAGCAAAAACCTGGATAAGTACATTTTCCAGCAAAGAGAAAAAGAGACATTTCAGGAAGAGGAGATCATATGCATGTATAGATGCCTAAGAGATCATGGTGGGTTTGAAGAGCTGTGCAGCATTCCAAATTGGGGAGAATAAAATTGCAGGAAAAAAGCAGCAGATGAGGATGAAGTGTGCAATAACTCATACTATGCATTGAGTGCAACACTTCATAATATGCGTAAGTAAACAGCATAAGTAAATTTTGTGGAGGTACAAACCCCAGACAGTGTGTGTGTATATTAGGTAAAGTCTGAAACTGCTAGTAGCCTGTGACCCTCTTGAGAAGGTGGGGCGGCAGCCAGAGGACACAGGGAATCACCTTACTCTCCCTCAGGCTGTAGAACCCTCAGCTGGTTGTGGTTCTTCCCCACCCAGCAGTCCATCATGGGACAGAACAGGTGTCATCAGATGTAGCATGCCTACCTCTCCTGATACTTTCTCACCTTCCCTAGATTCCACTGGGAGAAAATTTAAATCACTTTTTTTGCTGAAAGAGTCATGTATGACCCAAAGAAGCAGAGGGTTAAGGGCAGAAACAGAAATTGTAGCTTTAAAAAAAAAAAAAGCTAACATTCTGTTTATTTCTCAGAAGGGGAATAAGTCATCCATGTTTGGGGGCTTCTAGAAAGAATCTCCACGAAGGCGTCTTACCTTCCTAACCTTCCTCTGTTTGCTTATCTTTGAGTCTTCCCCTCTTCTATTTGGACCCCACTCTTCCCTATCTCCCCTACCCTTTCTGTCACTCCCTGTGATTCCTGCCAGGATGTAGAGTCCTGATGCCTGCCAGTTGTTGAGTCTGGACTATTCTGCAAGCTCTGGTTTCAGCTGGATGCTAGTGGAGGCTTTCTCTGATCCCCCTTCTGTAAAATTGTTCTATAGGGTACATTCTCCTGTGAAAGGACTTACGCTGAGAGGCTTCACCTCCAAAGGGCCTGCCTCCAGATTGCCTTCTGACATTTCTTAAAGGCAAACAAACTCCTTCTGTGAAAGAAGTAGTTACTTCCAAAGATTACCTTGTCTAGTCTATATAGGGAGCATGTTCTCTTGTTATTATAGCTTTAACCCTGCTCCTTTTGAATTAGTAACACTAGACCTCTCTCCAGGCCTGGTTTTCATTAAGGCTGTCTACATTAACTGAAAAATCACTCTAGGGTCACCTGAGACAATGGAACTGTACTCAAATAGTTTCTTCCTCAATGTCAGGTTTCTTACTGATAAAAGTCTAGGAAGGTGTGTGTGTGTGTGTGTGTGTGTGTGTGTGTGTGTGTGTGTGTGTGTGTGTGTGTGTGTGTGTGTGTGTGTGTCTGTTTGCTGAGTAGGGTAGGATGGGGTGTTCACTTTTTTTCCAGCTGATATGTAAATGTTTATTTGAAATTTGAAAAATAATCACATTTCTCTATCTCCATTGAGGACAGAAAAACCAGAAAGAGGCCTGCATTGTCAAAAGAGATTCAGTAAAGCACTTAGCACCAGGAAACACACACATGCAATACCTGGAGGCTATCATTATTCTTACAAAAGGTGCATCGCCTTAGGATCTCTAGGTAGAACCTGCCTCTGCCTGGCTTAGCTGGGGTTTGTGGTTCCTCCTGGGAAAGGGGATTGAAGCCAATTACCTCTCAGTGCAGCCCTGAACCTTATTATTGTTAGATTCTAACGGGGGACACAGTTGCAGCTTTTTCTTTTTTTATCCAATCCAGGATTTTAATGTTTACTTTTATGACCTAGATCACCGGTCCCCACCAGATGCAACATTCTTTTCAAAGTATTGAAGCTAAGGCAGGAAGGACACACAGTTTATATCCTTTTGTTTCTAGATGAATTAATCATTTATTTCTGCTGTCATTGGTGGGAGCACCTCAAAGCAGCCCCATTCTCTGAGTCAGGACTACTGGTGCTTATAGTAACAAGTGGAAACACAAGACTACACAGAGATGTCACTTGCCAGAGTGAAATAACTGGAAAAAATCCAGAACTGCTTCTTTAGGTCACTGTTCTTCCTGAATCACTGCTTGTTTTATTCCCTAAACAGTGGAGCTTAATTTGTTTTTTGAAGTGAAGGAGTTTCCTTTAATCCAGCAATCCCACTTTGGGGGATTTGACAAAAATAAAATAATGGTGTGTGTAAAAATTGTTTAATGTTACAGTATTTATAGGGTCAAATTTTAAAAGTAAATTTTTCTTTCTTTCCCATTATTTTGCTGGTTAGTATGGGCACATATTTATCCTTTTAGATTTGGAAAGGAAAGAATGTAGAAGAGAATTTGATTTGTTTTAATTGTGAGGAGAGCAGGGGTGATCAGGGGGGTAAAAAAGCACTTCAAGATGACATTATGACCCAGTGGACTAGTTATTGTTTATTGTCTAACTTGGCCATTTATAACAGGCTAATATGTACCAGAACAGGCAGCATTAGGAAATATCTGATACCATGCAAGTCTTTGTTTTCCTTTGGACAAGGAAGAAGTTTCTTTGGTCAATAATTCAGAACCTCAGGAAAACAGTTTCAAAACCAAACTGTCATACTACCAGCTCCCAGCACATTTATGTTCCAAGTACATTCAGGTCAGGCTGTCAAAGATTTATTGAGCAACTATTATGTGTCAGGAAGGTGCTAGTAAGATATGGGGCAATGAAAATGAACTACACACGGCTAAACTGTCAAGGTACTCAGTCTAATTCGGTGGAGATAGGGAGGGTGGCAGACACATAAATGAGGAGGATAATGCTGGTGATGATGACTTTCGGTGCGATGTACTTTTATGGAGAGAAGAGCATCATTGGTCACTGGACCTGCGGAAATAAAGGCGTGGGGATGTATGGATGAGCCTGTGAACATTTGGTATTATCAGTGTAGGAAGTGCCAGATAATGAGAGACAGTCGATGCAACTGGGAAAACTAGTTGTGCCCAGATAGCAGAAGACCTTACATGGTTTTGTGGAATTTGGAGGTATCTGGAGGGTTTTTGTTTTTTTTTCCTGCAGGCAATGAGGAGACATGAAAAGGCTTTCCAAAGGAGAGTGATATGGTGAGATTTGCATTTCAGTTGGATCACTCCAGTCTCACACACGCATATGTGTAAAGGCAGAGAGTCCAGGCAGGTGACAGAGGAATAGTCTCAATGAGAGATGGTGGGGCCGGCATGTGGGCAGTGATACAGAGATGGAGAGGAAGGATGACTTTGAGAGAGATTTAGACTAAACTAGGTAAGATTAAGTAATTGATTAGATGTGGGTGTGAATGAGAATGTAAGATAACTCCTAGGGTTTTGGTTTGGATGTCTGGGTGGTTGAAGATAATAGAAGACAAGTGCATCAGGAGGAGGAAGATAAGTTTAGTTTTAGAAAAGTCTGGAATGACTATGAAGTATACAAATAGAGGTGTCTTGTAAGCAGTTGGCCATGTAAATCTGAGACTCAGGAGAGAAGTCAGGGCTGGAGCTGTGAACTTGGAAATCATAGAATATACTTGCCTGGTTGGATCTAGGAGTCACATACCTTATGGGACAGGCACTGCACTTAACTCTGGGTATACAACAGATGCAGAAAATAATTATTGGTTCTTGTCCTCAAAGAGTTAACCATTTAGTGGGGGAGACAGACATTAATCAAAAAAGTCACATAGGGCTTCCCTGGTGGCGCAGTGGTTGAGAGTCTGCCTGCCGATGCAGGGGACACGGGTTCGTGCCCTGATCCGGGAAGATCCCACATGCCGCAGAGCGGCTGGACCCATGAGCCGTGGCCGCTGAGCCTGAGCATCCGGAGCCTGTTCTCCGCAACGGGAGAGGCCACAACAGTGAGAGGCCCGCGTACCACAAAAAAAAAAAAAAAAAAAAAAAAAAGTCACATAAACATATCATTGAAAATTGTGCTTTTGCTTAGTGCAATAATGGAAAGGTGAAGCTACTACAAGATAGTTAAGAGAAGGACCTGATTTGCAGTTGGGGTCGTGGAAGTTCTCTCTAAGGAAATAACGTATGGAGGTAAAATCATGACCCATGGAAGAGTAGTAGACCAAGGATGGAACCCCAGGTAACACCAAATGTACAGACTGGGAAAGGAGAACTGAAAAGGAGGAAAAAGGCAGAAATATAGGTGGAAAAATAGAATTATTGTCATGGAAGACAAGGAAGGAGAAAATTTCAAGAGAGAATATTCCAACAGTGTTAAATTTAGCACAGAAGACAAGTAACATAGGGCTAAAAAGACCCATTGATTACAAGGATGGAGGTCATTAGTGATCTTGACAAGCAGTTCATTGTACAATAGAATTAGAAGCCAGATTTTTGTGAGTTGAGGAGTGAATGAGAGGTAAGAAACTGTTAAGGGGAAGATAGCACAGTGGTTAGAGTGGAATGAATCAAAGAACTGATTGATTTTAGGATCAGAGAAACTTTAACAGTGGGTTGAAATGATAAGAAAGAAGAATTAGGGTCCCAGAGGGAAATGAGAAGGCTGGGATCACAAGAACAAGCAGAAGGAATGGCTTTGGTTTGGAGGAACGCACTCTATCCTTTTAGATTGGCAGGAGGAGGTAAAGGTGCATATGGATGTGGCTGTGTTTATAGAGGGGGACCTAGAATGTTGAATAGTTCATCACCAAAGACCTCACTATTGTAGTGTATGAAGGAGACAGCTTCTCTGCTGAGAATGAGGGACCTAAGGAGAGTGAGGGTCACAGTAGTTGCTGAGGGGAAAGGGAAAGAAGATGACAGGGGACAAGGAAAAGAGTTGAGCCGCTATGCTAACCCTGGCTTTGTAGTGGAGCCAACCCACCTGGAGATGGGATTTTCTCCAACCTATCACTTAACAATCTGGATACAGAAGGAAAGCCACATTGCAAATTTCAAGATTGAGTTTTGCCTGGTGGCTGTGGCATAAAAGCCAGGCTGCAGAAGAATTAAGAGATTGAGTGGAATTGTAGCTTAGGTCATCAACCATGTGGGCCAAGTCAAGGAAGGAAACAAGTGAGGCTAGAAGGGGGATGACTGGAATAATAAGCTGAGATTTAGGGTACAGAGGACACTAGGAAGCTAGAGAACAAGAGTTTTAAGAAAGGAGGTAGGGCTTCCCTGGTGGCACAGTGGTTGAGAGTCTGCCTGCCGATGCAGGGGGTGTGGGTTCGTGCCCCGTTCTGGGAAGATCCCACATGCCGCGGAGTGGCTGGGCCCGTGAGCCATGGCCGCTGAGCCTGTGCATCAGGAGCCTGTGCTCCGCAACGGGAGAGGCCACAACAGTAAGAGGCCCGCGTACTGCAAAAAAAAAAAAAAAAAGAAAGGAGGTACGTGATATTGTGGAGGACTTGCGGTTTTGTCAGAGAGTGGTTACCTAGGATTTCTAATATGGAATAGTTCCAAGCCAAAGATGGAGGTAGCTCCAGTAAAGTGGGGTTTACTGGAGTTGGGGCTAAGAAACTGAGGCTCAGGTGTTGGATGGCTCATCTACAGGGTCATTTGAACACAAGGAATATCAGCAGGTAATGGGAGGGGGTGGAGAAGAAAGGAGCCAAAGGGTCAATGAACCTGTTAAGAGTGTCCAAGAGGGACTTCCCTGGTGGTGCAGTGGTTAAGAATCTGCCTGCCAATGCAGGGGACACGGGTTTGAGCCCTGGTCCGGGAAGATCCCACATGCTGCAGAGCAACTAAGCCCGTGCACCACAACTACTGAGCCTGCACTCTAGGGCCTACGAGCCACAACTACTGAGCCCATGTGCCACAACTGCTGAAGCCCACGCACCTAGAGCCTGTGCTCCACAACAAGAGAAGCCACCGCAATGAGAAGCCTGCGTACCACAACAAAGAGTAGCCCCCGCTCGCCGCAACTAGAGAAAGCCCGCGTGCTGCAATGAAGACCCAATGCAGCCTAAAATAAATTTATTAAAAAAAAGAAAAAAGAGTGGCCAGGAGGCTGGTAGTTTTTAGTGATCAGGAGTAGAAGAGGTACAACCTAGTGGCAGGACCCTTAAAAGAGCTGAGATTTTTACCAGTTGATGTAGGAGAAGGAGTTTGAAGCAGCCTTGGTGTATTCGTTTTTCTAGAGCTGCCATAACAAAGTTCCACGAACTGGGTAGTTTAAAACAACAGAAATTTCTCACACAGTTCTAGAGGCCAGAAGTCCAAAATCCGGGTGTCAGTGGGGTTGGTTCCTTCTGGAGGCTCTGAAATGAATGTCTTTCATACTGCTCTTCTAGCTTCTGGTTGCCACTGGTAATCCTTGGCATTTCTTGGCTGATAGATGCCTCCATCATCCATGGTGTTCTCTACTCTTGTGTCTTCACATTTTATAAGGACATCAGACCGATTGGATTCAGGGCCCATCCTACTCCAGTATGACCTTATCTAATCTTAACTAATGCAATAACCTGATTTCCAAATGAGGTGGCATTCTGAGGTACTGGGGGTTGGGACTTCAACATATCTTTTAGGGGGACACAATTCAACACTTGGACAATTGGAAAAGCCATTCCTATCACAAGAACATGAATCACAGGAGAAACAGAACAATACACATCTTTGTTGGAGGGGGACGTAGCAGGCAGCAGCATCCTGAGGTTGGAGCCAACTTTCACTTAAAAAAATGAGCAAGAGTGGGGACTTCCCTGGTGGTCCAGTGGTTAAGAATCCGCCTTGCAACGGAGGGGATGTGGGTTCGATCTCTGGTCAGGGAACTAAGATCCCACATGCCGAGGGGCAACTAAGCCCACATGCCACAACTACTGAGCCCATGCACCACAACTAGATAAGCCTGTGTGCCACAATGAAGATCCTGCGTGCCACAAATAAGACCTGATACAGCCAAATAATAAAATTAAAAATATATATATGACAGAGGGAAATCAGCTGGGGTTTCAGTGAGCATCAGGGAGAAATGTGGGGCCCAGGAGAGCACCAAGAAGGAAGACAATAAGAACATCAAAGGAGATGCCTGGTCAGGGGGCTCTACTGATGGGGTAATGGCTTAGGAGGCCAGAGATCTGCTTAGGGATTGGCTGTCCTCTGGCCCCAGAAGTAACTCCAGTCCTCATATGTGCACATGGCTGTGTGGAGGCTTTTGCATTGAAGGAGGAAGAGTGTATTAGAGCCAGCTTAGAGTTACCAGAGGATCTTGATTTAGAAAGGTCTGGGTGGTAACTGGCATGCATAAGTATAAAAATACGCCTCTCATGAAGAGGAGAGCATAGTGGCCAAAACCCCAGGTTTGGCATTGGACAACCCAGGATGAGACCAGGCCTCTCTGTCACTTAACAATCACTTAACTTCTCTGGGCCTCAGTTTCCACCTCTGTAAGATGGGGCCATCCTATCTCCTAAATCAGTTGTGGGAATTACCTGAGCTAATGTGTATATAACATCTAGAGCATGGCTTCACACATAGTAAATGCTCAAATAAATAGCAGCCATTTTTTATAAGATAACTTTTTATTTTTGCAATAATTGTACAAGGAATTCTTGTATATACCTTTTATATAAATTCACCAACTACTTACATTTTCCTTTTTTTCTCCATTTGTTATACATGCATGTCTCTCCTTATACACACATTTCTATTTATATCTCTATTTCTATTTCTACTTATATCTCTATCTGTAATTTTCCTTTCCTAAATCTTTTGAGAGAATTTTGGAGACACCGTGCCCCTGTAGTCAATAATTCATTGTGTATTTCACAAACACAAGGGTGTCCTCTTATAACCACACTGTGATTATCAAAACCAGGAAATTGGGGACTTCCATGGTGGCACAGTGGTTAAGAATCCGCCTGCCAGTGCGGGGGACATGGGTTCGATCCCTGGTCCAGGAAGATCCCATATGCCATGGAGCAACTAAGCCCATGTGCCACAACTACTGAGCCTGTGCTCTAGAGCCCACGAGCCACAACTGCTGAGCCTGCGTGCCACAACTACTGAAGCCCGCACACCTAGAGCCAATGCTCCGCAGCAAGAGAAGCCACCGCAATGAGAAGCCAACACTGCAAGAAAGAGTAGCCCCCAGTCACGGCAACTAGAGAAAGCCTGCACGCAGCAACGAAGACCCAATGCAGCCAAAAATTTTTTAAAAAAGGAAATTTAACCTGATACAATTCTAATTATCAACAATCTATATTCTTTTTTTAAGACTTTATTTCTTTAGAGCAGTTTTAGGTTTACAGCAAAATTGAGAGGAAGGTACAGAGATTTCTTATATACCCCTAGTTCCCACACATGCATAACCTCCCCCATTATCAACATCACTTGCCAGAATGGTACATTATTTTTACTAAGAATTAATCCACATTGACACATCATAATCACCCAAAGTCCATAGCTTACCTTAGGGGTAATATTGTACATTCTGTGGGTTTGGCAAATGTACAATGATATATATCTATCATTATAATATCATACAGAATATTTTTACTGCCTTAAAAATCCTCTGTGTTCTGCCTATCCATCTTTCCTCACCTCCACTCCTGGAAACCACTGATTTTTTAATTGGCTCCATGGTTTTACCTTTTCCAGAATGTAGTTGGAATCATACAGTATGTAGCCTTTCTGGATTATCTTCTTTCACTTTGGTAATATCCATTTAAGGTTCTTCCATGTCTTTCATGACTTGATAGCTCATTAATTTTTAGCATTGAATAATATTCCATCTTCTGGAGGTACCACATTTTATCCATCCAGCTACTGAAGGACATCTTGGTTGCTTCCAAGTTTTGGCAATTACGAATAAAGCTGCTATAAACATCATTTTGCAGGTTTTTGTGTAGACATAAGCTTTCAGCTTTTTTGGGTAAGGACAAAGGAGCATGACTCCTGGATTGTATGGTTTATAAGAAACCACTAATCTGCCTTCCACAGTGGCTGTACCATTTTGTATTCCCAACAATGTAGGACAGTTCCTGTTGTTCCACATCCGTCGCCAGCATTGGTGTTGTCAGTGTTCTGGATTTTGGCCATTCCAATAGGTATGTACTAACATCTCACTGTCATCTTAATTTGCATTTCCCTGATGATATATAATGGGGAGTACCGTCCATATTAAGTTTTCATCAATTGTCTAATAATATCTTTTATAACTATTTGTTTTTGCCCAGACCAAGGTCTAATCCTGTATCACACATTGCATTAGTTTTCATGTTTCTTTATTCCTCTTTAATCTGGAACAGTTTCTTAGCCTTTCTTTGTGCTATTTGGCCTTGATTTTTATGAAAAGCACAAGCCAGTTATTATGTAGAATGTCCCATAGGTTGAATTTGCCTGATGTTCCCTCATGATCAGATTCAGCTTATTCATTTTTGTCAGGAAAACCAAAGAAGTAATGTTGTGTCCTTCTTGGTACATTATATCAGGAGGCACATGATGTTAGTTTGTCTGTTTTAGTGATTAATTTTGATCACTTAATTAATGGGAGACAGTATTTTTATCTTATCATTGTTGTTGTTAAAAATATAAGAGGGGCTATGTTTTAATAGATTCTCTTTTTACTGCCAATTAAAGCATTATCTTTCCTGTGACCTTCATGGATCAGTACACCTGAATTTGGACTTTTTACCCTACTCACAGAGTAACCAAAACTGGAACAGAAAATGGTACTTCTGGGTGAACCAGCAGGACATAGAACTGGGACTTGCTGAACCTGGTTCCATTAAAGGCCCAATTCCAGGATAACTGGTCTACATTTTTTTAAAAATCCCTTTCATATTCTACGTTTATTTTTGACTGAATTTATTTCTGAATTTACTGTGATTGCCTTGGTCTGCTCCCCTGACAATTCAGGATTCTTCTCAGGGAATGCGTAAAGCACAGAATGGTTTGAGATGAGGTTTGGGACTTTCATATCTTTCTCTTAGGAGCGCTCAATTCAGTCGTTGTTGTTATTCCAGAGCCCCAACTCAAGGACTAAAGGAGTGATCTGGGGCTGTTTTGAACCTTCAGTCTCTCAAGGGACATGGAGTTAGGCTCTGGGATCTGTGCTTCAAATATTGAAGAATTCTTTAAGGTCATAATTCTTGAACAACAAGCAAAGAAAAACCATAACCTTCAAGCTTTAATTTAGTGGTGCTGTGTACCATCGAGTGGGTGGAAGAAAGAAGACTCACCTTTAATTCAGATGAAATATATGTGAGAAATAAGTCATATCCATTCAAAAGGCCAGCTTTGTATCTCATGCCAAAGTTTTTCAGAAAAGGTAGCCCACTACATTCATTTGATTTTCCTGATTTTTCACATCTGACTCTACATTCGTTTTTACAGAGTACAGACTAATCCAAGCGCACTCTTCATTCCGTTCACTAACAATGAGAAAAGATTATAACTCATATAGCTCTCTCTGTATTACAGCAATAGCAAAACACTGCCAAATATAGCCATGTCTAGCTATTATGAATATCTTTAAGCTTGGAGGCCAAAGCTGCAATAGCTAGCACTATAATTAGCTGTTTAATCAGACTGGCTTGGGAAAACACACTGAGTACTATTATTGCATTGAATATCCAGTAGATGACTAATTGCTAACTTAAAAATTCAGAACCATGACTCTGTAGAAAGTCTATAACAGTGTAAAATGCTTTCCAATTATTCATTAAGAATAAAATGGGCTTCTATTGCATGTCTCCAACCTACGAAATGTTAATGTTGAGGGTTTTATGCAGACCATGTTCATAAATTTACAAATTTTGCCCATGAATTTAAATCCTAATAATTCAGCTTATTAAACTCCAATCACATCTTCTCCCTTAAAAGGCAGTATTTTACAAGCAGAATATAAATGTATTCATTGACCAGTGATTACGTACATGACTTGCAAAATAAGGTGATTTGCACATGTAGTCTGATAATTTTGTTGAGGTGCTGACATGATTTTCTGTTTCCCCCAACTCACTCACTATAATATTTTGGTATGAACATATACCTGTTACAGAGATTTCAATCTGCTTTTCATCTTATGCCTCAGGCTCAAAAGGTAGCCTGAGGTATGTGGTGGTGTCTGCTACTCAGCCAGCTTTGATGCTCTATCCAAAGGGAAAGGATCCCCACACAACTCATGGGTCACTTTGGTACTGGTGACACCTCTCCTCTGAAAGGGGCTGAGCCCATGCCAAACTGGTCCTTTGAGAAGCTTATATGGATACTTTACCAGGGATTGCTACTACTTCCCAGCAGGCTCTTGCCACCAGTCTGTCTATATTCCAGATCAGGTGATGGCCTTCCTATTTAAATTTCTTTACAATTTCAAGTTGGTGAAATATGATTATCCTTCCTATTGAGAAAGGCATTTGACCCTAGAGGCAGTCGAATTAGTGGCAGGTCACTTGTAGTAAACAGAGATATTTATTCATTCTGCAAACACAGGAACTGTGAGGACATGAAATTGAAAAATATCAAGTCTTTCTCATGTGAGCTTCATCTCCATAGATTGTACTTTCACCTCTGCAGAAAATGAAGGTGCTTTGTGAGTTAGGGCTGAGGTTCGTGATCATTAAAAACCTCATAGAAGGAGATTTTACAGTTCCTAAGATACCTATTTCAATTATTCATACTCCTCATAGCCAGGAAGTTTTCATGTATTCTAACTCAGGGTTTCTCAGCCTCTACACTGTTGACATTTTGGACTGGAGAGTTCTTTGCTGTGGGGCTGTCCTGTGCATTGTAGGAGGTTTAGCAGCATCCCTGGCCTCTCCTCACTGGATGCCAGTAGCACACCCCTAGTTGAGACAACCCAAAGTGTCTCCAGACATTGCCAAATATTCCCTGGGGGAGAGAACTACTGATCCAACTTGAATTTGCACTTTTACAATCTGATGTCATGTTTCTGCTGTTGTTTTTATTTACTCTAGAGAAAGAGATTAATTTGCCATTATTTTCTGTTGAATAATATCAAGGGAAGCCAGTTTTACTTTTCTAAGCAGATGCAAAAGTTTCATCTTCCTCTTATTGGATCTCACTATTTTTAAGAGAATGACAGTGTAACATTGGCCTGATTCTTTTAATTCTTATTGACAAGATTCCTAGTTTCCTTTTTTCCCCATTTTTTCATTATTTTCCTAGGCAAGAGTACTAGCTGGTTTTCATTTTGAAATCAGCGATTCTTAACTATTTTCATATGTCCATTCAGTATGCAATTTGCTGAAAGCTACATAGCCTCTCCCTAGAAAGATATGCATATGCATATAATTTTTGCACATAATTTTAGGAAATTCAAAGCCACCACTTCTCCAAGCCCTTTCCTGGATTCCAGGTTAAGGTTCTATGTTTTAAAACTAGTGCCAGTTCCTTGAGTTATGGTTTTGTGAGGTTATGAAATAAAGAAGGCCTGAATATGGCTGATAAAATTTGATCATCACGATGGCTTTGCTCTTTTCTAGGTAAATACTCCAGGCACTGTTAACCTTTTCCCAAGCATCCTATTTTCATCTCCTTTGTCATTGTGGCCTCTGTGTTTTTGCTAACCCATTAATGCTCTTGGCTTTAATTACTGATTTTGATAGCAGTAGAGCCATATTACTCGACAATAGAAGATGGATGTGTCCCACCCTCGCTCCTGCCTACCCCACTCCAGCTGCTGAAGAGAACGTATCAGGGCCCTTTGCGGCTAGTGTAACCCTGCTGTGAGCTGTCCCCCTCATCCACCTCTTCAAGCCCACACCCCCTGCAAAGAAAGAAAGAAACCACACGCACAAAAGCATTGGTGAGAAGTCCAAAGGATTCCTTGGAAGGGAAGAACAAAAATGAGTATATTGTCAACCAAAGAACTTCTAAATAATGATATAGACACTTCTCTAATGTGGGTTTCTCTTTCTCTAGTTCCCCCACTCAATCTGTATCCCTTCTGGCTCCCTTCTCCTCCTCTGCAGAGTAATTACTCTTTGCCTTCAAACCCAGATGCCCCCACTCATCCTGGTGCACAGACAAAAAGGCCTTGAAGTTAATGGGACGCCCCGCCTCCTGAGAAGGCAGTTTAAGATCGTCAATAATTATTTTGATATGTGCTTTGGTGAGTCAGTTTCCCTCAGCCCAAACCCAGTAATTTATCAGAGTATGTTTTTTTAACACATAGGGTATTCTTCCCCAAAGGAATTCTTATGTTACCTACCAAGAGGCTAATACTTTTTCCATATCATTACACCAGTAAGAGATGGCATAAATGGTTATTTTCTACATCCTTGCTACTTACAGTATGCTCCCTGGATCAGCAGCATTAGTATTACCTGGGAATTTGTTAGAAATTCAAAATCTCAGCCTCCACCCTGTTTTACTGAACCATTATCTGCATTTTAACAATAGTGACAAGTGAGCTGTGTGCACATTGAAATGCCCTCCACCACCATCTTCACACCACCACCATCTTCACAGCTTTACCACCTAAGCTGGAGTTCCCCTGGGGTGCTGGAGTGAATTGCCTCCTTCATCCTCCACCCTGAGCCCAGACTGAAGAGTGGTTCCATCTAAGGGACAGGTCAGTAGATTTCATTTAGCTAAAAGTGGCTTCTCAGCTACCCATCTCCCACCTCACCCTACACCCAGTACCATCCTCTGGACTCTGAGATGGTCAAGTTCTTAGATTCCCTTGATTATCTTCTGTTCCTTCCCTCGTGCTTTGAGGAGGGGGGAGGGTACAGAATCAGAACATTTTACAATAACCCCAATTTATGGATGAGGAAACAAAGGCTCATGAAGATCAAATAACTTGTCCAAGTTCTCATAGATGGTCAGCAGGCAAAGGCAAGATCAAGCCCTGGTATGTCCTTTCCTCTGTATCATGGTGACATTCTTTTATAACCACAATGCCAGGTGTAATTAGTTAGTTACTAGACATTCAGTGTGTGTGTGTCAGTGTGTGTGTGTGTGTGTGTGTGTGTGTGTGCGCGTATGTATGAATGCAATTATTTTCCCAAGACCTTGTCCCTTTGCTCAAGCACCAGTACACTGTGATACGTGATACCATGGTGCTAAGTGTAGGATGCTGTGAGCACCCACAGGAGGGACATCTAATTCAGCATTGGCTATGAGGTTAAGTTTACTTTGAAGCATGGTATTCTAGCTGAAAACTGAAGGAAAACATGGGGAGAAGAATATTTGAGCAGAGAAACAGTGTGAAGTTCAGAAACGAGAGATCATGTGGTCGGTTCAAGGAACAATAAGAAAGAAATATAGTATGGCTGGAGCAGGATAGGGGAGGCTGGAGTGGGGTGGGGAGGAGGGAGAATGGGCAATGGGATGAGAAAAGACCCAGATGGAAGCAGGATTCCAGTTATGAAGAACCTTAGAAGCCACATAAGGGGTTTGAAGAAAAGGAGTAGATTTTAAGCATGGGAGGGACATGATCACATTTGCGTTATAGAAAAGATGGCTCTTCTGTGTGGCTATAGATCCAAGAGAGGGCATGAGGAAAATGATGGAGCTGAGTTAGAAGGCAGTTAAAATAATATGGACGAGAGATGATGGTGGCCTGAATTAGGACAATAGCAGGAAGGATAGAGACGCAAAGGGTAGAGCTATTTAGGAGGTAAACCTCAGTAGGGCTTGATTGATGAAATGTGAGTGTGACAGAGGTGAGGACATCAGGGTGTTGTCCTCCATTTTTTTTTTTTTTTTTTTTTTTTGCGGTAGGCGGGCCTCTCACTGTTGTGGCCTCTCCTGTCACGGAGCACAGGCTCCGGACGCGCAGGCTCAGTGGCCCTGGCTCATGGGCCCAGCCGCTCCGCGGCATGTGGGATCTTCCCGGACCGGGGCACAAACCCGTGTCCCCTGCATCGGCAGGCGGACTCTCAACCACTGTGCCACCAGGGAAGCCCTTGTCCTCCATTTTTGACTTGAGCAGTGGTGTAAATATTAGTACCACATATTTGAGTATGTTATCAAAAATATTCCTGCAAATTATCTCCTAATTGTGAATACCACTTTATTTGCTGGTACTTATGGCCGAATTTGCCCTTGTTATGGTTACAGGAAGTCTCCTCAGTCATTTACTACAGGTGAACATGCTTACTTGTATAAATGGATCATTATAGAGTATACATAGAATTATTGTCACAGCATGATGTCATAAATGAAAGCCATTAGGAGAAACACTGAAGATTCTAGTAATTTCAATAAAATTATGCTTCTGACTGCAAACAGTCATTTTCTTGGTGAGTTATTAAACATGAGTTAAAACAAGAGAGGAAGAAATAATAAGCCACAAACTATAGATGTGAAAAAGGGAACTGGTTATAAAATATAAAGATGGTCAAAGAAAAATAATATTGGCCACAGGGAAAGCAAATCTGGAAGCCTACATAAGAGCATTGTTATTGGCTAGTTCTGATTTCAGGCATGGCTACTGGAATTTCCTCAATCCCCAAGTGCCTATAAATGATTCTCAGTATCTTTTTTACGTACATGCAAAAACAGGAGTAATTTCTTGAAAACCCCATGTATTTTAAATCTGAAGGACTAGGTTGCATATAAGTTAAATATTTATTAAGAGGAAGCTAGAACAAGAGAGAAACAGTTCCTTTTTCTCCTTAGCATAGAGACAGGAAGGAAAGGTAATCTTATTTTTTTAGTTACAGTTGTAGGCCAAAATATAATGGATTTGTCACGCTGACAAAATTGTCTAAGTCTCTAATAGCACCCCTGTCCTCAGTGACTTTCTGAGAATATCTTGCTTTTCCTGCCATCTATACAGCCCAGTAGCTAGCTAGCCTAAAGGTTAGGTGGTGCTTTTCTAAGAAGCCTATTTAGGCCTATTTAGGCCTAGCAAGATGGAATGCTTATACTGCTATGACAGCTTGATAATGTGAAAATGAGTTGTGAGCTGTAGACAGTGTGGCTTTTGGGTTGTGTTGGGAGCCTACAGATGGGTTCTTTTATAATCAAAGTTTTTTTAAGGGGGAAAAAACCTACCCTAGACTGGCACCTAAGTTCAGACCCTGCAGCAGACAATTCTAGAGCCTCAAAAGGAGCCAAATCAGTAATTCTGAACAAGAGAGGATCCTCGCATCCATAAATGCAACCTAAGAGCCAAATGGCCTAGTTATCTACGTAAAGGATGCAATCCATATCAGTCTGTATGTTTGTATCTGTCTAGTCCCCCACTAGACTTGGGGACTTGAATTCAGGTTTTATTCACTTTTAAATCCTCAGAACCTGGCACGGAATTTGGTATTTAGTAGGTGGCAACATTTATTTATAATACTTACATTCTGGTAACTACAGAAAAACACAAATGTGGTAGGAACTGGCTGGCTATTCACCAAACCCTTTTTCCTTTCCTCCTGGGCCCACAACTAGTTTACATTTCCAAGGCTCCCTGGGAGGTAAGTCTAGCCATACGACTGAATTTGACCAGTAAATAGGGCAAAAATGGATATGTCACTTGCAGGCGCAGCCCATAAAAACTTAACATATGATCCCCCGCTATCTTTCTTCTCCCATTTGCCTCTGGATGTTAGTACCCCGAGTGACCTTGAGCCAGTGTCAAAGATGGCAGAGCCTGTGTCAGCTTGGATCCCTGAATGAGCCTCTTTTGCCACCCCCTTGCTGCCAATTAGACTTAACATGAGTAAGAAATAAAGTTCTCCTTTGTTAAGCCACTGATATTTAGGGTCTGTTTGTTTCAGTCCCTGGTACTATCCTAACTAATACAGTCCATTAAATAGATGATGCTTTTTTTTTTTTTTTTTTTGCGGTACGCGGGCCTCTCACTGTTGTGGCCTCTCGCATTGCGGAGCACAGCCTCCGGATGCGCAGGCTTAGCGGCCACGGCTCACGGGCCTAGCCTCTCCGCGGCATGTGGGATCTTCCCGAACCGGGGTACGAACCCACGTCCCCTGCATCGGCAGGCGGACTCTCAACCACTGCGCCACCAGGGAAGCCCGATGATGCTTTATTGACATTACTGAAGGAAATGTATCATAATGCTAAGGGTGCTATTTAGAGTCAGTCCTGGGCTTGAGTTCTGCATTTGACACCCACCAACTCAGAGACGTTGGGTATACGTTTAGCACCCTGATCCCAAATCAGGGGTGTTGAGAAGATTGAGATCCCTCATGCTGGATGCTCTACGCTCAACTACCTAAACTCCTCTTCTGAAGCAGAATAATGCTCCCAAAGAAATAACCTGTAGGCAATTGGCTTAAAACACATCAGCCACAGCCACCCTAGCATAATGCCTAGTACATTGAATTACACCATTAGTGTGACTACATGACTGTGGGAAGTGCAGTCCTCTCTGATTGACTTCTTGGTCTCTTCCAGTTTCATGGTCTCACGCTTAATCCCTTTTCTAATTAAAAAAAAAGGAGTTTCCATCAGACCTGGGCTTGCCTTCTGACACTGCACATTTTGAACTCTGATAATTTTTCAGCTATGTATTATCTCAAAGAGTATGCAAGTTCCAGTTTCCACCTCTCAAGAAACATACTTTTCAATATGTCCTGCTTGTGGACAACTGTTACATTGTCAGACTCTTCAGTGTGCTAACAAAGTTCTGTAAAGAGCTCAGATTTGACTCTGTTATTTAGGAAGGAACCCCAATAGCATCCTGAACAGTGCCACCCAGACCTAGCATGACTTTAAATGGGGGAGGGGACTCCATGTCCCTGAGTCTTATACCAAGTAGGGAATATTTTCCACTGCCCATTTTAACCATTACTTATAATGCCCCCAAAAGAACACAGTTTCATTTTTCAAATTATTAACTGACACCCAATAAGATTTAATCCAAATGAAAACTTGGATTTTGCTAAATGAAGTTTTGACTATCCAAATATGGCTCAACTTTGCCAGATTATAGAATTCTACCCTGCCCAGTTTGTCATCATTTTCATTTATAGACCCCTAGTCAGATGTTTCTTATTTGTAGACATAGAAGCCTTTGCCAAGTCAGTGAAAGTCAGAACCAAACTGTCCTTTAAGAGGAAACACTAAGGCTTATGTACATTTCCTCTGAACTGATTGGAATGTGAAGTTGGCAAAAGCAAGGAGATTCCCAGCCACAGACACCATGTAAGAGAAACACAAAAGGGCAGAATCCAAGATCAAAAGGCTTGAGTGCCCATAATGGCAAGCACCACAGTATAGCAGGGCTGGGCAGATTTTAGTTTAGATAATCTAGCAGTAGCAAGATTTCTGGTAAATGGAAGATGCAGCAAAACCTGTATAGCCCAGAGGCGTTTCCAAGCACTTTGGAGTCGTAGCTCTACCAGTTACCCTCTATGTGGTAATGGGAAAATTATTTAATCTCCTTGAACTTGGTTGAAACTTGGTTGTCTCATCAGTGATATTAGGGTGGTAAAAATAATCATAGGATGGTTTTAATAGTCACATAAGATAATGCATATAAAACACTGATTGATGCCTTGTATCCTGCATGCTTCAGGATTACCTAGTCATTCCTGCTCACTCCCTAGACCTTCCAAGAGTCTTTCCTGGTTATAGTAAGTTTTCATTTTCCTCATCTATCCAGAAGGCCTCAGGGAATGTGATAGAAGGTCAAAACATATTGTTTAGGTCAATTTAGGCATCTCAGGATCTTCCCACCCTATGAACTCTCTCAGACTTAATCCTGGTTGCTCATTCTGCATCAGTGGTTAAGTTTTCAGCCTAATCCTGATGGGACCTTCATTTTCTGAGTATACCAAGTCTTGGCAGGGTAAATACACCGGTAATCTCAACATTATATCTCTAAATGGTCCTTGCTATGTATTTGCCTTTTTGTTTGCCAGCAAGTAAACTTTCAAGGTTGTGCACAAGGTCATACTTGGCCTCAATCCTGCTGCCTTCTAAACAGATGCATGTTTAATCATCAGACACAGTGGAAGCATTTTGTTTAGGGCATCTGTTTGCAAATTGCACCTGAACATCACCATCAGTTGGACTTGTTTTCAGGCTAGTTCTCCCTACAGACAAATTAAATCAATAACTAAGATCGTATTCATCTGAAGAACCTGCACATTTTGTAATCTTTCTGCCTGGGAACAGGGTAAATATGACCTTACAGCAATGGATTTTAAACCATTTTGGTGTCATGAATTCTATTGAAATTCTTAATTAATGAAAACTTTGGATTATCTCCCTGGGGTGGGGGTGGAGGGACTGACAACAGCACAAATCACATTCACAGAACATTTTTTAATGTTTTATTAACTTATCTCTCTTGTTATATTTATTTTTATAGGTTCGGTTTTATATCAAAAATTAATAGATACTAAAGGGAAAAAAGTCAAACATTTCAGAAGGGTATAAAATGAAAATAAAATTTCCCTTTGCTACCATCTCTGCCTCAGCCCCACTCCTCAGAAGTAACTGCTATTAATGATTCCTTGTATATACTTCCATTTTAAATTACACATATATGTACATGTAGATATATGTGCATTTTATATATACAAGCAGGCCTGGCTTTGCACAGTAGTGCTGGACCATGAAAATAAGTGCAAACTGAAACCATGCAAAGTGATCTTAATGATCAATGGGGAAAATTATAACTGTTTCATTATCTTTACAATTTTTCATCAAAACATTAAAACTCTCTTACTGTTGGTTACAAATGTAGAGGAAAAAAATAGTAAACCTACTATTTATTTAGAAACATTAGAAACACTGAGAATTAGAGTGCTGTATTTCTTTGTAAAAAATGTAGCAGGAATCCTTGCCGTCTTTTTGTCATATAACTTGGTGATATGGAGAGAGTGTCTTTTCTATGCCTTGGCAAATTGTCATACTCCTTTTTGAATCTGGATCAATTTCCAACATTTTATCCGTTATGCTTTCAATGTCAGGAAATAATTCCAAGAGTTCCTTTCATGTGAAATTTTTTGCTGGTGTCACTTCCTCTGAGGCACCTTCATCTCTTTTCTCACAACAATTTTAATTGCTCCTGGTAAGTGGGTCTTCACTGAGTTTCTCCTGATGCGTATCTTGAGTCTCTCAAGTGGCAGCAGCGTCAATGTTTCCACGGTCATCTATTGCTTCTACACCTCCATTTCGTGCAATTCAAAATTTACCTTCTAGTGTTATCACTATTCTTTTCTTTGCTGCACCTAATTTTTCTAAAATGTCACGTGGGTTTATTACTGGGAGACAAAGGGACAAACTACTTGTTTTGCCATCTGTTTGTGAACTGATAACAAATGTTCAGTGACTTATTGCCAGCAGACATTGAAGGAAGTCTTAGTGAGTAGTTACAGATCATGGTGTGCATGTATTATTTATGTAATGATTTGTGGATTGAAGAGGTAGTAACAAAGTTTGTACTTTATCCAATGACTCACAGTTAATATACCTTGGTAACTAAAACTGAAATCATGTTGTTGTGGGACTGGTGTTATTTAACTCACCCATGGTAACAAAATTTGTTTATATCGGAACCATGCCAAGTGAATATATATATATTCTCTGTGTGTATATATGTATGTAAGTACATGTATATACTTTGAAGAAAAATAGAGATCATATCATGCATCCCTTGGCTTCACTTTTTTCTACTTAATATAACTTGGCGCTCATTCCATGTGCTCACATACCATCATATGGATGTGCCAATGCTTATTTAACCATCCTCCTATTGATGGACATATAGATGGTTCTCACTTTTTTGTGATGGCAACCAGCATTGTAATGAACATCCCTGTTCATGCACCTTTGAGCCTTTATAGAGCTACAGGATAAATTCCTAGCAGTGAAATTGCTAGATCTAAAAGAATATGTGTTTTAAATATTGATAAGTATTGTCTTCAGAAAGGTTACATCATGTTACACTCTCACCTACAGAATGTGAGAATTCCTATTTCACCAACCAGATATCATCAAGCTTTCTTTGCCTGTCTGATAATATGCCCAGGACACTTTTCATGTGATTTCAGAGTGAGTTTTATGAGCCTCTTTCATTTCTCCAAACCACGATTGGGTTTTGTTTCTGTTTTTTAAGTATTTTATAATGTGGATTGGTTAGAATCTGCTAGGATGGGTGTAGGTTTGGGAAACCATTGGTATTTTTAATGAAACAACTCATTTTGTACAAGCTTTTCTACACATTGCAAAGCATTTAGCATTCTTGGCTTATGCCCACTAAATGCCTATAGCACCTCCAGGCTTTATGAAAGCCACATATTTCCAAAGCCCTCTTAGGATGGACCACCTGGCTGAGAACCACTGGGTGGACGTTTCAGTCTTCTTACCAAGACTTAACAGTCACTCATGAGCCATCCTGAACAAATGGACTGGGTATAGTCAGATGTCCTTTGAATAAGCCACCCTGAACCTTAAACTATGCTAGAGAATACTGAAGCAGTTTTTTAAGTCCCACAAATGTTTACTGTAGGAAAGAAACTTAGCTTTAACTATTGAGGTCACTGTACTCAGGTGGGAGAGACAAACATGTAGACTATAACCTTACGCAAATCACAATGCTGCCCAAATGAGAAGGTTAAAAAGAGGATGTTACAGGATTTGCTCTAGTAAAACTTTCTGAACTAATAATTAGAAAGGACTATATAAGAATTTTGAAAAGGCTAAAATACAAATACAAAATGGTATTATAAAAACATATTGACTGGGGCTTCCCTGGTGGCGCAGTGGTTGAGAGTCCGCCTGCCGATGCAGGGGACACGGGTTCGTGCCCCAGTCCGGGAAGATCCCACAGGCCGCGGAGCGGCTGGGCCCGTGAGCCATGGCCGCCGAGCCTGCGCATCCGGAGCCTGTGCTCCGCAACGGGAGAGACCACAACAGTGAGAGGCCCGCATACTGAAAAAAAAAAAAAACAACATATTGGCAAAAGATGCTAATTCAGGCCTTGAAGAGAGAATGGCCTTCATGGGTAGTATTTGAGTTGGATCTTTAAGGATGAATGAGTAGGATTTCAAATGGTGGAGATTAGGAGGAAGGCATTGTATGTAGGAGGAGAAGTATGAGCCAGGGCAAGAGGTGGAAACATTGCAGACTTCTTCAGGGAACAGGTTGCCGCCCTGTGTGGTGGAATGAAAGGTAGAGTATGGTGCACAGTCAACTCAAGGCAAAGCTAGAAAGGGAGATGGAGACCCAACTGATGAAGTCCAGGAGTATTGCTTTCTGACCTCAAATATGGGAGTCTCTTTGTCACTTTCTCCCCCAAAAGTTCAATTTCCTGATTATATCAGAGAAAAAGACTCTATTTTGATGCTCATCTGGTTTGAACAGATGCTAATCTCTTTCAAACAGGAGAGTGGGCTGAGGGCCATGTACAGAGATCTGAACAGAAGTCATCAAGAGTAGTTGGTGGAGATTTTAGAGCAGTGGTTCTAAAGTGCACTGTTCTCAGTGCAGTCACCCGGGGAGCTTTTAAAACACCTGGAGTAGGGCCCAGGCACGTGTGGTTAGTTTGAAAAATCACTCCCAGGTGATTCTAATGGGCAGTGGTTTTCCAGGATGGAAAACCACAGATTTGAGGAATCATCAAACAGGAGACCACTGACCCCACATGGAGAGGAAGAAGCAGTTTTGGGATCATGAATCCACAAGTCCACTGCCACATTTGCAGATAGACCAGGTACTTTGTGGAGTTCAAGAAGTTCACTTTCTTCCATTGCTTAATCCATATTCCATTATCTTGACCATGTTATCTGAGAAAGCACATACCCCACAAACTTAAAGAAAGATAATTTGATGATTATATAGCTGGACAAGCATCTCTAGCCCCAAACCATTACTCGTAGGGTGTTGGGGTTTTTTATTAATCTTTTTATTTTTTTGGCCGCATCGGGTCTTAGTTGCAATACACGGGATCTTTAATTGTGGAGCGTGGGCTTCCCTCTAGCTGTGGCATGCAGGTTTTCTCTCTCTTGTGGTGCATGGGCTCCAGAGCTCGGGGGCTCTGTAGTTTTGCAGCACGCAGGGTCTAGTAGAGGCGCACAAGCTCAGTAGTTGTGGCATGCGGGCTTAGTTGCCCCGTGGCATGTGGGATCTTAGTTCCCCGACCAGGGATTGAACCTGCATTCCCTGCATTGGAAGGCAGATTCTTTACCACTGGACCACCAGGGAAGTCCCTCATAGGGCTTTGTGATTCAAGGAAGTTATAGTTAGTCACTGCCTAGTATTATGTTGAGCAAGTCAATCGATTTGAAGGTAGGATGGGTGAGGGAACACGGAGCACATTTACTATTTGATCTGTGTGATAACATAGAAAGATTCCACTGGGCAGTTACAATAAAACAGGTCCATGCATAAGGTCTAGTTTTTATAGCCACTTTTATTGCTGTCTATTTCCCAAGCTGTTTATCTTTCCCCTATTAAGAAATAGACCCTTCACGTGGCATGGACATATATACACTACCAAATGTAAAATAGATAGCTAGGGGGAAGCAGCCACATAGCACAGGGAGATCAGCTTGGTGCTTTGTGACCACCTAGAGGGGTGGGATAGGGAGGGTGAGAGGGAGACACAAGAGGGAGGAGATATGGGGATATATGTATATGTATAGCTGATTCACTTTGTTATACAGCAGAAACTAACAAACACACCATTGTAAAGCAATTATACTCCAATAAAGATGTTAAAAAAAATAGACCCTTCATTTTTGTAGCACTTTCATAAATATTAATTTGTCCTTAACTGTCTTAGAAAGCATTGCAAACTTTTCCAAAAGTGTCTGCTACCAAGAGATGCATGTTGGCATCTGTGATGCTGATATATTAGGATTTGTTTTTGAAGCATTGAATAAAGAATTAGATTTCATCTCCACTAGCCCTGAGTTTTCATTAAGTCCTGTCAGTGAGAGCAGTAATCCACAGCGCTGATCTTTCCAGCTGATATTCATGAGAGCCTGAAGTAATCTCTGTCAGATGATAGAGCCTGATTCCTAGTGAGCCTGCTGTCTCCATGGGCCTTCTCTTCTCATGAAGCAGGAAAAATGTCCCTCCAAATGACTCACCAAGGGTGGGGGGGCGGGTGGTGGTGGCTAGTGTCAACTCACGGGTGCTGTCATGATAAAAGGGCCATGGCCTCAGAAGCTCTGAACTTGCTGACAGGAAATGAAGCCCAAGGCAGCCCAAGGGGAAAGCTGATTGTTCTGATAGAAGTCTGAAAGCACTGATGCATCATACTTGATAATTCACAGTGTAGGGGTTACCTCAGTCAAAGAGGCATTTTATCATTCAAGTATGTATTTTGTGTCAGCTATGGGTGAGGCACTCAGTGGGTTTCAGTAGTATACAAAGGACCTTACCCAAAATACAATTGTTATTTGGAACAGGTGGGGAAAGGGGTACTCTCATTTATTAAGGACTAGCTTATTAAGGGTAGTGCCCTGCCTGCAGGATCCATTAATTCAGCAAGCAAGCACCAAAAAGTGTCGGACGCAAAGAAGAATGCCCTTCCCTCCTTTCCTTTTCTCCTTCTTTCTTTCCTTCCACAAATATGTAAGGAGTATCTACCACTGTGCCTTAGGGACTAGGGTTAAAATGGCGAAACAAATTTATCTGATATTTTTTAGTGCAGAAATTCTTAACTTGGACTCCATGGACCCTTCCCCACCCACGCTTACCCCCCCAAATCTGTGGAAAGACTTCAGGGAATCGGTGAGCTTGAATGGGAAGAATTACATCTTTTTTTTTTTTTTTTTTTGCGGTACACGGGCCTCTCACTGTTGTGGCCTCTCCCGTTGTGGAGCACAGGCTCCGGACGCACAGGCTTAGCGGCCATGGCTTACGGGCCTAGCTGCTCCGCGGCATGTGGGATCTTTCCAGACCGGGGCACGAACCCGTGTCCCCTGCATTGGCAGGCGGACTCTCAACCACTGCGCCACCAGGGAAGACCAAGAATTACATCTTTATTTTCACTAATCTCTAACTGAAATTTAGCATTTGATTTAATCATGCATGTAGGCAACAAAACACAGCAGTAATAAAAGTACCTATGCTTTTGTCACCAGTAGAAATCACAGACATTTTTATCTCACATTACAGTTTTTGCAGACATCTCAAAAAATTGATTATGCTCATCACCACTTAAAAATTATGGTCAGTTTTGTTATTTAATGTGTCACTTAATGAAGAAGCATATGTAACTATATTGCAAATTTATATTTTAATATTTTGATGATTTTACTTCAATATTTGGTTTCCTTTATAATCCTATATATTTACTTTATGCATTTTAAAACAGTATTCTGAGAAGGGGTCCATAAGCTTCACCAGATACCAAAATGTATCTTGGCACAAAATGGTTATGAATCCTTGCCCTAGTAAGAGATATAGGCCTTAGAGAAATAATCACACCAATATATAATTGAAAACAGTGCTAAGAGCTCTTTTAAAAAGTCTAGGTGTGAGAGATCCTTATAGTAGCAGACATGCCCCCCAACCCCCCAGTTTTCTAGTCCAGTGGGACCCACCTAGATTCTGCTTCCATCTCTCCTGTGCCAGGCCCTGTGTGGGCCCTGGGGATACAGCATCTGTGCCTGCCAGTCTAGTGGAGGAAGTCAGAGCCAACCACACATAAGGAAATACATAACCGAGATGATTTCTGTTAGAGAGCAGAGCCCTGAAGAAAATGAACCAGGGTAATGAGATAAAGAGCAAATTCCAAGAGGTGCTATGGGACATCTAAGGGGACAGGGAAGGTCTCTCGGAGGACACAAGTCATGCTGAGATCTGGAGGAGGATATCTGGGGAAGGAATTTTACTGAAAGATAGGACAAAGGACCTGAGACAGAAACAAGTAAACTCTCAGTTCCCTTGAGTTAGGAGTAATTGTTTCCCTGCCATGCCCTGTTTTTTGGAGAAAGAAACAAATCACAGGAATCAGAAGAGGAAATTTGGGGTGGCCAAGGGTATGAGATGGGCACAAGTGGTCAGAAACAGCAGTGGGGATGTATATCGAGGGCCCTCATATATGCCATGTCCAGATTCTCCACATGTGGAGTACCGAAGGCAGGGGGCGTCACCTTTTTACCTCTGAACAACCCTGAACCTTCCTAGAACAATTCATAAGTCTGCCTTTCAGACAAAAAGTTGCTATAATCAGAGGTCCCGCCTCATTCCTGGAGAGGATCCACAACTATGTTTCACCTGATATCATGGAGCCCACACCCCTGATATCATGGAGCCCACACCCCTGATTTTGAGAGGCCTGAAGCAGTGAAATAACCTCTCTATTATAGGGATTGGGGAACAGCAACTATTTGCCTCTAAAATGCATCTCACTTTTACCTTCCAAGGCCTGCCAGTGGGTACAAGAGTTCTATTCCACACATCTTCACATCTTTTCCCAGCTGGATCCAGGGAAAGCTACTCGTTTGCCCCTATTGCGTTGACCTTTAGGAGAATCACTCTTTCCTAATGAAAAAATGACATCAAAGCTCCTGTCTGTGAGCAGCCTCTACGACATCACTTATAGCTTATTAAAATCTACAAAAATCCTACCCAGTTGCTATGAAACAAGCTCATATAAAGGATTTATTTTTAAAAAACCAGTAATTTCAGGGGATATCACAAGGTCATTGAACATTCAGCCCTATGCCCTATAATAAATGTGGGCTAAATTACTGAACAAATGCTATAAAGGGCACATGGAACCATTTTTATTGAAAAGTGGACCAATTGCTCCTATCAGACTACCTTTCCAGATACTTCTAAACCTTCAGTTGCTTTATTCCTTTTCATAGCGTCCCCCACACACATACTTAAAATGTCACAAGAAAATCAGTGGAAGTTTGACATCTCTTTTAAAGTGTTGCTAATCTCTTTCCTATACAGTCTATATCTCCACTTAAGTCTGTGGTCAGACAGTAGACCTAACCCACTGTAAAATCATGCATACTTAAAGAAAAAATAAATTGCATCTTGAATAAAGACAATAAATGTTATAAGTATTTCCTCAAATCAAGAGTTGAGGTAAAAGGACTTTTGGCAGCAAGTTCAGTTATAAGAATATCCCCAAATCCTTACATTTCCAGTGAAACATCAGTGTAAATTTTTTTCCTTCTACAGCAATATTTTAAAAGAAAAGAAGCCCAGGGTAGCAGAAAGAGCCTTGGACTTGAAATCAGTTGACATAAGTTCCAGAACTAGCTCTGCACCTGGTTCTCTGGGTGAACTTGAGCAGGTTCTACACTGTACTGTTTTGTTTTGTTTTGTTTTGTTTTGCGGTACGCGGGCCTCTCACCGTTGTGGCCTTTCCTGTTGCGGAGCACAGGCTCCGGACGCACAGGCTCAGCGGCCATAGCTCATGGGCCCAGCCGCTCCGCGGCATGTGGGATCTTCCCGGACCGGGACACGAACCCGTGTCCCCTGCATCGGCAGGTGGACTCTCAACCACTGCGCCACCAGGGAAGCCCCACTGTACTGTTTTGTCTCTCTGGGCCTCTGTTTCCTAATGTGTAAAATTACTGGGTTAGAAGAGATTATTTCTAAGACCTCTTGCAGCTCTGAAACTCTGCCTTTCTAATTAGAATAGGCACACGTGGCACTAGGCAATAGATTCCTAACAGGAACATAATCCTAGCAAATATCTTCAAACTTCCAACATGGTCCACTAAGGGATGCATGATCACTATGACAATCATATGGGATTTTTAGGCAGCTGGTGGATTTTTCTTTTTTTAATTAGACATTTACTGATTGAAAGAATACATCTGGCATTATATTTTTGATCGTTTCCATGCCACTTGACTTTAGCCTCTCTGGGGTGATTTATATCATTTCTGATGGGACCTCTCCTAGGAATGGAGTCCCCCCAAGAGAAAAGGAAGAGAAAGAGAGGAGCATCGCTTCCCACATATATTCCAGGCAGCCTCACCCCGTGAGAGCTCCATTGTTCTCCATTACACTTTTTTCAAAGGATTTCCAGATCAAAGGAATTTGAGGAGCGCTCCATATGTTTTCCTCTCGTGAAGATTTACAGTGAATACTAGCACGTTAAAGAGTCTGAGAAATCCTGCAGTAAAAATTCCTGCCTAGCTTTAACTCAGAGTTTCCCAAACTCATTTGCCTGCAGCCCTCTTTTTCACAACACCTACTGTCTCAAGGAACCAGTGTTACATGGACACAGTTTGGGAAGTCTGGAGTGCAGATCAGGCTCCCACTGAGAAAGAGCTCAATCAGGAGACATTCTCATTGGGATACCCACCTGCAGTGAGTTCAGTGGTGGCCTCCAAAGGATGTGTCTACCTGAACCTCAAAATGTGACCTTCTTTGGCATAAGGGCTTTTGCAGGTGAATTAAGTTTAGGATCCTGAGATTAATCATCCTGGCTTAGTGTGAGCCCTAAATCCAACGATGAATGTCCTTATAAGAGACAGAAAGGACACACAGAGACACAGGGGAGAAGGCCATGTGAAGACAGAGGCAGAGATTGGAGCTGGGCTGCCAGAGCCAAGGAAGCCTGGAGCCACCAGAAGCTGGATGCAAGGTCCTCCTCTAGAGTCTTGAGCGTGGGCATGGTCCTGTTGACAGCTTAATTTCAGAATTCTGGCCTCCAGGATGGTTAGAGAATAAATTTCTGTTGTTTCAACTTACCCAGTTTGTGGTAATTTGTTACCGCAGTCCTAGAAAACTACTACACCACCCTTACCTTTCTTTGACACCACCCACTAGTTGAGTTATTTGACACAAATTAATGCCTTTGATCATCATTTTCTTCATCTTCAAAGTGACGAAAGAACACCTACTCTGTACACCTCCAGGGTATTTTTGAGTCTTGAAAGGAAAAATGGACACAAAGGTGCCATTTAAAGAGTTCCTGGATATGAGTCTTACCCTCCATCTGGGTATCAGACCCAGCTACTAGGATTGGGACCTCAAGGAGAGACAGGACATTGAATCAGAGAACATTGCTGGTCAGACCTCCCAAATGTTCATGTGTTCATTGTTCCAGGCACTGTCATAGGCACTCGGGATACAGAAATGAACAAAACATACCAAATCCCTGCCCTTGTGGAACTCATATAGTCAGTAAAGGAGTTAGACAGTGAATGTATAAGTAACCCGCTTAATGTGTCAGAGTGTGATGGAAGGTGTCTTGGGTTCTGATGCAGCCTGTAGCCCTCACTTCCAGGTCACCGTTAATTTAGCACATGGTAGCACTTTGGCTACAAAGATGCATGGGATAACATGCTTGATAATAGCAATGTGGTAGAGAAATTAGCATCCCCCTCTGCCCCTGTACACACTTTCCACCTAGAGAAGATCCTGAAAATACATAATTTAGTGGTGCTGGAGACATTTATCTTTGACAACAAAATAAGCAGGTATCAAAGGCCAGGGTGACCCAGTAATTCCATTCCTTCGAATATACCCAAGAGATATGAAAACACAGGTCCATGCAGGATTGAAAAGAGGTATTCAAAGAAAAAACTCATGCACAGATTCTCATAGCAGCATTATTCACAATAGCCAAAAGGGGAAAACAACCCAAGTATCCATCAATGGATGAATGGATAAACAAAAAGTGGTATAGCCACACAATGGAATATTATTTGGTCATGAAAAGGAATTGAAGTACCGATAACATTTTACAATGTGGATGAACCTCAAAAACATTAAGCTAAGTGGAAAAAGCCAAACACAAAAGGCCATATATTGTATTATTGTTTTATTCAATTTATTTGAAATTTCCAAAATAAATCCATAGAGACATAAAGCAGATGGTGGCTGCCAGGGCCTGGGAGGAAGGGGCACTTGGGGAGTGACGACTTAATCAGAACTACTTAATTGGGGCAAAGAAAATGTTTTGGAACTGGATAGAGGTGATGGTTGCACAACATTATGAATGTACTATATGCCATTAAATTGTACAATTTAAAATGGCTTCTGTGAATTTCAACACACACACACACACACACACACACACACACACACACACACAGTCAGTGTGTTCCTTTTATGTTGCTCCCTGGTCTAGGGATGGGAGGGGCAGAAACATCCCAAAGCTGTCACTACAAGTATGGGATCCACTATTGCTCAAGTTCAAAGCCAGAGCCCTGCCAATAGGGAAATAGGAGACATGTTCTTACTTAAAGGGCACTTAGTATGGGATTTGGCAGGCTCACAGCTTGCAGTGGGAGGGCTGGGGCAGGGGTGCCATGAAGTGTCCATGACACAAAACAAAGATGGAGAGCCTGGCCAGAAATTGAGGAGCATCCTTGGAGGGTTGGGGACAGCCCCCTTGGGCAAGCCCAAGTCTTGAAGTACCTTTCCTTGTATGATACAAAGGAAAGTTCATGTTAGCCACCCCACCCTGACCTTTGTCCTTTTTGCACTGTGAGTCCTTTCTGAGATTTTCCCTCCTGTTTCAATAAAGCATAAAAAGGAACGAAATCGAGTTATTTGTAATGAGGTGGATGGACCTAGAGTCTGTCATACAGAGTAAAGTAAGTCAGAAAGAGAAAAACAAATACCGTATGCTAACGCACATATATGGAATCTAAAAAAATGGTACTGAGGAACCTAGTGGCAGGGCAGGAATAAAGATGCAGATGTAGAGAATGGACTTGAGGACACAGTTGGGGAAGGCGAAGCTGGGATGAAGTGAGAGAGTAGCATTGACATATATATACTACCAAATGTAAAATAGATAGCCAGTGGGAAGCAGCCGCATAGCACAAGGAGATCAGCTCTGTGCTTTATGATGACCTAGAGGGGATAGGGAGGGTGGGAGGGAGGCTCAAGAGGGAGGGGATATGGGGATATATGTATACATATAGCTAATTCACTTTGTTGTACAGCAGAAACTAACACAATATTGTAAAGCAATTATATTCCAAGATGACAAAAAAGAAATTCACATGAACGTTGCAACAAAGCATGTTAGGAGTAGGGTATGCATTAGCTTCCTATTGCTGCTGTAACAAACTACTACAAACTTAAGGACAAACAATATACGTTTATTATTTACAGTTCTGTAGGATAGAGGTCTGATATGGGTCTTGCTGGGCTAAAATGAAGGGTTTGGCAGGGCTGTGTTCCTTCTAAGGCTCTAGGGGAGAGTCCATTCCCTGCCTTTTCCAACTTCTAGAGGCTGCCTGCATTCCTTGGCTCATGGTCTTCTTCCATCTTGCAAGCTATAGCAACCTCATCACTCCAACATCTGTTCCATCATCATATCTCCTTCTCTGACTCTCTGTCTCCCTCTCCCATATTTTAAGGACCCTTGTGATTACATTGGGCCCACTTTGGTAATCCATGATTATCTCCCCATCTATCAGTCCTTAACTTAATCACATCAGCAAAATTCCTTTTGCCACGTAAAACAACACATACACAGGTTCCAGGGATTAGGACATGGACATCTTTGGGCCATTATTCTGCCAACTACAGAGTAGCTGGGGAATGAGACATCTGCTATGCAGAATCCCTGATGACCACCAGCAGAGAGACCCACAACCTGGAGGGCACAAGAGAAGAACTAAGTGAGAGAGCCCAAACTTTTTTTTTTTTTTTTGTGGTACGCGGGCCTCTCACTGTTGTGGCCTCTCCCGTTGCGGAGCACAGGCTCCAGACGCACAGGCTCAGCGGCCATGGCTCATGGGCCCAGCCGCTCCGCGGCATGTGGGATCCTCCTGGACCGGGTCACGAACCCGTGTCCCCTGCATCGGCAGGCGGACTCTCAACCACTGCGCCACCAGGGAAGCCCCCAAACTTTTTGATTGCTCCCTAAATTAGCAAAAGCTACCCTAATAGAATAGAAAAGGAAGAACTCAACAAGATGTGATTATAAGAATAAAAACCAACATGGATGATGCATTTAATAGGTACTAGCCTCTCACAAAAAAAATATTGTATGTGGTATGTGGTATGTGCTATTATTAAGCCACATTTTATAAATGTCAGAGAGATTAGTAGAAATTACCTGAAATCTCACAGCTAGTAAGTACTGCATGTGGCATTGGAATCTAGTTCTATCTGATGTGAGAGCTGAGCCCTCAACCTAGTGTTGTATCAGAGCAGGCTACTTACTGAACACCCTCATACTAGAAGCTTAAGATGATAGAAGTTTATTTCTTGTTCATGTAACAGTCCAGTGTGCATATTTGGTGGGCAGCTTTCCTGGGGTGATTCTGGAGCCCAGGCTCCTTCCACCTGTGGCTCTGCCATCTGATAGGCCTCAGGATCCCTTGCTTCCAGAGGCAGGTAGGAAAATAGGAGATGAAGAAAGCATGCTTGTTTTTTAACCACCTCTTCCCAGAAGGGATGCATCTCCTCTGCTCACATTCCATTGGCAAAAGCTGGTCATATGGGCCCACCTCTATGGTACAGGCTAAGTCTAGCCCCTAGCTGGACAACCACTTCCCAGGAGCAACTCTATGCTTTGAATAGGAGGCATAAATGTGGTGAATAGCTGACCATCTCTGCCATGACAGTACTGATACCTGAATGAATGAGTGAGTGAATGAATGAGTGAGTGAATCGAGAAATCTTGCTTCTCACACTCCTGCTAACAAAAATAAAGGATGCTATCTATTTAAAGGTGCCTTTCATGGCAGGAGGAGAACTAACTAAATAACCTAAATACATAGAGGAGTATCCAGGCTTGCTAAGGTCTCTAGAGTTATCAAAACAGCATCAAAACATTTCATCTTTTCTGAGGACACTGTAAGAGACATCTAATTGTCCATATATGTATGTATGGAATAGGGCCCCCAATATTTCACTGGACACTTGGACGCCCATATTGAAGACTACATTCCAACCATCTTCACCACTAGTTTCAGCCATTGTGTTCTGGACAATGGGATGTATATGGAATTGAAACTTCTGAGGAAGTGTCCTTAAAAGAGGGGGCTCCTTTCTTCCCCTCTTTCTCCTTCCTCCAGGCTGGAGGTTGAGGAGCCAGTAGCTCCCTAGGTTTGAGGAAGGAATAAACTAGAGGGAGCCTGGTTTCCTGCTGACCATGGAGTTGCCAAACCAGTCCCAGATTGCCCAACTCTAGATTTGGTTTACATGAGAGAGATATCAATATCTATCATGTTTAAGCCACTGTTGTCTTCAGTTTTCTGTCACCTGCAGACAGTCCTAATCGTGACTAATACACACAGGACTCTGTTTCTCTTTATCAAAGAGTATCATTATATAAAAACACAACACTAATGACCAAAGCGGCCTCCACCACAGCTATTTCTGCAAACCAAAGGATTTACCTGGAAACCTTGTTTTCATCACTGGCATTTCTGGCTTCCCACCCTCAGTCGCCTCAGCTGGTGTCACTGATGGCAGGGCCTGCTGGGCAAGCTTTGCAAACAGGAGGAAATGAAGGGTTTTCTCATAGGCCTGGCCCACAAGTTGACAATTGTCAAGGCTGTTTTACTGTTGAGTGACTCCGGTGGGTTGGATTAAAAGTGCAATGGTAGAAATCCTTCCAGACAGCTGTCATCTGCCTGGAAATTATAGCTTCCTATTACCCTTGTAAACATCCAGGGGCAGAAGCTCAAAAGTGACCCAGTTCCTATTGACACTTTCACAATGCGGTTTGCTTTACCTAATACCTTCCTGGTTAGGACTGCTAACCAAGATAACCTGCAATCCTGAGGCAGAGGCTGACACAAGGCAGGCCTCTACTGATTAATGGTGATGATATTTCTGTGGAAAGTTCTGCTTATCAGTGGGGAATTCAAACTCTCAGTTTTGACTTCTGCAGAATCTCAAAGTTTCAGGATACACAATAGGACATTGGTTCCAGTTCCTGACTCCGAGGAAGGCCCCAATGAGATCGTTGCTGACTTTCTCTCCTTAGACCATCATAAGGTCTAAGGACCTTATGAATGCTTAGAGAAAGTGATGCATCTTATGGACCACCTCCCTAGACATAAAGCATATATGTTCATGCAACACAAAACTTTGCCCACGATTTCCTGAGGTGCCAGGCCCTCTGAAGCCTATTCATGAGTCCAGAGCCCCCAGGCTAAGAAGTCTTTTTTTTTTTTTTAATTGGGGTATAGTTGATTTACAATGTTGTGTTAGTTTCTGCTGTACAGCAAAGTAAATCAGTTATACATATATCCACTCTTTTTAAGATTCTTTTCCCATATAGGCCATTACAGAGTATTGAGTAGAGTTCCCTGTGCTCTACAGTAGGTCCTTATTAGTTATCTATTTTATATATAGTAGTGTGTATATGTCATGCCTTTGAACCTCAGAGCAGATTTTAAAACCTCTGAAGCCATCCAATTTTTTTTTTCTCCACTTCTGCTCTCAAATGAAAGTAGACCAAGTCAATTCTGGAAGCTTCAATTGTTCATGGGCTTTACGTTATTTATGACCAACAATGAAAAGAATGCTGCACACCCCTCCCCACTTCCTGCTCTGAAGTCCTTTATCTGAAGTTCAAGTCCCATCTACCTCTCCTTTCCTGCATTATCTCACACAAACAGCCCATACTTGGCCATGTTGGACTGTTTATTTGCTGTTTCCCAAACATGCCAAGGTGCCTTCTTGTGCCCTCTGCCTTTGCTCAACAACTTCCTACCCCTAGACCCTCTTTGTTCATCACTATCTGTCAAAATGCCACTCATTCTTCAAGACCATGGAAGAATAAACTTCTTTATAAAGCTTTTCCCAAACACTTCCTTTGTGCTCTCAGCCTGAGCTTGAACATCTGTTAAGGTATGAACATCTTCTAACATGGATTATTTGGGCTGCCATACAGCAGAATATTTGAACTCTTGACATCTGAAATCAGAATGATTGGGTTTCAATCCCGACTCAGTCTTTCTTGCTATGTAACCTTGTATACATTTCTTAACCTATCTGTGCTTCAGTTCCCTCACTGACAAAGACAATAACAGCCTACTTCATAGTGTTAAGTGAGCTAATCCATGTAAAATTCTTAGCGCAGTGCCTGGCACACTGAAAGCATTTGATAAGGGCTAGTTATTTTTATTTTAATTGTATGCTTTTGTCCCCACCCCCTACCATTAGGCTATAAAGTAGTTGAGGGTAGACCCTGGGTCTTAGTCATCACTTTATACCTCATAGAACCTAGAAAGAAAAACAAACAAACAAACCTTTGCACATAGCAAATAACTAGTATATGATATTTGAATTTAAATGAATCATCCATAAACATGTAATCTAAGAACCAGAGATAGCACGGTTGTCATCTACATTTTATGAATAGATTAGATGCCAGGGAACAGTAAGATGGATGCTATATTGAGACTACAAATCATTCTGGGTCTTGAAAAAACATCCTGATTACATCTCTCTCTCCTAATCCCAGGATTTTTATTACACCATGAAGGATATGCCAAGAATTCCCATCTTCTCCAATTAAAATTTTTTCAATTCCTTTTCAATTATACAGACATCTCTTCAGCAACTCCTGGGTGCCATACATTGTGGTAAGGGATCAGAAATGTCCTTCTTGGGCTCCTGCAAACTAGCTGCTCTTTAGCATTGGAATTCAAGCTTAGGACCCAGGTCATATACAAATTTTCATATTCTAGAAGCTTGAAGCCCAATGCCAGATGGCAACCACTCTGCAAGATTTTCCTCTCTTGTGACAAGAGATGTATACTTATGTCAAATGGCAGAATACCGGGCTTCCCTGGTGGCGCAGTGGTTGAGAGTCTGCCTGCCGATGCAGGGGACACGGGTTCGTGCCCCGGTCCGGGAAGATCCCACATGCCGCGGAGTGGCTGGGCCCATGAACCATGGCCGCTGAGCCTGCGCGTCCAGAGCCTGTGCTCCGCAACGGGAGAGGCCACAGCACCGAGAGGCCCACATACCGCAAAAAAAAAAAAGAAAAAAAAAAAAAAAAAAAGGCAGAATACCGTGTCATACTTCGTTATAAAATAATTCTAAAAATATAAAATTACCTGGACCACTTGTGACCACCCAGCCCACTGAGCTGACCCAAATAGGCCCCTTGCCACATAACCACATAGAAATACTAGATACAATGTGACAAAAAATACCTTCCATGTAACCAAGTTTGATTTTTAAAAAAAAGAATTTTCAAGTGCCAAGAATAGCATGAAATCAAGTCAGAGGAACAAATATGAGCGGATATCAGGAGGAGGCCACAGGAGTTTCAGGTGGAGTTACGGACACCCTGGGGCAAGGGAGCTAGACTTCTAACACCTACAGAAAAAAAAAAAAAAAGTGAGTTCAGGCCCAAAGGAGGGAAAGAATAGAACTGAACTCCCTGCATAAACACATTATCTGCCTGGGGTTTTGAGAGGGGTAAAAATAATTACCTGTGAAAATCAAAACTCTGAGCCCACATCACACAGGTTTGGGGCCTTAATTTATAAAACATTCATAATGTGGAACCTCTAGCTGATGATTTAACATAGCCTAGGGTCATTCATCCCCCAGGAATCCAGCTAAAGCCAAGGCAAGATATTTCTGTAGAGACACTTTCAAAGTTCATCTCCTTGGGGTTGTTGTTCCAAAGGCACTTTGCACTGAATGTGGAATCGTCCCTGCTTACCAAACCTGGTCATCTGCCAAAGCACCCTACTCATGAATGACACCACTTCCCACTAAGGCACACAAGTCTGGGAGTTGTCCTTGATACCCTGCACCAACCATCACTAAGGCTCACTGATTTTTACCTTCTAAATATCTATCAGATCTGTCCATTTTTCTCCATTTCCAATGCCCCATCCTAGTCCAAGCCACTAATCATCTCTTGCTAGCCTCCTATCTGGTTTACCCTGCATCCCCTTTATCAGGTGGAATCCTATGAAATTGCCATCTTATAGGACAAATAGTCTACATGTGGCAACTTCATAGGATTCAACCTGATATTCCTTCCATCTGATTTCTACCCTACAAATAGAGTTACCTTTTCATAAAGCAAATCTGATCATGTCGTACCTTCCCCCTGCTTAAACTGTCCACGGCTTTCCTACTGCTCTTAAGATAAAGATTAAGCTCCTAAGCATGGCCTACAATGCCATTTGATCCCTACCTCCCCCAAGTTGTCTGTTTCCCACTCTTCCTCTTTCCCTCTAAACCTGACCCACTGGATCTCTTCTAGTGCCTCATCCCTTTCATGTTCCTCCCCGACAGAGCTTTTATACATGCTGTTCCCACTGCCTAGAATATTCTTCTAAACCCTCTTCAATTGTACAACTCCTTATCCTTTAGATCTCGGAGCCTTTTCTGACTTCCCTGGCCTCATCAAGGGCCCCATCATATGTTCTCTTAATGACAAGTTCATCTCCTTCATAGAGTTGCCCCAATTACAATTTTACATTTATCTGTATGATTATTTGATTTATGTCTGCCTCCCCCATTAAAACTGTAAGTTTCATAAAGATAGTGATTGAGTCTGTTCTCACTGACCGTTGAATCCCCAGCCCAGTGCCAGAGTAGGTGCTCAACATGTAGGTGCTCAACATGCTTTTGAGTAAATGAAACATTAAAAACCATGGAATAGAGGAGTGAAGAGACTGGATGCAGGGTTACCAAGGTGGAGACTGAGGCAATGGTCTTGAAGGAGAAGGTGAGCGACTGAAACCAAGGCCATTTTTTTCATGCATTACCTTGGCTAATCTGAAAAACATTCTATCTTTTGCTTCAGGCATTTTATAAACAAGGAGACTAGAGATATCAAATGACTTGCCCAGAGTCACAAAATGGTAGATCTAAGATGCCTATCAAGGTTATCTGACTCCAAATCCAGCCGTCTTTCTATTTAAAACAATTGAGATAAGCAGAGGAGACAGCAAGGAACCCTGGAGTGAGAACCAGGAACTCCAGTGCCGACAGGAGCTGGGCAGGTAATGTAAAGGCTGAGGCAGGTCAGAACCAAGATAAGACAGAGTGTTGGGAACCACATCCAGCTGGAACGTGCATATAATTCTAGCTCTAAACTATTATTGGTACACAGAAATGCAGGCCCAGTAGGCTGTCCTAATTTTTAAGAGAAGTTCAAACCTTGACTTTTGTGTGCAGTCATTCTGATTTTAAAACACTATGCAGACCAAAGAGAGCATGTCTGCAGGAGGAATGTGGACTGTGGATATCAATTTGCAATACCCAGTCTAGATGCATGGGAGAGTAGCAGGAAAGACACACTATTGTCAGTACACACTTATGCTTGTACCTTGCATGGAAAATATTTGGGTAGGGCCCTCATAAATAATCTTAGCAATAGTTATCCAACTTGAACTTTGATGGTTCTGCAAAATTGAAAAGTTAGGATCAGTTAATCTATAACTAGCTTTATTGTTCCAAGATCACTATGTTCTGTTAAAGCAAAGAAACAACCACCAAAGGAGGATAAACATCTTCCTCCCATGATCCTAAGGAAGGCAATGGGCAAGGAACTCAAATGGCCACTGCTGGAGAATGTGTAGATTACTGACTAGGCTACTCTCCTTCCAAAAAAAATATAGTCCAAAGATAAGCTGATAATGGCTGTTAACTTAATTCAAATTCCCAATAGGAATTGCAGTCACTTTCAGTATGCCAGAGATCATGGGAAAGTTCATCTTTATCTCATTCCGGGTTCCTTTCCTAGCATTTTTCATTGAAGGAATAAAAAGATGTAACAAACCGCTCTTCCAAGAGAGAAGCTATGATCAAATAAGTATCTGCTTTTTAGTTTCAGTTCCTCTAACTCTGGAGGGACCTGGCATGTAGAAGAGCTTCACAGATTTTCTCAATTTGACCTTCCCCACTCAAACACCAGCTAAGTACATGCCTCAGAAATTGTTGGGATCTTTTTTCCTATGGTGTTTATTTACTTAGTTAAATCACTAGCAACTCAGTTGCCATGGCATTTGTGGAAGTTATTTTGTGAAGCATATCCTAATTTGAAGTCCTAGAATTTTTCTTATATTCATTTGTAATTTTTAAAAGGCATCAGAAGTCAATAGAAGAAATCAGCAACACACTTCACATATTCCTGGATCCTGGAAAGAGGAATCATTTGATTGCTGTCCTGGAGAGACAGCATATTTACATCACTTTAGTGAGGCTAGGCTAACTACTAGATCAAGTAACCCAGAACTTTTAACATACTAACAGAATAAAAATTTGTTTCTTACTTCCATCGCAGTTCAATGCGGGTTGGCGAGGCAGGGGAATGAAGAGTTCTGCTCCACATGGTTAATCGGGGACTCAGGACCCTTCCATCATGTGCTTTCACCATCTCTTAGTCCAGGGGTTGGCAAACTTTTTCTGTAAAGAGCCATTTAGAAAACATTTTAGGCTTTGTGTGTCATATGGTCTCTGTCACAACTATTCAGCTCTGCCACTGCAGCACAAAAGGAGCCAGAGACAGTATGTAAATCGAGGACTTCCCTGGTGGCGCAGTAGTTAAGAATCCGCCTGCCAATGCAGGGAACATGGGTTCGAGCCCTGGTCCGGGAAGATCCCACATGCCGCGGAGCAACTAAGCCCGTGCACCACAACTACTGAGCCTGTGCTCTAGGGCCCATGAGCCACAACTACTGAAGCCCGTGTGCCACAACTACTGAAGCCCACATGCCTAGAGCCCGTGCACTGCAACGAGAAGCCACTGCAATGAGAAGCCCGTGTACCGCAATGAAGAGTAGCCCCCACTCTCTGCAACTAGAGAAAGCCCACGTGCAGCAACGAAGACCCAATGCAGCCAAAAATAAATAAATAAATATATATAAAATAAATGTAAATAGATAAGTATGGCTGTGTTCCAATAAAACTTTATTTACAAAAACAGGCAGTGGGCTGCAGTTTGTTGACCCCTGCTCTAGGACCTTGTCCCTCTCTGCATTCAGACAGTAGATAAAGAGTGAGCACCATGGAAGAGGCACATGTAAAATTAATGCCTATCCCCATATAACTGTCCTGAGGATTATATTAAACAATGTTTGTAAAGTGCTTAGTGCAAAGGTCAGTATGTAGGATTTGCTCAATAAATGGCACCATCATCTTTTGTTTTTAATACAGGAATAAAGTACCTTTGGTATTTATAGGAGGAAGTGGTCATACTTAATTGAGGGAGATTAGGAAAGGTTACAGTTGATTCTCAAAGGTAGGATAGGATTTTAACAAAGAGAAGTGGGGAACAGCTTGAGCAAATGTGTAGCAGCTGGAAGCATTGTAGGTTTAGTAAGCACATGTAGTTGAGTTTGGTTGTAACACAGGGTTATTTGGAGGAATCAAGGGACATAATTCTGGAAAGATAAAAAGGTTTTGAACACCAGGTTTAAAGTTTAGACATATAGTGGCAATAGAGAGCCATTGTAAGTTGTTGAGAAGTATACACACAAATCTTGGGTGCCAAAAATCTGTTTGTAAATTTGTTGTTTGAAACACAGACTGTTTTCTAACACACTATAAGCGATGGGAGTTAGAGGCCCAGATTGGTCTACAGAAGTTTGTTTCTCAGGTGTTTATAATTTTTAAGTATCTGCAAAGAAGAATTGTTTTACTCAACCAACATATACAGAAAGTTATTCAGCTATAGAGCTATATAAATGTTGCTCTGATTCTCATTGTCTTAATCTAAAATAAGCTTTCCTAGGAAAAGTTCCTCAGTTAACATGTACAGAGATTTATAGCCAACTATTGAAATTCCTGGAAGGGTATGCCATGATAAAATATAGACTCAAGTTTTTTGCCAACTCATTTGGATACTGAGAAGTAATTTGCATAGAGGTGGAACCACGAAGTCAGAAGCTTACTTAGCTGGGCCTTCATTTCTAGATCCCTAAAAAGAACTACTTACCCCTAATTGACACAAACCTGTTGGGCTTGTTTTTCAGAACCCATCTGTGTTGAAAGCATTGATTTCAGCTGCCTTCTGTGCAGGACTCCCTGCTTCCACCTGCTGCTGGAGAAATCTGTTCTGACATTCATGTAAGGTCTACCTAGACTGCAACTGAATGGAAGCCTCAAAATTGGGAGCATCCAGTGCCAGTGCCTCATTCTGACATTTAATGTTAATAGTCATTTATTCACTCATTTATCCCACAAATATTTATGAGTATCTGCTGTGTGCCAGATACTGCACTGGTGCCAGAGGTAGTAGAGATAGCCCGTGAGAGTCACACTGCAAACAAGTGTTTATACTACAGTATTATAATTTATTTTGTGGGGGTATGTCCAGGTCAAAGTGGTACATAGGAAAAGAGGCATCTAAAATTGTCTATAGGATCAGAAAAAGCTTTTCTGAAAAGATAATATCTGAGCTGAGATGTTAAATAGAAGCTTTAGAGAGAATGGGAAGACAGCATCTCAAGTAGAGAAAGTATTTGATTACAGAGCATTGTGTATATTCAGTGAATATTTGCTAAGGGAATGGATGGATGGATGGATGGATGGATGGATGGATGGATGGAAGGATGGATGTGAAGAAACCTTTGGAAACCCTGTACTGTCCTCTACACAGAGTAAGTTAGTCTTTCTTCCATACAGACCTCCAGTGTGCATTGAGGTTTAATTCCAATTCCACCTCCAGCTCTAGAGAAGACATTCTAGTTTTTCTCTTTCTGTTAAATTAAAAATTTTAAATCTTGAGAATGAGAGATTTTCATCCTAATGCACATGTAAGCAAATGGGATACTGAATACAACCCCATACTCATACTGTGAGCCCAGTGTGCTGGGGAGAGATGCCAAAGGAGATTCGATCCAGGCCACCAATAAATTATAATGTCACTAGAGAATCAAGATTTGTATTCAAGAAATAAATCAGAACAAAGCCAGCAAGTACCAAATTGTATGATTTGTACTCAAAGTTATACAAGAATTTGGGAAGTTCACAATCATTAATACAGCTGAAGTTGAGATTTATGTCTCTCACAATTATCTGAAACAATTTGTGGAGATAAACATCTTTATCTGTTGAGAGGGTTTGAATATGGCTAACCTAAAGAATTTCTCGAGTTTTCTCCCTTCCATGACAGTATGCCTAGCCTGGCAAACACTTTCTTTTCTTGCTTCTTTCCTTCTTCTCCTTTCTCCACCCCCTTCATTTTCCCCTCTCCCCACTGTCTGTTTCATACTCAGAATTACTACTGATAGTGCAAACTGAATGAGATTATGAAACTCAATGGCAGGAGGCAGGCGCAAGGAAGTCTGGATAAAATCCCAGAAAGACAAATCAAAAGGTAGAGTTTCCAGGAGCTGAGCAGATTCTCTCATTTCTTCATTGGAGAGTGGGGAGTATGCCTCAGACAAGTGTTTCTCTCCTTCTCTGGGTCTCCTGACCATTGTCACAGGACCCTCAAAAGCCATCCTCTTACAAAGGTCCTTTCATATTAATTTTATCTGATCCTGGGTCTGCCTAGTATTTAATGACAGATTTGCTGTATCACTGAAAAGCCTCTTTAGTTTAAATCTCTGCCAAAAAGGTTAAGACAATAGACTATAACAAAAATCTCCCCCCAAATTTTCTGTGGATTGTAGCTATCCTAAGGATATTCGGTATAAACATGAATACTTGAAGAAAACTCATTTGTGACACACAACACTGGTGCTGATTTTTTTTTTACTATAAAAAAAAAGCCTTAGATATTTGGTATATCCGTGAACCCGATAATGCCTCTTCTAAAAATTTAGATATAGGGGCTTCCCTGGTGGCGCAGTGGTTGAGAGTCCGCCTGCCAATGCAGGGGACACGGGTTCATGCCCGGGTCCGGGAGGATCCTACATGCCGCGGAGCGGCTGGGCCCGTGAGCCATGGCCAATGAGCCTGTGCGTCCGGAGCCTGTACTCCACAATGGGAGAGGCCACAACAGTGAGAGGCCCACGTGCCGCAAAAAAAAAAAAAAAAAAAAAATTTAGATATAAACATAGATATAGCTATGAGGGGGCTCAACAAAGCTTTGTTTATAGTAATAAAAACTTGGAAACAACTATAGAGAAATGTTTAATCTATACTATGGGATACTATGCAAAGAAAACGGTGTTATAGAAAAATATCAAAGAAATATTTGTAATACATTACGTTAAAAAGTTGGTTTCAAATTAATATAAACTATGATCTCATGTTAATAGGAAATACGATAAAAATTGTAACATTGTAATATTCACCTTCTTCCTCCCTCTATCTCCAAAATGAATCCAGTCTTTGCCTGCCCAGGTTACCAGTACTGCTGCCTCCATGACCCCCAGGCTACCTATACCATCCCCATCAATGACATCTTACCTTAAGAAAAGAGTTCTGTTTTTCTCAAATTCTTTGAGTTTTGTGATGTGTAATCTGGGTAATGGAGACAGAGACAGAACTAAAGAAGAAGAAAAAGGAGGACTTACATCTAAAAGGCAACTGAATCTACATAATAAAGTGCTAATGTAGAGAAAAGGTATCTTGAGCTGGGGAAGAGGAAGAGTTTCCTAGGGGATGTAGAACAGCATCAGGGTGTGAGGAAATGGGAGAGAAGATGAAAGTTGTGAAAACTTAGTATGGAAATGTATTTGAACCCCTTCATGGTTTTGTAGAAGTGGCAATAAAGAATTAGATTTCTTAAATATTAATTTTGCTTGCTGGACCCAAAACTGCATGAGGGGCTTACATTTATTAGGATTATATTTATATGCACATCCACAAGGAAAAAGAGATGCCGGTTTATCCACTAAGATATTAATATGATGCAAATGACATGGTTTTATTCTTTTTACATATCTATATTTTCTAAATTCTCTAGCTTTGTGTGCATATATACAGAATTTTTTTCATTTACTCTTCAAGTACCTCTTTGAAGTAGACACCATTATGACAACTATTTCACAGATTAGGAAACTAAGGCATGGAGAGAGAGGTTTGGCAACTTGCCCAAAGTCACACAGCCCCGTAGTTGAAGAGTTAGGAAATGACCCCAACCAATCTGACTCCAGAACCAGTGCCCCAAACACTGACACCAACTACATAGCTTCTTATTCTTTTTTATTTTATAAATTTATTTTCAAATGAAATATTTCCATTCTACAACAAAGTATAATAATGAGACTGAAATAACCAACATTCAGATACCCATCGTGGCACCCTAATAAAACCTAATGTTTTGCCATATTTTCTTTAGATACACATGTTTAAAGAAAAAAAAAATACAGATACAACTAAAATGTTTGTTTTAGTAGTGAAGACCATATTAATTAAAAGCAATGAAAGGCCAGATAACTAGTAGACTGTATTTATCCATATCCCACTGAAGTCTGCCCACCCCGTAATCAACAACAGGAAGCTCTGAGGATATGGTGACTGACTCTCATTTTCCAAAGGGAGGTGGAATGAGCCAAAGAGAATGTGAGATGGTGGCAATGGAAGTATTTTTTACCCTAACTTCGGCCCCACTTCAAACGAAGCAACAGCTTATCTTGAATCTGGTGTTTATCATTTCCTTGCATATTTTGTATAATCCTACCACACATGTAAATTTTCATTAAATATAGCATTGTCTGGCCTGTCTTTAGGAATTATATACATAGGGTCATAATGTGCCATCAAAATGTACACAATGGTCAGTGTTGGTCCCTCCCTCTCAATCTCAGTCTATTGCCTCTTCAACATGCTTTAATTTTTTTGTCCCTTTTCCTCTCCATGCTGCATTCTGAGTGAATTCTTCAGTACTACTTTCCAATTCATTAATTCTCCCTATAAGTATTTATATAAAGAAATTTTGTATTTCAAAGACTACGGTTTTTTTCTATTTTCCAAGATTTCTAATTCATCCTTTTTCATTTCAGATTTCATTTCTGTTACTTTTGTTCTACAATGTCTTATTTTCAGTGAATTTTATTTCTTCATTTTTCTCCTTGAATACCTTAAACATTAGTATTTAGGTATTCAAGGTATTCAACTAACTATTCAAGTTAGTTCAAAGTCTTTGTCAGATAAATTAATAAAATAAAATTAATAAATTTAATAAATCTCATCTATAATGAATTCATGTCTTTCTTACCATTAGATTCCTTTATATGTTTACAGTTATTAATTTGCAGGTTTAGTTTAAATCAAATGGATTTTGTTTTCATTTTCTCTTTCTCCCACTTCGCTGTCCCTCATTCTAAGTTTTGGAGCTGCGTCCACATAGTGCTCCAGACCCCAATCCAGAATGCAACCTCATAAGAATAGTTTAGAAATGCCCTGGGGGGCTTCCCTGGTAGCACAGTGGTTAAGAATCTGCCTGCCAATGCAGGGGACACGGGTTCGTGTCCTGGTCCGGGAAGATCCCACATGCCATGGAGCAACTAAGCCCGTGTGCCACAACTACTGAGCCTGTGCTCTAGAGCCCACAAGCCACAACTACTGAGCCCGCGAGCCACAACTACTGAAGCCCGTGCGCCTAGAGCCCGTGCTCCACAAGAGAAGCCACCGCAATAAGAAGCCTGTGCACCGCAACGAAGAGTAGCCCCCACTCGCCGCAACTAGAGAAAGCCCGCGTGCAGCAATGAAGACCTAATGCAGCCAAAACCAAAGTAAATAAATTTATTAAAAAAAAAAAAAAAAAAAAAAAGGAGAGAGCTTCCCTGGTGGCGCAGTGGTTGAGAGTCTGCCTGCCGATGCAGGGGACATGGGTTCGTGCCCTGGTCCGGGAAGATCCCACATGCCGCGGAGCGGCTGGGCCCGTGAGCCATGGCCGCTGAGCCTGCGCGTCCGGAGCCTGTGCTCCGCAACGGGAGAGGCCACAACAGTGAGAGGCCCAAGTACCGAAAAAAAAAAAAGAAAAAAGAAAAAAGAAATGCCCTTGGGTGATAATTGGGATATTTCCAATAAAGTCACTGAGTCAGCAGGCGGTTTGGTTCGGTTGCTGGTCAAACCATTCAGCTTGGGATGCCCGTCCAACAATCAGCATCTCAAACATGCAAAATCTCTTCTGCAAAATAATGTATACCACTTATGTTAATTCACAGGAGCATCATAATAACTACTCTGCCTCACATACACAATTTAAAGACAGCTACGTAATGCCTTTCTGTTTTCCCAACAGAAGTGATACATAATCACATGCTAAGCTGTCCTCTCACCTTTCTGTCTGAGTTAGCAACATTTTCTCAAGTATCTTCCAGTTCACATACTTTTCTTGAATGAACTGGAGTGATGAGCTTTTGGCTCTGGTCTCTCTTTCATATGTGAATCATTAAGCCAGACTCCTGTAATTCTATTGTGTATCTGATGTCTCTTCTTTCCAGCAACTTCAAATTCACCTGTATGAAGCAAAACATCTGGTTGCTGGATATGACTTCACAAGTCTGGTATTCTGGTTACCTTGTCAGTTATCATGAAGACAGCAAGCCATCCCATCATTAGAAGTCTGGCTTCCTCTCATTTATTTATTTTTCTTCCCCTCCCCTACCTCTCCTTTTAGATGAACACATAAGAAGAGCCAAAGCCTCTATATATGAAACCAGTGACATTTGCATTCCCTGCAGGCACACCCTCTTACCTCACTAGCCCTGGCTTTATTGCATCTGAGGATTGAAAACTTGTTTTCAGACTTGATTACAAAATTGTTTCAAAGATGTTATGCTTGAATAAATTGTCTGAAAAGAAATGACTGAAAACCTTCTTAATGGGCACAGTTTTAGCTCCTTCTTCCCCAAGATGCCAAAACATCTTACAAGAAACATGAGAGTTAAGTATATTGTTTGTCATATGGAATCTATCCCATTGCCTTGGAGTTACATCTCATACGTTTTATCTCATGCTAGTGGGTTGCATTTCATTATTTTAATCAGTATGCATCAACCCTGGGGAATATTGGAAAGACGGAAATTCAAGCACAGCCTTACAGTATAGTGCAGTGTGAGAGAAAGGGCGCAGGATTTGTTTCTTAGCCTCTATGGATCTCAGTTTACTATCCATTCAATCAGGAATGTAGTACTTTTCTCACAGAAGCTGTGACAAATGTATACAAAATCTTTGAAAACTAAAGTGCTAGAGCATTTTTCATCACTGTTTTAATTATAATAAAATTATACAATAATGGCACAGGAAGGGACCTTGGGAATAAACTAGTTAGGATTTAAGTGATGGGGAAACTGGGGACCAGAGGGATTAAATGGCCTACTTGTAGACATACAGCATGTTGGGGGCAACTCAGACTTTGAATCCTTCCCAGATACTCTCACTACTACAAGGGCCATGCAGATAAAAAAAGAGAGAGACTGGCTGCCAGTTGAGGAAGCAGTGGAGTGTACTGGAACTGGACTGTTGGGAACTGGAAATGCATATGCCCCATTCAGAGAAGACAGATAATATTTGTTTCTGGGTAATTTTTTACCATATCACCATGTAGGTCCAAGATTGCCAGATCTTTTAATTATTTCTAGAAAGATCAGAAATCTAGATTTTTTTGATATGTAAAACCTCCTAATTTTTAAATGATATTTCTCTTTTTTTCTTTTATTTTTTTGCGGTACGCGGGCCTCTCACTGCTGTGGCCTCTCCCGTTGCGGAGCACAGGCTCCGGACGCGCAGGCTCAGTGGCCATGGCTCACGGGCCCAGCCGCTCCGCGGCATGTGGGATCCTCCCAGACCGGGGCACGAACGCGCATCCCCTGCATCGGCAGGCGGACTCTCAACCACTGCGCCACCAGGGAAGCCCTTTAAATGATATTTCAATTTTCTAAATAATGTTGTGTAGGTCAAACAATATCCGAGGGTCAAAATTAGCCCATGATTTACCAATTTGCAACCTGTGGGAATGTCCTAATTCTTTCTCATGGTATCAAAGGCCTTTCGTGATCCAGCCCCTGCTTCCTTCTCAGCTCACTTTCCAACTGTCCTTGCCTGTGCTTAGGCGCCAGCAGCACTGAACAGCTTATAATTCTACAAACACACCTACTGATTCTAACGAACATGCCCACTGACTGTCACTTGCTCATGTTGTACCTTATGCCTGCAATGAACCTTTCTCACATATTATATCTTATCTTTCTACCGGGAACTAATCTCTGAACAGTCTCCCCACCACACCACCACACAATGTGTTCATCCATTATATTCTTACAATGTCCTGCATGTATTCTTGCATTTACCTCATAGTATGGCAAGTACTTACTTTATGTCTGTTGTTCCAATCAAAATCTCAACTAATGTTGAGAAATTAAACTCTTCATTCTTATTCCAATGTGACCATTGATCACCCTTCCTGAACCTCACTCTGCTTCTTGACTGGTCTTTGACTCAAAGTACTGCTGATCTGCTGAAAGAGATGCTGAAATCTTCTCTCTGTGGATGACTTCATGAGGGACACCCTCCCCAAGGACCCAGGTAACTTTATCTCTTCTTTTGATGGGAGGCTGTGTAAAGCAGTCCACCTCCTGAGCACAGTCTTCCGTTCAGCACCTGAGGCCAGTGTATTCCATGTTCAAGTCCTGCCCTTTTATGTTGTTTTCACTTTTGTTCCTGTCCTATTTGTCCTCCAAAGTAGTGAAGCTTTCCCTAACTGGTACGGGTCACTAAAGCTAACTCTTGGAGCTCTCATCTGATTCACTGCAGTTTGGGATCTCACACAGAACTATGATCCTTCACTGCAACAATGACAGGTCAATGGAGGGGGAAGTGGAGGGTGAGGTCAACTCTACCTGAATTGTATGGAGCTATGGGGGATGATAGATTGATCAAAGGAAAATCGTGGTGCTGTTAACTGAAGAAAGGTAAATGAATGCCAGACAGACAAATACACAGATAATCACTGCACTAGATCCTCCTAATGCCCAGTCCAAGATTTCTTCCACAGCTCCCTATTATCCCAATCTGAGCGGCTACTTGATTGTCTACCTTCAGATTCTTGATGTTTCGTCAGAATAAACTCTAATTTGGGTTGTTTATCATAATAAAGCCTTTGATGTACAGTTGGAAATAATTCACTTTAAATTGGCAGGACCATGGACAGCACCCAAGTTTGCACCATAAATTCTTTTTTTTAAAATTTATTTATTTTACTTATTTATTTTTGGCTGTGTTGGGTCTTCGTTGCTGCGCACGGGCTTCCTCTAGTTGTGGCAAGCAGGGGCTACTCTTCATTGCGGTGCGTGGGCTTCTCATTGCGGGGGCTTCTCTTGTTGTGGCACGCGGGCTTAGTTGCTCCATGGCATGTGGGATCTTCCCGGACCAGGGCTCAAACCTGTGTCCCTTGCATTGGCAGGCAGATTCTTAACCACTGCGCCACCAGGGAAGCCCTAAAGTCTACTCTTTATCATCATAAATTGATCAATAATGGGGTGCGCAAAGACTATGTGTTGCTTGTACCTTTTCAGATCTTGAAAATGTGTATTTATAAGGAAAGCGATTGCACCCTCTGCAGATGTTTAGCAAGTTTGGTAGGAAATCATTCACATTTGACACCCTCTGTGTCCTTGTTTCAAGTGGATTTTGGCACTTACATCTTTGGCCCTGTAATCATATAAGGGACTTGAACTGCAGAAATGCCTGGTATGATGCTGGATTAAAAATCCAAGACCTGGATTCTGGACCTGTACTCCTTCTGTATGTATGACTATGGTGTACAGTACTTGTTAGATTCTGGTGGATACAGAAACCCAACTCAAGGCCACTTAAACACCAAGGTCCATAGATTCTATGGGAGAACTGAACCACTAAGCTGCAGGAGATCAGAAATGCACCTGAGCACCTGGAACAATCAGGGACTCAGGCTCAGTCAGGATGCACCTTTCACCTGGTCTCTGCTCCTCCCAGAATGCTGGCTTTGTTCTCCTTTTTTCAGACTGGTTTTCTCTGCCTTTCTCAGCTCTATATTGTTACATTTACTTATTCACTCAATAGTTGTTGCCTTTCAGCCTGACTGCATGGCGGGCACTGCTCTAGGCACTAAGGAAATAGTAGTGACAAGGAAAATGTCTGCCCTCAGGGAGCTCGTGTTCTCGTGGAGTGGAAAAAGTCACAGAACAAACGAATGTACAAATAATATATAAGGTAGTGTTAACTGCTATGGAGAAAAATAACCAGTATAAGGCGTTAGGGAGTGCTGAGTGGTTGTGGTGGTAGTGGTGGTGTGTGTTATTTTATAAAAGTGGTCAGGGAGACCACTTTTAGGGAGAAAGTAGTAAGAATATTTGGTGGAACAGCAAACACAAAGACTCCTAAGTGGGAACATACTCTTGACATGTTCAAGGACAAGCAAGGGGCCAGTGTGCTAGAGTAGAAGTGGGAGAAAAGAAGAGTGCTAAGAGACACGATCAGAAAGGTAACAATGCCCAGACTATATAAATCCAAGATCGTTGTAAGGATCTGGGTGTTTACGCTGGGATGGAAAGTCACTGGAAAATACTGAGCTGAGAAGTGAAAGGATCGGATTCATGTTTTAGTAGAACCACTCTGGCTGCTGCATGGAGATGAAACTGTAGGGGGGCAAAGTGGAGGCCTGGGTCCTATTTAGGAGGCTATTTCAATAATCTAGATAAGAGATAACGTGGTAGAGTGGGTGAGACATGGTCAGAGGCTGAATATATTCTGAAGGTAGTCAACATGATAGGCTGAAGCATTGGATGTGGAGGTAAAAGAGGAGAGAACCAAAGGTAGCCCAAGATAGAGAGTAGAAGAAGCCTGGACTGAGCCCCAGATGTCTTCAACTGTTGGAGATTGGGAGCTGGGAACAAATCTGCAAAGAAGGCTCAGAAGGAATAGTCAGCAAGGTAGGAAGAGAAGCAAGAGACAATGATATCCCACAAGTCATCTGGAAAAAATGCAGGAGGAGGAATTGATGAACGATGCTAAATGCTGCTGAATGGTGGGGAGAAATGAGGCCTGAGAACTGACTACTGGATAGGACCACAGGGGGTCATAGGTGACCTTGATAAGAGCTGTTTCCAGTGAAATAATGGAGACAAATGCTCTAAAAGCTGTACCACTGAAGAGGTGCTAAATTCTCAGTTCTAGTTTTTAAAATCCTAAAGATGGACCCTGATTAATGTGGCTCAGATCAAGCACTCACCTTTAGACCAATAAACTATGGCCAAGGGGAAAGGTAATTTGATGGGTTAGTGGTAGACTGATCAACAGTGGGGGTTCTCAGGCTGTAATGTAGGAACATGGGCACCTAAGATATATGTGCAGATGGAGAAAGGGGAAAGGAAGGAAGAAGGGGAGGTCACCAAGGCTCTCCCCAATATTGGGTCTGTAACTTAAACTTTAATTATAAAATGGGGTTAAAAGTCCCAGTTTTACAGAACTGGTGTCAAAATCAGATCAAAAAAGAGAATGTGATGAATGAGCTCTGCACATACTGTAACTTCTATATAAGCATGATAGGTTACCACAACAAGCATAATTGGTTACCATCATGATGACAAAATGGAAGTGCAGACCCATGTGGCACATCTTCAGGCATCACTCCCTGGCCACATTGTGCCCCATAAAGAAGCATATATATTTTAAACAACTATAGCTGGATGTTCTGGCTAGAAGAACACAATTCTTTTCCCCAAGTCTAAACACTGGGAGCTCTTAGGAAAATGTACTCCTACTAGCTCTCAAAGCAGAAAATTGAAAAAGCCATCCCAAGGGTAGCATAAGTCAAAAACGACAGAAAGACAGAAAGAAAGGAAGGAAGAGAGGAAAGAAGACTGAAGAAAAAGAAAAGAAATGGGAAAAGAAAAAAAAAGAAATCATTGGCAAGGAGGGAAAGGGAAGAGGCAGATAAAAGAGGGAAAAATAGTTGATTTCATTTATATATAATATATTATTTTATTTATAATTATTCTTATATATAAATACATGTGTATATATACATTTATATATGTACATGTGTATATGAATAGATATATGTATATATTCATAAATGTGTGCATAGGTAGAGGGGTATGTAATCTGTCCCACACTGGACTATGAAGAAAAAAGATTAAATTTTATGTCCTCCTCCTAAATCATATAACTGAACAGTAAACTGCTTGTTATACTGCAAAATACTGTGTTTACTAGTAATATAAATCAATAAGAATGAAAGACAATGAAAAGTAAAAAAAATTAAAACTAAAAAAAATTAAAACTAAAAAAGAAGAAGAATCCCCTGTATGCACTGGGGATTTGTCCTTATTCTTTCTTTCTATTTCTGACAAGGCATTTCAAATCTGAAGTCGTTTAAAGATAAAAGAGATCTTGAAGAGCACTAGCTCCAAATGAGCCCAATTACTCCATGACTGTATGTTATGAGCTTAAGGGGGCTTATTAATTCTTTGATATGAATGAGCCCTGTTTTAAGAAAGGTTTGAGGAAACTTCTTTCCTATCCTCAGAGAATTAATTTTTAAGAACTGCTAAGACCTGTCTGACTTCTTCTCTGGGAATTGTATTTTACCAAATCAGGAATTCTCTGACAAGTTCAGAACGTGAATATGTTACTCTTTTTCTGTGATATTCTCATCTTCTAAAATGAACCACACGGGGACTTCCCTGGTGGCGCAGTGGTTAAGAATCTGCCTGCCAATGCAGGGGACACAGGTTCAAGCCCTGGTCCAGGAAGATCCCACACGCCACAGGGCAACTAAGCCTGTGCGCCACAACTACTGAGTCTGCATTCTAGAGCCTGCGAGCCACAACTACTGAGCCCACGTGCCCCAACTACTGAAGCCTGCGCGCCTAGACAACGTGTTCCACAACAAAGAGAAGCCACCGCAATGAGAAGCCTGCGCACCGCAACAAAGAGCAGCCCCCACTCACCGTAACTAGAGAAAGCTCGCGTGCAGCAACGAAGACCAAACACAGCTAAAAAAAAAAAAAAAAGAACCACACAAATCAAGATAAAAGACATTGAAGTTTTGAAACCTCAGACATAAAGTGAGTTAGTATCATATTAGACTTTATTATCTTCTGTGTTTCCTTTATAATCATGCTTATTACTATGTCATCCCTATATACCCAAGAGAGATAAATTCCCATGATGTTTCTCTTTTTTAATATAAATTATCTATACTTCTTCCATAGGGGATACATTTTCCACTTATGACACCTAAAGAACTAATCTCATAAGAGCCTTTAAGACAGAGTAAAATAAAGAATTAAACTGTTAAAATGTCCATACTAGCCAAAACCATTTATAAATTCGATGCAACCCCTATCAAGATTCCAATGGCAGGACTTCCCTGGTGGTGCAGTTGTTAAGAATCCACCTGCTAAAGCAGGGGACACCAATTTGATCTCTGGTCCAGGAAGATCCCACATGCCACGGAGCAACTAAGCCCGTGCACCACAACTATTGAGCCTGCGCTCTAGAGCCCGCGAGCCACAACTACTGAGCCTGCATGCCACAACTACTGAAGCCCGCGCACCTAGAGCCTGTGCTCCCAACAAGAGAAGCCACTGCAATGAGAAGCCTGCGCACTGCAACGAAGAGTAGCCCCCGCTCGCAGCGACTAGGGAAAGCCCATGCGCAGCAATGAAGACCCAGAGAAGCCAAAAATAAAAAATTAAATTAAATTAAAAAAAGAAGAGGAAGATTCTAATGGCAATTTTTATAGAAATAGAAAAAAAAATCTTAAAATTCATATGGAACCACAAAAAACCCTGAACAGTCAAAACAATTCTCAGAAAAAAGAACAAAGCTGCAGGCATCACACATCCTGATTTCAAACTATATTACAAAACTATAGTACTCAAAACATTATGGTATTGGCATAAAAGAGACACATGAAACAGAATTTAAAGCCCAAAATTAAACCCATGCATGTACAGGCATCTCATATTTGACATGGGAGCCAAGAATACTCAATGGAGAAAAGATAGTCTCTTTAATAGACAGTGTTGGGAAAGCTGAATATTCACATGTAAAAGAATGAAAGTGGACCTCTATCTTTTTTTGTTTGTTTCTTTTTTTGTTTGTTTGTTTGTTTTTTGCGGTACGTGGGCCTCCCACTGCTGTGGCTCCTCCCGCTGTGGAGCACAGTCTCCGGACGCATAGGCCCAGCGGCCATGGCCCACGGGCCCAGCCGCTCCACAGCATGCGGGATCCTCCTGGACCGGGGCACGAACCTGCGTCCCCCACATCGGCAGGCGGACTCCCAACCACTGCGCCACCAGGGAAGCCCGTGGACTCCTATCTTACACCACTCACAAAAATTAACTCTAAATGGATTAAAGACTTGTAAGACCTGAAACCATAAAACTCCTAGAAGAAAACATAGGGAAAAAGCTCCTTGACATCGGTCTTGGCAATGATTTCATGGATATGACACCAAAGCACAAGTAATGAAAACAAAAATAAACAAGTGGGACTACATCAAACTAAAAAAGCTTCTGCACAGCAAAAGAAACAATCAACAAATGAAAAAGCAACCTACAGTATGGGAGAAAATATCTGCAGACAATATATCTGATAAGGGGTTAATATCCAAAATATATAAGGAACTTAATGGCAAAAAACCCAAATAATCCAATTTTAAATGGGCAGAGACCCTGAATAGACATTTTTCCAAAGAAGATACTCAAATGACCAACAGGTACATGAAAAGGTGCTCAATCAACGTCACTAATCATCAGGGAAATACAAATAAAAACCACAATGAAATATCGCCTCCTTCCTGTTAGGATAACTATTATCAAAAAGACAAGAGATAACAAATGCTGAGGAAGATACAAAGAAAAGGGGATGTAAACTGGTGCAGCCACTATGGAAGACAATATGGAGGTTCCTCAAGAAATTAAAAATATAACTACCATGTGATCCAGCAATACCACTTTTGGGTATGGATCCAACAGAAATGAAATCACTCTCTAAAAGGGATATGTGTACCCCAGATTTACTGCAGCATTATTTACAATAGCCAAAACATGAAAACAAACTAAGAGTCCACCAATGGATGAATAAAGAAAATGTGGTGCATATATGTACATATACAATGGAATATTATTCAGCAATGAGAAAGAAGAAAATCCTGCCACTTGCAAAAACACGAATGAACCTTGAGGGCATTATGTTAAGCAAAATAAGTCAGAGAAATACAAATAATGTGTGATCTCACTTACATATGGAATCTAAAAAAACAAACTGAAATAGAAACAGCAGATTGGTGGTTGCCGGGGTGGTGGGGTGGGGGAAATGGGTGAAGGTAGGTACAAACTTCCAGTTTTAGGATTAATAAATTCTGCAGATGTAATGTACAGCATGGCAACTACAGCTAACAATACTCTATTGTATATTTAAAAGTTGCTCAGAGAGTAGATCTTAAAAGTTCTCAGCCCACACAGAAAGAATTTTAAGTATGTGAGGTAATGGATATGTAATCTAACCTTATTGTGGTAATCATTTCACAATATATACATGTATCAAATCATAACACTGGACACCTTAAACATACACAATGTTGTATGTCAATTATATCTCAATAAAGCTGGAAAAAAAGACTTAAATGTTCTCAAACTGGTATTAAAATTAGTAAAAATAATTTTATCTCTCTTAGTTACAGACTAGATTCCCTACACTTTGAAATGCCTCTCTACCCTTTTTCCGCACTCTCACTCAGATTTTAACAGTATGTGTCATAGGTGTTACTAGTTTGAATTCTTTGCTGCCCCTCCTTCCAGGCCCCTCCCTCTGGAAGGTTATCCCTTGACCCATGGGATCCCTTGACCCATCCCTGACCCCTTGACTTCAGGGTTGGTCATGTGACTTGCTTTGGCCATTGAAATATGAGAGAAAGTAATGTGTACAATTTGGGTAGAGCTTCAAGAGTGATCACATGGCTGCCATCTTCTCTTTTCCCTGACCACAAGACCAGCAATGTTCCACCTAGACTGCTCTCTTACTGTGAGTCCTAAAATGAAGACAAATTGGAGCTGAGCTTAAATGGACCCCTGATGGATACACAGCATGAACAAAAATAAATGTTTATTACTATAAAGCTCTGAGATTTCAGGGACCATTTGTTACTGCAGCATAACTTAACCTGACAGAAAGTGCTTTATAAATTATTTTACACATTATGTTTATGTAATATAAGTATTACAATAATAGGCAAAAATTATAAGATCTCCAAACTTTCTGGGCTCCTAATTTTCTGGTAGAGTTTTTAAAAATGAGAATAGCAATAAGAGTACGCCAAGTGAGTTGGAAAATTTGTATTACAAACCAATAATTCTTAGATTATTTTTCTCCATGAACCACACTGTTAATATTACATTTACTTTAGGTCAATAAAAGGACTCCCCAGGGCTAGAGGGGTCTTGTCATTTTATAAGAGGAACTCTCAGAACACACCTACTAGACCAGACTACTCAAGTGTAGTCTGTGATCTTTTCTTCATCATTCTTCAATGAGATAAGCCCAGAAATTAGGAGTGTGTGTTTAGAAGCTGTTATAGCAATTTGACATTACCAGAACATCCAAACTCAAGGTTATTCAAATTGTCTTCTTGAGTGAGGTAATAGAACAGTGTGTGCATTGTCAGAATGATGTGGTGAGTCACATGTGGCACAAGGTGCATACTAAGATTGGTCTTCCACAGATCAGACACACACACACACACACACACACACACACACACACACACAAATCCCGGCTCTTCGCCACAGACAATTTGAAAAGCATTGACCCAGAAGCTGCCTGGAAGTCATCAGAACAATCATTGCACTTAGCATGATAAGAAACCTAATACAGGACCTAAACCACACAGAAACACTATAAAGTTGAACTGTTCTCTTGGGAAAATCCATGGCCATACTAACAATCTTCCTGACATTATCTGTCCCACTGGATATTTATAAAGGCAGACAGTAGTAATAACATTTCATAATTACCCACTGTGTGTGGAACACTGTACAATTCTCAGGTTATGAAATACTGTGTCACAGAATGCAGAATACATTTTCTCTCAGAAGCAATTTTACTAATCGTGGGGAGAATCCTAGCCAGCTGATTCACTTTGCTATAAAGCAGAAACTAACACACGTTGTAAAGCAATTACCCTCCAATAAAGATGTTAAAAAAAAAAAAGTTGACTTGATCTAAGAAGTAGCTGAACTCTATAATTTTTTATACTAATTTAACTTGTGGGTCTCTAGAACAGAAATTAAGGTGATAGGGTAAGAAGGAGGGGAAAGAGAAACTGTTAAACTATGGTAAACTTTTCTTTTAGATTCTCTCACCTTCTTTTATTATCTTCTATCTCTCCATGCCTTCTCAGCCAACCCTCTCTCCTCTTATGTTCCCCTAGTCTTCCAAAACATACCACTCATCAAAATTATTTCATTCCCTTTCCTTCAGTGTAGGCAATTTCAAGTATTAAGGAAATAAGTAGATTGGATTATTTTACACTTAGGTGTAGATGACTAATGGCCTCTTAATCCTTCTAGAGGTATCTATCTTTTTTAGAGAATATGCTTATTTTAACTCAAACCTCAAAGGAGAAGTAAAAGGAAATGAAAAGAATATGTTTGGGAAAACAGAGGAAACTATTCTAGGTCAAGGAGGCAGGATGACTCTTGTCCGAGTTACCTCCTGCCAATCACTTCCTGCTTTTCACAATTTCCCCCCTTTTTCTATTTCTAACATAGAATCCCCAAGTTCTTTTCATACTGACTCTCAACACTAAAAATGGAGGCAGTCATTGGTAAAAAGGAATCATTTGTACATGAGGTATAAGGCAAGGACAGTTTGCATGAGTGAGAACTGAGGGAGGAAATACACAAATAGTTGGAAGAGAAAATATCTGGAACACCATAGATGTTGAAAGCTGAAATCAGAGACCTTAGAGATTATCTGACCCAGTATATCCCTGAAAGACAGCAGGCCCTGGGCTCAGAGTCTTCAATAGGCAATGATCTCTTTGTAGCATTTAAATTAAAACAAATTGTTTTGTTTTCACTCTTTTTTATTTTTACCACGATCTTGGAAGGTGGTGTTGCTTTTCAATTTGTGATAGTGATAGTTTTCTTTTAAAATACATTAATTTAGGAAAAATAAAATTAGTTCAAGGAAAATCTTAGGTAAATAGTATAAGTGGTACATAGATGTGGAAAAGAATTATGAAGGTGGTATGCAGAATCTTGAAGCTGGGGAAACAGTGATCTAGCCTGAATGAACTTCACACTTGAATTTAAAACTGAGGAGAGAGATATGCATGCATATGGGGGGGAAAGAGGCAGGGGTGACCCAGAAATGGTATTAAGATAACACACAAACCTGTCTTCTGTAGGTGGTGTAGTTAAATTCCTCCAAACAGCCCCATGTGCAGAAACTATAAAGGAATGTTAGAGCTTATAAGCTGCAGTGACACATCACTTAGGAACCTCTGTTATATTTGCACACTCATCCTACAGCATTACCAGAATCAAGGCATCTTTTTACCTCTTCCTCCTATGAGACAACCCTTAGGGATTTCCCACTATTTACAGATTTTCAGCACACGTTTCTATTTGTGGCCAGAAAAAGGATAATCCTATAAGAATAATACAGGAAGTTTACACATGATATTGTATATATTTTTAGTCTAAATAACAATAATAAACAACAATTCAGCAGGATCTGGCTTAATTCAGGTGTTGCCAATAACTATGGGCATACAGTATGAATTCATACTGAATCAGTGTGTAAGAGTTTTAACCATTCATGTAAAATAGCTTTGGTTGAGCTCAACAAAGGTTTATTAAAAGCCAAAATATGTTCCAGGAATTGTGCTAGGTGTTGAGGAATCATGATCAAAAAGACTCAGTCCCTGCCTCCAAGGCATCCACAGCTGTACAAATTAAATATGAGCCATGCTATACTCATGACATTTTTCATAGCTCATAAAACAGTTTCACTTTGGATTACTTAATACTTACAGAAGCACTGGGATGTAAAAGATGTTACTGTTATCCCCACTTTACAAACAAGGAAACTAAAACTTAGTCAAGTGGACTCGCCCAAGGTTGTTAACAGCACTATCAGTAAGCAACAGAGAAAAGTCTGAACCCAAGAATCCTGCTTCCAAATCAGTGCTTTTCCAGCAATACCAGCCACCTGAAATTATTTCTCTCACGTTTCTGCTTCTGGCTGTAATGAAGCAACATGTGCTCCTGTTGAGAACAACTTGAAAAGCCAGAAAAAAATACAAAAATGAAATCTATTTAAAGGCAGTAAGTCTATTTGACATCATTAGAAAATTGCCTTAGCAGCCACAATTTTAGAGTACAAGATCAGAGAGATGAGGGGACCCCAAAAATGTGGTCTAGCAGCCAGAAAAACAGTGTAGAAAAACAATGAACCCAAAATCTAGTTCTACTTGGGGGGGACTGATAAATTCACAAGTTCCTACCCAGACTGATCAAGAAAAATATGAAGAGAAGACACAAATTACCAACATGAGGAGTGAAAGAGAGGACGTCACGACAGACCTAAAAGATATTAAGGATATAAGGATATATTATGAACAACTATTATTGTGATAACATAGATGAAATGGACACATTCATTGAAAGACACATATTATCAAAAATTGACCCAAGGGGCTTCCCTGGTGGCGCAGTGGTTGAGGGTCTGCCTGCCGATGCAGGGGACACAGGTTCGTGCCCTGGTCCGGGAAGATCCCACATGCCGTGGAGCGGCTGGGCCCGTGAGCCATGGCTGCTGAGCCTGCGCATCCGGAGCCTGTGCTCCGCAACGGGAGAGGCCACAACAGTGAGAGGCCCATGTACCAGAAAAAAAAAAAAAATTGACCCAAGAAGAAATAGAAAACTTGAACAGCCCAATTTCAATTAAAGAAATTGAATTCATAGTTAACAGCTTCCACGAAGAAACTCCAGGCCTAGAAGACTTCACTGGTGAATTCCATCCAACATTTAAGGAAAAAGTAATACCAATCCAAACACATATTTTTGAGAAAATAGAAAAGGTAGAAACACTAAATCATTTTGAGGCCAGTATTACCCTGATTCCAAAAACTGACAAAGACATTAAAAGAAAATAGAATTACAGATTATCCCTCATAACATAGATGTATAACTTCTTAACAAAATATTATCAAATTTAATCTAACAATATATATTTATTATATTGGGTAATATATATCCAATAGGGATAATACGTCATGACAGAAGGGGTTATCCTGGGGATATGTGTTGGTGTATCATTCAGGGTCTAACCAGTAGAGAGAAATCACACAGTAATTTAAATGGGGAAAGTTTGATTTAAAAAAAATCACTAATTCAACAGGGGAGCAACTATAAATATATAAAGAGAATGCTAAAGAATAAACCAGCCCTGACAAAAGTACCCAAGGACGGACAAATTTAGAAGGTCCTTTCCCCAAGGCTGGGACGCAGACCCAAGTTGGAGAAGATATAGTTATAGCCTACTCGACAGTGAAAAAGTTCTCTGGGTTGCCCAGGCAAGAACTGGTCCACAGTTACCAGGCAAGCAAGAAACACCCTCCCAAGGTTCAGATGGGCCAAAGCTGGTATGCGGACATGAGGAGGGAGTTCGGCATTAGGACCCCAGTCACTAAAAGGGCAGCACGAGGCTTGGACCATGAAGTGTCTGCCCGGGGCCTGAGTAGGATCTAAGACAAAAACAAACACGTTCTTTGAAAGAGAACATAAAATAAAGATACTTCCAGACAAAGACAGTTCATTGCCATGAGATCAACACCACAAGAACTATTAAAGGGAATTCTTCAGGAAAATGAAAAATGATCCCAAGCCAAAATACAGAATGCAGAAAGGCATTAAGAGCACCAGAAAAGGCAAATACATGAGTAAACCTAGATGAATACTGACTATATGAAAAAAGTACTAGTATTACTACTATTAATTCTGTCTTGTGGGGTTTTTATGTAAAATTAAAAATGCATGACAACATAAACATCAAATGTAAACAGAGTTAATATGTTCTAAGGTCTTATTATGTGGGAAGTGCTCATTTATATTACACACTAATAACTCAAGAATGGATGTAGTAATCTCCAGTATAACCACTAAAGGAATAAAGACTGTATACCAACAAGTTGATTGGAATTAGAAAAAATACTTGATTATACATATATATATATATATATATATATATATATATATTCTTTTTCAGATTCTTTTCCATTATAGTTTATTAGAAGATGCTGAATATAGTTCACTGTGCTATACAGTAAATCCTTGTTGGTTATCTATTTTATATATAGTGGTGTGTATATGTTAATTCCAAACTCCTAATTTATCCCTCTCCCTGCCCTTTCCCCTTTGGTAACCATAAGTTTGTTTTCTATGTCTGTGGGTCTATTTCTGTTTTGTATACACGTTCATTTGTATCTTTTTTTTTGGCTGTGCCGCGTACCTTGTGGGATCTCAGTTCCCTGACCAGGGATGGAACCCAGGTCCTCAGCAGTGAAAGCATGGAGTCCTAACCACCGGACCACCAGGGAATTCCTGTCATTTGTATCATTTTTTAAAATTCCACATATAAGCGATATCATATTTGTCTTTCTCTGTCTGGCTTACTTCACTTAGTATGATAATCTCTAGGTCCATCTAGTTGCTGCAAATGGCATTATTTCATTCCTTTTTTATGGCTGAGTAATATTCCATTGTGTGTGTATACCACCTCTTCTTTATCCACTCATCTGTCAATGGACATTTAGGTTGCTTCCATGTCTTGGCTATTGTAAATAGTGCTGCAATGAACATTGGGGTGCATTATCTTTTCAAATTATGGTTTTCTCCAGATATATGCCCAGGAGTGGGACTGCAGGATCGTATCATAGCTCTATTTTTAGTTTTTTGAGGAACCTCCATACCGTCCTCCATAGAAGCTGTAGGGAGCTTGTTAAATTAACTGTGGGTTTATTCACGCAGTATAATATTCCGTAGCAGTTCAAAGGAATGAGGAAGATTTCTTTACAATAAGACCTGCACAAAGGAGTATTGAACAGAAAAAGGAATGAGGAAGATCTCTGTACGTAACACTGAGTGAGCACCAGGATAAATGAAAAAAAGTGAGGCCTAGAACAGGGCTTGTAAAATGTCACCTTTGTGTAATAAAGGGAAGGAGACTGTAAATATAAATATTTCTTTCTATTTCCTAAAAAGAAGCAACTAAAGGATAAACCAAACAGTAAGAGATATGTGCTAATTGTTACATATGGTGGGAGGTAGGGGAGTAAAGGAAGAAAGGAGATGGAGAATTCTCTGTGCTGTTTTACAGTTTTGATTGAACTATGTAAAAGTTTTACATATTTTAAAAATTACTGAATTTTTAAAAACCAATTTCTAAAATTTGAAAACCACTTCCCTGGCGGTCCAGTGGTTAAGACCCTGAGCTTCCACTGCAGGGGGCACGGGTTCAATCCCTGGTGGGAGAACTAAGATCCCGCATGCCACGCAGTGTGGCCAAAAAAAAAAAATATAAAAAAAATTGACACCAAATGGAAACCTATGATTCTAACTGTATATCAAATTGATGGCATAAATACACAGGGCAAATAATTATTTCAAGTGACTTTTTTTAATTCAATTGTTTTATTCAGGTAAAATTCACATAACATACAATTAACCATTTTAAAGTGCACAGTTCAGTGGCATTTAGTGCATTCACAGTGTTGTGCTGTTTTATTATTTTTGACTCTTAGGTCGTTTTCCTTGGAATTCTACCCATGGGGTTTTTTTTCCTTCTAGTTTTGTTGAGGTATAATTGACATACAGCACTGTATAAGTTTAAGGTGTACAGCATCATGATTTGACTTACATACATCATGAAATGATGACTACAATAAGTTTAGTGAACATCCATCATCTCATAGAGATGCAACATTAAAGAAATAGAAAAAGATAATTTCCTTATCATGAGAACTCTTAGGGTTTACTCTCTTAGCAACTTTCACATATAACGCATAGATGTGTTCATTATATTTATCATATTGTACTTATTTATCTTATAACTGGAAGTTTGTACCTTTTGACCACCTTCATCCAATTCCTTTCCCCCCACCCCCAATGATCACAAATCTGATCTCTTTTTGTAGGAGTCTGTCTGTTTGTTTTTGAAGTATGTTGACCTATGACACTACATTAGTTCCTGGTACCCAACATAATAAATCGATATTTCTATACATTTCAAAATGATCACCCTGATAAGAATAGTTATCATCTGTCACTAAAGATATTACATAATTATTGACTATATTCCTCACACTATACATTTCATACCCGTGACATTTACTTTGTTACTTAAAGTTTGTACCTCTTAATCTCCCTCATCTATTTCTCTCATCCCATCCCCCCAACCCGAGGAAACACCTGTTTATTCTCTGTATCTATGACTCTGTTTCTCTTTAGTTATGTTTGTTGAGTGACTTTCAAACACAGAAATTTGACTATATATCCCTTGTGGTATATATCTGGGTGACAAAAGAACCACAAAGAATTCTTAAGCTGCATTCAGTGGTCTTATTATTAGAAGTAATATTGATACTTTTTAAAAACTATTATATATACATTATAGGATTAGGAAATAAATACTTCAATTAATGTCTTTGGGAACCACGATTTTCGAAGTAAAGAGAAAATTGATATGAGTAAAATCAAAGAAGTTTAATCAAAACTCTGTAATGTTAAACTTGAATTGATTCATACCCATTAGGATACCTACTATTAAGATAACAAGTATGAGGATGTGGAGAAACTGGAACCCTTGTGCTTTGCTGGCTGGAATGGTGCAGCCAATGTAAAAAATGGTATGGCAGTTCCTCAAAATATTAAACATAGAATTACCATATGATCCAGCAATTCCACTTCCAGATATATACACAGAATTGAAAACAGGGACTCGAACAGGTATTTATACACCCATTATCGCAGCAGCATTATTCACAATGACCAAAATTTGGAAACAACCCAAGTGTTCATCAACGAATGAATGGATAAACAACATGTGGTATATACATCAATGTATACATAATTCACCCTTAAAAAGTAAGAAATTACATGCCACGACATGGATGACCCTTGAGGACATTATGCTAAGTGAAATAAACCAGCCGCATAAGGGAAAATATTCATAAATATAGTAAGTAGAATGGTGGTTTCCAGGAGCTGGAGGAAAAGGGAATGGGGAGTTAGTGTCTAATGGGTACAAAGTTTCAGTTTAGGAAGATGAGAAAGGCCTGGAGACAGATGGTGGTGATGCTTGCCGAACAATGTGAATGTACTTAATGTCACAAACTCATACATTTAAAAATTGTTTACATGGTAAAATTAATTATGAATATTTTACAATAATAAAACAACTGTACGGGAAACATCAGTATGAACTCATTATATATTTGTCTCTTACCATGAAATATGTATTTCTGAGGGCTGTCCACTAAAAAGGTCTAGAAGCATTGACAACCTAGTAGCAATGAGCCCCCCCATCACCAAGATCATAGCTTCTAAATACTATTCTCTACCAAGAGGAACCCGGACTCTTTTGAGAAATGGCTGATTCTAGCTCCAGGGCAAGAAATGTAAGAGATGGTCTTGGGACATCTTGCTGACCCAGAAAATAAGGACACTACTGAAGACAAATAGTTCTGTCAAAAGGACACAGGAGTCAAAATGAAGGGGCTCCCATTGACCAAAGATGGGACAATTTGAGCAAGGAAAAGAATCATGATTATAAATGACTGAAACACATAAAACCATCCACAACGCATAAATTCATGTGTTCATAATAATACTAACAAAAAATAAGAACACAAAACCTCATCAATCACCATTGGATGTTTCTAGTGTACCAATTCATTACTGAGAAAACCAATAAAGGGAGGAAATTAAGCATGAATCCTGCCTTTTCCATACAAACTCTTTTTCAGGGTAACCAAACAGTTGATGAGGTAGAAATTCTTTTTACGGAAGAATCTCAGCAAATGTGTTCAGAAGGAATGATAGAATTAGAATGAATTAAACAAAATGGTATTAAGCAACCATCACCAACAGATGCCAAAACAATATTCAAAAGGGTTGATGGGTGAATTTATCACGGATGAATCAGGCTGGCAACATCAGAAGCCACTGTTCAATCTTAGCATTGCTAAACATCAAACCTCCAGATCTAATCACCAGCTTAGAGGAAAGAGTGGAGGTAGAGAAACAAATTAATTGCCACCATGAAGACACACATATACTAAAATTGGAATGATACAGAGAAGATTAGCACGGCCGCTTTGCAAGGATAACACACAAATTCGTGAAGCGTTCCATATTTTAAAAAAGAAAGGAAAAAAAAGAAAGAAACAACCAGCCAAATCCAGAATATGGGGAATTTTGTAGGACAAATGACCCCTGAACAAATGAGATGAGGAGCATCTGTTGTAGAATAAAAGAGACTATGCAAAATTAACAACCCAGTGTAATGTGTGGACTCATTTGGATCTTGGTTTCCAGAGCACTGTCCTCTGTGTTTCTGGTTGGAACTTGCCCTGTGGGTCTTGTTGGTTGAAATCTGCTGCTGTGAAGATGTATTTCTGTCCTTTCCTTTACTTTGTTAGAGCCAGAGCCAATGGGCATCTACCCACAGCCTCCGTCTCACCTCAGCTATCGCTAAGTAACAAATAAGTGAGTCTCTCTGCATGAGGCCAGTTCACATGGTTTCCCCCCAGACTCTAAGAAGAGTCCCCTCATCCTGCCATGACCATTCTGTAACTCTCAGCTCAGCATCCCTGCCACCAGGAACAGAGAGTGGTTGAGAAGTGAAATCTCAGAGCCTCTTGCTGCCTGATCACACTGTCCTGCCACATTTGCGTTGATGTAGTTGCACCCCAGGTTGGTAAAGGACAGCCTGGGAAGCAGCCTCATAATAGGGAGTAGGGGACAGCTGCTATCCCCTTTTCTCTAACATACACCCCCTTCCTGGATGAAGTCTGCCTGGAGAGAGAAAACAGGACCAACATCTCTCCTTCTCTCCGTTTCTTCCTCCCACCATTCCCTTGACTAGAAAGTGGTAAGTTTTTCTTCTAATTCCCCTATGTCTTAACCTCCTGCTCCAGTAGAGTGACAGCTGCTATAGATAGAAGGGTATCGTTCTTACACTACAGGAAAATTCTGTGAACTGGATCTTTTGATATTCTAGTGGGGAGATGAAGGAATATGGAACATTCTTTCTCACAATTATTATTATTAATATTATTATTATTTATTATTATTATAATATATAATGCAGAAGTGTAATGTTAGTACATTTTTATTTCCTTTAAATTCCTTCTATAACAAATCCTAATCTCCTAAGCATATGAACACCTTGGCCTAGCAGGGCAAAGAACATATGCTCAGAAAGGAAAATGAAAAAAGCACATTAATAACTTTCATATCACAACTCTTATCTCCTAATCTCCTAAGCATATGAACACCTTGGCCTAGCAGGGCAAAGAACATATGCTCAGAAAGGAAAACGAAAAAAGCACATTAATAACTTTCATATCACAACTCTTATACACATGCGCACACACACACAGAGACTTACTTGGAATTATAATATGCATAGTTTAAGTTTTATCTTTTTAGGTTTAAAAATAATAAATGACTACATCTTCATTGTAAAAAGCAACCCACCCACTGTTTATTAATTTTGCTATCTCAAAACATAGTGGTATGTGTGTGTTTACCATTTTCCCATGTAATTTAATATTCTGCTAAAATATGCTTTTTAATCCCTGAGTTGTGTTCCATTGTCCAGTGTATTTTTACACACTTAATCAATCTTTAGCCAATCCACTATACTAGACAGTTAAGTTGTTTCCAACTGAGTTGGGATGAACAGCCCTGTAGTATTTTTTTGGTATAAATTTCTAGAAGTAGACTGGTTGAATTAAAGAATACAAACACTTTTGATGGAAAGATTACAAAATGCCTAATTATCCTTAGAAAAATCATAGCATTTTCCAGGTCCACCAGCAGTGTGTGACACTGCCCATTTTTCCTTACCTTCTCTAAGTTTATAATTAAAATGTTAAAACTGTAAATTTTATAATTGTGAATTTTAAAATATTTTATGCTATTATATACAATGGAATATTACTCAGCCGTAAAAAGGAACGAAATTGAGTTATTTGTAGTGAGGTGGATGGATCTAGAATCTGTCATACAGAGTGAAGTAAGGCAGAAAGTGAAAAACAAATACCGTATGCTAATGCATATATATGGAATTTTAAAAAGTGGTACTGATGAACTTAGCGGCAGGGCAGGAATAAAGACACAGACGTCGAGAACAGACTTGAGGGCATGGGGGGGAAGGGGAAGCTGAGATGAAGTGAGAGAGTAGCACTGACGTATATACACTACCAAATGTAAAATGGATGGCTAGTGGGAAGCAGCTGCATAGCACAGGGAGATCAGCTTGGTGCTTTGTGATGACCTAGAGGGGTGGGATAGGGAGGGTGGGAGGGAGGCTCAAGAGGGAGGGGATATGGGGATATATGTATACATGTAGCTGATTCACTTTGTTGTACAGCAGAAACTAACACAACATTGTAAAGCATTTATACTCCAATAAAGATGTGAAAAAATAAAATAAAATATTTTATGTTAAAATATCTTTGTTCAGCTGGTAAACAAATATTGGTTTAAATGTTCATTTCTTTGAGTACTAGTGAGATTGAAAAATTTTTCATATGTTTCAAATACATATTGACCATTTGTATTACTTTAAATGATATCTTCAGATGAGAAAATTGAGGTTGAGAGAGATTAAATGACTTGTTCAAGGACACACAGCTTCTACGAAGCAGATAACTTATTTTTTTCATGTTTTAAAATGAAACGGAATTGCTCTTCAGTTTGTCAGAGTAAGCAATAAAGCCTATGGGGCAAAGTTCTGTTGAATCCAAGAGTTCAAGGATATCTAACTAACATGTAAGTCTCTTCAGGCCAAATCATCTTTATAAAATATTGCTTGGAGAACTATTTCGAAGATTTAATGAATTACAGTTCTTTTACTCCGTAATTTTTAATTCCAAGAGAAATCCAAATCAAGATTGGAAGATAAAAAAGAGATTGCTAAAAAGGGCATCTGAATATGCTGACAGCATCCTTCTTACCATCTATCAGTCATGAATGGCTGCACAGCTGTAGATGCTGAAGGAGACTCTGGTACCCATGACCTCCTTCTCCCCATTACCACAGCCTGAGGACAAAGCATCCAACTGCATATGTTTTATGGTGGTAGAATGCAACCAGCATATTATTTTGAGAGATGCTCAGAAGCTGATGCCTTACTTTTTGTTTCTGAATGCCCCTTTCCATTTCTATCCCAATTAATATATAAGGCCAGGTTGTCACCTGCTCATTTAACCTTGTGTGGCAAAGTCGAAGTCTCCGTTCTTTAATTACTAACAAGAGAGTCCATGAGTTAACAATTTAAAAGGGGGGGTGGGGAACAATAACAATAAAGGAAATGGCATAGTTACTTAAATGGCAGAAAGAAAGGAAGGAAGGGAGGGAGGGAGGGAAGGAGGAAGGAAGGGAGGGAGGGAGGATAAGAGCAAGCAAGCGCACTGGCAAAATGTAATCTAGTAAGAACTGGCCAAAGGTGTATTTCAGCAGGATAAGGAACGTGAGGGACCTGGAAAAAGGGAGGTGTTAACATCTACTGGAGGGGGTAAAATTCTAACACTTCTTTCTACTTGGCTTTAAGATCTTATCCCAGGGGAGTGAAGTTTTTGTTCCAGGAGCTGAGTGGTCAAGATCCCCTCAGGTAGAGTTTACAAGGGAGATGCCTCTTCACTCTCGTCGAATTTGTGATCATTTGTGTCCATGACTATCCCAGGCTAAGAAAGTAAGAAAGAATGGAACTTGAGCACTAGGGGTCTCCAATTTCCCCCCTTCCCAAAGTGATGCTTCCTACACCATTTCTTGTCTTAGGCAGAGAAATAACATAGAATTATTAAGTTCCAGTAGCAGCAATGGGGAGAGGATTCTAGAGTTCAACCACTGCCCCATAAAATGTATGCAGTTTCCACTTCAGTACAGCACTGTAGGACACCATAGTGTCTCTTGGATGTGAACGGAGGGATTCTTGAAGATCTTGCATAAAGTAAAATTCATGTAACTCAAGAGTAATTTTCCCATAACAATTCTGTATTTGATCCTCATATAAGAGGTGGTGGCTTAATGCAGCAGTCCCCAACCTTTTTGGCACCAGGGACCAGTTTTGTGGAAGACAATTTTTTCACAGACCGGGGTGGGGGTGGAGTGGGGGGGGATGGTTTCGGGATGATTCAACCTCATTACATTTATTGTGCACTTTATTTCTATTATTATTACATTGTAATATATAATGAAATAATTATACAACTCACCATAATGCAGAATCAGTGAGAGCCCTGAGCTTGTTTTCCTGCAACTAGATGGTCCCATCTGGAGGTGATGGGAGACAGTGACACATGAACTGTGTTGCTTAAGTCCAGTCTACGCCGTAATCTCGTTTTGGTTGCTGTCACTGCAGAAAACGCTGCTTCACAAAGACAGGATGTTGGAAATGGAAGCAGGCTTTTCAGTTCTTTTGTGGCAATCTCAGGATATTCCGCCTTGACTTTAATCCAGAACGTATGGAGATTTGAAGTTGTCTCAAACATACTTTTAAGGCCACCATCATTTGAGATCTCAAGCAGTTGATCCTCTTCTAGCACAAAGTCGATTCACCTGGCTTATTCACAAACCGGTCGCGGATCCATTCCTTCCCAGTTCGGGGGTCTTTTGTGGTTGGGAAGTAATGCTCAAACTCTTCTGAAAGCTGAGATAGGTGATAATGCACCAGCTGGGAGAAAGAAGGCCCTGGCTCAGTCTCTTTCAAAATCTCTGCTAATGTTTGAAACAAGTCAAAAATCCTAATGTTCACTCGTCGGCCCCGTAATTCCAGTTTGGCTTTGAATGCAGCCACTTTATCTGCCGTCTTGAACACAGCTGTCATTCTCCCCTGAAGTGACAGATTGAGTTCATTGAGCAGGTTGAATATGTCACACAAGTAAGCAAGTTTTGCGACACATTCTGTGTCACTGAAATGTGAATGTGCTGCCAGGGGTGACTTTATCTAAAAGAAATTTCTGGAGCAGCTCTCGTAACTCAAAAACTCTGGCCAGTGATCTACCTTTAGTAAGCCATTTCACTTCTGTGTATAAGAGAAGACGTGTGTGCTCTGCGTCCATCTCCTCACAGAGCTGCGCGAACAGACGTGAGTTAAGGGCATGTACTTTAATGTCGTTGATAATTTTAATCACATTCTGCAAAACACTGTTAAGTTCAGGTGACATTTTTTGGCTAGCCAGCATTTCTCTATGGATGACACAGTGCGTAGACTCACCTTCAGAAGTGACCTCTTTGACCCGAGTAGTGAAATCAAAAAGCCATCCAGTCATAGCAGCCACTCCGTCTGTGCATATACCAACACAAAATGACCAATTCAGTTTTCCTGATATGTAATCATTCAAAGAACTGAATAGTTCTGCAGCTGTGGTGTTGGTTGGCAACAAAAGTGCACATAACATGTCCTCCTGCACATCCTCCTGAAAAATATATCGCACAAAAACAAGCATTGTTGCCTTGTTGTCAACATCGGTAGACTCGTCAACCTGGACTGTGTACCACGGTGACTCATTAATCCTAACAATTGTGCCTCAATAGCCTCTGCTATTTCATCAGTTCATCTAGTTATGGTGCTATGTGAAAGAGGAACATGTGCCACCTTTTGAACTGCAGCCTCTCCTAAAAGTTCATGACAAATGTCCTTAGCAGCAGGCAGGATCAACTCTTCACCAGTAGTAAAGGGCTTCTTAGCTTTAGCAATGCAGTTAGCCACTAAGGACCATGCTGTCGGTGCAGACACATTTGATGAAGTGGTGGCCTTCAATAATTGCTTCTGTTCTTCGTGTTCACGTTTCTTTCTTTTGAAAAACTCCAAAGGTTGTCTTTTAATGCAGGGTGTTTGGTCTCCATGTGACGAAGCAGTTTTGAAGATTTCTTGGCTTCGTTGGAGAGCCGGTCACCACATATTATACAAAGCGGGCTTGGAGAATGTGAATCACCTGTTGCAATGAACCTGTAATTTAAGTAGGACTCTTGGTATTTTCTTTTAAATGCAGCTTTCTTTTTGTTGGCAGTCTTAGAGTCTTCTGCTGTCTCATCATTGGGTCTTTACCCCTCTTCAAAGAGGCTCTCCAGTGATGTTTGTTTTTTACTCATTTTGGCTAGGGTTAGCTTGTGGGCTTACCAAAACTGTGACTGAGACAAGTGTGCAGTGTGGGAAAGAGGCACGGACGGAAGTGGTACATAAAATAATGGGTGGGCCAAGTGTGGACTAAAATAAGTGTCGGATTCTGACTTAAAGCCTGCCACCAGATGCAGCTGTACACTGAAGTACATCAATTAACTTGCCACTATAAAGCCTGCCACCAGATGCAGCTTGTCACTTGCCCCTCACTGATAGGGTTCTGATATGAGTCTGCAAGCAATTGATTTATCATGGTCGCTGTGCAGTCAAACTTCTCTGCTAATGATAATTTGCATTTGCAGCCGCTCCCCAGCACCGCCTCAGCCCCCCCTCAGGTGATCTGGCATTAGATTCTCATAAGGAGCGCGCAACCTAGATCCCTAGATCCCTCGAATGCACGGTTCACAGTAGGGTTTGCCACCGCTGATCTGACAGGAGGCGGAGCTCAGGCGGTAATGCTAGCGATGGGGAGAGGCTGTAAATGCAAATGAAGCTTCCCTCACTTGCCTGCTGCTCACCTCCTGCTGTGCGGCCCAGTTCCTAACAGGCCATGAACCGGTATCATGAACTGGTACCAGTCCGTGGCCCGAGGGTTGAGGACCTTTGGTTTAATGCAGTTTGTGCATTTAGCTTGAGCAAGACCACCTAGTTCAATCGATCCTTCTCTTACTAATGGAGGGAACTTAAGCAAGGTACTTAACCTCTTTTTGCCTTAGATTCCTCAGCTGTAAAATGAAGATAATAATAATACACAATATCTCACTTGATTCTTCCAGCAGCCCCATGAGGTAACAATAGTCCCTACTTCATTAAGTTGTTGTGAGGACCAAAGTAGTTACTACGTATAAAGTGGTTAGAAGGGTGTCTGGCAAATGTTAAGTGTATTATAAGTGTTTGCTTATTAATTACCTTTTATTACCAGCTAAAGTGGACCTGCCATGTAGCAATAGCATAAACATAGTTTATAATTCACTTGGCCCACGTGCTTTGAACTTCTTCGATTCTTGACTTTTATTTTTAATTTAGGAGATTTTAATTATTTCGAAATGAGTGTATATGTTTAGATTCTATTTTTCTTTTTATATTGCACTATCCTAAAATTGCATAATTTAAATAAGCATAAAATGAATATGTACTATATGGGCTTTAGGTGTGAAAGTACAATAGATTCAGGGTCCACTGATTGTAATTCTAAAGGCAATTACTATTGACCAATATACAAGGGTTCTAGTAATTGTGCAATTTGCAGAGACGTGGATGGACCTAGAGACTGTCATACAGAGTTAAGTCAGAAAAACAAGTATCGTATAATATTGCTTATATGTGGAATCTAGAAAAATGAACTGATGAACTTATTTGTAAAGCAGAAATAGACACAGACATAGGGAACAAACATATGGATACCGGGGGGGAAAAGGGGGGTGGGATGAATTGGGAGGTTGGCATTTACATATATACACTACTATGTATAAAATAGATTACTAAGGAGAACCTACTGTATAGCAGAGGGAACTCTACTCAGTGCTCTGTGGTGACCTAAATGGGAAGGAAATACAAAAAAGAGGGCATATATATATACGTATAGCTGATTCACTTTGCTGTACAGCGGAAACGAACACAACATTGTAAAGCAACTATACTCCAATAAATATTAATAATAAAATATATGTATACCAGGGTTCTTGTGGGTGTGAAGTGGCTCAGGGTGTGTTCATGACAGGCAGGCAACGAGAGGAAGTAAAAAGATGCCTGTCCAGGTTGACCCCCAAGTAAAACTCATGATGACGCTTGTATGCCAGACACTGTTCTAAGTCTTTTACATACATTCTAGTATTCAGTTCTTACAATACCCTCATGAGATAAATACTACTAATGCCCCCATTTACAGATGTAGAAACTGAGACACAAAAAAATTTAAGCAACTTGCCCAAGGTAACCCAGCTGGTAAGTGGTAGTGCTGGGATTTAAACCTAAATATCCTACTCCCAAAACCCAGGTGTAATTATCTCACTACATACACCTCAAAAAATTGTGATGTACAAAGTCTGCTTAGATTCTTCCACGCTTTTCTCTTTAGGACCTCTTTATTTCTTAAATACAGCCCTATCCACACTGTAATGGGCACAGGTATGCTTATGGTAAACACTTTAGAAAATACAGAAAAATAGAAAGCAAAAAGATTCAAGTAATAATATCACCCCAAAATGACCACTGTTAAAATTTTGTGTTTCCTTCTAGACTTTTTTCTAAGTACATGGTTTTGCTCTAGGTTTGTTTTACATAGTTGTGATCACGTGATATATACAATTTTCATCTTCCGGTCTTCCCTCATATTATGACATGTGCTATCCTATGCTATTAGAAATTTCATAAACTTCTTTTATAGACGCTGCATAATGTACAGTTACGTGGCAGTTCCATAATATATTTACCACTCTTCACCTTGAACATCTGAGTATTTCCAGCTTTTTTACTGTGGGATGGATGTCTTTGTCCCCTCTTTCTCAATAGTTTCCCTTCTTCTGACATTTCTTCAGATCTTTCCCAGGCACACAGTGACATTGGTGTCCCTCTAGCTTTCCTTCTCTCAAAATTTATTTTTTGGAAAGGAGCTGATAAACTCATTCCTACTAAAGTGTACATGGTTCACAAAACTTATTTTCTCTTCAAGGACACTTCTGTCAATTTAAGCCAAAGGAATGGAGCTCTAATTGTGAGGGGTTAGTCACCAGAAAATCTAGCTGGGAGATTCCCCCACCCTCCCCAATCAGAGGAGACTCTACAATAGCAAAAAGGTGCAGGGCTGACTTAACGTTAGGAAAGCTAATGAGAAGGCAGACTGGAGCTGCAGAGGTGGTGGCGTGGTAAAAGGGAAGGAAAAAGTTTTGTATAAGCGAGGGTGAAAAAACTGGGTAGAAGAATGGAAGAGAATTAGAAAATTCACTTAGCTGCACTTACCTAGTTTCTCCACCTCTCCTGTGTCTGCCTTTCCAAAGCATCTGGCCTTAGGGATGGGCCCGCCCACCTTCTCCTCAGAACTGCTCGGTCGGTTTCTCAGTCCCAATCATTCTGCCAAGTCTCACAGCTTTGGGGCCTTGCGCGGCCACGGAGCCGGTCGCAAGGAGCGGCAGTGAAGTTCTAAGAGGGCCCATTCCAAGCCCTGGGTCCACAGACCATCCTGTGGGAGCGTCACCTCCCTCGGCTTAAGGAGGAGAGTTAACAATACCTGTGGGGGCAGGGGAGTTTGAGGCCTCGTGTGAAAGTTCACAAAGTCCTGTCCTGCTCACCGCCCCCCCAGCACTCTTTTTTTCCCCCTCCTCCTAGAGGTTTCTAGGAGGCTTTCCAGGCTGCTGGCCAATCCGAGGCTGCAGTGGAGAAGCAAATGGGACCCAAGACAGAACTCAGTTCCCCACGACTCTCCCCACTGCGATGCTGCACTAGCAGTGGCTGGTATGGAGAAAGAGGAGGCGTGCTGGTGTGCCGAATGAAGTCCAAGCCAAAGGGGCCAGCGACTCCGCCCCTCTGGATTAGGGAGAGGAGGAAACCATAAATCCGAAAACCTAGCCTGACCAATTAAAAAAAAAAAAAAGCGAGAGGCTCCAGCCTAAGGCTGGGGAGGAGCACAGCGGTCCCTGAGTAGCCGTCCCCGCTGCAGCCACAGCGTGGGAGCCCTCCCACGCCTGCTCCACCGGGACCCCCAGGCGCACCACGCACGCACCCACCCGCCCTCCTCCCTGGGCCGGCCGCTCCTCCCTCTTTCCTCGCTGGTTGGCCGCGGCGCCGCAGAGCGCGGCGGCGGCAGGAGGAGCCGGGCGCGCCCGCCACGCACGGCCACCGAGCTAGCAGGGGCTGCAGGCGCGGCGCGCGAGCTCAGGTGGCGGCGGAGGCGGCGACAGCGGCTGCGGCAGCGGCCAACGCACACCCTCTCCCCAGCGCGCCCGCATCCCTCCTGCACTTAGCCGCGGAGCCGCCGGCGGTTCCCGGGCTCCACCGGCCTCCGCGCGCACGGCCGAGCCCCACGCACAAGAGCGGCCGCCTCTCCTGTGGTTCGGAGCCCGGGCGCCAGCTATGGGGAAGCCGGCGAAGAAGGGATGCGACTGGAAGCGCTTCCTGAGGAATAATTGGCTGCTACTCTCCACCGTGGCTGCGGTGGTTCTAGGTGAGCTGCGTGGCGGGTGGACGACGCGCGCACCCTCACGCCCTCTCAGCGCCCAGGCCGCGTGCGGGGCGGGCGGGTGCGAGGGTGGGCGCGAGGGTGGGCATGGCGCTGGCGCACCCGATGCTCGGGTCCCTCGGCTCCCCCTCGGCCTCGGACACCACGCGGGGGCTTACCCTCTAGGGTGTTGATTTCTGCGTGCAAAGAACAAAGCTCCTCCGGGACTCCCGTTTGGGTGTTCCGCGAGCTGCGGGTTCCTGCTTTACCCAAAATGGTCAAAGGGGCTTGCAAGGGAGAAAGGGAAGCAAGAGCTCTCGGTTCTTCCCGTGTGGAAGCAAATGTGGTTTAATTTTTTAAATCCTATCTGCTCCCCCCTTTTTTTCCTGAACCATGCGTTGTCCGGACAGGGATTGAGTGTGGATGATGGTTCCCGATTGGACTGGAAGAGGCACCTGAACCTCAGGGATGGTCCGGTTCCCGCGGGGAGGGAGGAGGTGGATGTTACCTTCGGTCGGTCACCCTGGGCAGTGCCTGGAAAGTGCCTTCCCACGCGGCTAGCCAATGCCCGCACTGAGGCACGGAAAACGTGCCAGATTCGTGCTTGAATTCAGGAGTATGTAGTTGTGGCCCGCAGGATGTCAAGGGGAAGAGAGCTATCAGATTTCTCCCTTTCCCCCGTGCAAATCTACCGAGGTAGCCTCCCTGAGCTTCCTTGCTCTCCACATTGGTTTTCTATTGAAAGTAATTTTTAAGTCATATGCGCTTGTTTTTAAACAAGGTGTATTTAAGTGATTCATTCCTGAGAAATCACTGGACTAGGTGAATGTCAGATCCATTGCTCAGAGGTATGAGTTGTTCCTATTTAGACTCTGAATTTCTGCCAGGTTGTCTGTTTTACACCTTGGGCCCTGGGATGCTCCTCTTTGGCGTTGGCGCCTGACTGCCTCCTTTCCTCTAAGAGTTGGCACAGGTGGGGACACCCAGCAGGTGAGGCTCCTTTGAAAACCCCACCTTCCATTTGGAAACTGGAGCTGGGGAGAGGGTTAGCCTGTACCTCTCCCAGCCTCATGCACTTTTCTCTCCAGCTGCTGCTTCTGAATCTCAGAATATTTGGTGTTGCCTGCTCCCCCTCTTGGTGCCCAACCCCCCGCCCCCCCAAAAAAAGTCTGTGGAGGTTAATGGATTCCTCAGGGTCGGATTTGTTCCTCCAGATCCTTATGCAAAGTCAAGTCAGGTTTCTAGTAAATAAATAACATTCTGGAATTACCTTAGTAGAGGCCACGTGTGGGAGGAAAAGAGAGAAGTAGAGGAGCAAGTCTTGACTGCTTAACTCTTTTCCCCAAGAAGAACCACATGGTTTAGGGCATTTGTTTTGTTTTGTTTTGGTTGGTTGGTTGGCTGGTTGGTTGCGTTGGGTCTTCATTGCTGCACGCGGGCTTTCTCTAGTTACGGCGTGCGGGGGCTACTCTTCATTGTGGTGCGTGGGCTTCTCATTGCGGTGGCTTCTCTTGTTGCAGAGCACGAGCTCTAGGCATGTGAGCTTCAGTAGTTGTGGCGCGCGGGCTCAGTAGTTGTGGCGCACAGGCTTAGTTGCTCCGTGGCATGTGGGTTCTTCCCGGACCAGCTTGAACCCGTGTCACCTGCATTGGCAGGCGGAGTCTTAACCACTGTGCCACCAGGGAAGTCCCTGGTTAGGGTGTTTTTAAGGGAATAGTTATCCCACCCCATCACGTTTTAAATAACAGATGCCTCAGAGAGAGAGTGATTTCTTTTCCCCACAGCCAAATAGCTGAGATGGCCTTGTTTGTTTTCCTAGTGACAAGATTCCAGAATTAATTGTTAAATCCCATTTTAAGGATGGTTTTGGGTAGCCTGGCATTTCCCTCCCAATCCCCCATGGGCGTGAAATGATCCTGCCTTTTCAGCTGTGAGGTTTTCCAGAGATACTCACCTATTAACCAAGTGTGGCACACTAGTGTTGAGTTTACCGATTCACTGGAGGCTGGTTTGGCAAAGATTTTGAAAATTGTCCCCTGGCCTTTGGAACTTGTTGCATAAATACGTCTTCAGAGTCACGGGAGATAACATGTCTGTTTTGCAGACGTGGCCTTTGGTGTCAGATGGGCAATTTCCTCCAGTTTTAATGTGGGTAAGCCCCAGGAGCTTGATTCAGATACTTTGCTCCAGAAAGGAAAAACACCATATAAAAATTGTAAGCGCTCAACTGAAGTCTTTCAGCACATTTGCAAAAGGAGCAACGTCGGGCAGTCCCTGAGCATTTCAGCTCCTGGTCTGAGAAGTCAAGCCTACACCACCCTCAATGTGTCCATCACAAGGCACTTCCCAGAGTCCTCCTCTTTTCCTCATTCTTTGGAACACTGGGCTTGAGTGCAAAAATCATACCTCTGTCTGTGTAGAGTCTGTGCTAACTCATTCGTTTAAACCCAGAAGTGACATTGCAGCTAACTTATAACAGGGGTGCTAAGTCCATCCATAAGCCCTTTAGGCCATGATAGTAAGTTTATTTTTATAACAGTCTTGATTGATACAGAAATCACAAGCACTCTCATGTAGCCTCCTTTCTGAACCTTTCAGTATGTGGATCTTAAAGAAGAAAAAACAGTTAAACTTATTTATTACCCTGACAGAATATCATCTCCTGATTAAAATTGAAATGTTTTGTCCCTGCTATAATTCAGCAGCACTGACACTTTAAAATATTTTGATTTTTGAAGTGAGGGGCAAAGGTTTTTCCCAGCCATCTTAAAGCCTCTGATTTTTGAAGACAGCATTTGAGGGGAAATGAAATTAAAAGTCATCTTTATTAGGTGTAAAAGTTAATTTCTTTCATGGACAAGGAGATGCTAAAAGCTAAATACTTCCTCATATTCTTATTCATGAGATAAAGGGATTGAATAGTTAAGTGACCATCTTTGTTAATTTCTGTGAAACCCTACAAGGTCCTGGAAATAATATCTTGGATTTTCAGGTGAGAGGCCTTTACTAAAATCTGATTAGGAACAATTTTCATTGCATCTATTACAATTCTTTCAAGCTTTTTCCCTGCTTCCGTAGTGTAGTAGTATGAGCACAGAGCCTGGAGTCAAGAGTTCTAGATTTGAATTCTGATACTGTCATGTTCTACCATTTAGACAAAATCTCTGATTCTCTGGAATCCTCAATTTCCTCATCTGGAAAATAGGGATATAGGTCATTACCTCATTTGCTATTAGAGTTGTTTAAGATAATGTGAAAATATCTAGTTGTGTGACTGGCATATAACAAGTACTCAATAAATGTCATTTTAAGATGATTTGAATAATTTCATTGTGAGGAAATTAATATTTTCTTATAAAATAAGGTCTCTCGTGGTCTTTCTCTGTTCTGCTTGGTGTCCAGCCTAGAATTCTGAGTCCAAGGTGATTCAAGTGTTTTGATGACGTGTTCTGTCTAGGTGAACACCAGCCTCCAGAGAATTATTTACTGTTTTAAAAGGATATGGAAAGGATTAATCATTTTGTTTTGTGCCCCATAGCCTGATTCTCATTTCACTTAACAGGGCAGAAATTATGAGGGAAGAATTTTAGTGCTTTCAGTGGGAATTCTGTGCAAGCAGAATCTGTGTGTGATAATTCTGTGTCCGAGCGTTGTGATTCAAGTCAGCCAGTACTGATCATAGCGTGTATAATGTTGGTAAAGCACTCATGGAACCCTCACCCCGTTCACAACATAAAGCCTGATCTTTCTGTCCAGGTTGTGCTTTATCTCAGTGCTTTATTTCAGTCGTTTGAAAAATCTGATTTCCAGGTTGTGGATTTTCAGGAAAGGAAATAGCTGTTGTTATTTACAGGACAGAGCTGGCAAGCTTATTCATCCGGAATAATTTTCTTTGGCGCACTAAAGAAAGGGGTCATTTACAGATTCAGATTCCATTGTCCAAAATCGAGAACAATTCCTTCATGTTCTTAGTAATAACCCTTGCCCTACCCAGCCTTACGTCTCCTACGCCAGAGCTCTTGTATCTGGCAGTGCTAATTTGAGTCATGGTGTAAGCTCTCTTGCTCAGTTTCTACGTGTCTGTGAAGCTCCTGAAGATCGGGGATCGGGCGGGGAGACGACTGCAGCTCAGCGTTCAGAATGTATTTTGTTATCATGAAACTCGTGCTCTGGCAGGTCTCAGGCCTGGTGCTGTTGGGCGTCTAATCAGCTCAGCCTTGGAATATACCTGTAGAGTAACCGATGCTTAAATCATTCGCTCATTCAACAAATATATATTGGGCACCTACTGTGTGCCAGGGACTGTTCTAGAACCAGGGCACATAACAGTGAACAAAATAAAAACCCCTGTCCTCATGGGACTTATGTTCAAGTGGAGACAAGCAGACAGTAAACCGGAAAAATAGGTAAACTACAATGTAGAGTATGTTAGATGGTGAGAGTGCTCCAGAGTAACAAAGCAGAGAGGGCGCTGGGGGATTGCAGGTTGAAATAGGGAGAATGGGAAGGCCCTGCTGGGAAGGCGAGAATTGAAGTGAGACTGGAAAGAGGTGAAGGAGCACAGATATCTGGGGAGATCCTGATGTGTTTAAGGAAGAGCATGGGGGTGGAGTGAGGAGGTGGGGGGAAGAGGCAGTAGGATGGTGTGAGTTCTTATAAGGACTTTGACTTTTACTGGGAGTTGGGAAACGATTAAAAGGTGTTGAGCAGAGCAGTGACATGGTCTGATTATCTTTTAATCAGCTTTCCCTGGCTGGCTGCTCTTTTGACCACAGACAGCGGAGACAAGTGTGGAAGCAGAGAGACCAGTTTAGGAAGCTAGTACAATTAACCTGCTATGTATTTTTTTTAATTAAAAAAAATGATTTATTTTATAATTGTTCTGTATAAGAAAGTTAGGATCTTGTTCTGCTATGTATTTTACACTTTTCTAATCTCATTTCCATCATGGCTAGTGAAATCTTAGGAAATACTTAAGAAAAAGCAATGAAAAAAATATTGCAGCTATAAAGTAGGCCTTATTGTTCACCGTTATATGGACGAGGAAACAGACTTGGAACAGTGCAGGACTCGCTCAGGATCACTCAGATAACAACTGGCAATGCCCAGTCTTCCTATACTTTTCCTTCCTCCCCCTTTGGACTGCTGTCCTCTGTCTTGTTCCCCATCTCCCTGTCATATTTGGTCCTTGCAGACCCTCCTGGAGACCATGGTGGTCTGGCTGTATGCCACATCAGGATAGGGTATGAGGATTCTGTAGTGTGCACTTTGGGCTGTAGTTGGCGCCTTTCTCCCCTGAGACTGAGAAGGGGCTGCAACATGCCTCCACAGGACTCTCGGAATTGCAGTGTGCCCTGGAGGAACACTGCTCCTGTGGGATTTGCCAGACTGATCAGCCAGACTGGTCTCCACTCTAGGCTCAGAGCCACCCTTACACCGCTGCCCTGCTATTCTTTCCACCTTCAAAGCCTGCCCTTTCTACCTTGTAACTAAGTGGCTTGGTGTGACTGGCACAAAGGGTGTGATTGAGGGACATGGGGGGAGAAAAAGCAAGGCTGCCACGGAGGTTGGCGGCCAGATCCTAGAGAGACTGGAATGCCACGCTGATAAGTCCAGACATGCTCCTGAGGACAAAACTGGACAATGACATAGGCAGGACTGTGCTTAGAAAAGATCCTTGAGGCAGATGGATGTGGAAAATGGATCCGAGAAGGGTGATCTTGCAAGTGGGCAGATCACCCTAGGGGATTACTGTTAAGGTCCAGGCAGAGAGAGAGAGAGATGGGGGCCTTAGCAGAGCAGCAGTATTGAGAGTGGAAAGGAAAGGACAGCTCTGTGAGGTGTTCAGCAGGTTAATCTGATGCGGCTTGGCTAGGTTTAGTCCTCGGGAGAAGGAGGTGGTGATGTCTGGCAGGAGAGGAAGTCCCGGAGGGGGCAGCAGCTTGGAAAAGAACTATCACGCTCTCCCACTGTACAGAACCAATGTCTTCTTGCTTTTTGTTACTGTATAGTTAGAGTGTATTCTAATTTCCTGCCTTCCCCACTGACCCATGAGCCCTTGAGAGAAGGAATTCTGTGTTGCCCCTCTCTATACCCACAGCACCTGTCACAATACCTGGTGGGCTCAATACATTTGTTAAATTGTTGTGTCATTTATGACTCAGAGAGATAGTTAGACGTTATCCTTGTTTATTGAATGAGTAAATGAGCCCAAAGCTAAGCTTGAATTCCACCATACATTCTTCTCTGCCTACTTCAGCCTCCTCTGATCTGCATCAGTAAGACAGATTAACACTTAGTTTACATATACTTATCAAGCATGTTAAACTTTGCTTCTTCAAAACTAGATTATAGACCCCTAGAGGGCGAAAGCATTCTGATTACCCTCAGCAGGCACTAGAAAATGAAAGGAGACCTTAAAGTAATGAGACTGACTCTAAAACACTATATAAAAAAGTGAATCTTTGTTTCTTGTCAGAAGGAAGAGAGGTTCAGATTAGCTGGAAGATCAAAGAGATTTCATTCATGTGCCAACTCCAATTTATAGGTAGTGGACTGTCTGGCGTGATATGTTTGTTGAGAAAGAAAAGTTCTGAAATTGATTACTGATGTCTGCCAAGGGCTTAAGGTCAGGAAATAGTGGCCTGTGCGCTGCATACTTGTTGACCCTGGGTCAGAAAGTCCCTGAAGTTCCTTCTAGCTTTAAAATCCCTTAGCTCTATGCTTGTAGAGTCATTCCTCAGTTCATTGCTGGGAGTTAGAGGAAGTCTTCCTTAGGGAACTAAGGAAGGGTTAAAAGTCATTACTGGAGGGTAAAATGACCTTGATGTTGAGTCATTTGTTCTACATCTGTGACTTGGGGTGTAAAAATGTAAATTGTGTGTGGGACTGTTACCAGGGTAATGTTCTATGTCAGCCTTAAATTATTCATCACAACAGTAATGTGAGGTCTAATAAACTTACGTTGTTTCTATACATGTATATATATCTTGCATGTATCTGCTTAATTAAGTACCTTTGAGAAGCCATCCTTTAGCTGACTTGTCCCTAGTTCCACATATTGAAGGATTAGGGAAACAATTTTGGGCTTTGAATGCCTATGCCTGGTGCTTTCAGTTTTTAAACCAAATCAGAACCCACCAGAGTTGGGGAATCACTGAAAAGATTCTGATTTTTGGCTGATCAAACTTAACCCATCTGTCAAAAATTTGAGCAGTGGGCATAAGAAATAAAGGAAGCTTCAAACGACGACATAAGATGTAGAAAATTATCACATGCCAAATTTGGATTTGGTGGAGCTCATATAGTAGCTCAGATGAGTAAAAACCTTGGGTTGCTCAGACACGGTGTAAATAAATGGGATTAGGAATTAGCTGTTGGAGAGCATATGCGTGCTCATATGAACACTTGCTTATTAAGAGAGAAAGCTTTCCATGTTAATTACTTGGGAGAAATTGTGATTACCTTTAGCAGAGCTGAGACTGAAAATAGCTGTCCTATATAGAGAGTCAGTGACACGCTGGCCTGGTGCCAGGCAGCTCTGTTCACCTGAGGAACTGCAGATCTCCCCCATGTTGATGTCGCTGGAGATCTGGGGTCACGAGTACCGTGGGGACTCCAGCACTCTCGAAGAAAATGAGCTCATCTTAGACGGAACTGAGTGGCCCACTTAAACTCCCCCGCAGCAATGTCTGTTAAAGTAGCAAGTCTTTTCAATGGCCTTTCCTATTTTGAATGTTAAACATACATCTAATAGAAGACAACATTGAAGACAGTTACTATTAAGCCAATAATTCACTTCGGAGCTGTAGTTTAGCACAGCAGATAGATTTAGAAGGAGCTGATTCATTATAGTTGCTGAGGAAAACAGCCCCAAACTGTGACAAAGAGTGCTCTGTTGTAATTAGAACGCTCCACAGTAACACCTCTGTTAATGGAAAGGAAGTGTTTCAGTGACTCACTCATTGCCAGAAATGTTACTACCCTACCTTTGAAAAATATCTGCCCACTGCCTGTTCCATTACCAGAGGTAGAATATTTCCTTTCCAGCAAATACTCCTGCACTTTCTGGGATGGGCAGACCTTGTCCCAGCTCACAGACACTTCATGCTGTGTATCCTGGGTGGTTCCTCTCCCAGGCCCAGCCCCAGTTGTGTGAGCTCTGGGCAGTGGTCCCCGCTCTGCCAGGAGAGTGGGGACTCTGTGCCTTGTTCTCTACCACGAGACCCAGAACCAGCACTGAGGAAACAAGACCCTCCCACCAGTCCCTCCACACTCAGGCTAAGGTCTTTGTTCCCAGAGCCCTTGTTGGTCAGAGTCCATAACAGGGTCCACAAGCAGGACAGTTGTCACAGCAGATTTTCCTGTGTCCAGGAAGGGTCCTGATACCAGCATCATGTGACTCTGCTAGGTCTGCATATTGAAGCAAAGTGGTGGCCTTTGAGACTGGAACTTCTATTCAGAAGTGACCTCAGCGGGGGTCTGCACCGTGTGTTAATTTTTACAGCTGCATTGAGACAACTGTGCTCTCAGGGGGTTAAAACTGTACTTACTTACTTGGCTAAGGAGGAAATCCTTAGAGGACAATGCTTAAATGAGATTATAAAATTAAATTATTTTTCTACCACTTGAGAGTTATCTGGTTACTTATAATTCAGTAAAGAATTAAGTCAACAAAAAAATGCACCATCACCAGAAATGCCAAACCACAAAAAGCCTAATCTCCGAGCATTACTGGAAAATAAACTGATTCTGTTCTATTTCTGTGGCTATTTCATATACTTAATTGTTTTCTGAGCCACGTAACCACTTTACAAGTTTCATATAAGATTTCCCAAATTATGAGACAATGAGGGAGACACATTTTCTCCTTTGAAAATTTCTTTTTCTGTGGGTAACCAAGCCTAATAGGTAATATTTATTGAGGGCTTATTATGACTTTTATGCACATTATTTCCCATTTGAGCCTTAGCACAATGAGGTAAGAAGTGTACTTTTTTTTACAGAAAAGGAGACTGAAACTTACAAGGCTTAAGTCACGTGAGGTCACAGTCAGAGCTGGGATTTGCACCCAGGAGTGACTCCAAAACTGCAGTTCTTAACTATTAAGCAAGGCTACTTCCTAATGAACCTTGATACACCTAATTGATAGTTCAGAGCATTCTTGCAGACTTCACTCTTGTACAGTAGGTAAATAAAGCCTAGTAGCCTCCTTCTTACTCCATCCCTTGTCTGTCTCTTGGCTTTTCTTTATCATGTCCTTCAACCTGAGACATTCTGCAGTATTTAGTCCTTCTCCTATTCATCTCCCATATAAACCTTCTATTTGAACTTATTCTAGTTGAGCTTGTCTAAGAGTTGCTTTCCCACGATGTGTCATACTCTCCTGCCCTACTGCTTTTGCTCATGTGTTTCACCTACTGTTATCCTACCCATCCTTGATGGTGGATCTAATTTTCACTTTTATCATATAGACTTCTCTGACTGCCAGTCAGAGATGATTTCCCTTCTCTGTGCTCATATAACCCTTAATTTATTTTCCCAAATTGTACTGCATTTGAACCACTACTCCTAATCCTGCCCTGTGGCAGACATCACTAATTGATTATAGGCACTCTTTACCTTGGAGCTTTGCTATGACCTCAGAATCCTCAAAACTCTTCTCTAGGCAACTACTGTTAATCAAAGGGAACTGGCATGTAAGACGAAAAATATTGTCCATTGCTGGGAAAATCTATTCATTTTGCAATTAATTTAAATTGAACAAGTGTTGATGTTAACGGGCAAGAGATGCAGAGTTGAAGTCTGTGTTTTGTCTTAGTCTGTCAGGCAATATGTGCACAGAAATCACTAATATGAGTGTAAGTGTTGTAAATGCTGCAGGAAAGCTACAACACGCCTTGGACCTTCAAAGAAGAGGGGGAATTGAGAAACAGGTGGAACTGGGAATTGGAGGAGGCCAGGAATGGCCTTGAGCAGGTGTGGTAGGATTTCTGGGCTTGAAGATTGGAAAGATGACAAACCCAGGTAGAGATAATGATATGAGTACCGGGGTCTTTATCTTGTGTCTGATTTCAGTATTGTATGAAACTATTTAATATATGTATTGTTATGTTTTTACAGCTTCTCTTTCTTATCTCAGTGTCCTGAGGGTTAAAAAAAAAAATGCTGTCTTATATGGGTCTGTCACACTCATAGCATCTAACCTGGTACCTGCTTCATAAGAGATGCTCCCAAATATTTTTGACTGATTATAGAACCTTCTTCATTTAAGAAGAGGTCAATCCTTGATGAGCCTATCCCATCGACCCCCTAGTTACCCAGTAAGTTGCATGGGTTTTTGAGTGAAGACCCTGAGGAACTCTTATCCAAGCTGGAGTCATCTGAAATATACTTTACTCCTAGTTTGGGGGCCCCAGAAGAAGGGCAAGCCTAATCACTAACAGTTCTGAAGCCATTTTAGTGTGAGCTCAGCATGACCCTGGAGCTTTCAGAATGGAGAGCATCTTTCTACCCTGAGGAAGATCTGACCTTCTCAGGAAACCAGCACAGGAATGAGCCTGATCTCCAGAGAGTTCTTTGGACTAATTAGACTAACTAATAGTTCCATACAATACTGAAACTGGACAGAATTAGAGAGATTGGAAGATCCATCTGGCTTCCCAAAGTTGGGCCATGGCGTGGAGCTGAATCACCCTTGGATGGTAGAGTCTTTTTGAATGTGGTATTTGGCAACTCCTATGTCTTTCAGTGAATTTTTTTCTAGGTTTTCCCCCTCCACACATCGTTTCACATCCCTGTCCAAATTCTGCCCATTTCTGTCCCTGTCTGGAGATTATTTCTATGATAAGAGATTAATTAGCCTGTCTGTGCTGCTTGTTCCAGTAGACCTTGAGCTTAAACAGCTTGGACAAACACTAGACTTGGTTGTTAAAGATTCTGAAGATGAGTTTTTACTTTTTTTATTAGCAAAAGTTAATTGTCAACCAGGAGACATAACAGGTTTGCTCCATTTCTGCTTCCGCTTCATTGATTTCTTTCTCACACCTAGAGAATTTCCTGAGGTTTCATCACATGGGAGAAATTCTGAGTTCCACAGAGTAACAGAGGTTGAGCTCTTGTTTGTTGCCAGTGCAGAACACACAGTCCCCGAGAAACATGCCCAGGTCTTCTCTGTAACTGGTTTGCCATTTGCATTGAATATAAGTATTTGCCAGTAATCTCTAACTAGCTTGTTTTTTTTTGAAAAAAAAATTAGAAGTTTACATCTACTGTTGTTTAAGTGGAAATGATTGGGTAAGGTTTGGCTGCGTTGAGTCTGTGTTGCTGTGCGTGGGATTTTTCTAGTTGCGGCAAGCGGGGCTACTCTTTGTTGTGGTGCATGAGCTTCTCATTGCGGTGGCTTCTCTTGTTGCGGAGCACGGGCTCTAGGTGCGCAGGCTCAGTAGTTGTGGTGCACGGCCTTAATTGCTCCGCGGCATGCAGGATCTTCCTGGACCAGGGCTTGAACGCATGTCCCCTGCATTGGCAGGTGGATTCTCAACCACTGTGCCACCAGCGAAGCCCCCTTGGCTGCTTTTTAAATTGCAAGTAAGTAACCATAGAAGACTGGATTTATTGAATCCAAGATCAAGATCCTGCAGTGCTCATCGCTGAGTTTTTAAAGGCTTTTTGAATCCTGTTCAGGGCTCTGTGTTCTAGGGGAAAGTGTTGGTAGATCACAGTGAATTTTGCAGTGAGGTTTGCAGCTGTGACTTTTTGCTTAGATTCTCTCTCTTTCTCCCCTTTTACAGCCTCTCCCCATGCCCTGGAACATCTGTTCATGAGGGCAATACTGAGAAAGGAGGCTGAAGATCCTCACAAACGTAAAACATTCCAAGATTCCAAGAATAAACGAAATCCTCTAGTATTACTGTGAAAAGATTATACTCACCATGTTTGTTTCTTTTTTTTTTCTTTTTTTAGTCTCTGCCAGTCATCTTAAATGCATTTATACTTATCTCTAGACCTTAAATCTAATCCATTGTTTTTATCAAATGAGCTAAACATGTGGAGGTACTTTATAAAACTATAAAGTGTCTTATAAATGTTTGTTATTGTTTCCCATAAACAAAGAAAAAAGGGAGTCATGCAAATTGTAAAACTTGAGTCCTGGTTACAATGTTATTCCTTGAAGACACTAATATACAATGTTATCATCGTGTGTTTTCTAGGGCCCAACTCTCATCCCTGTGAAAAGACATCTGGCCCTTTTTAGCTATATGACATGTTTAATATTCTATACATGAGTGTTCTTTCCTTTCAGAGGTAATAAACAAGCTGGTCTGTCTTTGCCTTTTTTCTTTCAGTGAGGGTTAAGAGAAGCATCTGAGGTATTTAGAGACAGAAATCCCTGACCCAAACTTTCAACACTGGGTACCACGTTCATTTTAATTTAGGAAATATTATACAGTTCTTCAAATACACCTTAACTCATTTGAAGATGAAAGTAAATATTTCTGCAGTCCTTCTGGGAGTGGGGAAGGAGAGGTCAGAGTTAAGGCTCCATAGAAGTTAGGAGAAGAGAGGGATAAACAGTTGGCAGGCAGGAACATGGTAAGAATAAGCAGGTGACACAATTTTGAGGCAGAGGTGAGGAATGGGCTGAGAAAGTTGGGGAGTCCCAGTTACTTAGACTTAGCACTCTGGATGCAGGGTTCATCAAGATGGGAATTCCAGGCTTGTGACAGGTCTAGAAAATCCAGGATGACTGGCTCCCTTCTCTCTCGCAGAGGTCCATCTCTTTCCTGCTCTCAAATTGCCCCTGACTAAACCCCACTGTGGGGTAGATGGTCAGATTTCTTTTACACATGGAAAGAAGCCTTCCTAAGATTGTGTAATGAACCAAGAAGGTGTTTATGGGAGTTGTAAAACTGGTTACTGTAAAGAGGTAGGGTTCCCGGATAATCTGGTATTAAACCCGAAGAAAAGGTGTGTCCTTCAAGCAGAGGATTCCAGGGCCTCTCCAAACTGTGTACGTCTGAGTGAGGAGACTTGTCATTCCTTCAGGGACTTGGAGACCAAATATTTGCCTGGGTACCAAGGAGAGGAAAGAGTGGAGTATGGCCACAAGGTAGATGAAGATCTTTCACAGGAATGTATAAAATAACCTGATCGGTAGAATGACCCATGAGTTTAGCAGATGTGAACCATTTTAAGAGGGAAAAAAAAAAGTAGAATAAAGAAAGTCAACCACAGGTAGGAAACGGGAGATTTTAGAATCCACAAGTCAAGTCATAGATAGGTATCTCAGGAAATAACCCAAACACACATATGTGGGACTGACCCATCTTTAGGGGGGAGGGACAGTCTGGTTGTTCCTAGCTTAGAACAAGCTGGGCCTCTAAGCCAGTTGAATGCTTGCTGTAGAGACTGGATTCCTGTGGGTTGGTCCTATAACCAACCTTATCCTCACTTGAACCCAAGGGACTCTTTGGACTCCAGGGGCTCCAGAAGCCTGGGAGAAGTCCCAAGGTGTAGGAACCAGGCACCTAACTTCTCATGGGTACATTACTATACCCATTGTCCATCACTGGAGAGGCCATATTTATGATGCCTCTCTGGGTTTGATGGCCCTGGGACAACATGGCAGAATTGTACCCACATTCCTATAGCCCAGTTTTCACGCTCTGCTAATGGTACCCTATCTCAGCTATTTTCTCCTGCCTTTTGTAATCAGATTTGATGAGTAACGAATAGAAAATGCAGTGGTTTCCTGGGCATATGCATTAAATAGCAAAATGGTTCACTTCAATGCAGCAGGTATTGGCCAAACATCCATGGAGTGTCAGGCACTGGTGCCTGGGACATTACGGGGGTACAAAAGTGAGCATACAATGCTTATGCCTTGGGAACTTGCGATGAAGGGAGGGGCTGAGATAGAGGTCTTTTAGAGGGGACAATAGATGAAGATGAAGCTCTGAAGGACCCAGAGAAGAGACTCATCTCACCTGGGGAGAGACCCTGGGAAAGGCTTTCTGGAGGAGGTGACTCTGTTTTGAGGGGTGATTAGCACTTCACTAGGCAAAGATAGTGACAAAGGGTTTCCCTTGGAGGGGGATCTGCGAACAAGCGCACAAAAGCAAGGAGCATCTTTAAGAAACAGCAAGGAGTTTATTGTGACCGGACATGATAAGATCAATGATGATGAAGATGTGAGGGCCTATATCAGCTAGGGCAGACCTGGCAGAAAACAGATGATCCACTCTCTCAAAAGTATATAACTGAACAGACTGTAATCAAGGGACTACTTACAGAGTTAGGTGGGGTTAAGGGATGGTGAGGCACCCAGGGCTAGTAACTGTGGGAAGCTGTTAACTCTCCTATGCCAGAATGGTCAAGGGAAGCGGGGACAGTGTTATCACAGTCCATTGGGGGCTGGGCTGCAACAGAGTAGCTGCTTGATAGGACCTGTATGGCCACAGAGGAACATAGCCACTACCAGAACCATGGCAGGACAGGGAAGGAATGAAGACAACATATATCCCAACTTTTCTCTCTCTGTCCTAAGATCCACAGTTAGTGCTTCTCCTTGGCTAAAGCCAGAGGGCAAGGAACCCCAGGTTACATAATTGGTAGAGATCACTCTCCCAGGACACAAAGCGGGGCAGAAAAGGACAGAAGGTAAATCTAAAGGGCAAAGGGAGAATAACGGGCACAGAGCCACATGGCATTGAATGCCATGCTAAGAGGTTTTCTTGGGACACCATTATCAAGTTCTACGAATGATGGTAGAGAAGTTAGTCTGATGGTGTCTGGTAATACTGGAGGCCTCTGCTATGGGCATTTTGAGAAGTAAGTGGTATAATGACTCCTGTATCGTCTGTAACCATGTACCAGCATGACCATTCTCCTACCTTGCCCTATCCCACAGGCCCATCCCCATGGCTTCCACAGCTAGAAGGCCTTGCCCTCACATCAACCAGCTTTTCTTTCATGCAAAGAGGGCCAGCGTGGTTGATCGAGAGGGCACCCAGAATATCAGTGACACTTTCGCTCTCCCCACTCTTCTAATTGGAAGTGACAGAAAATCCCAGTTGAACAGGCTTAAGTCAGAAATGTGGGGGGTCGGCATAGAATTTATGGCTCAGAGAATTTAAGAGCTCAGAAATGGTGAGTGGTTTCAAGTACAGCTGAATTCAGGGGTTCAAAAATATCATTCTGTCCTATTCTCTCTTTACGTGTAATCTCTGCACTCTTTGTGTTATTTTCACTCTCAGGTAAGACGCTCCCACTGGTGGTGAGACAGCTGCCAGCACAGTTCAAGGTTTCCATATCCCTGCTTCCTACCCAGCAGAAAAGAGAAAATGTCTCTCTGTTCAAACAAGACTCTGGGGCCTTGGCCTGAGTTTCACTCAGTCCTAATTGGGTCAATGACCATTCCATAATCAGTCTTGGTACTAAGGAAACGAGATTATCTGATGGACCAGGCCAAAGTCACTCCTTCATCCCACCCTCTTCCCCTAACTTCTGAATTAGTTATAACTTGAGCTGGACCTGAAACAGATTGAGAGTTGGGAGATATGCTATTAACAGCAGAGACAATGGACATTGGGTGGCAGTTACAGCAAATGTTTTGCCTTTTATCTGTTGTGCTCCTGAACTGTTTCCTGAATGCACTTGGTGTATACTCATTGCTAAGCTTTATTGAATTCATAGCATTACAGAAACATTTGAAGTTGTTTAGATAATAAACACATACTTTGAAAATAATTAAGACAGAAACTACTTTAAAGCCTGAGGGAGGAGAAGGAAAATTAAGCAAGGCCCACAATTGAATTTTTGCTTTAAACTCTTAAGAATTTTTAAAAAAACAACCCCCCGAACCCCAAAAACCCAGCCTATTGCTAGTGTCATATTTAGTGATGAAAGTCTGAATGCTCTCCCCTTAAAATCAGGAATAATGCAAGGATGTCCACTCTTACCACTTCTATTCAGTATCTCACTGGAAGCCTGATCCAGTGCAATACAGCAAGAAAAAGAAATAATGAACATAGATTGGAGAGAAATAAAACTTACCCTGTTCACAGATGGCACGGTTTTCTACATAGAAAATCCCAAGGAATCTACAGAATAACTCCTAAAACTGGTAAGTGATTTAGCAAGGTTGCAAGATACAAGATTAATTCCCAAAAAAGCATTTGTTATTTCTATATACTAACAATGTAAGATTGGAAATTTTAAAATATTATTTAAAATAGCTCCAAAAAGTAAAAGATCAGGTATATATCTAACAAGATGTATGAATAGGATCTATAGTTGAAAATTACAGAACACTGATGAAAGAAATTTCAGACCTAAATAAACAGTCATACCTGTTCGTAGATTGGAAGATACATCATAATGATGATGTCAGTTCTTCTCAAATTGGCTTATAGTTTTAATGCAATTCTAGTCAAAATCCTGGAAGTATTTTTTGTAGATGTATCAGACAAACTGATTCTAAACTTTATATGGAAAGGCAAAGGAATAACAAGCAATTTGGAAAAAGAAGAAGAAAGTTGGAAGAATCACAGATGACAGTAATCAAGACTTTGTAATACTGGTGAAGGGATAGGCACATAAGTCAATAAAATGGAATAGAGATTCCAGATTTTTGACAAAGATGCAAAAGCCGTTCAAAGAAGAAAGTAAGTCTTTTCAGCAAATGGTATTGGAACAGCTAGACATTCATATGCAAAAAAAAAAAAAGGAAGAATCTCTACCTAAACATCACATTTTATACAAAATTAACTCAAAACGGATCATAGATCTAGAAGAAAAGTAAAAAAAATTTTCAGTCTTTGTGACCTAGAGTTAGGCAAAGAGTTCTTAGATATTATGACCAAATAGAATTCATAAAAGAAAAAATTGATAAATTAGACTTTATAAAAAAAAGAACCTTTGTTCTATGAAAGACACTGTTAAGAGAATGAACACAACAAATCATAAAGTTGTACACCTTAAATGTATGCAATTTTTAATTGTCAGTTATATTTCAATAAAGCTGGGTGGGGGGAAAGAGACTGAAGAATCTTACATACTAGGAAAAAATAATTGCAGATCACATAGCCAACATGTCTGCACTTGTATCCAGAACATAATAAGAACTTTCAAAACTCAGTAGTGAGAAAACAAATAATCCAACTTTAATAAGTCACTTCATCAAAGAGGTTGTCAAGTAAACACACAAAAAGATGTTCAGCATTATTAGCCATTAGGGAAATGTAAATTAAAACCACAAGGAGACAAGGAAAAATTTTTTTTTCTGTTTATTTAATTTTGTATCTATGTGAGATGCTGGATGTTCAGTAAACGTCTTGTGGTCATCATCTCAATGTATGTAAGTCAAATCGCTGTGCTGTGCACCTGAAACTTATATAGTGCTGTATGTCAATTAAATCTCAATAAAACAAGGATAAATTACGAAAAAACACAAGATGCCACTACATGCTTATTAGAATGACTAAAATAAAAAAATCCAGTACTGAGTGCTGGTGAAGATGTGGAGCAACTGGTCCTCTTAAACCTTGCTGGTGGGGATGTAAAATGGTACAACCACTCTAAAAAACAGTTTGGCCGTTTCTTAGAAGTTAAATATACACTTACCATATGACCCAGCAATCCTACTCCTGGGTGTAGACCCTAGAAAGAGAAAAACTTATGTTCACACAAAAACTTATACACAGATGTTTATAGCAGCTCTAGTCATAATCACCCAAAACAGGAAGCAACCCAGATGTCCTTCAGTGAATGAAAAGATAAATACTGTCCACCTATAAGAGGTGATCCATTCATCAAGAAGAAGGAACATATTATTGATATGCAGAAAACATGGATGAATCTCAAGTGCATCATACTTAGTGAAAGTAACCAGTATTAAAAGGCTACGTAGAGTATGATTCTATGTACAAGACATTCTCAAAAAGAAAAAAACATAGTGGAGGAGAACAAATCAGAGGTTGCCAGAGGTTAGGGACAGGGTGTGTGTGTGTGTGTATCACTGTAAAGGTATAGCATAAGGGAGTTCTTAGGGGTGATAGAACTATTCTCTGTTCATATCCTAATTTTGACGGTGGTTGTAAGAATTTTAACACATGTTAAAAATCATAAGACTGTGCATTAAAGTTCAGTCTTATTGTATGATAAATACACTTAAACATACACACACACCTTAAGAGTCTGGCTGGTACAGACAGGCCCAGTGTTTCAGGAGGTGTTCTATGTTTAAATGGTGTGAGGAATTCCTTCTTTCTGGTGTCTTTTCATTCCTGTGAAGAGCAAAGCCTCCAGTGGACTGATGCTGCCCTCCTACGGAGGATATCTGATCTGATTGTTTTTGGTATTTGGGGGCGTGGAAGATAAGGGATCTTCTTAACTCCACACCTGCAGGGCCAGCCAGGGCCTGCCTTGTTACCTGGACACACGTCACATAGAGGAGGTTGGGAAGGCTTTCCAAACACCCTTGAGCTGAGGTGTTTTTGTTTTCGTCTTTTAAAATAAATTTATTTATTTATTTATTTTTGGCTGCGTTAGGTCTTTGTTGCGTGAGGGCTTTCTCTAGTTACTGCGAATGGGGGCCACTCTTCGTTGCAGTGCGCCGGCTTCTCTGTGGTGGCTTCTCTTGTTGCGGAGCACGGACTCTAGCCACGCTAGCTTCAGTAGTTTTGGCACACTGGCTCAGTAGTTGTGGCACATGGGCTCAGTAGTTGTGGCTCGCAGGCTCTAGAGCGCAGGCTCAGTAGTTGTGGTGCACGGGCTTAGTTGCTCTGCAGCATGTGGGATCTTCACAGACCAGGGCTCGAACCTGTGTCCCCTGCATTGGCAGGTGGATTTTTAACCACTGCGCCACCAGGGAAGTCCCTTGAGCTGAGTTTTGAAGTAGCTGAAATGGTAAACAAGTAAAGTCAGAAAGCAGAGGGCCTATGTGCACAGGCTCAGAGACCTGGGCACTGGGGTGGGGCTGGGGGTAGGGCGGACCAAGGAGCTTGCATGCCACCCCGTGATGGGAAACCATTGAAAGGGCTTTAAGCAGGAAAGTAACTCAGCCAGATTTGCATCTCGGAAAGATCGTTCTGGCTTTGATTTGGAGGATGCATTGGAAGAGGCAAGACCAGAAGCAGAGAGAGTATTAGGAAGTTGATGAAATAGTCTTGGTGAGAAATGAGGCCGACCTGAACCAAGGTGGTGGCAGTGAGGATGGAAGGGAGAGAGACAGATTGGAGAGTTGTTTAGACAGTAGAATCAGCAGGACTTGGTGGCTGTTCGATGTGGGCCTGGGATGGGATGCAGAGTTGTCTAGAATGTCCCCAAAGTGTACCACTTTAGACCCAGACTGCTTCGGTATCTCAGCTGTGTCACTTATTTCCTGTGGACCTTGGGCAAGCTACTTTACTTCCTTGTGCCTCAGTCTCTCACCTGAAAATGAAGTCACCTCACAGAGTTGTGAAGATCAGTCAGAGTGAATTATGCTTAGAACAGTACCTGACCATAGTCTACACAGCCCTCAAAAAATGTCTGCAGTGACAACACAATTTAGGAAGATAGGGAACCCTTCCAGGTATCTATTTCTTTTTTTAACTTAATAAGCCAATTAATTAATTTGGTTGCGCTGGATCTTAGTTGCGGCAGGGAGCCTCCTTGGTTGTAGAATGCGAACTCTTAGTTGCAGCATGCATGTGGGACCTAGTTCCCTGACCAGGGATCGAACCCGGGCCCCCTGCATTGGGAGCTCGGAGTCTTAGCCACTGCACCACCAGGGAACTCCCAGGTATCTATTTCTGTGTAACTAATTACTTCCAAAGTTAGTGGATTGAAATAGCAATCATACTATTATCCCTCGTCGTTCTGAGAATTATTTGGGCTCAGCTAAACAATTCTTACTTGAGGTCACTTTTGTGATTGCAGGGATATGGTGGCTGGGCTAGAGTCAACTGAAGGGCCATCACTCACGTGTTTACTACCTGGAAGACTCAGACAGCTGTTCTCTCTGTCACTCACTCACTCACTCACTTACTCTCTCTCCCATGTGGTCTCTCCAGCAGGGCAGCTTCAGGGTAGCTGGACTTTTTACATGGTACCTCAGGGCTTCAAAGTGAGTGTCCCAAGAAGAGAAACCATCAAAAGCCACCCCTTTTCTAAGCTAGCCTCAGAATCCATGCAGGCTCATTTCTGCTGTATTTTCTTTATTAAGGCCATTACAAAGACCTACCCAGGTTTAAGGGAAGGGGACAGAGACTCCATCTCCTGATGGGAAGAGTGTCAGATAATGTGTGGACCTATTTTAAAACCACCAGCTAACCCAGGAGGAAAAGTCAGAAGTCTTCTGGGAGAAGGAAAGATAGGTTTATTTTTAGTATGTTGGGTCCCATGTTGAGTTATATATATGTAGGTAGAGATTGCCTGAAGACCTGGAACTTGGGAGACAGAATGAGGCAGGAGATAGAAGTGGAAACTGACTCTATAAGAGCAGATAGGATTACCGTGGGAGAGTGGACAGCCCATGAAGAGGTCAGAATACAAACTCCTTGGCAAACACCAGTATCAGTGTGGAGGGGAATGTCCAGAGGTGGGGAGATGGAGAGCTTACTCAGCCTGGCTAGGTTCCTCCAGACATCCATCCGGTTTTACTCGTAGGATGTTGCAGTCTGAGAATTCTTTCTCTGGGTCCTAGCATCCTCTTGGCAAAGAGTTATCTTTTCAGCCAGAATGGACTCTTGGACCCACGATGAGCATCCTCTCCCCCTCTCCCACCAGGCTGCTACTGTCTGAATCTCCTGCCCTTCCTGGAAGGCCAGGCAGTGCGTGCAGGAAGCACAGCATTCTGATTGCTTCTGTCCTGTACATTTTCAGTATGGGGCAAGGAATTAGATCCTCCTCCCTCCTTCCAGTCAGGTGTTTTCCCTGAACTGAAAGATTACTTGAGCAAGTTGTTAGGAAAGTCACTTCTCTTCAGCCACCTAAAAATGTTTTTTTCTGAATTCAAGCCACGTCCCTGTGACTGGCCTTCAGTTCCAGATCCTTTTAGAGAACCACTCTGGTACTAGGGCTAGCCTGGTTCCTCTTTGGAGTTGCCACAAGGAAAAAGGAAGTGACTTGCGATTCCACAAAAGAGCCAGGTTCCAAATCAGATGTGTCTGACTTCAGAGCTGAGCCCTTCACCCCAGGCATCCTTCTAAAGACACCACTGTACACCTACCCTGAATGGCCTGAACATTTGGACAGTTTCCTACGTATCTCAGCCCCTACATACCTCAGCCAGCTTTATCTCCAATCCAGGCCCACCCCTATGCAAACATGTTCAATGGCTTCTCATTATCTCTACTAATAGCTAATCTTGGTATATTACGTTATAGTGTAACACATGGTTTCTCTTGTTTAATCTGCATAACGACCCAGTTATCGGAAGGGACCTACGCTTAGGGAAGTATAAATTCTCCTCGCTGGCATTCTAGGCCTTTCATGGTGTGCCCCAACTTAGGTTTCTGTCTCAGTTCTCTAAACCACGCCTCGAGCACCAGCCAAACCACTGGCCAAACACATCCTTGTAACCTCTTCATGGGAGGAGCTGCACTTTGGGGTCTGACAGACCTGGTCTCAAGGCTGGCCATGTGACCATGGACAAGTTTTCTAACCTTTCTTGTATGTATTCATTGTGCTACATGATTTTATATAAGGTACTTGAGCATCCTTGGATTTTGGTATATGCAGGGGCTCCTGGAATCACTCCCCTGTGGTTAAAGTAATGCAGGGACAACTGTACATTGTAGAATAAAGGCTTGTTAGATTAGATGACTGTAAAGGTGCTTAGGACAGAGGCACTTGATGAGTGTTTCTTCTTCCCCTGACTCCTCTGTCTCTGGCTGTTTCTCCCACTTTCCTTCTTCTTCAATAATACCTGCCTTTTGAATTCCTATTCTATTATGGAAGGTGCATCGGAACCTCTCCCTTTCTTAATCTAGCCTAATGGGAATTTCAAGAAAGTCTTGAATTCCTACAAACTCCGGGGTGGCCTCCCCTGTAGACTCGCAAGCGCTTCTGACTGTCATTATTGGGCATGTCCTGTCCTGCCTTCTAGAATGTAGGTTCTTGCTGGCAGGGGCAGCGCCCTCTCTTTGGCCTCTCTTCCTGTGTTATGTGCAAGAAGGTAGATAACACTTGCAGGATTCACTCGAGAACATGGGAGGCTGTAGGAGGTCATCACGATCATTTCCTGGTCCCTGTGGTGTTTGCTTTCTTTTGAACACAGCAGCTTTCCCTCTTGTGTTTTATCATGTTCCTAAACTGTCTTCAGTGGGAAAACCAGAATAAAAGATGACAGCTCAACAGGAAGTTGGCTTGCAGAAGTATTTAGTGTGACCTCACAGAGCTTAACAATTGTTTTTAAGCTTTCATTAACATTTAAAAATTGAGTGGTTTCACACAGTGACCCAGATTCTTAGTTTCTCTGTAAAAAATTCAGAAGATGAGGCCACCCTGGACCCTCACTTCCATGTGACACTGCTTGGCTGGAGCTGTCAGGACCACCACAGGCCCCTCAGGCCTGTTTCTCGCACTTCTGCCCGGACTTCTGGCCTTGGACATTTACAACCTTTGATGTAAACTGTGAAAAATCATTAAAATATATTTCAACTCTATAATTAAGAATGGTGGACTTCCCTGGTGGGGTGCAGTGGTTAAGAATCCGCCTGCCAATGCAGGCGACATGGGTTCAAGCCCTGGTCGGGGAAGATCCCACATGCCACGGAGCAACTAAGCCCTTGAGCCACAAAAAAGCTTTCTATCAAGCTTTCGTTACTAAATATAGTAACCTATTCATTGTGCTTGTCACCTTTGATTGCTTTTAAATGATTCCTCTTGGTGACTTTTATGTCTCCCGTAAAAACCCATATCCAAGGCTTCCCTGGTGGCGCAGTGGTTAAGAATCCACCTGCTAATGCAGGAAAATAAAAGTAAGCTAAAGATAAGGTTACTACACAAATGTATCTTATGTGGTTCATCTATTTGGTCTACTAGTGGGCATGAGAAGTATACCAGAATTGAAATGAAAACTCTAGTATTGATTATAATTCACATCTCTTTTCATTTGCCCTAGCATTCTTAACTGTACCCAAATAACTCTTAAGTTTTCACATACTAGTTATTTGAATTTGTGAATTAACATATCCAGTGATATCCTCCTTGAATCTTCCTGTCCTCTAGTCATTTTACTCCCAATTAGCATGTCATCCATCAGAGGTTGATGAAGAAAAAAAAGATGTGTGAGTCATCCCAACCCAATTTCTTTCTCGGTTAATAAAAGGTAGTAGGGAGTGAGGGTTCCTGGGGATGGGGGGGAGTAAGCCAATTAGATGTTATTAGAACCATTTGGAAGAGGATAAAGAAGAAATATTTATTGATAGAATTTGTGATTTTTAGTTGTCAAAGTCTTCACAAGTGAAGAAGTTCATATTAACATTAAGGCAAGCTTTCAGAGAATGTATGTTTCTTGATATGGAACATTTCCTTGCTATATATAAAATAGATAGCCAACAATGACCTACGGTATAGCACAGGGAACTATACTCAATGTCTTCTAATAATCTATAAGGGAAAAAAAGAATCTGAAAAAGAATATATATATATATATATATATATATATATATATATATATAACTGAATCGCTGTGCTGTACACCTGAAACTAACACAACATTGTAAATCAACTATACTTCAATTAAAAAAGAGAAGAGTATTTCTAAAATTATTATTAAAAGAATATGAGAAAAATACAAACTATAAAATATGTAAAATATCTATAGGTAGAATAAAAGTGTGTAAAAACAATAGTTATATTGGGTTGACTAAGATGAACTTTTTTTCCTTCTCACAGTATTCTTAGATGTTTTGTCATGATAATAAATATAATTGAAGGGGAAGAAAAGAAATGAAAACAAAAGCTTTCACACGAACTATACTTTTTCCAAATTTGCTGAATAACGTGTACTTGTACTCTTTACCTTTTAAAATGTGATTTGTTTTTTAAGTCTTAACATTTACAGACTCATGGGAGATCATCAAAATTGTTTTTCTTGCCACTAAAATTTGCACTGGGGGTGGTATTTTTCCGTAGAAATTTATACAGAAGAACTCAATGTTGTTCCTTTCTTCTTTCCAATTCTTGTTTTTCTTAGGGATTGCCATAGGCGTTTTGGTTCGAGAATACAGCAAGCTCTCTAACCTGGAGAAATTCTACTTTTCCTTTCCTGGAGAAATTCTAATGAGAATGCTGAAACTCATCGTTTTACCATTAATTCTATCCAGCATGATTACAGGTACCTTGAGAAAACTGACATTCTCCATGATTATTTAAGGAGCCATCCCATCACCTGAGTTGTTCTTTTCTTATTATGGAAAAAGTCAAAATGCACTTGATGCATCACACACACACACAAACACACACACACAAAACACCCCTCACTTGGAAAGTGTATATTTGCTTGAGTGAAATATTTCATTATTCACAAAGTGGCATTGCTTTGTGGCATTGCTCTGCCTGTAGCACTGTCCACCGCAGCTCAGATCTTCATTTGACCAGCCGTATGATGTCTTATGAGGAAGGGAAAAAAAAGGCATATTTGGTCAATGAGATGTCAGCCAGTGTCCTCAGGGAAAATGTGGTTGTCAGTCTTGATCATGTTTTCAGTAGTTTACTCGTTTGTTTCTCAGCTGCATCCTGCCCCCTACCCTGTCAGCGGCAGCCTGCAGAGTCCTCTGTCCCCTCTTCTCACTCACATCCACTTCTCCACAGAACTCAGAACTTGCTACATACTTGCCTTGGAAATTTGCCCAGGGGACCAGCAGTCACATGCTGTGGAAAAGGTTTAATGATGGCTTGGCACCATATTTTAAAAACCTGGTTTTCTTAAATCTGAACTTGTGATGCAGTTGAATTTGGAAATGATTTTTTCCTTATAGATCATTATATTGCAGGGTCTCTTTAAAGAACAAGCGCCTTGATGTAGATAGAGATTAATTTGGCTTACAAAAATGTCATTTGTCTGGGTATGGTAAGCTTCTCTGTGCATTCCATAGTTTCTTGCCCTTATCTTCATTCTGGCAGTAGGTAAAATGTGGCAATCACTAGTGTTGCCAGCTTGAAAATCATGGTTTTATACAACCAGGCAATTAGGGTTCTCGACATGGCCTCTTCTAGAACATTTTTCTCTGCTGCCACTAAAGAGACCTAGGACTAATCTATGTAGAGTACTGGACATTGGCTGGGTTAAGGGAGGGTGGGTGTCAGGATCTTCTGCGTTCAGCCATGCATTGCTTGAGCTGTGGATTTGGCCATTGACCTTTTGAAGTGCCAAAGTCCAATCGGACTAGAGTCCCTTGGGTGTTGGTGTTCTTGGCCTATTACAAACCTAAAGAGAGTATAATTATGTTTTGAAATGACTGGCTTCTTTTAGGCCCTGCAGCCAGAGGGCCAAATCAGCAGACCAGTCATTTGTACCATATAATGTTTGTTTATTTGTAGAAGTGATTGTAAGCATTTAAAATTTGGAAGACTTCATGTAAGCATCCAGATTTCTGGCTTCCTCTGAAAAAAAAATAAGATCAGGAAACATTGGAGCCATGTTCCCACACACCAACAGTGGTTTGGAGCTGAGAAACAGCTACTCTGTTTACTTGGAGCAAATGCATTTGAGGATGCCACAGTCCCCACCACTCCCTGTTGCCTAATACCTCATCTACTTCACTCATTTACATTACCTGCCTTTCCCTGTAGACACTGCCATTACAACCCCTTAGAATTTTCTCCATATTGAAGAGTCTTAATCTCTTCTTAGGCTCCTTTGAGAACATGATGAAAGCTTTGGACTCTCTCCCAAGAAAAGTGTTCACAATTGTACATATATACTGTATTTTACATGTGATTGCACGAAGTTCATAAACTACTTAGTGATTGATACTTACGTCTATGGACTAGTTGTAGGATGTTTGAAAATATATACTGCTCTTGGTATTCAATAACTAGTGAGATTTTTGCAGTCTGGCTGTTTTGGGTGCTAGCTCAGCCTTGCAACCCTCAGCATTCCATTCACATAGCCTAGCTGCTTTTTGAAGGTGTAGCACAGGTCTGGAAATTTCTACAATTTTCCTTCACCAAATCCCCAGCAGTTAAACAGGAGTTAGAAAGCAGAACAACTACCCATTCTTTTGACATAAAGTGATAAAATGATCAAAGATTCAAGGGACATGAACAAAGCAGAATGGAAACGATGATGCTATATTTGTGTTTTAAATTGTCAGATTAAAAGGAAAAAATAATAACAATATGAAGGCAAGGTTATGGGGAAATGGGCTCATTCATTCACTTTCAGTTACTGTATAATTGGAACAAACTTTCTGGGGGCAGTTTGGAGCACGTTCTGACCTTTCCACGTAGTATTTCTACTTTGATGAATTTACCGCAAAGAAATAACCAGAGATATGTTCAAAGATTTAGGTACAAGGATGTTCATAGTAACATTTTTTAAATAATGGTGATAAATTATAAGCTGTCTAAATGTATGTTATACCTGTAAGTTAGGATTCTATGCAACTATTAAACACTTTGTTTTGGAAACATAGTTAATGAAGGTGGAAATGTTCCTGATACAATATAAAGTAGAAGGATAAAACAAATTAAACAACAAGATATTGTGTACAATCCAAATTTTATTAAAATGTATATACATTTTAAGAGTTGGGATCAAAACCAAATGGCTAACAATGATTAGATCCTGATACTAAGAAAAAGTGATTCACTGAGCTTTCTTTGCATTTTCAAGGCAAACACACGTTAGTTTTGTTTTGTTTTGTATTTTCTTTCTTCCTTCCCTTCCTTCCTCTCTCTCTCTCCCTTCCCTCCCTCCCTCCCTCCTTCCCTCCCTCTCTCCCTCCTTCCCTCCCTCTCTCCCTCCCTCCCTCCCTCCCTTCCTTCCTTCCAGAGGAAGAAAGTAGGATGGATTCTGCTCTGTGCTCCTCCAGCCTTCCCTCTGGTAGTTTCCCTCCCACTCTCCTCCCCAGCTGTGCTCCCTGTTCCTGCAGCTCAGCACCACCTTCACCTGGTGTGTGGTCCTTCCCCCAAACCCTGCAGTGGTCCTCAGCCTCCCCACCCAGCACAGAACCAGGAGAGTAAAGCAGAAGATGGCTATGGAAAATACACAGGAAGAACAGTTTTCAAGTTTTGAAAGCCTTTATAAATCCAGCAGGTCAAGAGCTTATTTTATACATTTATTAGGACAAAGGAGAATACATGTTGGAAGTGGGAGAGAGTTGAGTGAGTGCCCTAAGGATACATAAATTAGTGGTAGAGACAAGCAAAACTGAGACCTAAGACTAATGATCTGTGCTTATGCATAATCTTGCATAACACGTAGGAAAAAATCCTCTGCCATCAAAGCCTCTGCTGATGTAAAACTACTTACTTTATAGCTGTTTTAACAGGAAGAATATCTCTTTATGTGATGATGAGGATCAGATGTCACATTATTCAGGGAAATTTGAATATACAATGGTTATGAGATGGTATCAAGAAATTGTTGATAATTTTGTTAGCGGTGATAATGGCATTTAGTTACATAAGAAAATGCTCTTTTATCAAAAGTGTGTGGAATTATGTAGGGATGAAATGACATAATGTCTGGAATTTGCTTTAAAACAGAAAAAAGAAGGACTTCTCTGGTGGCACAGTGGTTAAGAATCCACCTGCCAATGCAGGGGACATGGGTTCGAGCCCTGGTCCAGGAAGATCCCACATGCCACGGAGCAACTAAGCCCGTGCGCCACAACTACCGAGCCTGTGCTCTAGAGCCCGCAAACCACAACTACTGAGCCCATGTGCCACAACTACCGAAGCCCATGCACCTAGAGCCTGTGCTCCCCAACAAGAGAAACCACCGCAATGAGAAGCCTGCACACAGCAAAGAAGAGTAGCCCCCCGCTCGCTGCAGCTAGAGAAAGCCGGCACACAGCAACGAGGATGCAATGCAGCCAAAAATAAAAAATAAAATAAAATAAATTAATTTAAAAAAAAAGAGAGAGAGGAGGCACAATAGACATAATCTCAAGGCATTTTCAGAGGCGGATAGTGTAGGCACTAACAGAATCCTACCCTTAATTTACATCCTGAGGGACACACTCGTGCCATGTGCAGAATATCAGTGCTTAGGCTCTGTTAACATTAGGGTCTGTAAGCTGTATTTATATCACACCACCAGGGAAATAGCAGGGGAAATGGCTTTTGGCCATGCCTGAGAATTGTGGCTCTGGAAAATCCTGGCCCATTCTTATCAGCCAGTGAGTTTAAATTCAGGTCACATTTTCTTTGATATACAAATTATAATGACTGGAGCCTCCAGCACAGGAATGGAGCAGCTCCTTGGCGCCTGCTCCAAGAAATTCCCTGAGCATCTTTCCAGAATGCTGTCTTACTCACCTGATGCAGAAGCTGCAATGACAACCATTTGATCTCACCTCCAGGGGCAAAGGTTTTCCATTACTGGTTTAACGAAGGCTTTGATTTAAACAGTATTTATGAAGCAACAGCCAGTATTTATTAAGGCTTAGATATAAACAGTATTTATTAGAATATATGTGTGAGTAGGTTTCCTTTCAAGCAGGGATCTGGAAGCTTTTATTGTAAAGGGCCAGATAGTGAATATTTTAGGCTTTTGAGCCATACTGTCCCTACCCAACTATCCAACTGGTTATCACAGAAGGGCAGCAGTCAGTAATATGTAAATGATTGGGCCTGGCTGCGTTGCCAATAAAATGTTTATTTACAAAAATCATAGGATACCAGCTGGCAGCTGACCTCTGGCGAGATTAATTTAAGACTAGATTCTAACTCTCAAGATACAGTCTAATTGGGATAGAATCTGAGTGACAAACCAACACACCAAGCAAATACTACTCATAAGAAGTGAAGACACACAAGAATGAAGGATGGAGCAGATAAAGTGAAGTATCAAGGTATTTGGAGACTCCTATTTTTATTTTTGTTTAATATTTTTTAAAATTTATTTTATTTTTGTCTGCGTTGGGTCTTTGTTGCCACGCAAGGGCTTTCTCTAGTTGCGGTGAGCGGGGGCTACTCTTTGTTGCAGTGCACAGGCTTACTGCGGTGGCTTCTCTTGTTGCGGAGCACGGGCTCTAGGTGCGTGGGCTCAGTAGTTGTGGCTCGCAGGCTCTAGAGCGCAGGCTCAGTAATTGTGGCGCACAGGCTTAGCTGCTCTGCAGCATGTGGGATCTTCCCAGACTAGGGCTTGAACCAGTGTCTCCTGCACTGGCAGGCGGATTCTTAACCACTGTGCCACCAGGGAAGCCCAAGATCCCTATTTTTAAATTCAGACTTTGCAGGTGGTGACATACTGGGATCATCTAGGCTGGGGAGGGCATTTTTTTTAAGGATACGTATTCATTTACTCATAATCGGCTGTGTACCGGGAAGCTGTCCCACACCCTCCAGTGGAAAGAATCATGGCATGTGCCTCCCTGAAACAGGTTCAGTTTAATTCAGAAAACACTGGTTAACTGTGTGAAAACAAACTAACCCTGTGAGAGGCTGAAGTTCCTACCATCCACCTGGTCATGGATCCCAGGTCTTCTGCTAGCCACGCAAGTCCATGAGTCCCCGTGTTGGCCAGAAGGTATAAGAGTTGAAGACTCACATATCACTTGGCTGTACGGCTTGCTATTAGGTAACTAAGAGCATCCAATATCAGCTTCATCTATGGGGGAAAGTATGCATGCTTTTCTTGAAACATTGGTGGCTTTTTTATATAGTTTAGTCTCTACGAAAATTGCCACTTCAAGATGGATTATAAATTTAAAACTTACTGCTGGAGCTTAAAATCACACAGGCTGAGAATGAACATCTTACCTCATCTGCACCATCTGGAACCACTGGACTCTGCCTGCATTTCAAGAAGTGCCTCCTTTCTCTTTTCCCAGGTTTGTTTGGGAACCAAGAAAATAAGATGGCCTAAAGAGCTTTGCACACATGAATTAAACACTCCCCTAAGACCAACAAGAAACTTTTGTCGTGTTAGAACACAGTTATTGAAGCCAGAGGACTTATTATATTAACTGGGTTTCTACAACGTGTTTTCTCCAAAGAAGGAAGGGGTACATTGTATACATAAGGAATGGAGTTCCCATAATGAATGTGCCACTGGCCACAGTAATAAAGAGAAAAGCAGGAAGAGTATTCCCTGCTTCAGTCTCTGACATAGTGAAACCCAGAGAGTCCACCCTGAATGAGCTTTCCTTTTGCCTAAACCAGTGCTGCTAGACTGGTTCACAGCTCTGTTCAACTGAGTTAACCTGGTTTTGTTTCTTAAAAAAAAAAAAAAAAAAAAAGGAGTGAGCCTCATATACTTGAGTCACTTTTCCACAATTGCCTCAATTGCCTCTCTTTGTCAACCTAATGTGAAAGCAAGTAGGTTTTGCCATTTCTTTGGGACTTCATTCTTTATGAGGGCTTCCATGTCCTGTAAAACTTGTATTAAATAAATGTGTATACTTTTCTCCTGTTAAAAAAATAGGAAAAATGAGTGAGAAATCATGCGAGGATTCTAAGGAACCTCCTTTGTGGAGTACATGGATCTGGGAAACGACATTCATTCATTCATTCATTTCATCTTCAATGTCCCAGGCTCTGTGCTGGGCATACAAGATATAAAGAGAAGTCCTGTCCCTCAAGAAAGGGAAACTACATTGCAATGCTGTGTGATAAGTGCTTTGTGGGAATGAGGACGGGGAAGGGACATTGGGTGGAGTTTTGAAGAAGAGATAGGAATCAGATGAAGTGAGGCAGGCATTCCAGGCAGAAGAAAATAGCAGAAGGCATGGCATCTTGGGAGGACAGTGAGACTTGGACTGGAATGCTGCAAACCTGGGGAGGAGGCATGAGAATGGAAGGCTGAGGGCATGGCTTCATGTGATTTGTGCGCCTTCCTGGGAGGTCACGCGAAGCAAGTTAGAGCAGTGACTCCCACCTGTGTCATTATCTCCAAAGGAACACCCTGAACAAGCGAGGAAGTATTGTTTAAAAGAAAATTCAGTGACAGTCCAAGATGGTAAGGCAGACTTTATTCCATCATGGTAGGTAGAGGTACCACTGCAATGGGATTTTGCAGTGGAGGAAAGAGAGTGGGTTCAACTCCAAATGAATACAACATGAGCCACTGGGAGTTGATAGCCAAGAAACTGAGTAGTGAGAACAGTGGATGGAAGGTTACTGTGAGGAAACGTCGGAGGTAAGCGGGATTCTGCCTAAACTGACCTCTAACAGGATTCTTGCTGGAGACAGGCCAGGTTAATCAGATATCCCCTGAGGGGTGGTGGAGAATGAGGAACCTGATTAGATATAGAGAGTGATCAGATATTGAGGTATGGGGGTTCTGGTTAAACTGATTTAGCAGGGTTCTTGCTAAAACTAGATTTTACAGTGAAGTCCACAGTTAGGCCTAGGAGAAGGTTCAGGAGCCTGACTAAAGTGTGGTCAAGCAAAGAATCTTTGTCAGTATCAATCACAGAGGAACAGGAGAGTCTACTGGTTAAGAGCCAGACTGCCTGGGTTTGCATCCTGGCTCTGCCATTTACTAGCTGTGAAACCTTGAACAATTTACTTAACGCGTCCTCAGCTGTAAAATAGGGATAATGATAATACTATGTCATAGTGCCCTGGAAGAGCTATATAATTTTTTAACTTACTCTTTTTTGTCTGATACTATCAGAGGTTTCTAGACAGTCCCAACGTTGGCATCAGAAGCTACAGGGTCAATATTAGAATCAAGCCCACACAGGTGAGTTCACACAATGCGTTCATTCTGGAAATGAAAATAATAGGAAAAGGCTTGCTCTGCCAGCAGTGTTAAGTTCCTCAGCATACAAACAGCCTCTACCCAGATGCCTGAGCTACCAGCTTTGTAAGGTAAGGAGAAGCAAAGAGAGAGCTCGGTAATAATTAGCTTGCGGTAGAAAGCCAAAAAAGTCTCACTGAGCTGTTAGTTATCCTGATGTCAAAGCACGGACTTTGAAGAGAGCGGCTGAGCTCCTTAGATCCTCTGAGGTGTGTTTAATGCTTATTGAACAAGAAGCGTCCTATAAAAGCTCATTCAATCTTCTGAAAAATTGGCCCAACTACAAATACCACTGTCCTCTATGATATTAAAAAAAAAAAAAAAGTTAAAACAGCACCTGGATTGCTGAAGAACCAGGAGACCAGCCCATTGCTTCTTGACAGATGTTTTGAACATCAAATGTGGACCTGCTGACAAAGGCTGCAAGTGAGAGCCTTTAGTTCATTTGCTGGGGACCATTTTTTTTTTTTAACTTCAAAGAATAGTCTGGGAGGTGATAGAACCTATTTCAAGGCAGTTCTTTGTATTAATGTCTCTAAGGAAAATAGATGTCATAGGTGAAGCGTGCACAGAAATATATTTTGCATGCTCCCCTCTGCCTTTTCTCTTTCCCCCTTTTAACATCCCAGGAGTATTAATCCAGGCCCCCCTGAATCAACAAAGTGAGAGCATAGCCAGCCTTGTTTTCTCTGGGGAATGAACTTACTTCTTTATCCTCATGGCAACCCAATGAAAGTAAGTAGGACCTTACCTCTCTATCTTCAGAGATGAGGAAACAGGAGATTGAAGAGAGATTCAGCCAATTTTCCAAGATTACACAGATCATAAGGGCAGCACCTAGGACTGACGCAGAGTCTCGGGCTCCATTCTGGAACCTTCTGCTGCCTGGGCACCAGAGCCTGGGAAGAGGTGCCTGGGGGCAGGCAGCCATACATAGGTTTTCTATTTTACCTTAAGTGCAATGAGAGGCTTATACCTGCATGTGAAATGGCCTGATTTATGTTTTAAAAAGATCTCTTTAGTGGCCATGTGATGAAGGAATACAGAAGGATTATGGTAGGAGTGAGGGAACGAACGAGTTAACACTTGTGTAGTGCCTTCCATGTGCCCAGTGACACATTTCATATTGATCATTTCATTCAGTAATAACGGAGGCTATTGACTGAGGAAAATTTAAGTTCTAGGCATGCTATAGGTACTGTTTCTGACCCTTACAACAGCTGTACAAGATGGGGTTGTTCACTTTGCTCCTCACAATTACACTTTACGAGGTAGAGGCATTTAAAACCTCCATTTTAGGGACTTCCCTGGTGGTGCAGTGGTTAAAAATCCGCCTGCCAATGCAGGGGACACGGGTTCGAGCCCTGGTCCGGGAAGACCCCACATGCTGCGGAGGAACTAAGCCCGGGTGCCACAACTACTGAGCCTGCACTCTAGAGCCCACGAGCCATAACTACTGAGCCTGCGTGCCACAACTACTGAAGCCCACGTGCCTAGAGCCCGTGCTCCACAACAAGAGAAGCCACCACAAGGAGCCTACGCAACGCAACGAAGAGTAACCCCCACTCGCCGCAACTAGAGAAAGCCCGCGCACAGCAACAAAGACCCAACGCAACCAAAAATAAATAAATTTATTTAAAAAAAAAAACATGCTCCATTTTATAGATGTGATCCCAGGGGGTCCCACCGAAGCCCATACTTGTTTCTCCATGTGCCGGTGGCCTCTCTGCTGGTGATGGAGAGACAGGAGTCCTCTGGATAAGAGGATGCCCCAGTGCAATGAGTTTCTTGAATGATGTGTCCATTCACAATTGTGAAGCACCATCAGATGCCAGACCCAAAAATCTTCCAGTAACAGTTCATTCTGATACCTTAATGGCAAGGTGGGGAGAGATCATCACGAAATTTTGTTCTCAGGTGGGTGGTAGCTTAATCAGAGAGCTCTCAGAGGAGTCTTTTGCCCTCAGTTGTTTATCTTTAAAACATACTATTGTTTAGCCCACGCTTCCTTTGCAGTGTTTTCATAAAAAAAATTCTAGTAGATTGTTACTGCTTTGGTCAGGAGCCAGCACCCCAGCTCATCCAAGCCTCCTCCGGAGGTGAAAAAACAAGTGTGGTTTCTTAAAGAGCTAGCAGGTGCCCCTAAATTCCAAGGACTACCTCTGTTTCTAGGCCACAGCTCAGCCTCAAAACTATCCCTGTTTTTAAAGGACAATCCTGGACTCACTGGTAACTGGACTTGTTAAAGAAAAGAAATTCGGTGATACTTGTTAAAGATGGTAAGGCAGACTTGACCTAGGACCATAAAGACAAGTGTAGGGACCACTACAATGAGATTTTGCAGTGGAGGAGAGAGACTGGGCTCAACTCTGAATAGAGCATTTATAGCCAAGGAGCAACGGGGGTGGGGGGCACGGGATGGATAATTATTAAGAGAAAACATCAGGGGTAAGGGGGATTCTGGCTAAACTGACCCAATAAGATTGATGTTGAAGACAGGCCAGAGTAATCAGACATCATCTGGGAGATGGTAGAGGATTAAGAGACCTGATCAGATGTCTAGGATGATCAGATATCAAGGGTAGGGGGTTCTGGCTAAACTGACTTAGCAGGGTTCTTGCTAAAACTGTATTTTGCAAGGAAGTACACAGATGGGCCTAAGAGAATGTTCAGAAGCCTGACTAAAGTGTGGCCAAGCAAAGAATCTTTGTCAGAATCCGGCACATCTTGAAGCTGCCTGCTGCGAGTTGCTTCTGGTCACCTCAGCCTGGTGACACCTCTGGCTCCTCTGAAAGCCCATGATACCAGGTCTCTGCACCAGTGCTTTACACAGCATCCAGTTTTTTAAATTTCCAATCTGCATGGATCAATAATCTTTGTAAACTATAATAGAAATGAATTACTAGGAAGAAGATATAAAAAACAAAGACACACAAAACACTTGCCCGACTTTTTATTATTACATTCAACAGACATAAAATTCTGTTCAATTGCTATAAACTTTCAAACACTTACCTTTGATTTCTGTGCAGATCCTGTCGCACCTGCTTTGCAGTGTATTAGTGCACAGTTCCCTCTCATTTGTCAGTTGCTAAAGGGCAGGTGTTAGCTTCCAGAAGAATTGAGTTTTGGGAGTGGACCGTAAGGAGAGGCGGTCCTCTAGACTTCACCAGGTATGAGGCGTGGCCTGAAAGCCAGGAATCCAGGAGGCTCTTTAGAGTAAAACCCACCATGCTATGGTGATGTTTCACCTGTAAGAGTTTTAAATTTTTGAAAGTATTTTTAATTGTGGTTAAAGTACACATAACATAAAATTTACCTTTTTTTTTTGGCCATGTCCTGTGGCATATGGCATCTTAGTTCCTCGACCAGGGATTGAACCTGCACCCCCTGTTTTGGAAGCACAGAGTCTTAACCACTGGACCGCTAGCGAAGTCCTAAAATTTACCATCTTAACCATTTTTTAGTGTATAATTCAGTGGCATTAAGTATATTCACATTGTTGCATAACCATCACCACCACTCATCTCCAGAACTCTTCATCTTGCAAACTGAAACTCTGTACTCATAAATAGCTCCCCATTCTCCTTTTATCAAGGGGGCCATATTCTCAACCACTGTCTCATACTAGCCCCATGCATGTGCTACAAAATCTAGTCCAGCGCTGCCCAGTACACCTTCCTGTGATGGTGGAATTGTTCTCTATTTTTGCTGTCCATTGCAGTAGCCACAGCTACATGTAAGAGAGCACTTGAAAAGTGCTGTCTTCAGAGTCCAAGGTCTGGATTAAGTTACCATTTGCAGGACAACATCCATTGAGCTAGACCACACGTTCTCAACAGGAGCAATATGGCCTCGAGGCAGCAAAAGCTGGTTCCTAGGGTGGAGGCGGGACTTACTCTTCTCATGTAAAGAGCACTTATATACATTTAGTACGTGAACAGATGAACAGTTTGTGCTATTAAAATTTCATGGGATGGCAATGAGGAAAAAATATCTAAGACTGGAGGAGGGGCGAGTGGGGTGGAGCACACAATAATGAAAAAAAAAGAAAAACACTAAGATGCTAAATATGTTCTCACATGGAGGTCCGTTATGGGTGAAAAGTATTTTTGTTGGCCGCTCTGGGAACCATACCAAACTGCCCTGTATGAGTGGTTTTTAAGATTACCTGCCAAGTTCCTAATCTCTTACACAGGAGTGGATCTTTGAAATGGGCTCACTTTGTAAGGAGAGGAATACCAATAAGAAGTGCAGTTTTTTCTGTCACATGGAAAGCATCGAGTACAAAATTCATAAAGCATCTTATTTAATACACAGAGGATCCAGAAAAGAATAAGCCTCTGGCCTTAGAGCACTATGGTCAGCATGGTGATGGAAAAGCACACCAAGAGATGATGGCTGATCAGGTTTACCGTTATCCTCCCCACCGCCCCTGTGCTATCAAGGTACAGGTTGCACTGAATTTCTTTTTATAATACATTTATTTATTTATTTTTGGCTGCATTGGGTCTTCGTTTCTGCACGCGGGCTTTCTCTAGTTGTGGCGAGCAGGGGCTACTCTTCGTTGCGGTGCGCGGGTTTCTCATTGCAATGGCTTCTCTTGTTGTGGAGCATGGGCTCTAGGCGCGCGGGCTTCAGTAGTTGTGGCACACGGGCTCAGTAGTTGTGGCTTGCAGGCTCAGTAGTTGTGGCGCACAGGCTTAGTTGCTCCGCAGCACATGGGGGTCTTTCCGGACCAGGGCTCGAGCCTGTGTCCCCTGCATTGGCAGGCGGATTCTTAACCACTGTGCCACCAGGGAAGCCCTGCACTGAATTTTGTAACATATTTAAGCTAGAGTTTATTCATTCAACATTGCTGAGCACCCACTAAATGCTGGACATTCTGGTAAGGTCTAGAGATTATGCTGATGTCCAGTATGGTAGCCATTAGCGACATCTGGCTATTTATATTGCGATTAAAATTAAGCAGAATTTAAAGTCAGTTCCTCGGTCACACTAGCCACATTGCAGGTGCTCACTAGCCATGTGTAGCTGGGGCTACTGCAATGGACAGCACAAACCAAGAACATTTCTATCATCACAGGAAGTTCTACGGGCAGTGCTGGTCTAGAATTCTGTAGCACGTGGATAGACCCAGTATGACATAGTGGTTAAGATCTGGCCCTTGGGGTCAAACCTGGGTTGGGATCCAGCTCCACCCCTCACCAGCTGTAGGACCTTGGCATGTCACTTAGCCTTTCTGAGCCACAGCCTTCTCTGTAAAATGGGAGTAATAAGGCCTAGCTCATGGGGTTATATAGTAAGCATAAAAGGAGATGATGCACTTAACATGCTGTCATTGCTCAATACACAGTGTCTAGTAACATTTTCATTTTTATTATAATTATCATTATTACTGGCAGGTGGGGTGTTTAGACCACCCATCCAGACATTTTATATTCATGTTAAGTTCAGTAATGTTCCTGTTATAAAGGTTTTCAAATATTAGGCTGTTTCCCTGCATATGTTCCCTCCCTTTATGGCAGTCACCCACCCCTCATCCTCAACACTGTGTTAAAAATTGTTGAGAACCTGGATTTGAGTGCAAATGCTGCCCCCAATCAGTGGTGGCTAGAAAGTTAGAGTGGTAACTCTAGAGAGGTGGAGAAGTGTGACTGTTGATTTGAATACACTTCTGATATATCCAAGAGAACTGTAGGACCTAGGTAGATTTGAGAAATGGGGAACAAAGCTCTTCCTGAAAGTAACTACAGGAGAGTTGCTGTACTCCAGCAGAGAGGAGCTGGCTGACTGCTTTGGAGGCTGTATTTGTTTAAAATATTTCCACCAAGAATCTCATTATTATGAAGCCTTTTATTGCCAGCTGGGAGCTGGAATAAAAGCAGAGGCACCAGCCCATGACCAAATCATTAAGACAAATTAAGACATATCCATATATGCTGGAAACAATTACCCGCATAGATTTAATTCGTTTCACTGCTGGAAGAAAATCCTGAGCGGGGCGGGGGGGGGGGCATGAAACACATACCTGAGAGCAGTTCTGCAGCCACCCTGTGAGCCTGTCACTTGTCAGCGCCTTAGGGACTGGGAGATGCTTAAATTGGATGTCTGACAAAGGACAATATATCTGAAAATACATCTTCTGTTAGATCAGGGATACAGGTGTTTGTACAGGTTACTTGGAGTGCTGTTAAGTTGGTGATTTTCTTTTTTTTAACCCACCATTATTGTTACGAATAATTATTATAATTGTTTATCAAAATAATGTATGGAGCTCAAAAATGGAATAGGAACATTTTATAATCAAATAATACACTTAGCAAGCTTATATATTTGCATTATTGTTTGCTCTTTTTTAAGAGACCAAAGCTAAATATGAGATAGTTCATTGGTTTCTGAGTTGCAGCCTTTGGTGTCTCTTAATTTTTTTTTGTTATTGTTTCTTGTAGAATTATTGTTTTTAATTGTCTTAACATTAGGAAAAGAAAGTCTGCTCAGCCTACCACATTCTTTTTCCCAAAGAAAGAGAATAGGATCTATCATCCAGGTTATTCTAGTATGTGACTGCTGCAGTATACCCATCATATGGTAACTGCACAATCTTGCTCCGGAGGTTGGTTAATGAGCCCTTAACAACATCCTGGGGTGACTGCTAGAGGCCAGAGCCCCTTCTCTCAAAATATTAACTTCATAAGGAGCAATCAACAGCCAGAGGAATGGCGTGTTTAGAGTGAGAGATGACTTTTTCTGTCATCATCATCATGATAGCTTCCTTACAGATTTTTCCTGTACGTCAACTATGTACGATTATATTTGAGGAGCATAATCCCCTAGTCACTTAAAAAAAATGGATAGGCCTTTTATAGCATGAGGAGTGAATATAAAAGCTACTTGTGCTTGCTGATAGCCTGCAGGTTTATGACCTTTTCCTCCGGGTTGTCTCATGACAACCTCTTCGTTTTTCCTGCTACCCTGTACTTCAGGTTTTGCAAACAGTTATGGAACAACTCGTGTGTTGAAGACTCAAAAATCACTTTCTGTGGTGATGGTTTGATTCAAAATGTGATTCTCATTTTGGAAGTCGGACAGGGTAGTCTGAAACCTTCAAATGACGGTTTGCTGAAAGATGACTTGGTCGCTTCTGAACCTGCCTCGTGTCCCACGTAGAAGCAGTCCAGTTAGAGAGATGCATCATTTGATTCCATTTATATGAGCATCTTTGATGGAACGCAGAGGTTTCTAGCAAGGAGGGATGTGTGCCTTCCACCTCTACAGCTATCCTTGGCACTCTACACAACCATTTCAAGTCAGGTAACATTCAGTCATTTTACTGGCAGCCAAAGACCATCTGAAACTAGATCTAACAATGTGGTTCTAAGTCTCTTTGATTACCTGTGCCCTCGGAAATTTTTATTTATATCCCAACTCCAACTGGGATTGTAAGGAGTCTCACAATCAAAGCCATACAGAATAAGGTTGTAAACATAAAAGCAATTTAAAAATCATGAAAAGAAGGAAATTTGCTAGCCAGGATGGATAATGAAATTACTGTGATTTATTATTGAATTTGGCCCTGAGATTGTCTAAAGATCCATCATTAAGTAGATGATTAAATACCTGTGGTACAGCCACATGACAGAAGATTATGTAGCCTTTAAAATTATCTGCGGGGTGAATTTGTAACAATAAGAAAAGGTGCTTATAATACAGTATTTAGAAGAGAGAGGATTAAAAACTATCAAATTATCTCAGCCATGTTTACAAAAAATTGAGAAAAAAATATGGGGATAAAATTCACCAGAATATTGACTACAGCTGATGACATGAAATGATTTTTGTTTTCATCTTTGTTTTTTCTTTTCTTCAGATAATTACAATGAACATATATATTATAATCACATGTAAAAGTTATTTTTTTAGTTGACTCTCAGATTCCTGACCAAAAAAGGCAGAAAGGGAAACAATCAGGAGTTACATGGTTTTTATTATGTGATGAAAGAACTTTCTCAGTTCTTCAAGGTGAACTTTTCCTTGATACTGAATCCCAAAAGAATGTTGAGTGATAGAATGTACAAATCTTGATAAAGTTCTTAGAGCGGATGCAGAAGGGGGGACTCCTTTTACTGTCTCAAGACCACCCCCAAGAGCAGCCAAAGACACAGCACTCACTATGGGCTAAAGTAGTGGGGATTAGCCAGAGGGGAACTTGCCTCCCACTAGGCTTCTGTCTCTTAATTCTGCATTTGGAATGTTGAAGTGGTTCTTTTGCCCATTGCAGTTATTCAAACAAAATGTGTGAGATAGGCCTAGCAGATGCAGACACAGCTCTCAGCTCTTTTTTTCACACCTTGAGGATTGAATCACCACCAGTCCTGGAAATTTTTTTGAGTAATATAATTTGATTTCTCCCCCCTTTTCAGGTGTTGCTGCACTGGATTCCAACATATCTGGAAAAATCGGTCTACGTGCTGTCGTGTATTATTTCTGTACCACTGTCATTGCTGTAATTTTAGGTAAAATTTATTTCTGGATCCTTATTTTTCTGTATAATTGTTACTTTCCAGTTAAAAGTAGTTGGCTTTTAAAAATGCACACTTTTTTAAAATCAAAGTACAATTGTCAAACTACTATGAAGCTTTTTGGCTTGAAGTCAGCACAGCACATTTTATATGAACAATATAATACTGACTGAATTTCAGCCGTGGTACTGCTTATTAGTGTCTCTAGTAAGAAACAGAAAGAGGGTGACAGTTCTGTGCCATATCTACCTTATCAGGTAGAAAGAAATGAAGCCAAGGGCTAATATAATCTTTAAACTTGATAATTAGTCTATAATAGTGGCTTTGAGTATAATTATAAAGTATTTCCAGAAAGACAGCATTTCATTACATTTCAAATTTCATGCAGTAGCCAGAACTAACAGAGTCTTGCCAAGTATAAATTCCACTTGAAAGAGGGAGAATGTTCTAATGAGGGAATATGGTTGCTCTTATACCTTTGGCACTCTTTTGTGACCCACTCTTTTGGGACCTAGTGTAACATCTTAAGAAGGATGACCGGAGTGGGAAGAGAGGAGTGTACTCAGATGTTGCAGCCAGTTTGACCCTTGCAGCTCTGCTTTAATGAACTGATAAAAGGTGATGAAGATGTGGTGACATTTTAGGGGTATTAGGCCAGGGGACTTAGGAGGGCCTGAACCCCGCCTTAACTCAAAGCTACATCTCCTCATGAGATTCCTGAGGGAGGCCAACGCAAAGAACAAAGCTGGGCTTATCTATTTTCTGCAACCCTGAGACGGAAGAGTGGACCACACCCATTCATTGCCCCTCTATTGCCCAGTGACTCCTCCCATTAGCAAAACTGACCCATTCAGCATCCTTAAGTCCCGCCCCCTTGGACTAGCATTTCTCCTTGGGAAGAGTGATAAAGGGCATGGGGCCTTTTCTTCTTCACTCCCCTCCAGTCAAACAACCTGGTCTTTCCTAAAACCTCCCACCTCTGCTTGAACACCTCAAGAGGAACCCATTACCTCCAGAGGCCAAAATGGGGCTTTCAGATGCTCTCTGTTTAGACATTTCTTCTTTACAATGAGAAGAACTATCTCTCCTTGGAACTCCTGTCCTCATTCCACCCCCTAAGAGTCACACGGAACAACACTTCCTAACCTAAATCCTTTTGTGGGTTACACAACAGCTTTCCAGATATTTGAAGGCTTGTGATATGAAAGGAAGATAAGGCTTATTCTGTATGAGCCTCAGAAAAATAAGCAGCAACTGTGGGTAAAAGTTACAGAAAGATGTTGAGTGAGTGCCCTGAGTTGGAAAATGAATTATTGTCACCCTAACCCCTGCCTAGGCTGATCTCATAAGCTAAAGAAAAGAAAAAAAGAGGATTCTCATCAGCAGGTGTTTCCAGAAGCAGTTCTGGAATGCAGCCCCTTCATTTTTTAAAAACACACATGAAGAGTTCTTTCTGCTTCATTTAGTTGGAAAAGTAATAAAGGCAACTGCTGAGGTCCCCACTGAGGCTTGTCGTTTTGGCTGGACCTCAGGGTCCCCATCCCAGTATTGCCCGGTACCACCAGGCCTATTGCTTCTAAAATGGATCCACGAGGGGTGTCAGGTGCCCTGGGAGGTTCTTAATGCTCTGTGGGTGCTATCTTTGGTCATAGGTATCGTGCTGGTGGTGAGCATCAAGCCTGGTGTCACCCAGAAAGTGAATGAAATTGACAGGACAGGCAGCAGCCCTGAAGTCAGTTCAGTGGATGCCATGTTAGACCTGATCAGGTGAGTGTCTGGCCAGCAGGTGGCTTCATAGGCATGTGACCTATGTGGTCGCACAGGGCCCCATACTTGGTTTAATGCTATGCTGTTGCTGTCTTGAAATTTTTAATAATTTTTGAATTATTATACATGTTCATTTTGCCCTGGACCCTGCAAATTACACAGCCAGTCATGCTTACCATGTCACGGTTCCGAGAGGGAATGGAAGGAACAGCGTTCTCTGTCAGGGTTTAGGATGGACAGAGATGCCTAAAGTATACTTGTTGCGTTAAGATGCCGGGCTGTGTTAGGTGGTCAGTTCTGAAGCATACTTGAAGAAATACATTTTTTAATTGTACAGGAGAAACCCTCTTATCTGAAGCAATCAGGGCTGGAGATTGGTCAGTTAATTAAAAAAATAAACAGCATTTAAAGCAGAGAATCGTAAATATGCATTACGTATTTTGTTTACACTTAAAACTTAAATGCGTTTATTTGCCAATTTTTTTATGTCGGGCCAAGGTCTTCTCTTAGAGTGTGTCAGTTGATTTTTCATATTCCTGTTGCCTAGGCTGCCTTTATAAACGCATCATCTGCAATTTCCAGATTCAGTTTCCATGAAGTGGAGAAACAAAACCCTTAGAAATAGCAAAGAAAGCTGAGTGCCGAGTTCTTCCGGTTGTTTTTTATTTCAATTGTCTTTCCTTACCTAATGCAACCACAGAAGTTTTACTCACTTGCCTCAATTGAGTTTCCAGGCATTCCAGCTTAGTCTTTTTTTTTTTTTTTTTTTTGCAGTACACGGGCCTCTCACTGCTGTGGCCTCTCCCATTGGCGGAGCACAGACTCCGGACGCACAGGCCCAGCGGCTATGGCTCACGGTCTAGCCGCTCCGCGGCATGTGGGATCTTCCCGGACCGGGGCACGAACCCGTGTCCCCTTCATCGGCAGGTGGACTCTCAACCACTGCGCCACCAGGGAAGCCCCCAGCTTAGTTTTTATGGAAACTGCTCCTTCCTTTTCACACTTATAATGCATTGATTTACATAATTTTTAATTCAATGATGATTATTTGCAACTGGCATAAAGAATTTGGGAACAAGTGCAGTGGACTCTCATTATCAATGAAAACAGAAATGTGGAAAATATTAAAGAAGTCTCTTAACTGTGCATGTCTACCTGCCAGTGTGAATTTCACCAAGGACAGCAGGCATGTCAGCTACTCGGTGAATCAGTTAAGCATGACAGGTGGTTAGGAGAGCTTTCTATCTATCCCTGGTTGAAGCTCAGCAGGGAAAAATAAGTCTTAATACAAGGAAGTATTATGTAAAGGAAAGGCCAGAAGAGAAACCAGAGTACTAATTCTATCACATAATCATTTCCATCAAAGTATTGGCTATGACAAAAAAACCCCAAAAAACCAAAACAAAACACTTTTGCCTTGGGCTTCCCTGGTGGCGCAGTGGTTGAGAGTCCGCCTGCTGATGCAGGGGACACGGGTTCGTGCCCCGGTCCGGGAAGATCCCACATGCCGCGGAGCGGCTGGGCCCGTGAGCCATGGCCGCTGAGCCTGCGCGTCCGTAGCCTGTGCTCCGCAACGGGAGAGGCCACAACAGTGAGAGGCCAGCGTACCGCAAAAACGAAACAAAACACTTTTGCCTTAATGTAATACTGCTTGTCCTGTCTCCAACAGGAATATGTTCCCTGAGAACCTCGTCCAAGCCTGTTTTCAGCAGGTAAGAATAATGACATTTGCCCTCAAGTTGCTCCCCTCTTCCCCCTTGCCAATTAAGATTTTTTTCCTGCTATGACCCAAGAAATGGAATTAGCCCGTCAAAAATGACAGGAAATGCACCTGTGAATGGAGGAATATCAGGTGACCTATTTAGTAACCCTAGTATTTCCAGGCACAGTGACATGCCTGTTGTAGCTCCTCCGTTTTCCCTTAGGCTTTTTTTTCTTTCCTCCAAAAGGGCTCAACTGGAGCAAGTCAGGAACCTGTCAAATAATGAGTGTTTTAAAATGTGGCTTCTAGTACCTATTTTTGGAGAACCACATTATATTTGTGAAGAAACTTAGACTATCTACAGATATAATGCAGTTAGAAAAGTAGCCCTCCACCTCTTCTCTCCTTTCCCTCCCATGGTGGGAAATCAGTGTCTGACCCACATGGGTGGTTAGTGTTCCTGGCATTTGGTCTTTTCTTTCATCTTTACATGCCCATTGCTGGCACTCTACAGAGCAATATAACAAAGCCAAGATTTTTTTCCTTTAGGAAGTTTAACAATCTCTTCACTCCATTTCCTTTAAGGCTTTTTCTCTTGTTTATCTATGCACTTTAAGACAGCTGAGTCTATCACAAGCTGCTGAATTCATTTACATAATTACAGGAACACAGACCTCTGTGTAGACCAATAAAAATGGCAATTAAATTGCTCCCTGCCGACCTCCAAGAGGTACAGAACCACCTCTATTTAGGGAGTGCCTTTGCAATTCAGCCACAGTGGTCATTTGTAAGGTTCCTGGTGTTGGCAGAGCCTCGTAGGAGGGACATTTATGCCTGGCGTGATGATATACTAGCTCTTTCTTAAACATCTCTGCTGAAGTCCAGCAGAATCAAACAGGGCTGAAGAAATTCAACAGAAATCTCACTCACGTAATAGCCCTAAAGGGACTATTGACTTTGGAACAACCGTATAGTTCTTGATGTTTGTTAAAGTCATGGTGACTACATTTATCCAAATGATGAGGTTCTGTTTTTCCAGATTAAAAATAATAAATGAATAAATAAATAAACAGAAACAAAAATGATTCATAGGATTCCTATAGAGTCTGTCTGGTAAAGCAACTGCAAATAAAACCCATGCTTTCTTTCACATTATTGCTCCATTAATTGGTCCCTTATTACAGAAGTTAGAGAGCATTTTGACACCATTGAATGGTGGCTGTGGAGGTCAGGAGGTTGGATTTCTCAATCCCATTTTTGCTTCCAAAGCCTCATGGGAGGTATCGTCCAAACCTGAAGCCAACAGAGGCCTCGGAGGTGGAACCTTTCAGTGGCACTTGTCTGGCCAAAGTAATACTCCTTTAGCCTCAGAAGCTTAAAAAAAAAATCTCTTTTTGTTTGTTTCTTTGACCTTTTTTCCCCTCCAACGTGCAGTACAAAACCACACGTGAAGAAGTGAGACGTCCCGATGAGCCAGGGACAAACAGGACGGAGGTGTCTGTCACAGCCATCATGACAACTGCTATTTCCAAGGTACCATTTCCATCCTGTTGTTTGCTCCCTTCCCTGGTAGGCAGGGGCCGAGCCATGAGTGAGCAGGAGATGGAAATAAGTAGATCCTCATTGTTCGCAGATTCCACGTTTGTGAATTCACCTACTCACATTCGCAGACACACAAAGAGTGGTGAAAGTTTTAAGTTGCCCAATGCACATGTTCCCCGCTGAGGCTGAACAAGGCTACGCTCAGCCTTCTTGGTTCAGCTCTTACACGGTAAATAAGTGTCCTTTGTGCGGTGTGTTTATGCCACATTTTTCACATTTTTGTACTCTGTCTTGGTGATTTCGCTGTTTGAAATGTCCCCCAAGCATCATGCTGCAGTGCTGTCTAGTTAGTTTTCCCAAAGGCAGGCAGGCTGATGTGCCATATGGGAAAACACATGTGTTAGATAAGTTTCATTCAGACATGAGTTAAAGTGTGTTGGCTGTGAGTTCAATGTTAACAACTAAATACTATATATTAAATAAGGTGTCTTTGAACTGAAACACAGAGAAAACAAGGTTTTATGTTGATTATTTGGCAAAAATGTTGTGACTGTGGATTCCCAGAAACCTAATCCTATATTTCCCCTAGGAACATTGATTCAATATTCACTAATTCAGTGTTTGCAGCCACTTTATAGAGTGTAACTTCTGAGAATAATGAGAAGCAACTGAACCATGCAGAGAAAAGAATGAGCCCTCTCACTTCTGTATCTCTGCCACCTAGAGTTGAGTTGGGCACCTCTGGGAACTATGTTAGATTTGCAAGACTACTTAAACTGTAGGCCTACAGTTCCTTATCTGAAACTCTGCCCATATTTGATACTGAGTTCAGAGCTTTTCACTTTAGAAGGTCCAGGTGGTGTATGTACTCTATGTTATACAACATCCTTAAGTGGAATTGACAATAACATTCTAGAATCAAGCACATCAGTATTTCTGCAACTAACTTGTGAATGTTCTACCAGGTAAGAAAAATAGGCTATATGTAGCCTCATCTCAGTTCGGGATAGGTTTTGCCACCAAGAGTTTGCCATAAATTTATCAATGAAATCAACAGGCTTTGAGAACTTTGGGGATTTCAGCATTGGAGATTAGATCGTGTGGGCCTAAAGTAGTATATCTGTAGCCCTGTAGATCGCTCCTGAAGGTACTGTGCCTTCACACAGAAAGGAAAGATTTAAGGAAAAAAGAAATACTCAGTAGACTTAAGAGTTCAGGTTAAGTAGGCCACAGTTAGCTCCCTCTTTCTTCCTACAGAAAGCCCTCCATGACCTAGCTCCTCCCTGGTTTCCCAGCTTATTTCTTGGTGAGCCCAATCTATTCTATCCAGATCCACCTCCTCAATTATTTTCTATTCCTGCTTTTTGATATGGTTCCATAAAGATTTTCTGAGCACCCTCCATGAGCCAAGCCCTGCTGGGCATTGGGATTACAGTAGAGAAAAGACAGATGTGACATATGCCCTCATGTGAAGAGTGATGAATATTAAAACAGGGAAGAATAGGGTACTCTGGGGCATTCAGCAGGGAGGTTTAAATTAGTGTAGGGTCCATCAAGGATGAGTAGGAATTATTCAAGCAGGGTACAGGGACCTGATGCGTGATGACTTTTGCCTTTCCTTACATTTTTCTGGACTGTGCTTTCATCTCCTGGCTGCCTACTGCTCAGGCCTAGCTTTCCCTAACCTCACAGCCCTCATTCATGTCCCCAGTCTCCATATGATGTCTGTAACTCATAGCTTGGCTGTGCAGCTAATTACACACCACCTTGCTATCATTGGCTCCCGTTTCTCACAGTTAGTCTTGTCTATCCAGCTGCATTTTAAGACTTTATGCTGTAGCCAATGCAGTTAGCACACTAACTGCTCAATAAATATGTTTGATCATGTCAGATCATAAGTAAGAAATAATCGGTACCCCAGTGGCTCGTCCACGTCATTCTTTGTAAACCTGGTTTGCACCACTCAGAATACGTTATCTCCCTCTGAAATCTCTCAGTAAATCTCAGCTGCACAACACAGGTTGAGTTATCTCTCGGTATATCTTGTGCTCTTCTTACCCAGCATAAAACAAAGACATGGTTCACAGTAGTATATGTCTGGTTAATTTTTATGTCTCTAAAATCCTATTGGTCATCCAGGATTAGAGGCAGAAAAGAATATTCCTGTGTTCATTATCAGGATAAAACAGATAGTAAAGTGTCCTAAAAATGTCCACACTGGTAAATGTTTTGAGCTTCCTGCATTATTAATCTGTATCTTTTTTATGCGGACTCCAAATGTAACTAGTAGTTAAAATAACCCTGAAAAGTGCCTTGATTCTAAAGTTCTTATTAAAAATTTAAAACACCCCAGAATAAGAAATCTTCAAAAGAAATATTCAAATATGGATTTGTTGAAAGAAAGGAAAAAAGACACACTTTAAACTTCAGTGGCAGAGGGTGGGGGGCAGTAAAATTTGACCCACGCGTAGGTGTTTGTGTTTTTAATTATGTTTCCCAAAGTTGTTGATCCAGAGTTCTTGCTAGAGCCACTGGTTTGTTTGGCTATCATATCTTTCTGTTTCAGGGTCTATGCATTCTAACAAGATTGTACTCATGCATCAATGTATTTTCTTGGTTTTGATCCACAGAACAGAACAAAGGAATACAAAGTCATAGGCATGTATTCAGACGGCATAAATGTCCTGGGCTTGATTGTCTTTTGCCTCGTCTTTGGAATTGTCATTGGAAAAATGGGAGAAAGGGGACAGATTCTGGTGGATTTCTTCAATGCTCTGAGTGATGCAACCATGAAAATCGTTCAAATCATTATGTGGTGAGCACACGCCGGTTAATGCCATCTTGCTTCCCCTGACCCTTCAAAATTAGCATGAAGAGATTTATGTTTCTCAGTTGACCTCACCTTAGAAGAGGGTATCCAGACACTGGAGTATTAAATAATTCCATGTATTACTTAGGACTTAGGTCACTAACAAAAGTCTGGATATCAGCCATTGTCTTTTCTACCAAAGTCCTTGATCATCTTGCAACCAAGCAACATTTATGTAAGAAATAACTCTTAAAGGAGTGATTTGAAAGAGTTTCCTGCACATCAGAACACAAGGTGCTTTCCTTCCCAGGCCCCAGGCAGAAGGGATATTCAGAATATTTACAGTTGGTACGACATGGGCCCTAACGCATCCAAATAAAAGCTGCCATTGGTGAGCATAGCAGTGGCACCACCTGAGTATCTGCCCTGTCCCTAGAGATGCCAAAAAGTCCACCTTTCCTAGGAGACCTCTGCCCCGCTTATCTCATAGCAAGTTGCTTCAAAGTATAGACATTGACAGTGACATTTCAGTCACTTAATCCTGCTGAACCTCAGCTTCATCATATGTAAAAAAGGATAATAACGTCTGCCGCTAGAGCTGGGAGAAGTACATTAAGTGAAATGGTGCATGTAAAATTCTTAACCCAACACAAAGCACGTAATGACAGCTCCACAAACAGAGCTATTATGACGACTTGCATGACTAGTTCTACTGCTCTGTTGCTGATACCACTACCTGGGAAACAAGATAACCATGTCCAGAAAGAGCCTAGTGGCCATATTTGGACGGTCAAGCTAAGGAGAGATCTGCAGATGTGACAGTAGGCAGGGTGTTTGTGTACCAGAAGCAAGGCATGGGGTATGTACCAATTTAACCACACCTTCTAACCAAGTGTACCCCTTACAGTAGCTTAGGTGGGTAGAAGTTAAGGTGCACAGGGGTGCTGAAACCTGGTGCCAATGTGGTCCAGCAGGGCTGAAAGTGAGACCTTAGCTTCACTGTGGACTCCCAGCTGAGGGCACATGCCAAGCCCAGGTGCATGCCCTGGCTTGTTTCTTCCCCAGCATTCCCACCCTGAGAAAATACTTGATGACAGAAGTGAGTCTTTCTTATGTTACTTTCTAGCTACATGCCGGTTGGTATTTTGTTCCTGATTGCCGGGAAGATCATAGAAGTCGAAGACTGGGAAATATTCCGCAAGCTGGGCCTTTACATGGCCACCGTCCTGAGTGGGTATGTCAGACTCGAGGGAAGAGACAGAAACATCATTTGAGCCAGTGGATTTCTGCTGAGAGCCTGGGTTTCAGTTGGTTAAAATTGGCTTCTCTCCCACGTGCAGGGAAAGATGGGGTTCAGAGATAAGAGAGCAGCAGGGAGGAGGGCTGCCCTTTAACGGCTGAACTGGAGGTGGATCACACTGTGCTAATTTCCAGATCTTGGCAGAACAGCCTGGACCATGCTTTGTCACTGCCTTTATTAATTGTCTTAAAACAAGAGAAAACCCCACTGGTGGCCTCTCTTGGTCTGCTCCTGGCCTTAACTTCTTCAAGGATGTAAACCAACCAAGCCAATAAGAACAGGCCCCACGTACCCCGAGTCTGAAAGAAATTAAGCAGGGCCTAAATTAAGTCAGACTGGAGCAAGTAGGAGTGGGATGGTTGGTTCCACTCCTGTTGGTGGGGCTGGTAGGCACAGTCACAGCCTGCATCATTGGAGAGGGTGCTAGGAGAATCTTTAGATTGGTAAGAACTGTGCGAAGCAGGAGGGCAGTAGGAGACAGGTTGTGTGCATATTTATTGTAGCCCACTTATTGGTTCTTGAGGGGAGATGTGGTGGGATAGGTTATGAGTGGTGTGCCCAGATATCTAGCCGGGGGCAGGATACGTCACATGTGCTAAGAAATGTGGACCAAGGGAATGACTAAACATCATCAACTTGACTCCCATAGGTCCTTGCCCCCAAACACCCAACTGGAGCAATCAGCTCACCTATTGGAACTCAGATGCACTGGGGACTTTCCACTGCACAGCATTTGGTTCTTAATCTGTGTGTTCCAAAAGCATAGCCCTGCTGGTCAATGGAGAAGCAAGCCAGAATCAAATCCCAGGGCCCCAGTAGTAATGGAGGTGGGACCATGCACCTTACTGGAGGCCAGGGGCTGTGTCCAGGTCATGGTGTGGCTGAGGTTTATGATGCTGAGCTATTTCAGAATGGGGTTCTGCTGGTTTCTGCTCTATTGACCTACCTAGGTTTCTAACAGAAAACGAAGTCAGTTTCTCATAGTTCTAAGCCACAGGCTTTCTATCTATAAGATCCTCTTTCCTGACCTCCAGGATCTGTATTTTCCATGACCATTTCTTATTATTTCAGCTTCACATAACTGATCTGTCAACTCTAAGCTCCCACTTACATGGCATCTGCTAAATCAGTCTCATTTCTTAAGCCCCCTGGCAAGGAATAGTTTGGAAGGTAGGAATGACAAAGAAAAGAGGGTCAGTCCTGAAGTATGACTGTGGAAAAGCAGGGATTACTTCCTCCTTATTGCACCCTGATTCTCCTCTTAGGTGGTGGGTGCCATCCAGCCAGACAGTGGCGTGGCCCAGGCTGAGTGCTGTGATAAGGGCTATAATACTATTGGCCACAGAGTCACCAAGGAGGGAAAGGTCAGCTTGACCTGGGAAGGTGAAGGAAGGCTTCCCAGAGGAGGGGCAAGTTTTGCTGAGTCTTAGAGGAGGAATAAGAATTCAACAGCAGAAGGAAGTGAAAGCACGTTAACACGTATAGCAGGAAGCGCAGGTACAGGGCTCAGCAGCATGACACAACTTGTTCTGTGAGCTCCTAAACATGGGCTCAGCTACTGGCTTAGCCATTAACTTTGACAAGATATTTGATTTGCTGAGTCTCTTCTTCCTCATATGTGCACTGGAGACATATATTCCTGTCCTCTTTTTCATATTCTCATTGGGTCATTATGAAAGTTGAATGATATATCATGAGTAAAACTGCTGTTTGAAAAAAAGAAGTAGTATGAAAAGATGATATCATTTATGAACCTGTTTCTCTCCTGTTTACAGGCTTGCAATCCACTCCATTGTAATTCTCCCACTGCTATATTTTCTAATTGTACGAAAGAACCCTTTCCGATTCGCCATGGGAATGGCCCAGGCTCTTCTGACAGCTGTCATGATCTCCTCCAGGTAAATAGAAGAGGGGTGTCTGGAAGAAGTCTGTGAACCAAGCCTTAGCAACTCTCACCTCACCTGATGAAGCACTGGCTGCAACTGGTGGGTTTTGTAGCCGCCTTTAATTTGAGAAATGACGTCCATAGTCTCTGCCCATGTCCTTAAACATATTCCCTCACCTACTGGATATTTCCTGCCCTCTTGGCAGAGCCTGCAGCCCGGAAGGGGTTATAGTGTAGCTGGGGGCAGTGGCAAGCACAGCGCCTTCTGATTCCTGGACCTGCCAAAAGTGCCATCATGCTCTGAGATCTCGGTTTAGTTTTTGGAACAGAGGTATCTCTTCAGGCAGGGATCGAGGACCAGCATTCCTAGACCATCAGTTCCTTTCTCTTTTATCACACAGTTCAGCAACACTGCCAGTCACTTTCCGCTGTGCTGAAGAGAAGAACCGGGTGGACAAGAGGATCACTAGATTTGTGTTACCCGTTGGTGCTACAATCAACATGGATGGGACTGCACTCTATGAAGCAGTGGCAGCTGTGTTTATTGCACAGTTGAATGACTTGGACTTGAGCATTGGGCAGATTGTCACTATCAGGTGGGGCATGAAGTCACACTCCTTTTCATTTCTGTTACTGGAATTGCCTCAAGTGAAAATCATCTGTGAAGGGAGATCAAGGATGGTCCAGTGATAGGTTGATTTTCTTGGTCTACAAAGTCCCTTCCCAAGATTAAGCACAACTGTATTACAAGTAGTGGGATCGTGGTACATAGAAGTGCTTCAGGTCTGGATAGCCAAAGGCATCCCTGTGTTCTCAGTCCAGTGCACCCACTAGGTGCTAGGCACAGAGTAGGTACCAAGGACCCAAGGTGGAATAAGGACCAGTCCCTGCTTTCAAGGGGTTCCTGGTAGAAAGGTAAGGTATGAAGATATCTAAATAAGTGCTGAGTGGTATGGTAAAGGCTATAATAGAGGTCTCAGTTGAGGGGGCACAAAGGGAACTGAAGAAGAAAGGGTTGGCTCTACCTGGGAAGGTGAGGAAAGGCTTCCTGGAAGAAGGGAACGTTTAGCTAAGTCTTAGAAGAGGAATAAGAATTTAGTAGTAGAAGGAAGGAAGCTAAAAGCATTTTGGAAAAAGGAATAGCATTAACAGCGGTCTTGATGTAACTATGGCCTAATTACAGAGTACAGATTATTTGGTATGGTTGACATAAAGAGTACAATGTGAAGGCAGGGATCATATCCTGAAGGGCTTTGTGTGAGGAGCTCATGGAAGGGTCTTAGACAGTCTTTCATATTATGGACAGATTTGCATTTTAGAGAGGTAACTGGTAATATGGTGGATGGCCCCAGTGGGGGCAGGAACCATAAGCTAGAAGACCAGTTAGAAGACTATTGCAAGTAAGGTATGAAAAGGCCTACATTAAGGTACTGACACGGGGGATGGAGAAGAGCTAATGAATTCAAGAGGCATTTACTGGATTCAGAGTGAGGGACAGAGGAAGGCTAAGATGACCCCCAGGATTGGTGGATGGTGCTTACCAGAACAGGGACTAGTATAAGAGAAGCAAGTATAGGTGGGAAGGTAAAGAGATTACACTTTTTGACACATTGAATTTGAAATGCCTTTAAGACATGCAGGTGGAAATATGTGGTGAGAAATGTGGTCACAACTGCAGATACAGAAGTCAGAGTCACCAGCTTGATGGTGCTCATCAAGCATGTGGGTCATGAGTCAGTTATGTATGTTTGACCATGATTGGCTGTGACCTTGACCAAGTTACTCGAATTCTCTAAGCTTCTGTTTCTCACCTGTAAAATGAGGATAATAATAGTACCTACATTTTATGCTAGTGATAATTAAGTCAGATGATGCATATAAAATGCTTAGAACAGTGCCTACATCCTGAGCACTCAGTAAATGTTGGGAATGGATGACATTACGTAGGGAGAGTTTGTAGAGAAGAGAAAAAGACGAAGGACTGAGCCCTAGAAAAGCCTAATATTAGAGGCAGGCAGAAAGGGGAAAACCCAACAGGAGAATGAGGAAGAACAGAAAGGTAGTAAGAGAGCCATGAAACCATGGTGTCATGGAAACCCAGAGAAGAGAGATTTTCAAGGATGAAATGGTCAACAGAGTAAAATCTTGCAGAGAATCGTAGTCAAATGAAGACTGAAATTGTCTGCTCAAGTAGATGGTGAAAATGTCATTAGCAAATTTTTAAAAAATTTATTTATTTATTTTTGGCTGCGTTGGGTCTTCGTTGCTGCATGCAGGCTTTCTCTAGTTGCGGCGAGTGGAGGCTACTCTTCGTTGTGGTGCACAGGCTTCTCATTGCAGTGGCTTCTCTTGTTGCGGAGCACAGGCTCTAGGTGTGTGGGCTTCAGTAGTTGTGGCGCGCGGGCTCAGTAGTTGTGGTGCACAGGCTTAGTTGCTCCACGGCATGTGGGATCTTCCTGGACCAGGGCTCGAACCCATGTCCCCTGCATTGGCAGGCGGATTCTTAACCACTGCGCCACCAGGGAAGTCCTCATTAGTGAGTCCTCATTAGTGAGTCCTCATTAGTGAGTCCTCATTAGTGAGTTTTGCCAGAGATGTTTCTCTGGAATAGCATTGTTCAATATCGTAGCCATTAGCCACACACACAAATTGGACAAAGCAGACAGCGAAGGTTCTGTCATTGTAGAAATAGATGCCATCATAGTGGAAAACTCTACTGGACAGTGCTGCTTTGAAGTAGTGGGTTGGGATTAGAGTTAATCCTGAGACTTCAGTTTAGAGTAGAAGTTTAAGACTAAACCGGGTCCCTAGGCCTACACACAGTTGAATCCGAACCTTTCAGAGCTAATTCACTCTTGCATCCTCAGCACTTGACATAGGCATAAATCCCAGGCATAAAGTAAGTTCTTGCAGCATTCTAATGCAGTAAATTTTTAAATCTTCCCAACCCTAAATCATAAAGTATGTACTGCAGTTTGCTTGAAATTAACTGAAGACAAGTACAAACTAGACCATTTGGCACATCAGCCAGGAAGCTATACCAGTGCCTCCTGATCTGTAAAATGTATTAGTGGCTATGGAAGCTAGACCCCAAGGAGCATGGGTAAAATTCTGTAATTTGAGTAGCAGCGAGTATGTTAAAAGTGAAACCCTGAATCATGCCTGAGAAAGTTCCACAACCACTGTGGTTCCAGCAGTTGTTACTTTTACAAGTAACAAGTGCCTTTTCCCACCTCCCTCACCACAGCCTGTGGAACCCAGTCTGTGCTTAACTTATTTCCAAGGAGTGGTTGTATGAGGTACCAGTTCTTTGGGGTATTTGCCATTTGGGGGATGAATTCCCTTCCTCTGCCTCAGTCATAAGTTTCCTAGATGTTTCTAACCCTTTTTTTTTTTTTTTAACCTCACTGCTAGAGAAATAAACTTTGGGTCTAGAGACTAAATAATCAATTCACATGAAAAACCTCTCTCCCTGCTCTGGTGTATTCTTTTTTCTTTTTTTAAATTTATTTATTTTATTTATTTTGGCTGCATTGGGTCTTCGTTGCCACACGCGGGCTTTCTCTAGTTGCAGCGAGCGGGGGCTACTCTTCGTTGTGCTGCACAGGCTTCTCATTGCGGTGGCTTCTCTTGTTTCAGAGCATGGGCTCCAGAATGCAGGCTCAGTAGTTGTGGCACAGAGGCTTAGTTGCTCCGTGGCATGTGGGATCTTCCTGGACCAGGGCTCAAACCCGTGTCCCCCGCATTGGCAGGTGGATTCTTAACCACTGTGCCACCAAGGAAGCCCCTCTGGTGTATTCTTAAATCATACTTGCTGATAACTACTGGCCCACAGCAAGTAACAACAACTGTGAGGCCCAGAGTAATCATTGACTTAAAAAATCCTCTGGCTCTACCTGGGAGAGAATCAAATAATAAGTGGGTTTTTTTTTTCAATTTTACAAGTTACAGTTGTGGCTCATGTGGTTGATGGTTACAGAGATTTTTGGATCCATAGTTTATCTCTTTCTATGGTCCTTTTGGACTGGACATCAAAGAAACCATCCACCTAAAACATTCCCTTTCGTGGTTTTATCAAAATATTCACTTATCAAAGGTTACAACTGATTGAAAATGGGATAAAGTTTCTTATAACAAAAGATAATTATGGGATTTGGGGCCTAGAAAGAGCTTAGAGGGAAAAAGTAGCAGCAGTAGTAACAGTAGATGTTTTTATGATAATTTTAATAGTAATACTAGCAGCAGTAGTAGTTGTAACAGCTGCTGACGTAGCAAAATGGCATCAGTTTTAAGCATCTAGTACATCCAGGTGCTATACTTGATGCCTTACATATAATACCTCATCTAATCTTAACAGCAGCCCTGCAAAGTAGACATATTCTCCCCATCTTACAGGCAAGAAATTGAGACTCAGAGAAGTAACTTGCCTAAGGACACACCGTTAGTAAAACGGCAGAGCTGGATCTGTCTGCCTCTAAAACCTGTGCTCACTCTAGCTCACGACTCAGTCCCCAACCTGTATGGAGAGCTGAGTTTTAAATGGCCTGACCTAAAACTAGATCTCAGTGCTAGGAAAGAACTTTCTACCAATGATTTTTGTGTTTTCTTCTGTGAAACCCTCTTAAGTCAAAGTGGGGTATGTTCAAGAAGAAGAAGTAGGTTTTTTATATTTTTACCCCCATCTGAAGATTTATAGTTCCAAGTTTCAGACCTAAGCCAGGCAAATGGCTGAAGTTTAATCAGCAAGGTCAAGGCTCAAGGGCAGAGTTTTCTTTGACTAAATGGATTTTGAGTTTCAAGCCCAGCCTCAATCCATAGGGACATGGTTAACCGTGATGTGTTGGGTCTTCCAAGAGGGATCAGTGGGTATGGACACAAATCACTTCTGACAAAGAAAACCCACTGATGCATTCACTTTAAATGTTTTCGACCACTGACATAAACTTAGGTTTTCCAAAGACTACTTAAGTCAGAACAGATCTAAAGGATTATGCAAGCCTGAAACTTTTAGAGGAATTGGGACAGCCCCAGAAATCTCTAATTAACTGTAAGTTGGTGGTAACAGCCACTGAAGGAAACCACACTTGTCAAAGAACTCTGGCCTGTGTTTGAGCGTGCCCTCAGAGACCACCTGTGACACATCACTAGGCAGATGAATGAACAGTAGAATCAGCTTGGTGAGAACTCTGAGGCTTTTTTAGCCCACAGAGTATGGATCTGTAGATAGAATCAGGGATTCTTCTAGTTTAAATTGACAGTGTCTCCATCTTCAGCTTTAAATCCAATGGCATCCTTGGCCCAAGGATGAGAAGGTGTATCCAGAAAATATAGGGGTCCCCTCAAGCTCATTCAAATCCAGGGACATTTCAGGGCAGGGCAAACCCTTGTTTTCTCCAAAATGACCAGATTTAAATCAGGAAGATGTTGCTGATGAAAAACTGCACATTCCAAAGAGAAAAATCCCTAGTGCCACATTTGATCTGCGCAAGAGGGATCTTTTTAAATACAAGGTAACGAAGTTCATTTGGCTGCCTCTCCTGGATTCCAGATCTTTCTTCCTTTTGCACAAAGTGCATCCACTGGCAAAAAGGAGCAGTCGGGAATAAACACTTGTACCTTGGACAGGAGTCACAGCTATTTCTCAACTCAGTGCCCTAAAGGGCAGCTCCCAGAGAGGTCAAGAGACTTGTGATGTAAAAGAAAGTACATTGAAACCTGTTTGGCCAGTGCCTCATTCCTTTGCCTTCACCTGGAATACCCTTGCCCATCCACCCCCATCCCTACCCCTTCACCATCCTTCAAGGCAGTGTAAATTCCTGGCACACATTAGATGCTCAATAAATGATTGCCTGGGTGAACAGATGGAGGAAGGGAGGAAGAAAGCAGGTGGAGAGGTACTTGGCACTTGTTTAGGATGGATGGCTACATGGATGGGTGGATAAAGCCCTCCATTAACACCTCGGTTGGTAAACTCTTGCCTTCCTGTTAAGTGTCTCTCTAGCTCATTTTTTGTGTGCCACTCACGCAGTTCCTCTCCACTTCCTCATGTTAGAATGACTTGCCGTATCTCCCCCCTGGAAAAAGATCATGCTCTTCTCAGTCTTCCACAGCTGTCTAATGAGGCAGAGCTTGTGCCCAGCAGAGAACAGATTCTGACTGGCCAGTCTAGGGATAGAGCAGTAACAGCCAACAGGACTAACCGTTTTGGACCAGGGCCCTTGAAGGGAGAAATGGGTGTCTGACTCCTTTTGTGTTGGTGTGTTTTGTCTACAGTGTCACGGCCACAGCTGCCAGCATCGGAGCTGCCGGTGTGCCCCAGGCCGGCCTGGTGACCATGGTGATCGTGCTGAGTGCCGTGGGCCTGCCCGCTGAGGATGTCACCCTCATCATCGCTGTCGACTGGCTCCTGTGAGTTGGGATAAATGCACTGCCTCTGGCGGATGGGAAGGCAGGCTTCCTAGCCATGCATAATCTGCAGTCTGTCATCATTCTTCCCTCAGATTGCCTAATGAGCCATCTGTTGCTGCTTTAATTTCCCTCTGACCAGGCCATCTGATAACATGCTTAAAAACTAACTCCTCATAACTGCAAGCAGTGATTTTATAAAGCTTGTGATCTCCGTTAACTCATTATACCTGGTAATGCTCAAGGTTAGGAGCTGGGTGTGGGATGAGATAAACATAAAATAATAAGGTGAAGAAGCTGGGCAAGGCCCCAGACATTCCAAACCCAATAGGCCACCCTAGCCTATCCCAGCATCATAGCTTCAGAACCACCTGGTTCAACGTCAGCCTACCTTCCCAAGATCGTCAGCACCATCAGGGCAGTAGCACAAGCAAAGGCTTTGGGGTAAGACTAATTTGGATTTGAATCCTGGTTCAGTGTCTTACTGGCTCTTTGACCTTGAGCAAGTTCCTTAACCTCTCTGGGGGCCAGCTGCATTACCTATGAGATGGGAAAGATTCTGTCTAGTTCATGGGGTTGGTATAAGGACTGAGTGAGCTAAAATGAGAGGAGTGTCCAGAACAGTGTCTGGCTGGCAGTATGTATTCAATTAACAGCAAGTTTAATTGTTATGATTAGAATGAGTTGGACCATTCAGGCCTGAACCAACAATTCATTCTCTCTCTCTCTAACAACAGACACACACATGCACACACCTACCTAAGGAACACAGCAGAACATCTGGGTAAGAACATGCCTTTTGTGACCCCCAAGGTTAAAGTTAGAATGAGCCTGGTTCCTGGCTTTAACCTTGATACCCACTCTGTGCAGTGGTCTTCCAGCATCTGGGTGTGGCTCTATCCCCTGGCCATCAGGGGATAGTTTGCTCCATATTGAGCCTTCACTCAGAACCAGCCAGCTTTACTGGGGAGTACAGTGCTATGTAGTTTGCAAGTAGCTGCTGAAATAGTAGAAAGGGAAGCAGAAACATTCCATGTGGCTTTGAAGATACCATCACATCCCAGAAGGCAGAAGCTTCTGCACTTGGGAAGCTGCTATGGGGCCCCCTAAGCAGCTAGCTGGTTCTTCAAGGCCCTACTGAGGTGGCACCTTTCTTGCCAAGATACCCTACCATTGAGGCAGGTGCTTCAATTTTTCTTTCTAGTGGTGATGGTGGATTTGCACTTCTTTCCTTTCCCTGGTTCTTCCTGAAACACAAGTGACCTTCACTTCCAAGACATCCAGAGAAGTCAAAGGCCTGACCTGATCCACGGACAAGACGACACTAGCTGGTCCACACCAGGGTCTAGTTCAATCCATGTTCTAAATAGCAGGAGGGCACCCAGAATGGACGTGTGTAAGCACGTGCGTAAGCGTTTTCTGTCCTGCAGGTGTAGCTTTCACAGTATTCATGTACACATTTCCTAGCAACAGTGCTCCAGCATCCAGGATGCCTCCTTCACCTACTCGGCTTCCTGCCACCAGCCTCTCCTCTGGGCTGTCTGGGGGGTACCACTGGCTGAGAGTGCCACAAGGAGTAAGCTATTCCCAGGCTGGCTGGGGTTTTGACCCTGTGCTCAGTGGTGTCCCTGTTGGCTTGCTCATAGAGTGACCTTGTGTGGGAAAGAAAGGAGCACACCGGGGACACACACACCACCCACAAAACATCCAAGTTCTCTCATCTTAGCCAAAAGAAGGCTCAGAAATGCCCATAAGAAAGAGGTTGGGTGAAAGACTAATGAATCCTGACCCTCCCTCAGCTCCCCCCAAATATCTGTGAAGACGCTGTTCACATTTCTTTGGGAGGAGAGGAGGGAATTTAGGGAGCTCAGTGCTGAATTCAGGAGATTCACTGTGACTGACAGGGACCCAGGGCAGCCTGTATGCTCATTCTGTGCCTTTACAAACCACCTCTGGCCCAGGCCTGTGAAGTGGAGAGCCTCTGGTCAGCCAGCCCTGGGGACAGCACTTTGTGCTTTGCTTAATTTGTAACTGAATTCCTTGGGTCCTTTCCCGTCTCCAACTTGAAGGAAAATGAAATCCGGGCCTTCTGTCTGACTCCCTCTGTCCTCCCCAGGGATCGGTTCAGGACCATGGTGAATGTCCTCGGCGATGCATTCGGGACTGGCATCGTGGAGAAGCTCTCTAAGAAGGAGCTGGAGCAGATGGATGTTTCATCTGAGGTCAACATCGTGAACCCCTTTGCCTTGGAATCCACGACACTCGACAATGAAGACTTGGACACCAAGAAGTCCTATGTCAACGGAGGCTTTGCCGTCGACAAGTCCGACACCATCTCATTCACCCAGACCTCACAGTTCTAGGGCCGTGGCTTTGGAAAACTGGGAGTGGTGAAGGACCTCTCCAGGAGAGTCATCTCTTAGCAAATTCAAACATTAAGTAAGGAAAAGAAAAACACTAACAGCCAACTGTACATTTGATTTGATATACAGACCTCTGGATTATTTTCTATATTTGGATTCACAGCTTTTGCTCTCCAAGTTCTGGGATTTGGGGGTGGGGTAAGATGAGAGAAAATTGATTGAAAGGAAAGCTGTATTATCTGGAATTTTTATATCCTGTGGGAGACAGAGTTAGGAAGTATTTAAAGTAGTAACTGTTTTAATTAGGTAATATCAATAGATGTGAAAGAGAAACTGCTTTCTCATGCACAGACCAGTGTTTTGGTTTTTTTAAAAAAATATTCTGTCATTACTCAGGCTTTATTGCCATGGATTTCCTTTGACCTCTCACATTTTTATAGATTATAATGCATCTAAACACCCCGCCCCCCCGCAAGTTAATGTGCCAAATTGTCCACTTTGAACTCATCTCAGGCCAATTTCAAAGAAAGTACTCTGAAAGAAAACAGACCAGCACGGTTCTGCAGTAACAGTTTTAAGATGTATATGAGGTCTGGGGAGAAGAGAGAAGGGTTCTTTTTTTCAATGTACTGTATTGGGACGCTGGTAACTATTAACCCAGTGTTCAGTATAGAGCTAGAGATATATATATATATATATATATATATATATAAATATGTATATATTTATTATTTTCATATAGTTTGCCAGACAGAGATCACAATTGAACTGTCAACGTGAAATACAGAGCTCTCCTCGTACTTGAATAATAACTACAATTTCAATCCAGATCTGCTTTGGGGCTTAATCAGAACCCCTCTCTCATAAGCATAAGAATGAGAAATCATGTTGTTTGATCGTTTCACGTTTGTGTATCAGCCCCAAAGCAGAGATGTTATTCTGGTGATACTCTGACGTGGCATGGCCCACTCATTTACAACTTCCAGATTCTACTTCTGGGAGGGAATCCATATCAGCTCTATATAAGACTATATACAAAGTTGTCACTCATATAAGCTTGGATGTGTTTTTATCCAACTGGATGTGTTTAATATAATAATTATATTATCCAACTATAATTCTTCCAAAGTCAATTATACCTGCTTAAAAAGACAGTACTTTGCCCTTTCCTACCCACCAGGCCCAAACAACAATGGCAAGCTACCAGCTAAGTTGTATTTTAATATGGGTTTGATGGACTGAACAAGCCACATTGGCCAGAAAAGCACTGTCCCTACCCTAGATTCTTGCAGAGTAAATCCCACAACATGAGACATTGGTATCAGTGGTTCAGGGAAATTCTTCCGTTGTATGAAACTTGTGTCCTCCTCCAGGGAAGTTTGTTCTAACTAACTAGTAGTCTAGTAATCTTGGCCCCTGCTCATTAAAATCCGTTGCCTGTCATTCTTCTGCTCATTTGTGAAGACAGCGTATTGAAGTCTGTGCTCGGCTCTCATCTTGTAAATAATGCTTACCATATACTTGTGTTTACACCGAGATCCAAAATAGTCCTGTTTCTGCAGTATTGCGTAGCCAATTTAAGCCTGTGCTTTTATATTTAAGAAACCAGAAACTGTGCCAAAGATCATGGAATAGTAAAACAAAATGCTCAGTATTGACCACCTGCACCTGAAATCTACAAGAGGATGATACCAAATGGTCATGTACACATAAATTATGGACCCATGATTCAATGTGAATTTTAACATGCAAATATTGTGTTGTTGTTTAGGAAGTAAATATAAATACAGTTGAATCAGTAATTTATCTTGGGCTGAATGGTTCTACCCCCTTGGCAGCCTGCTCTGATTTGAGGCACTGGAGTTGACAGCCATTCGTGAACTGCAGGTCATCCTTATTTTGGAGTGAGTTTGTAACCAGCCTCTTAACACACTGTGCTGTTAACTCATAAAAGAGAACAATGTTCCATTTCAGTCTCAATAAACATTTCCATCATTCTTTCTTCTCTGCCTTTTCCTTCCCTAATCTGTTCTTTTATCTCATGCACTCCGATGGGTGTGGGAAGGGAGAGACCTGGTCAGTTGATAGTCACACGTGAAACATCATTGCCCTAGTAATTCCAGAGACTGCAGGAGGCACAGGTTGTATCTTACACTCCTTAGCATATCTCGTCCCATACCCCCCAGGGCACATTACAATACTGAGCACGTAGTATTACTAAAAACAAACTGATATCTCATTGTAGTTTTGATTTGCATTTCTCTAATGATTAATGATGTTGAGCATTCTCTCATGTGTTTGTTGGCAATCTGTATATCTTCTTTGGAGAAATGTCTTTTTAGGTCTTCTGCCCATTTTTGGATTGGGTCGTTTGTTTTTTTCATATTGAGCTGCATGAGCTGCTTGTAAATTTTAGAGATTAATCCTTTGTCAGTTGCTTCGTTTGCAAATATTTTCTCCCATTCTGAGGGTTGTCTTTTGGTCTTGTTTATGTTTTCCTTTGCTGTGCAAAAGCTTTTAAGTTTCATTAGGTCCCATTTGTTTATTTTTGTTTTTATTTCCATTTCTCTAGGAGGTGGGTCAAAAAGGATCTTGTTGTGATTTATGTCATAGAGTGTTCTGCCTATGTTTTCCTCTAAGAGTTTGATGGTGTCTGGCCTTACATTTAGGTCTTTAATCCATTTTGAGTTTATTTTTGTGTATGGTGTTAGGGAGCGTTCTAATTTCATTCTTTTACATGTAGCTGTCCAGTTTTCCCAGTATCACTTATTAAAGAGGCTGTCTTTTCTCCACTGTATATTTCTGCCTTCTTTATCAAAGATAAGGTGACCATATGTGTGTGGGTTTATCTCTGGGCTTTCTGTCCTGTTCCATGATCTATATTTCTGTTTTTGTGCCAGTACCATACTGTCTTGATTATTGTAGCTTTGTAGTATAGTCTGAAGTCCAGGAGCCTGATTCCTCCAGCTCTGTTTTTTTTTCTCACACCAGTCAGAATGACCATCATCAAAAAATATGCAAACAATAAAGGCTGGAGAGGGTGTGGAGAAAAGGGAACCCTCTTGCACTGTTGGTGGGAATGTAAATTGATACAGCCACTATGGAGAACATGGAGGTTCCTTAAAAAACTAAAAATAGAACTACCATATGACCCAGCAATCCCACTACTGGGCATATACCCTGTGAAAACCATAATTCAACAAGAGTCATGTACCAAAATGTTCAGTGCAGCTCTATTTACAATAGCCAGGACATGGAAGCAACCTAAGTGTCCATCGACAGATGAATGGATAAAGAAGATGTGGCACATATATACAATGGAATATTACCCAGCCATAAAAAGAAACGAAATTGAGTTATTTGTAATGAGGTGGATGGACCTGGAATCTGTCATACAGAGTGATGTAAGTCAGAAAGAGAAAAACAAATACCATATGCTAACACATATATACGGAATCTAAAAAAAAAAAAAAAAGTCATGAAGAACCTAGGGGCAAGACGGGAATAAAGATGCAGACCTACTGGAGAATGGACTTGAGGAGGATACGGGGAGGGGGAAGGGTAAGCTGGGACAAAGTGAGAGAGTGGCATGGACATATATACACTACCAAATGTAAAATAGCTAGCTAGTGGGAAGCAGCCACATAGCACTGGGAGATCAGCTTGGTGCTTTGTGACCATCTAGAGGGGTGGGATAGGGAGGGTGGGAGGGAGGAAGCTGCAAGAGGGAAGAGATATGGAGACATATGTATAACTGACTCACTTTGTTATAAAGCAGAAACTAACACACCATTGTAAAGCAGTTATACTCCAATAAAGATGTTAAAAAAAAAACAGTGATTGCAAGCAAGGCTACAGAACCAGTTCAGTTAATCGTCAGGGCTGGGACCATATGACTCAACGAACAAAGGATGTCATCATTCACCATGTTGAACTCCCCTCATGCAAGGACAAACGAGCTTTCACAACAAGAAGTTCTCACCATGAATCCAGCACTTCCAGCAATGACACCTATTACACTCTTTCCTAGAAGTCGTCCCACTAAAATAGGTGTGATATTTACCTCAGTTCAAGATATCAGTCTAAATAAGTGCCAGTTCCTGGAGGAAAAGGAACAGGGATGTTGATTTTGGGGTGGGGGAAGGGGGGGTGGTTTCCTAAAAATGCTGTTTACAAACATAATACTCCAATGACAGGAAATGAGAGCAGAAAGCATCTCTTGTTGGCCTAAGCAAGAAGTGATTAACCTCGTCCCAACTCCTGTCAAGAGACCTTAGTTGCCCTGTCACTTTACTGAAGGACTCTGAATTCATTTTTTTCAAACCCTTGAGGTTGAATTATCCAGCATGCACCAGCCTCAGGGACAATCAAGTGACAACCAAGGGGTGGCAGAAAGTAGCAGAAAGGTCATGAGGTTTGGAGACAGGACAGACCAGGGTTTGGAAACTGGCTCGGACACTCAGCTTTTCTGAGCCTAAGTGTCCTCAGCAAAAAAAAAAAGGGGGGATGGGGGAGGGGAATGCTTTCCTCAATAATTAAATGAGATGAGCATAATAACAGCTAACACTTACTGAGTGCCTGTTTTGTGCCAGGCACTGATTTGAAGGGCTTTAAATGCATTAACTCATTTGCTTATGACAACAACATTATGAAATAGGTGGTACCATTGACTCCATCTCACATAGACGGACACTGAGGCGCAAAAAAAGGTTACGTTATTTGCTCAAGTCACTCAGCCAGTAAATGGTAAAACCAGCATTCAAATCCAGGTGCTCTCACTCCAGGGCCCTCAACCTTAACACCGCCTACTAATGCCCTTGGGAAGCACCTGATACAGCACCTGGCAAACTGAGGCAGTAAATACAGGAATAAAAAAGAGAAAAAGAGGGGGCAGGAAGAAGGAAAAAGACCTTTACTCCATTTCTCTCCTGGGATTCCAGGTCTCCCAGAGTTAGTTGGTAAGGTCTTTAAAAGACTGTAGCTCGGGGCTTCCCTGGTGGCACAGTGGTTGAGAGTCCGCCTGCCGATTCAGGGGATGCGGGTTCGTGCCCCGATCCGGGAAGATCCCACATGCCGCAGAGCGGCTGGGCCCGTGAGCCATGGCCGCTGAGCCTTTGCGTCTGGAGTCTGGGCTCCACAGCGGGAGAGGCCACGACGGTGAGAGGCCCGCATACCACAAAAAAAAAACAAAACAAAACAGACTGTAGCTCTCCCAAGTCCCTGGACGTTGCCCTTGTCCTGGCCTCCTCTGTGGAAGGACCTAGAATAAACCACTCCACACCCCCACCCAGGCTGAGCAAGACGTGCAGTGACATACCTTGGCTGAGCCAAAAGCAGCTCCAGCCAGTCAAAAACCAAAGACCCATCACATATGTTTCAGCTCTCCTACCTTAGAGCGAACTCCGCCCTGCCAGAGGTCTCCCTTCTTCCTCTTCATTTGAAAATCCTAATCCTGGTACCTGAGCCGCCTAGCAGCCCCCAGTTCCCCACACCGTCTCTGGGCAGGCATGGTGGCCCTCAGTGCTGCCATCTCAGAGCTCCTGGAATTGAGACACACAAAACAAACCCTGCCACAGAATATACTGTATTCCTTCTGCCCACAGCGTCTTGGAGAGGCAAAGCTGTGGTCACCACAGAGAGCAAATAAATGAGCCCTGGCAGGTGATTCTCATGGTGAATGATGAGGAGGGTTGATATTATACTATGGGCTACAGGGTACTTTTCAAATAAAGATAAGAGAAAGAAAAGTACATAAATATACATTTATGAATATAAAAATATACTTACGGGGGTGCTGCAGGATCACTCTAAAAACACAGAAGCCCAAGGGGGAAATTTCGGACTGCTGAAGAAGCTCCGACAAGCCAGCCATCCATTTGCACCAGGGTAAAGCGCCTGTCCTAGGTATGACCCTGCTTTTGCCAAATTTCCTAGTTCTGAAGGTGAAACCAAGCACAGGCTCTTTCCTCTGATGATCGAAGTAACTACTGCTTCCCCTAGGCCCCATGTGGAGGGGCCGGGGGAGCAGACCAGGGAGCAGTAAGATTGCAGCTCCGCTCACTGTCAGCAGGGTTCCCACTCCATGGGAAGAGGCGACGGAGTTCTCTCCAAGACCTGCACATCCCCCAGGAGTGCTGGGATGGGCCCCCCATTCAGGGAAGGACAGCAGTCCCGTCAAGCAGTACTAGCAGGTTCACTGGTCACACATGGATTAGAGAGCACGTCCTTTCCTCGGGCTGCCCTCAGAGAGGTCAGAGGGCTCCTTTAATGGAACTAATCAAGAACAGCCATGACTATTAGTAAGAGCGGCCAGGCATTCAGGGGCTAGGTGAACTTGCATACATAATCCATCAGTCCTCCCCAATTATGCATTTAAAACCGACCAACTTCTCTTATGTTAAACATATCATGTACACTCTCATTTTTAAAATCTTATTTATAATTCAGGGTCTATAGGCTTCAGCTAACTTTGGGTCAGTCCGGTGACAATAGGGAAATGGTCTTACTGTATGGTGGCTTTTGCTTGGAGGGCCCAGGCTCCACCAAGGAGATTTTCCCAGGAGCCTCTGTAAACCCAGACCCTGTAAAATACATTTGTAAAATACGGTCCAGGCTTTGATAGATCTGCCGCTGTGTAAGTCAAGAAAACAGTAATAAACTGAAGCAAGACAGGTGGGGATATTTATTATGTTTAATGACACAGATCTTCCCAAAGTAATCCCCAATAAGTCACAAAATTATTCACATTTTTATATATTCCAAAAGCAAAATCCTGCTGCAATCCTGGCCCCAATGTAAGTCCTCAAAACTGAAATAACTCCTTGAGAAATAAAAAGATAAAATAGGAATAACTTAAACAATAGAGTTAGCAGATCAGAAAGTGAGCAAAAGGCAGATTGATTTGCGAAAGAAAAAAAAAAGACTTTCAATAAGAATGGGCATTTAAGATCTTATCCCTAAGTTGAATTAAGGAGTTATGCTCAAACCATAAAAAAAGAAAAAAAGGACAATGAGTGTCACAGTGGGTATCTGAACAATAACTGCCACCGGATACCAATTCATTAGAACTGATTTCCTTCAGCTGCTTATATCCTTCCTAAGTGGCCCTTTTCTGAGAACTCTACCATAGTCTTAATGTAATACAGTATTTTTTATTATTGATGACTACTTAGACCTCAAAATAACAAACTGACAACTATAGTTTCAGACACACTGAGAACATACAAGCAGGTGTAATTTAAGCATATTGTCTGTCTTTCAAAGGTGGAATACTTGTGATATATACCTTTATTAGGCTGAAATTCTGAGAAGGGATAAATGAATTTTGTTTTATTTTGGCTTTTGGACTTTTTTTCTCCTTTAATTTTAAATTTCATTTTCTTAATTTACCTAATGAACCAATTCCTGTGGTAATAATGAGAAAAGGAAACTTGATTCTCACTGAATCTTGTAAAAACTGAAAGGGTTTTAGGGCATGGTAGAGGAAAATGCTCAGGATATAGCATGAAGGAAAGACAAAGGTTTCCATTTTCAAGCCCTCTCTTCTCTGGGTCTGTAGACCCATGAAGACAAATGTCCACTTCAATCCACCCCCATCCTCTTCTTGATCCTCAAACTGGGTAACCATTTCATAAAGGCACCCTTCTACTAATTTTAAATCTGGTTTTGACAGTCATTTCTGCCAAACTTAGTGTAGTTATTTCAGAAAAATATTTGAAGGTTTTGTTCCTCATATAAATTTATTTAAGAATTGTTGGAAAAAAGGAGGGGTAGGTGACAGAAGGAGTGGTTTAAACAACAAACAAAAGAAATTAGCCTCCTCTTACAAATGTAGCATGGAAATTAAACCCTTAAAGCAAGACCTGAATTCTCCAGAAGTAATGCTCCCTCTTCCTAGGTTTTCAGTTGATATCATGTAAATCAAGCCTAACACTAAAAAGCAAACAACCACAAAAAAACAGATTTACCAAAAATGGAAAATCAGGTGACAGTCTTTTTCTAGAGGATATATCAGTTTATTCCTCTAGATAGCAGCTTCCTCGAGCTTATGGAAAATGAGGAAAGGGAAGGAACAGGAAGGGACAGGAAGGAACGGGAAGGAAAAGGAAGGGAAGGGAAGGGAAACAGGTAGAGGTGGGGGAGGGGTGAGGACAAGTGGGAAGGAGGAAAAAATGAGGAAGGAGGGAAAGAAAAGAACTTTTCAAGAACACATCCACTGCCCAAAATGAGGAACACCTGAAAAGGCATCTTGACATCTTCATCAGAATTTTAAGAAGCGCTTTCCAAATGAAAAAGCACCTGCCACCCAACTATTATTTTCGTTTTCAAGCTCAAAACAAGCATACAAACAAACTAAAACACAAATTTTCCAGCTTGACAAGAAAACTTGAGCCCCAAAGAGCAGACACTTTAATCAATGGCTCTTACCTGGGTACAAAAGACTGGGTGGGTACAGGTTTGAGTTAACAGGGGTTAGACACTGGTGCTTTGATACACGGGACAAAAATTGTTTTTCAGTTGGCTTGATGAGTGAGCTCTTCATGATGCTCCTCCAGCTTTCATTCAGTCTCCCCTGTGAAATGTGAAGACACTTCATACACTACATGTGGTACCGAGAAAAAGGCCATCAATTAAACACAACCAAGGAGAAGAAGATGGTTTCCCTCTATCCAAATCTTGGCATGTAGCTCTACGTGTAGGAATGAGGCAATGTTAGGTTAGCAAGACAAACACTTGTGTGACCTTGGGCGAGTTACCTGGCCTCTTTGTATACTATCAGGATGATGACAAGCAGAGTATCTACCTCTTAGTGTTACTCTGAGGAGCTAGTACAGTCCTTGGCACATAGTAAATGTGCAGAAACTGCTAGGTGTTATTGAGCTGAACTGTTAAACATGACCAAATCAATTCTATTCCAAGGAACAATTATTTTTCAGAGTGGAGGGGGTCAGTATAGGATTTGGGGGTGTTCTGAGTCCCCCATTCTCAAGACATTTGCAGCCTACTGCAGAGATTCTCGGTGCTAAATGTGCATTAGAATCTCCTGAAGAACCTTTATAGAAATACCGATGCCAGGCACTACCCACAGAGATTCCAGTTAAGTTGGTCCAGAGTGTGACCTGGGCATCAGTATTTTTCAGCACCCCCAGGTGATTCTAATGCTCATTGAGGATTGCTGACCCAGGAATCTGCCATGTGATTTGGGTGTATGGCCACTGCCTGTGTGGTCTGTCTGTTAGACTCTGACAGGACCAGGAGCCCCTGGGATGAAGGGAGGTGTGTCATTATCCATGTGTCAATCACCACAAACCATCAAATGACAAATCCCTCCGAAGCTGGTGAGCAAATCAGAGAGGGAGGGCCTCGAGGTTGGAGCTTGGCATCTGTAGGCTAGTTTGCTTTTTGCTTTGGTTGTAAGGGAGGTGAAGGGGCCCCGTGGGAGGAAGTAAAATGGCTCCTGCCTGCCCAGCAGAGACGGTAAGGTTGGAAGCCACAGCAGCCCCTCCCTTTGGAGCTGGAGGCCTAGGGAGCTGTGACAGAATCAGAAACCGGCATTTTAATTCACTGTTGTCCTTTTTCTTTCCTTTTCTTGGTTTATTTCCTTTTTGCTATTCTTTAATTTTAGAAAAGGTTTTGTGCTACAGTTCTTGTCTGTGTCTGAGGACGTCTGGGCCTGGGTTCTTTGCCCTTCCTCAAGTTGGAAGCATTACAAGTGGACCAGCTCCCGCTGCAGGCTGGCCATGGCGGCGGCAGCTGGGATCACGGGAGCTGCTCACAGGGATGGGAGGGTCGGTGGGCCAGAGCTGGTGCCATCTGCTCAGTCTCACATCCCTTTGCAGAGACCTCCCTCCAGTCCTCTGCCCTCTTCTTGGGAGAGTTTTCATAAGGAAAACCAACTACAATACAAGGCTGAAGGAATGAAGTCCTTAGTGGAGGCATGTGGAGGGGCAGAAGGCAGAGGGCCTGAGTCTGCCTGAGGGACCAGCAGGTTTCACAGAGGAGGCCTTGTAAGCCCAACCTTGAAAGTGGAATCTCAGTGAGCACACACCAGACGTGGGCAATCAGTTCTTGATAAGGACGGTGACACCGAGGCAATCACACCTCACAGGAGAACTAGGGATAACGGGTGTGTGCGTGTGTGTGTGTGTGTGTGTGCACGCTTATGGGACTTTTTTAATGGTAAAATTCATATAACCTAAAATTCACCATCTTAAAGTATACAAAGGATCATCTGTTTTACACCAAAAGTATCAAGGCCCAAACCATCCTGAGTAAGGAGAAACAGGTGTATTCCAACCCTTTCGACCCATCTCTTCCACACATTCCCTGGTCAGACAATTGGACTCATTGTTTCTGGTCCAAGCATCCCTAACTTAATCCCTAAGTGCTAAGAATCTACTTTTTCATTTCCCCTGGATCTTGAGGTCACCAGAAAACCAGGAAAGGGAAAGATGATGAACAGTGAAAGAGCAGAAGTGCAGAAGGGAAGGACAAGCACTGGTGCTGTAAGCAGGAGAGTCCTTGAGAAAAGCAGGGCAGGGGACATGGAGTGGAAACTCACTGGGTCTTCTGCCGAATGCTCCTCTCTGTTGCTGTCTACCCAGCCCATAGGCATGACGGTCCCGTTTTAGCTGCTTGACCTTGCTTGTTTGGATCTTCCCTGGATTCACTGAGACAGCTTCATTCTACTAAATGCCCTGTTTGCTTAAGATGAGTCAAAGTCACCTGGGTTCTTTACAACCATGAAAACTTTCACTGACAGTCCTCCAGGACCCCTGCCTGACCAGGAATCCATGACCCAAATTGGGACAGGAAGAGAATGGTATGGAGAGCTTTCATAGAAGGCCTATGAGCATATTCCAAACCACTGAGTAGGAACTCATGTTACAAAGGAAACCTATTTACTAAGACGGATTTTTTTTCTTACCTTCTATCTCCTCACGTCAGGGTCCACATATCTGCCGGTTCAGGGCTTTATGTAACTTGATGTTAGCCATGTTGAAATTCAACACAATTTGGCATTTGGTAATTACGTGGGCCACGTTCCCTAAGTGGTAATTAAGTGGGCTGTGTTCCGTATAAACACCTAATAAATGCCTAGATGACTATTTTGGCAACCGGAGATTATGTGGCCCAGAAGCCATCCCTTAATCTACCAAGCAGAACGTTCTAAGGTAGAAGCCTGCAAAGTGGGAAATTACTGAGCTGTCCTCCACATTCCTCTGTGCTGAAGGCGGGAAATCCTGGCCAGCCCTGGGCAAGGCGATGTGTGCCCTAAAGCATGAATGACCCTCAAACCAGAATTTCAGGAGCCTGAGGACAGTGAAAACCTAGCACATCATCCCACACTCCTTTATTGTTTAAAAAGATTCGTTAATTATCTTGATGTTGCTAGAATGAGGGACTACATGATACAACACCATAGGACTCTCTGGGGGATGTTCAAGGGCAATGTCCACCGATTCTGCTTAGGTTCCAAAGGGCTCTGCTCTTTCTCCCCAGGGTTCTCCTATCACACACTCCAGTTTTGGAGAACAATGGAATGAAATGGTTAAAAGCCAGATCACCTGGCTTCAGACGGCAGCTGAGCCATTCACTAGCCATGTTACCTTGAGCAAGGCACTTAACCTCCCCTTGCCTCAGTTTCCCTATCTGTGAAATGGAATTGGTGATAGTACCTACTTCACAGAGTTGTTGTGATAATTAAATATTAGTTCATTTAATACAAGTGAAGTATTCGGGCCAGTTCCTGGCACTCAGGAAGCACTTAAAAAGGAAGAGCTATTCTTATGCTGGGCCTGGGTAGGAAGGGAAAGAAGAGAAAACCTGAGAAATGACGACAGCCCTCAAAATGTCGAACTTCTTACCACACACCTGAATTCAAGAGTTGCCTCATCACCTCGTTCAACAGCCTCCCACAAAAAAATATTTACTGAGCACCAACCGCAGTGGAAGGTCATCTGATGCAAGGGTGGCGACAGGGTGGTGGAGGGAAGGAAGGCTCCTGTTCAGGGCACACACCTGGCATGTGTGGTTCAGTTCACCTAAGTTAAATGGGATCCCACTGTAATTCCGGCTGTAAAATAGTGAGCAGGACGGCAGAGTCCCTGACCTCGGGAAGGTGTCATTCAAGTAGAAGGAGCAGACTTTTAAGCAATCAACCCACATAAAAATATAACAACAAACTGTGTCATACTGTATGAAAGAAAACTGCAGAGGGCTAAAAAGGTGTACCTCAGAGCAGGAGGGGGTGTCATGGAAAGTCATGAGACCCGAAAGGTAAAGAGAAGTGACCCATACAGGGTCAGGAAGAAGTATTCCAGTCAGAGAGAACATGCAAAGGCCCCACAGCCGGAAGGAGCCTGTGTTTGAGGAGCTGAAAGAGGGACCATTAGGTAAGGGGGTAGGGGGAGCATACAAGAGGCAAGACTGCTGGCAGACCCGCATATGTGCTGTCTGAAGGAAGAATGTGGCTCTTATCTCCTCCTTGACTCCTGTCCGCCACATTTTCTAGGTACTTTATATGGTAGCAGGAAGCTGAAATTATTTGAGCAAATCAACAAGAAGCACTTAAGCTGCTTACTTACACAGGACAGCAGTTTAAAAATATCTCTGTTTATGCACCGGATATTTCTTCAGAGGGTAGTTTGGTCTTTCAAGGATATTCTTTACTTCAGAGATGGAGTCTTCCTATATAACAAAAACAAATCCAGCAATTGCATTACTCATAATGTAATACAGATCAAGGATATCTGGATGTGTAGTTTTGCATTTAAGAGGTCTATGAATCCCATATATGCCGTATATATTGTGTTCATGATACATGTATGTATATAGATACTATTTCTTTTTTCCCCCTCCCTCCTTCCCTTTATCGCTCTTTCTTTCTTTCCTCTTCCTTCTTCTCTCCCAAGCCCCCTCCCTCTTCCCTTTCTTCCTTTTCTTCTTTTTACATTTTAAAGGGATTCCCTTACTTGAAAAAACTATGAATTAACAAAGCAAAGCAAATGACTTTGCAGACAGACGGTAAAGTAATCCACGACCCTGGTGATTAGGGGAATCAATATTCATTTAAATAATTCATTTAAATGCCAGCATTTAAATAAGTCAAGATGACCAATTCAACTACATGGTATAGTTAAATCCAACCAGAGGGGGCACTGTCAACCTTCCATTTGAATTTTTTTGAACTGGTGACAGGTCACAGCTAATGGCTGTACATCTGCAGTAGACAAAGTGCTGGGTTTATCTATCTATGGATCAGAAACACTCCCCTCACCCCCATAAAAGTCAAACAGTGAAAAACACCTTATTCACTTTGAGGAAAACTTTTTTCCATGTTGTGAGCTCATGCAGACCACACACGTCCCTAGATTCTTCCCTGGACAGGGATTCCTGTCCAGAGCAGAAGGAAATGTGCTTCGGGCCAGTTACACTGTCTTCTCTAAGTTCTTTGACAGGACAACGCTCCCTCTTGCTGTAGGACCTCTGCTTGATGTGTGCTGTTCTCCAAAGTAGCTGCTACTCATCACTCGTAGCTACTACTCATCACTCAGATTGAAGCTCCACTGTCTCTTCCTCAGGGAAGCCTGCCCTGACTGCCAACCAAGTCCAATACTCCTTTTCATACACTCTCAGGATACCATGTAACCTCCTTGATGAGCATCACAATTTTACATTTATTTCTGTGGTTACTTGATTAATGTCTGTCTCCCCTGCTAGACTGTGAGACCCAGTCCCCATATTATTTTGTCAGCAAAGATCTAATTCCATCAGAAGCCCTGACCTTGTTTAGGTGTTGCTGAGATCTGTGGGACGTCAGACGACTGCAGACCCTTTCATGGATCTTCTTCCACATGGACTGGGACCCAGGGTGGAACCTGCTCAACAGAGTAAACAGGGTGGAGTATTATGCAGCTGATAAAAGGACACTTAGAGTGCATAACAATAAGGGTCGATATTTATAACTTAAAGGTGAGAAAAAAAGCAGCAACATGCAAAACAGTGTGCATAGTATGGTTTCAATGTCTTTATTAAGCCTAGGTATAGGAAAAGCACTGGGAATAAAAACAACCAAGATGTTAAAAGTGGTGTGTGTCAGGGTGTGTGACTCTTTTCTTCTTTGTAATTTACTGTGTATTTTAGATATTTCTCTAAAGAACAAATCCTGCTTTTACTTTTAAAACATGTAACCCCAAAATTTTTAATACAAAATTTAATCCCAACTTTTCTACCAGGGGTTTTTTATGTGTCATTTACTTTAGGCCACCCAGACCCAAACTTAACCACAGATCTTTCAGTGTCTTTCAGTTCCTCAGACAGGCTGCATTTTCTCCCTTCCATAGGCACTTGCCAGCACTGCTCCCTCGGGTAGAATGCTGCCACCCCCAAGCCCCATCCCCGCTCATGTTGAGTCCTACCCACCTTCAGAGCTCAATTCAGTTACTGATTTCTCAGGAAGATCCTTCCTGAGCCCCTTCCTGTAGAGCAGTGGTCCCCAACCTTTTTGGCACCAGGGACCGGATTTGTGGAAGACACTTTTTGGCACCGGGGTTGGGTGGGGGGGAGTTCAAGCGGTAATGCGAGCGACGGGGAGCGGCAGATGAAGCTTCGCTTGCTCGCCCGCCACTCACCTCCTGCTGTGCGGCCCGGTTCCTAACAGGCCATGGACTGGTACCAGTCCGTGGCCCGGGGTGGTTGGGGACCCCTGCTGTAGAGGGAGCCGGCTTCCCTATTTCATGCACTTGGAATCCATTCACCTCTCATTCATAGCACTTCCCCCAGTGGACATTTTGTCATTATTTGGTTAATGTCTGTCTCTCCTCCTAGACTGAAATTGGGACTGAGCCTCTTGGGCTAATAGCTCATCTCAGGGCTTTGAATACCACAGTAGGAATTTAATACGTATTTCTTGAGTGACTGAATTCATCCATTCATTCATTCATTTTGGGGAGGGAAGTGAGTACCAATTCTTAAGTTGAGGCAGAATTTGCAGTTTGATTATGAAAAGCACAGATATTGTTTTCTTAAAATGCCTAAAACTTTTAGCAATTTGGATAAAATCGTTCTCTTTAACTAATATACAGTAAACACTGGAAATGACAGAAACATGTGAGAATCAATCCAGTTGTTGTTATGGCCACCACACTAATGAGTCCCTGTGCAGTTGCCCCTCTGCTCGGTTTGGGACCCACATCCAGGCCACCCATCCTGGCTCCCTGTAACAAGCATGTACCCTCTGGTTTCCAGGGAGACAAGACCAAGAGAATGACTGGATCTACACAAATCCATTACCAACCCAGGAAAATGACTCACAGCAAATGAACGAACCACCTAAAGCACTGCCCATGTTTAAGAAAAGGCCAGGTACATCATTTCTACACTCCTCTAAGAATTTTTAAGATGAAGGAATAGAAATATTTTGAAGCTATAAATAAAATTGGCATTTAAAAATAGCCACCAAATGGACACTGCAAATGCTTTTTCATTGGTCTTGAGTAACCAGTGCCAGAATTATCCGTACACTTGTTACCCTTATTACTATATACAATCAACACTATATTTGAAGACTTCTGAGAATGATGAGTCAACAGGCAAGAGCAGTGCTCTGCCTTGATTATGGCCTTCTCCTTGTGCAGTGGGACGACTGCGGATGGATGCTGAACTGAGGATGGATGCTGAAGGGATGTGACTCTATCCGGACACTGGAGCTAGGGAACCGGCTTGAGAGTGTTTCTCCCACATTTGGGACTACCATTTCCCATGCTGCTAGTTAAAAGGGTTTTCCACTTCCTCCATTAAAACCTTGGGCTGATTCTCACTCCAAAACTTGCCTCGCATCTCATCCTTGCAAACTTGGCCCTTGCTGATTTCAGTATTAAGTCAGCAGAAACTCAAAAGGTATTTCTCATGCACTTCTGTGATCTGAGCAGAGGGAGACTGGTCCCAGTGGCTCATGTGAAAAGAACGGTGAGTGAGGCAGAGCCTAAGCACTGGTAGTGAAACTACGCCCCTTATGGTTGACTACCAGAAATTCTTGAGCTTGACTTACAGAAGATAAGGAAGCAGCTTGTTAAAAACCCCTCTTCTTACAAACTGCCTTTACTGATTAAGCTTGCTTTAGTTGTTTTTATTCTTTTTTCCTTTCTTTATTTGCATACCCTCCAAGCTTCACATAGCCTAGGGTAATATATCACAAGACTTCTTAACCGTCCCTATAGATAAAGCCTCTGACATCATAGGTCACTATAGTAATGGTGGGCTTAAGTTGTTTTACAAGAACGTGGAGTTGGATCCTGTCTAGTTCAAGCTGGCTAAGACTGGTTGGGATAACTAACTCTAAAACTGTGTCTGCACAGTTATCTGATGAACAATTTTTTGACTTCAGAGGGCCAAAAACTCCACCCTCAGATCATGCTAAGTACCTCCATTTTTGAACATGCATCCCATGAAGAAGCATGTAACCCAGATATGCCTGGGCAAAGTACCGATTACTTCACCTTTTCTCTACCCCCAATCACATTTCCTCATGCCTAAGACCACCCTGCTTCTTTATTCCATAAATATCTCAAGCCCCTTGCCTTTGGGGAGGTGGAGCTGAGACTTGTTCTCCCATCTCCTTACTTGGCTGCGTTGTGAATAAACTTTCTCTTCACCTCAGCATTTGGCTTGCTGTGCATAGGGCAAACGAACCTGGTTCGATAACAGTAACACCTAGTGTTCCAAGGGCTACCTCTGTGAGGTCAACGGGGAATGGATTCTTCCACAGGGTCTACACTGAGGTCAATGGGGAATGGATTCTTCCCCAAGGATACAAAGGGATATCCTTTACACAAAACAGCTGCCTTAAAATTATTATCTTCAGTGCCACTTCCCTGGAGGTTAAGGTGACAAGCTCTCCTGGATGCCTGGAACTAAGAGGTTTCCCACAGTGCAGGACTTTCAGCGCTATAACCAGGACAGTCTTGGGCAAACCAGATAGCCTTTGTGTGACCATGTTATACTTTGTCACCTTATTTACAAATTCATAGTTTGATTAGTTCCAAACTTATCAGTTTAGAGTGACTTTGGACAGAGAATTTGCTGACTCACCAGAGATAAATGATTAAAACTCTGGTCTGCAGCCAGAGTCATCATTCTACAGTCAACTGTGCTAATTCCTGTGAATGACTTGCAAAAGCTCCCCACTGCCTTCCAACTGAGCCCAAATTCCTTAGCTTGGTTTCCACAGTCCCCCTCAGACCCTCAGCCTTGGCACCCACTTTTCCCCAAGGCTGCTCTAACTTTTAGAACCTGACAGCACCCCCTGCCTTCTCACCTCCCATCCCTCCCCTCCATTAACTATCACAATCCAATCCCCTCCCCTCTGGGCCCCCATGAAAATGCCACCTCCTCCATAAAACATTCCAGAGTACTTTCCTTCTCCTTTATACTCTGATAACATTTGGTCTGTACTGTTCTCAAAGTTCTGCCTTGTAGAAAACTCTCTGTGTACATTTTTTTTTTAACATCCTCTGCAAGTTCTCAGAGATCAGAAGAAATGTCTTAAATGTTAGCATTTCTATTCCAGGACTAGCAGGGTGACTATCAATCCTGTTTTCCTTCTGAGGCACTGTTTTTTTCCCTTGTGTCAGCAAGTATTTATTGAATGTCTACTAAGTGCCATGAATTGGTAACTGATTCTTCATGTGTCTTTTTTTTTAATTGAGGTATAATTGGTGAGGCACACTTTTAATCACAGAGATACTACATTCCCCTCCACACACCCAGTACTCATCTCAAGGATTCTGACTCAATATGAGGCAATTCTTCAGTGAGCCAGAGTTGAGAATTACTGTCCTGCTGCATAAAGATACTCAGGAAAGACTGGTTGAATGAATGCATAAACCATCTAACAAATTTATTTAAAAAGAAACGAGGCCTTCCTAGATCTCCTTCCTAATGGAATTAACCTCCTCTTGCTCTGCCTTTCCCCTACATTTCAATTATACTTCTGTTAAGTGCACATCATAATCCATCTCAAATTTAGTGACATGGGGGTATGCCTGCCACCCCGTCTAGTGTGTGAGCCACTGGGAAGCCAGGACGTGTCACGATCACATACACTGCACATAATAGGTTCTCAATAAATGGATGCTCAATTCAGTCCCTCAGAAAAGCTTGCTATGCTGATTATAAGGAGTTTGGGTGATGTACGAAAACAAGGCACATGGGCAAAATCCATGAGCTTCTTCCAGTTCTGGCAGCAAAGAAGCACTTTGGGCTGCAAGAGGATGGATCTTTGATCACTAAACCCCTTTTACAGATGAGGAAACTAAGGTCTAAAAGGCTGAGTACTTGTGTGAGATCACATAGCACTTGGAGACAGGTTGAGCAGAGCTCAAGTGTCCTGACTACCACCAGTTGAAGGTTCCTCCCCTTCTCTGTTTAAAATAAATTCTAAGTCTTTACATCTGGGGTAACCCCCTACCTGCTCTGTCCACCTGTTAAGCTGCAGGCTGGTAGAAAGAGAAGAAGCCAGAAGAGAAGGGAGACCAGGCCCAGAGATGGGTGTAAATGTGTCTCTCACCACCTGTCTCTGGGAGCCAAGGCCAATTTTTAAAAATCTATGTTGTGTTATTTTCTTCCAATACAGTAACTAATCAAGGACTCACCATTACTTAGTAGATTTTATCAAAATATTTTACTTGGTTTCCTCAAGTCCATTTTAATATAAAGGTATTCTATCATTTCTGAAAAATGTCTAAGAATGCATTGTCACTTTCTTATAATTCCTACTAAAATTTCAGTGCCACTTTTGTTCTGGGATATTTACTACAAGTCTCTTTGTTAGCAACTGTATTATTTTTATGTGGAGATTTCTTATTCTCATCACTAACAATGCAGGGAAAAGCAGGCCGGCCTATCTTTTTTTTTTTTTTTTTGTGGTACGCGGGCCTCTCACTGTTGTGGCCTCTCCCGTTGCGGAGCACAGGCTCCGGACGCGCAGGCTCAGCGGCCATGGCTCACGGGCCCAGCCACTCCGCGGCATGTGGGATCTTCCCGGACCGGGGCACGAACCTGTGTCCCCTGCATCGGCAGGCGGACTCTCAACCACTGCACCACCAGGGAAGCCCAAGACTGGCCTATCTTTCATTCAAAACAACTATCTTAAAACTATTATCTTTTGTGCTACTTCACTGGAGTTGTGACCAACTGTCCTGGTTTGCCTGGGACCAAGAAGTTTCCCAGAATGCAGGATTGTCAGGGTTAAAATCAGGACAGTCTGGGGCAAACCGGATGGTTAGTCACATCAGCTGCGAGCGCAGTTTGGAAAATAAAGTTTCCTGCTCTCAATCTCTGGCCTGCCCTCCAGACATAGGCAATTGTGGGTTTGTGTGTGTGTGTGTGTGTGACAATAATATAAACAAGCCAACAAACCATGTCTAGAAAAAGAGAAAGAAAATACACCCACATATTAATCATGCTTGTCTTTGGGTGGCAGGACTATAGGTGATTTTTTTTTTCACTCCTTTTCATTTGTCTATAATTTCTAAACTTTCGATAGTGAGTTCTTTTATACTGGTGAAACCAAAAGCTTGAGTTCTAAAATTTATGACCGATAATAATGGATAGATAAATAGTACCTATGCCAAGTTAGCTGTCTGTCCCATTTTCAACAAGCATTCTGAGATATGCTTTCCAGGGTAAGAGAAAAGTCTCAATTCTTACTTTTGGGATTATTTTTCAAGGAATAATAATTTTTCATATCAAGGTGTCCCCAGCTGAATATTCCTAAGGAAGCAAACTGATGAAGTGACCTGACTTTACTCCTGCCAGACCACAAGGCACTCTTCTAGCAAAGAGATGGGTGCTTGCTGCTGACCTTTCTCGGAGAAGGGGCTGATCCAGAAGAGGGCTGGGGGTTCTGGAGTGTTGGGAGGTGGCAAATGAAGTTTCCCAGTGGAAATCGGCATCCCCTTGATGACTGTAACTGGCCGAGGGCTTTTCAAACTTACTTAAATCTAACGATAATGGTGATTCATTCCTTAAAACAATCCGTTCATCTGGCTCTTTGATAACCTGAGTGACAATGTGCATTAATCGTTAGTTGTAGTTTTTGCTTTGGTTTGCTTAATTTAGAGCTGGGGGCCGGGTGGGACAGGGAAGAGAACTGGGGGCAAGATGATAGAATACCTGCCGCAGGGATCTCCTGCAAATAAAAGAGGGGTGGGAATAGAGAAGACTAGAGACAAAACGCTCAGCAGTCAAGGGCAAGGAAAGATAACCAAAATTCTGTACATTTGGCATATATTCACAAGCCAAAATCAACTCATGCTCTGAGCTTTGGTTTGTGAGGATTGGAGATTATTGGGTTTGGGAAAGACATAATTTTTTAGACGAAATATTTAACTGCTATGGCAAAGGAAGCTCAGTGTACTCCATTTTCTTTGCATATATCCATTCTCATGTTGTAACATGGAAGTCTGCACCTTCACGTGAATAAACCAATCAAACTTTAAGAACAAGTGATTTACCATCGCATATAAAAAGGTACTCGACTAGAGAAAAAGTAATGAAAATCCCTACTGATAGAGTAGATATTGGGCCTACATACACCCTCACTGGTGATTCATCCTACAAATGAAAAGAGTTTATGTGAGGGGAATAAACCAACTAAAGCAAAGCAACTCAAGTTAAACTACAGGAATTCCATAAGCAGCATTAGCTAGAAATATACTTTCCACCACTCATGGGAGAAAGCACAATAACTGACATTAGACAGCTGGAAATAAATCAGTTTACAAATGCTACTTCTAAAATTACCTTTACGTTAGCTGCAAGGCTGTCAAGAGAAGAAGCTAGAAGAAAGAGGAACAGGTGTTTCAATGACTCATTATTACCAGTTACCCCTAAAGCTGCTGTTACACTTATTCCACAGCAGTACAAAAATATTACACAATGAATGAATTATCAGAGAACTTAAATGCTCCCTTGTAAATTATACCATCACCTTTAAGTCTTCCTGAAGTCACAGCAATTTATCTATTAGTTTTACTGTCCTCTTGAGGTCAACAATGAGGTTATATTAATGACAGCATGTATGGATACAGGAAGAGTAAACGGGAGTCTAAAGTGAAGCAATAACTTCAGTAGCCCTTGGGCAGCCTGGAAAACTCTTATTTGCCCAGGTGCCCAGGGCCTAAAAGAAAGCCATTTGGCTCAATGTAAAATTCATACCCTCTGCCTCTTCTGGCATTCCCTTTATATTTGGTTTACATAAAATCCTACTTATGCAGAAACTCTTGAGTGTACTTGTCCAAGGTAGATACAAAAATGAATACATAAGAGCTTGGAAAAACAACACAGCAAAAGTGTAAATCATTATGATTACCCAAGTAATCATAATAAGTAAATAGACCTAATGCCAGAGAATGGTAAGAATCACTAGAAGTAATACACACAGATAAAACCAAGAATAAATGGGATTTTTCCAGGTTCAAAATGCTTTTGAAATGAGTATTTGCAAGACTATGCTAAGGCCACTGTGGCTTCCCCCAGCATGACTGGGGCTTAGGCAGTGACAGGGGTCTGCTGATTCCCCAATGCCACTGGCAATAAGAAGGAAGATATAAAAAGGGATTTTTAAAAGCATGCTAATTGTCATATCCTCTGGGCATGCACATAGGTGTGTGGGCATCTTGTCCTAGAAGCTCTCTTCCACCCAACTCCCAGCTGAGCAGGGAATTGGTAATGCTTAGCCCCTTTTCAGCTATAACCATAAATCTGCCTTGTTGCCTAGGAACCCCCTTGCTACTGATTTTTGAACACTCCCTTTCACGGGGAGTTTGCCCTTGTTTCCTAGCTTCTCAAAGTGTAGTCCATGGACCAGCTGCATCGGTATCACCTGGAAGCTTTTTAGAAAAGAGGGATTCCAGGCCCCACCCCAGCCTTAGGGAATCAGAATCTGCACTTTAACAAGATCCCCAGGTGATTCGAATGCACACTGAAGTTTGAGAAGCACTGCTTTATTCTACCTTAGGCCTGAATGAATGAGCTGACAGGTGACCTAAGGAAAAGTCTGGCTTGGAAGCTACAGGGATTCCAAGGATCTGAGCCCCGAGGTCTGAACTTCTTCTCTAAATGTAAGTACACCAAAAACTTGGTGTGTGACCTGTACACACTCTGTAACCTCTCTGGAACCTTAGTTGTCCACCTGCCAGGATTAAGAAAGACAAAGGCTGAGACCAATGTGATATATGAGTCCCGTTGTAATTGAGCTAGCATTAAGCCCAAATGTCCTCCCTGGGAAAGGACATTTCCTGTTGCTTGATTTCACAGTAATGGGGAAGACAGTGCTGCTTTTATGGGCTACATGGGTGATTTTCAATCCAAAGGACTTAAATGTCAGAGGTGATGAAGCACTTTCTGCTTCAAACCCTGTCTTCTGTCCTTGGTTTGCTGCTGTAGAACAGTCACAGTGATTCAAGGACACCGGCTTGAGTTACCACAAGAGAATGTGCAGCCCCTTAAAAGTATAAACCTTTCAGCCTAACATAGGAAACCCTGTTGTCAGGGATGGTACAGGTCCAGTCTCACCAAGAGTCAAGAGAATGGGCCACCACCATCCCTTTCTAGCCTAAGAATTTTTATTAATTCAGGAATAGTTGAAATTCACTGCCCTGACCTTCAGTATTGACATGGTTCATGTATTTCAATCATAAAGTAAAGGCCTCCCAGGGAGGCCTTAACCCAGTGCCTCTGTGTGTGATCCAGGGGCCTCCCCATGGGTCTCTAAGACCTTTCAGGAGCTCTGCAAGATCAGAACTGTTCTCCTATTAATATTAATCTCTTTTTCACTCTCTTTCTCTCACAACTGTATAATGGAGTTTTCCAAAAGCTACATGATATGTCATGATGTCACCACTCTGATGGTTAATGGAATGTGTGCTTGTATATTCTTGTATTTTACAAATTTCTCAGTTTTAATTTCTAACACTAAATATTGATAGATATCATCTGCATACACAAAGTTCATTGGGGTCTTCAATAATACTTAATGCAAAAGGGTACTGAAATCTAAACATTTGAGATCCCCTGCCTTAACCTCACTGCTTCAGACAAATTGCCTCTCCTCCTTTGCTGACATGGAATCTTGTAAAGTAAGTGTTGCATCTCCTGATCTCCGACAATCCCCTGCTGCTTCCTATCCAGAGAAATGGAGAGTCCTGTATGTTAGCTATCAGTGGTGCCTTAGCAAGAAGATTCCACCAGGACAAGGTGCTCCCTGCTTTTCCAGCCCAGCCAGGGAACAACCACAGCTAGAGCACGCTCAGTGGTCACACTACTCAGAGCAGTCTCCTTCAACAGCTAGGGGAACTCTGAAACAGCTTCTCAGCTGACTCTGCTCATGGGAACTCCCTCCCTGGAAACTCCACAGCGGGAGGGCACCTGAGAATTAGGCCCTGAATTTCCAAAGAAACATGTGATTCCTCAGAATGAAGAAGACTTAGAGGTAGGTAGAATGCATTCGTTCCCATGGGGAAACTGTATAGGAATAACAAGAAACTCAAGTACCTCTTCTCACTGGAAATGGAAAGTTTGAAAAGTCAGATTTTCTTCTAGACTTCTGGGAATGATGCTCTGAACTGTTCTCACCAAAGGGCTTTGCACTGTCCACCTGAAAGGAAAGGAAAGGAATGAGACTTGAACCCACTGTAGCTTGTATTACCCTCTCCTCATTACCTGTAATGCCTTTCTCCCCCTCAGTCACAGTCATGCAGGTGAGAAAAGAGGTTGGGAACAGATTAAATCACAGTCTCCAAGTATATAAAATGTTATACCCAATAGGGAAACCTGTCTGTCCCTACCTTCACTGAGGTTAGAACACGAAGACATGGCCTAGCACTAGGCACAACTCATATTCTAACCACTGGTAAGGCTCCAGCCCAGAAAACAGCAAGTGACATTTACTTCACATTCTTTTAGAACCAGACAGAGTTTCATGTTCCTAAACAGTCTGAGCAGTACTGGCCTAGGTGTGGTCCTCCCTGAAGACAAGGGATTTTCACAAGGCGACATTTCAGCCTTCCACATCCCCTTCCAGTCTGAGTGTCTATATTCTTGAAAAAAAAGAATAGTGGTGACTGTATTATTTTACTTAAGGTAACCGTATTTTCCTACACTGGACAACATGCCAAAATACTTGAAATAGAGACTCTTCCAGAATATGTACGACATAGAGTTGCTGGAGTTTCTTTGTAACATTGTTTATTTCTGTTTTTTTTTTTTTAAATTTCAAGAAAGCATGTTATAATATTACTCTTCAATCTACTTCAAGAAATACTTTGATTAGAATTTACAATCTTGACAACATCAGGTCCTCTACATTTTAATGCTGCTACTTAAACTTCAGATATCAGGAAATCTGGCTAAATAAAAGAGCACTTAGGAAAGAGCTTGGCACATTAGTGAAGACTGTATAAGAATTTGTTAAATAAAAGTATCAAGCAAGTTTTAATTCCCTAAGAAACCTTCCAAGATTTTAAGCTTATTTAGCCCATAATGGCATACACTAAAGTTGTATTTTATAAAAATTTATGTCAAATGATATAAATCAGACTCAGTAAACTCAATTCAGCAATATTTGTATGAAGCCACGTTTAAAGAGTGATTGCTGGATTTTGCCAGACATTTTTACCCAGGTCACCATGAAGAAAACAGCTATCCTGTACTTTCTAGCCAAACAATGTCTCTGTTCTACCTACAAACCAACTCTATATCCAGTCATCTCAAAAGCACCTTGCCTTTGAGATTTACCATGCTTCATTTCTTGTGTCTAATGCACAAACATCATCATTAAGTCAAATTATCAACTTGACAATAATATCAATAGTTAACATTCTGAAGAATAAGTCATGAACTAGAATGTGGAATGGTATTCATGAAAAATATGAACTAATACTGGAAGTGTTTTTAATGTAATATTAACTGTAAATATCAAGAAACAAATCGGTATATACAGTATAATTACAACTTTGTGGGAAAAAATAAGGCATTATGAATACCAAAAAAAGGCAAAAGAAAATGTATCAAATTAAACAATGATTTTATTATTCTGGTGAACCTGTGGGCAATTTTTGTCTTGAACTCTTCTACATTTTCCTTTACTTTTATAGTAGTCAAAAAATCTTGAGACTATGAGAACAAGTGTGATTGAATTTGCCTACTATTTCCTGAGGGCTAAATCTAAAATAACTTTAATTAAGGGCTTTGACTGTGGCACATCATTGCATCTTCCTGCAGACATATGTTTCCTGCTCTTAAAAGTGTGGCCATTAAGCAACGACCTCACTAAGAAAACTCAAACCAGTTTTCTTAAAACAGATGAGGCTTTGGTTTCAGATTGGTACAGAGTATATGCCAGCCTTTGATATGCATCTTCTACCACTGACAGTTCATTGATTTTTCTGGACAGTGGCAGGTTATCATATGTAGATAACACTCTCTATTAATAATTTTCAGAAATTAAAAATAGGGATGGCAGACATTTACTAAGCAAGTCTTCTGCATAAGACATCTTTCCTGACAATGACTCTAGGAAGTGAACATAATTTAATCATAGCTGTCATTCAATTGGAGTTTCCTCTATTTACTTACTTACCCATTTGTTTTCATGGTCCAACCTTCCTTTATTCCACCCTCATTCACACCCTCACCATTCCAAAGGACTGTGAAAAATAATTTGAGGCTCACATGTCTTACTACAAATGGAGGTTTGCTTTCTCCAGGTATTTTGAAACTATCTCCAAGATTCAGTTGAGCTGGCTGGTCCTGAAAGAAACGCCTGGTGAAATATGGAGAGGGCGGCCGGGACTGCATGCCTTGGGGCAGTCTGTCGAGATTACTCTCCCTTGGTTTCATCTTTATACTACTTAAGGGGAATTTTGGTCCATTTGATGTGGATAAAGGCCTTCGTGACTCACATCTTTCTTCCTGAAAACCCAAAAAAGAAACAATATTTTTAAAGAAGAAAACTCAATCAGAATATAACTGTGTTTAATTGAACTTTAACTAAGGTAGAAGACTGAACATCTCAGATTTATAAAACATGAACTTAAGGAAGGGCATTTTAAAATTTTTCTTCAGGTCAGGTTAGTATCACTAGTATATTTCAACTATTAGCAGTGAGATTTATTTGCATTATGAGAAAGTTGGAAAGTATCAGATACCCCACCCCCACCCCATCATAGACAGATGATTGACAGATGTAGAAATATAGTGAGAGAGAGAGAGAGAGAGAGAGAATTTGGCATAAACTTGGGTCCAGCAATTTCACTTCAAGGAATTTATTATAAGGAAATAATTATGGCTATATGTATAGCTACAGAAATTCTTAGAACACTTCAAAAATTAGAAACCAACTATATTGGTGAGTAAGCACTTTCCTTTCAGCTCCAAACCCACCTTTCTACACTCAGCTTTATGATACTGGACCTGGCACTCTGCAAACCCCCTTCGGTTTTTCCAGCTGTTTTGTTAGGCTCCACCACTAGAGGGCGCTAGAGGGAGACCGTAAGACTAGAGGAGGAGGAAAGGACTGGGGACTTCCAGTTTTGCATTCTGTTCTTGTCAGCATCACCCCAGCAACCATTCTTCACCTTGACAGCAGCAAATGGCTCCAGTTTATAGTTTTTTCCTATCATAATCCAAAACTAGCCTCACAGCACCAGGTGGCCAGAGAGCCCCTTGCTCAGAGATTTGAGTCTAGCCCCACAGGATCCTTCCTCCAAGCTCCTGGGACAGCAGCAATGAGCAGTGTCCCTCCTTAGAGATCTGAGTCCCAGCTCATCAGAGTCTCCCCTCTGAAATCATGAGGAAACACCCGGGAGAGCAGCCCCTCCCCACATGTCTGGGTGCCCTTTCTATGGGGTTTCTTCCTCCAATTTCTATGTTCTTGATGATCCAACCTCTTCCCTTTGGTCCCCCAACGCTAGAGGTGGAAGCTGCTTCCTGTAGTTACTATCTCCATCACTTCACTGTTCCCCTTTTCCTTTCAGTCCTCCAACCCTCGTTTAGCCCTCTTTTTTTTTTACATTAAATCTTTCTGTTAAAGTAACAGGTATGGTTTGTTTTCCAGACTGGACCCTGACTAATATATCAGCTTAGTACCCAACAACAGAAAAATGAATTGCCAAAAATTATGGTACTTCTGTACAATGGCATGGTATGAAGCCATGAAAAATTGCCTGGCTTAAGCATACTTAAGGACATGAGAACACGTTCATGACATTCAAAGTGAAAATATGATATGAAATAATATCATATTATTGTAGTATGGTCCTAATCTTCTAAAATTAAAACAATATGTGTATGTGTGTGTGTGTACAGAAGAATATATTCAAAAAAGTAGTCATGCTCATCTCTAGATAGTAAGAATAACAGGTTATTTTTATTTTGTCCTTTTTCTTATCTGTATTTTCTAATTGTATAAAATAAATGGGATACTTTTGTTATAGGAAAACAATGAAAGCTATTATTTTTAAAAGTTAACACTTAAAAAAGTTAATATAGGAAGACCTATATTAGGAGATTAAAACAAGATTAAAATGGTGGAGTAGAAGAAAAAGAATAATAAACTGAAAGATCACTGTGCACACTTAAACAGATTGGAGAAAACAGTGGGTAAATAAGGAGAGACTAAAAAGCAGCTATTGCCTTCCTGAAAATTAACCACTGGCTTCCCATTTATGAGTTATGGTGCCCAGGGGACCGATGGACTTGCACAGATTAGTGACCCTTCTCATTCAGTACCTCTTAACCCAAAGCCCACATTTTCAAGGCATTTTCTAGGACTCCAGGTGAGGTCTACAAACTATATTCATTAACTCTCTATATCATTTTAGAAACGATTTTACACGGTTGCAAAATTATGGACAATAAGGTAAAACAAAAACAGAAAGAAATCAGGGTGAAGGGGAAATTAGGGCTGAACAAGAGAGTAAAATGAAGGTAGTGCTCATGGATGCCCCAAGACCCTCACTGTTACCAAAGGTGGCCCACAAATACAACTCTGAGCTTCAGCCTCAGCACAGGAAAGAAGGAAACACTACTGTTGATAAAATCAAGAGTAAAAGTCATGGAACAACAACAACAAAACCTAACTAAATGACACATCAAGCTTGTGATTGTAGCTTCTGGATCATTCTGTTCCACCAATTATGCCATGATGAATACATGCCAAACATACTCACTCTAATGTGACAGGCTGAACAAACAGTTTAACTATGGAAATTCAAACCTAGTAATAAGTTTCCAGGTTTCTGTTTGTCCAGTTGCATCTAAACTTGGTAAACCGAGTTTAGGCTGAAATTCTTTAAATTTGTGGAGAAAATTTCTATCATTTCTATCACTGGATTCTCGATTATACTTACAAGAAATCTGTGTCTATGCAGAAACACACGTTCTCTGATGGCTGTCCTCGTAGAAAACTCTATTTTGGGAGCAATGCCCTGAAAATAAAACAGCATAAAAGAAACAAATAAAATGGAAAGAGGGTCTTTGCTCATCCTATACTAACTTGAAATCATCCGAGAACCTGAATGCTCTTTTCTGTAGTTGGCATAATCTACACACATTATCTAAAATACATACATAATGAATATATATACAGTGAAATATTATTCAGCCTTTCAAATGAAGAAGATCCTGCCATTTGTGACAACATAGAAGAAAACAGAGGACCCTATATTAAGTGAAATAAACCAGACACAGAAAGGCAAATACTGCATGTCTCACTTATATGTGCAATCTGAAACAAACTCATAGAAACAGCTAATAGAAAGCTGGTTGCCAGGAGCTGGAGGATGGGGGAAATGGGGAGATGTTAGAGGATACAAAGTTTCAGTTAGGCAAGATGAACATATTCTAGAAGTGGAATGTACAGCAATGTGACAACAGTTAACAATACTATATTTTATATTTGAAATCTTCTAAAAGGGTGGATGTTAAGTATTTTCACCACAAAAAAGAAAAGAAACAACAGTTTACAATGTTAAATGATGGATATGTTAATTAGCTTGATTGTGGGAATTCCCTGGCAGTCCAGTGGTTAGGACTTGGCACTTTCACTGTTGGGGCCCAGGTTCCATCCCTGGTCAGGGAACTAAGATCCCACAAGCCACACAGCACGGCCGAAAAAAAAAAAAAAAAAAAAAAATTAGCTTGATTGTGGCAATTATTTTACAATGTATATACAAAAATAAAGGTGTATACCTTAAATATATACAGGTTTTGTCAATTATACACCAACAAAGCTGAAAATAAAATACATACATAATAAGAATAGCTAAACACATATAATACTACATATTATGTGCCAGAGCCCAACCAAAGGGCTTTGCATATATTAACTCATCTAACCCTCACAACAACCCTGTGAGGTTGGTCCCAGTAGTATCTCCACTTTGTAGATGTGTGAGCTAAGGTACAGAGAATTTAAGCAACTTGTCCAGCTAGTACTGGCAGAGCTGGTAATTGAATCCAGGCATTGCAACTTGTGTCCTCGCAGTTAGCTACTCTATTTAAAACACTGGACCATGGAACTGAATGAGATTACCTAGGGGGAGGGATGGATAGAAGTTCTCCTTCCCTGCCTACCTGCTTTGAAAACATGCTTTATATCTCATACAAAATATTTATACTCATTTCCAAACTCTTCATTTTGTTTCATTGATCAATACTTCTTTTTCTGCTCGGTACCATCCTATCTAAAACATGGTGATACATACACATACATACACATACATACACATATATATACATACACATACATATACCCTATCCTACTTAATTCTCATAGTGCTATAAGGAAAGTACAGTTATTAACGTCAACCCACTTTATAAATGATAAAACTGAGAACTGGACAAAAACTTGAAACAACTCTAATGTTCTTCATAGGTGAATAAACTATGGTATATCTATATAATGGAATCTACTCAGTAATAACAAGGAACAAGTTACTGATACACACAACTACATGGATGAATCTTAAAAACATTGTTCTACGTGAAAGAAGCCAGTCTTGAGTGGTTACAGACTATGTGATTCCATTTATGTGACATTCTCAAGAGGAAACAAAGTTTTAATGACGGAGAACAGATTAGTGGATTATGGCAGAGGATGTGTCTATAAAGAGACAGCATGAGGCAGATTTGAGGAGTGATGGAACTGTTCTGTATCCTGATTATGATGGTGGTTTCACAAATCTATACATGTGTTAAATTCATAGAACTGTGTATCAAAAAAAGTCAATTTTACTGTATATTTAAAAAATACAATTATTTTTCTTTAAAAAAAACTGAGGCAGAAAGAGATATTAAGCAATTTTCCCAAGGTCACATGTCTTGTAAATGTCAAAACAGGGATAGGACTTGGAGCTGAATTACACTGTCTCCAATTGACCCCATCCAGTCACCTGCAGCCCCTCTGAACATGACCCTTTGCTTTCCTCTCCCCCAGAGAACACCGCCTGGCCAGGTACCCCTTTGTTCTGGGGGCACTTTACCTTCCTTCTTGTTGCCCATCCAAATCCTACCTGTCTCTTGAAGCCTGGCCTAACCCTCTCCCCTCCAGGCACACCCATAGTGACTTCTCCCTCCAGTTGCTAACAGCTCATTTCACTTATATAACATACTCCAAGTACCTGCAAGAAGAATTTGCATCAGCCGAAGCCCCAGAGGGAAAAGGAACCAACATGCACTGCATGTTTAGACAGGTACCGTGCTCCTAGAGGCTTTCACACGTGCGATCTCATTTAATCCTCATACAACCTGTGTAGTAGACAATTATATCCCACTTTAAATGTGAGGGAACAGGCTTGAAGAGGTTAGTCTGTCCAATGTCACACAGCTGGGGATCAGTAGAGCCAAGAGTTGAAACTGTTGGACAGCAAAAACCATCCTCTTTCCATTACCTCATGCTACCTCTCAGGGGGCTTCATGGGTGAACTAGTCAGCGCGATTCCTGTGCATTCATTCATTCCGATGCACATTCAGTCCTGTACATTCATCTTGTCTACAGAACAGGTCCTCACAGGCACAACCTACCTCCTCAGCTCCCCCTCCTCTTTTTTTTTTTTTTTTTTTTTTGCCTCTAGAATGCACAGTACGCCCATAACAGTGTTAGGCCCGGACTGGTGACTCAAGATTTCTGGGCTTATAAACACAAGAGCCCAGTTGCTGCACAGAGTTGAATAACTGGGGCGGGGTGGGGGGCGGCAGGGAGGTGGTGTTCCATAAAGAATGCACAATAACATGGCCGGCACAGCCTCACCTCCAGTTATCAAGACTGCCCACATGAAGAAGAGGGTGGGGGAAGGGGAATTTCGGGGTCCACAGCACCACTGGTGGAAATCCAAAACCTCATGGGTGCGCGAAGCCCCAGGTCCCCAGCGGCCCAGCTGCCTGAGCCTGAACAAGTTATCTCTTAAGCCACAGACTGGTGTAGTCTTCTTAATGCCTCATGGAGAAGTAGTATTAACCCTTGAATGACAGTTTAATAAAATATAACAGCTCACATTATTGTGCACTTAACTATATACCAGATATTATGCTAAAGACTATACATACATTACCTCATTTAACTCTCCTAATAACCCTATAAGGGAAGAACTATTACCAGTCCCATTTTACAGATGAAGAAACTAAGCTACATGGAGATTAAGTAATTTACCCCAAATCACACAGTCATTCAGTGACAAAACTGGACTTGAACCCAGACCACCTGAGTCCACATGTAACCGCTATACATGCAGCTCCACTTTGCCTAGAGAAGAGGAGGAGGGTCCCCTACCAGTAAGGAATCCACAGCCTGTAACACCATCTTGTTCATCTATTTGACCTCCACTCCTGGCAGTGACTTCCAGACAATACGGAGGAAGGTATTTTTCATAGAAGTACTGATTTTAGCATAACAGTTTAGAGCTGAAATTTACAGGCTCTATCTTGTGCAATCCCCTCAGCAACGGGATGGTGGTGATGATGGTTAGGTCAATAAATGTATTTAACAGTAGGATTTTCCTAGAATCACTGCACTAAAGAAAAATGGAAATTATTAACTAAAAATTAATAATTAAAAAAATATTGTTTCCACTTAATTTACAAATTCAGCCTTTACCTAACAAAAAAACAGATTATATTCCCCTCCTCAGAATTCTTGACCTCAGCAGGAAAAGGAGGCAAAAAAGGCTGTTAGCATAACAAGTGAAATGAAATAAAATATGGAAGTACAAAGAAAAAGTCACATTTTATTGGAGGAAATAAATCTAATTCTTAATGAACTAAGAAGAGAAAATAAATGAAGTGGATGATTTGCCTGACACGCATATGTCATTTATTCTCATATCCTACAACATTAATGAAAAGAAATTGGACCCTGGGCTGAAATAAACATGAGAGAATTAGCATCATGCAGTGACCGAGTGCAAACTTCGAAGCCCGACAGGCCAGCATGAGAATCCCTGCTCCATTGCTCACCAGGTCTGTGACTCTGAGTACCTTTGATAAATTCTCCATGCCAGCTTCCCCATGCCTAAGATGAGGAAAATAACAGTAGCCACCTTGCAGGGTTAAGGAGGATTGAACAAGATCATCCATGTAAGGAGCTCAGCACAGTGCCTGGCATCTAGCGAGCATGCAATGAATGTCAGCTATTAGTAAAGCTTCAGCAATTGGTTTTATTTTGCTTTATAGAACATAGAGAAATTGAGCTCCTCTATCTTTTTACAAATTGTTTAAAATATACTTTCATTAACTTCATTGTAAGAATTGATACTTTACCTCTAATGCATGAAGATGTTTCCCTGCAGTTTTAAAGCTCTTTCACTTATGATTACCTGCATTTATGAATAACTACAAACACAACTTCCGTAGGTTCTTCTCCCTACTTATGCCCATAAAGTTAAACAAAGATAACATTTGGGAAAATATGAGAAAGTGTGTTTCTTCTTGTCTTGATACTTAGCTGGATACCAGCCCAGTGTTTGTAGATAGATTTTATTTAATAGAAAACTTGGGCAAACCAAAGTTAATATAAAGAGTATCTCCCACCTAATTCTCACTAGTTTTTATCCCTTTTTGCTTCTGAAGAGCAAAATCCCAATAACTCAACATAATAAAGACGAGCATCTCACAAGTACCATGGGTATAAGTGATACACAAAGAACATCTCTGAGAAAAAAAAATGATGTCAGTTATATTCACCAAACCTTCAAAGATTATTGGAGGACTTAAAGTTATGCTCATTAGGAATTCAGATTAGGAGAACTTTTGATGAATGCTTGCTGTTTGAAGTATTAGAACTAGAAGTCCTGTCATCATAAACATCCTAGAAACAGGGGTCCTGCATGTTATGTATTCTACACAGTACTCTCAACAAAATGGAGACAATAACACTTTATTAAATTTTAATAATGGTGATTCATGGGGCAGTAACAGAAAAGTTGAGTATTAAGTATGCTTTTTATAATTCACAAGGATGTGGCCCTTAAAACAGAGGTCATCCAAGTGACATAAAAGTAAAGAAAATTGTCAGAGTTTCTGCAGTGTTAAAAATCATCCCAGATAACATCAAAATGAATATTTTGGGGCTTCCCTGGTGGCGCAATGGTTGAGAGTCCGCCTGCCGATGCATGGGACACGGGTTCATGCCCCGGTCCGGGAAGATCCCACATGCCGCGGAGCGGCTGGGCCCGTGCGCCATGGCCGCTGAGCCTGCGCGTCCGGAGCCTGTGCTCCGCAATGGGAGAGGCCACAACAGTGAGAGGCCCGCGTACCGCAAAAAACAAAAAAACAAAAAAAAAAACCCAACAACAAAAAAAATGAATATTTTGAATTTGGGTTCAGATAATGCCCCCCAAACAGTTAGATAATCAACTAAATAACTGCTGTATCTTTTAAGATCCTTCAATAATATCAGTCTGTGAACCTCTGACAGTTTCCCCTCCATTAAGTAGAGACCATAATATCTGCCTTGGCTGACTTAAAAACTGTTATGAGGAAAATAAGATATCACATGAAAAAACCCAAGCACAAAATAAATGAGAGGTAGCATTATTAATATCACTACTCTATTTTACTATTATTATTACTAAAACAATAGCTATGATTAAATAAACTGATATTAAATCTTTCAGTTAGTCTGCATTAAGAGGAGATGAAAAAACAGACACAGAAAACAAATTTATGGTTACCAGAGGGGAAAGGGGGTGGGGGAGGGATAAATTAGGAGTTTGAGATTAGCAGATACAAACTGCTACATATAGAATAGATAAACAACAAGGTCCTACTATATATAGAACAGGGAACTATATTCAATATCCTGTAATAGGGACTTCCCTGGTGGCACAGTGGTTAAGACCACCTGCCAATGCAGGGGACACGGGTTCGAGCCCTGGTCCGGGAAGATCCCACATGCCACAGAGCAACTAAACCCATGTGCCACAACTACTGAGCCTGTGTTCTAGAGCCCGCGAGCCACAACTACTGAGCCCACGTGCCACAACTACCGAAGCCTGTGTGCCTAGAGCCCATGCTCTGCAACAAGAGAAGCCACCGCAATGAGAAGCACACACACCGCCATGAAGAGTGGCCCCCGCTCGTCACAAGCAGAGAAAGCCTATGCGTGGCAGCAAAGACCCAACCGAGCAGATAATAAATAAAATTAATTAATTCAAAAAAAATCCTGTAATAAACCATATGGAAAAGAATCTGAAAAAATATATATATAAATAATAACACATTATTATATATAATATATATAAATAATAACATATATAATATATATAAAACTGAATAATTATATATATATTATATATATATATAACTGAATCACTTTGCTATACACCAGAAACTAACACAACATTGTAAATCAACTATATTTCAAAAAAAAAATTTAAATTAAAAAAAGAGGTGAAAGAAGCAATGTTTTTATAACTATGTGATGGTGTGAATATGGCAGTGACTTAGAATGGTTAGATAAGACTCCCACATCTCATGCCTGACAGACCTCCATGGCTTACGTTATACAAGGATAAAAATCTGAACCAGTGGAAGACTTCGGTGCGTGGATTCTGCAAATTCCTTTTTCTAAAGTTTAAGTTCCCTATTTAACAGAAGAAGACTATGTAATGCTTAACTCTTTCGGAAAACCTTGGTGATCTCTTCTGAGTGGCTGGAGAGATCAGGGAGCCAGTGCTAAGTTATGCAGTGAATTAAGACATGGGCAGGGGCTTCCCTGGTGGCGCAGTGGTTGAGAGTCCGCCTGCCGATGCCGGGGACACGGGTTTGTGCCCCGGTCCGGAAAGATCCCACATGCCGCAGAGCGGCTGGGCCCGTGAGCCATGGCCACTGAGCCTGCGCGTCCGGAGACTGTGCTCCACAATGGGAGAGGCCACAACAGTGAGAGGCCAAAAACAAAAAGACATGGGCAGCTGATGATTAATACCTGTGTGATCCAGTTAATAACTTGGAGCCATGAGAAGCACAAAACTAAACTGGTTTGGCTGCTCCCACCCTTGGTAGCAGTAGCAGTAGGAGCAAGGTAGGCTCGGCCATGACCAGTAGGGATGTATGCGTGTGTATGAATGTGCCTGCTCACTGGCCTGCAGTCACAAAGTGACGTCTTTAAGTGTGTGAGGTCCCACAGCCTGAGACCTGGCCACATTTGGGAGGGTGAAGGTGAGCTGTGCCATTTGCTTTTTTTTTCATGGTAAATTGAAATTTATTACTGGGAATGGTGGAATGGGTTAGTAAGTATAATTGAACTATACAGAGTGGTCGTTAAGCCTGGAGATAATAGACAATTGTAGTGAAAAGTCATATCAACAAGCCATTTATTACGTATATCTCTGTTCCCAGGCCTTTATGGCCATCTGTATATTTCCATATTTTGAATGCTCATTAATAGTGAGGGAGAACACTGACCACAGCTTTATCTCATTCTTGTTGATTTCTTGGGTGTAGCTGTGGCACAGGGGTGAACTCACCAAAACATGGGTAATCCAAGGAAAGGATACGGGGTTGGAGATAACCACAGTCTCGGCAATCTTTTCCCCAGTAACCAGGGGTGGTTGAGCTTAATTTTGAACTTTAAAATAATTTTTTTGTACTTTAGACCTTTTATATAATGAAAAATGCCTTGATCTGTATTCTTATAAATGGTGCTAAAATATGGTACTCCTACAGGAACCAGGGCAATCCACAGTAATGTCAGTTACTTTGAGTATTTCGATGTGGGAAGAAAGCCAAAATGAATGTATTTGATGAAAAAAAAAAAGACTCCCACATCTCAGATCAATAGTGGGAATTAGTATCATTTATTATTTTGAGTGGGGCATCTAATCAGGGCTGCTGAAGAGAACATCAGGGGCACTAACCAAGATGAAGTGATCTGCTCACAAACTGGTCCTGTCAGGAATAAAATGTTCAGGTCCCGAGAATTCCTCTCCCAACAGAAGCCCAGCTGGGCACAGATCACTTACCGGAAAACCTTCAACTGTCTTCATGAGCACCTCCCTACACAGCCCAGGGTACGAAGGTGTCAGCCTGGGTACAGGGAAGAGAAAGTCCCTCGTGTTTTCTTCATAATAGGCCAACTCTTCCCACGCTAGAAACAAAGGAAAAAAGGCATAAGCAGATTTATGTTCTGAAAATGATGTATCTACAACCCTGAGTTCAACAAAATAAAAGCTTAGACAAGTGATGGCAGAGATGGCACTCAGATAAAAATAGACATTTTGATCACAGCACCCGTTATTCAAGAGGCAACGACTTCTACTACTTTTTGTCTCATGCATAATTTTTTAAAGCCTTCCCAAGTCACTGCAGAGAAAAAGACTACCTAAAGGGTTGCTCCACAAAACAGAACAAAAGGGAAAATCTTTCCATCCATCTCTTTCCATCCAACATCGACAAATGTTTTCTAACGAGACAAATGTTTTGTAAGGACATACCATGGGCCAGGTCCTAGGGATAGAACAGGCAGACAATGCCCTGTTCACTCAAAGGTTACAGTGTAGACTAGGGTTCCATGTGTTCTGTGATGTAGGAATGTCAGCATCCCAATGGCTCAGAGAACAGCCAGAGCTGTGGTTCTCAGCAGTACTGGTAACAAACCCAGGGACATTTTGGAAATTTGTGGAGAAATTTCACAGGCAGGAACCAAAGTTCAAGGTATCCTGCAATGCTCAAGACACTCCTGCATGACTTTTTAACACCCTACCAGACATTCTTTCAGGCAAGAAAACTTTTTTTTTTTTTTTTTTTTTTGCGGTACACGGGCCTCTCACTGTTGTGGCCTCTCCCGTCGCGGAGCACAGGCTCCGGACGTGCAGGCCCAGCGGCCATGGCCCACGGGCCCAGCCGCTCCGCGGCACGCGGGATCCTCCCGGACCGGGGCACGAACTCGTGTCCCCTGCATTGGCAGGCGGACTCTCAACCACTGCGCCACCAGGGAAGCCCAAGAAAACTTTTTATAGTTATCTGAGCCTGAAATCTAACTGTTACATATAAACACAAAGCATTTTTTTGTACAACTTAAAAATACACTGAATTTTCAGGAATACAGGTACCAGGTAAATTAACGAACAACTGTACTTTGCTTTGTTTGGATATTTACCAAGACCCTTTTGGCATTTTGAAAATCATATCACATCCAAATATTACATTTTGCTCAACATCTACATATTAGTATATATGTCATTTTATTTTAAATCATTTTCCTTTGTATTTCTCCTTTATATTATGGCTGGAATACTATATATTTTTTGCAGTGACCTATATAATTGGTTATATTAACTGTGAATATTATTTCAGTATGGTAAAAGAGATAGTATGAAATACTCATTACCAAAAGATCATCTTGGGTGTAATATGATTAAGAATCACTGAGCTAAATGATGGAGAAGGTGCCTTCTACAAAACAGGTGCTATACAAGTGGTTTGGACCAAGAGTGGCCCCTGTACAGAGCACCACCAAAAAATTAACTGTAGTCAGTGAGGTAGCTTTGATACTGACCAGGGTTCCTGGCCTTCCCTAATCAATAGCAATTGACTAGAGGCCAGAGAAGAAACTCAGGCAAGGCTTTATTGGGGTCCCTGCGACCTCAGGTGGGAGCAAAAACAAATGTTTCCCTTGCTTGCTCGGTGCCAGACACCAGACGAGCTGGTTCCTTATAAGGGGGTGAGGGTAGGGGTGTGTCCAGGGATCAGGCCAGAGGGTGGCTTAGGTGTTTTGCCCACCCCTCCAGTGGGGTGTATTGAGTGCAGGCGGCATGCTCAGGACCCTGCATTTGCTCCCCGACACCCTGTTTTTGCTCCAGTCTCTTCAGAAGTGGCAGGTGGGTTTTTTGGTCTCTTTGTATCTTTTGTCCAGAATTTGCCCCAACTGCCCATGCACGCAGTTATTTTTAGTCCCATATAGTTTCTTTGTATTTCGTTGCTGGAGGATAGATGTGTCCAGGTGCAGGCATTGTAGCAAAGGGTCCCAGGTCCCAGCCTGTCTCAACTTTACTGTTTTGTGACTCCTATTTTATTTGTCTGAAGAATTCTGATGAGGGTATATTTTGGTGCATCAACTGTAGAAAATAACTGACCTTACATCAAATAATATGATGGATTAATTTCTTCCTACTTATTCCATTTAATATGAATGTTTGGATTCTAACAAGGATCAAAGTGCAAAAAGAATGTGTTCTACATTTTTCATCATATTTCTTTCTCTTCTTCCCTTCTCAGACATGCTCCAGCCACAAAGGACTGATGATGTGTCTTTCCCTCATCTGCTCTGCACTTCCTCAGCTTATGCTATTTCTTACAAAACATCCTTTCTTCCTCCCCATCCTGCTGAAATTCTATTCAAGTTTCACCTTAAGTGTCTTATAGTATCTCCAAAATAACAGGTCCAAAATAGAACTCTTGACTTTTTTCCACAAATTAGCTCTCCTCTACCTTCCCATCAGAGGAACCAGTACTAGTTACTCAAGCCAAAAATCTAGGATTTATCCTTGATTCCACTCTCACTCCTTACATCAATCCATTAGCAAGTTCTGTTGACTATATCTCCAAAATAAATCTAAATTTTGTTCCCTTCTCTCTATTATTACAGCTACCACCATGGTCCAAGCCCCCACCCTCCTCTCTCCTGGACTGCTGCCATGACCTCCTAGCTGGTCTCCCTGCTTCCATTCTTCCTGAACTCAAATCTATTCCCTACACACTGTGAGGTTACATCAGATTGTGACTTTCACGTGGTTAAACCTTCCAATAGGCTTGCCATCATATTAGAATAAAATCTAAGCATCTTATCCTAGCCTTTAAGACTCTGTATAGTCAGGCCTCTAATCACCTCTCCTACTTCCTTTATTATCACTCTCCTCCTTGGTCATTCCATAGCATCCCTCCTGCCCTTCTTGCTGTCCCTCAAACACACCGAGGTCATCTCTACCGTAAAGATTTGTCCGTCTTTGGACCTCCCTGGTGGCGCAGTGGTTAAGAATCTGCCTGTCAATGCAGGGGACGTAGGTTCAATCCCTGGTCCGGGAAGATCCCACATGCCACAGAGCAACTAAGCCTGTGTGCCACAACTACTGAGCCTGCGCTCTACAGCCTGCAAGCCACAACTACTGAGCCCGCATGCTGCAACTACTGAAGCCCGCCTAGAGCCTGTGCTCCACAACAAGAGAAAACACCTCAATGAGAAACCCGCGCACCGTAACGAACAGTAGCCCTAGCTTGCCGCAACTAAAGAAAGCCCGCATGCAGCAACAAAGAACCAACACAGCAAAAAATTAAATAAATAAATATATACATATATTTAAAAAAAGGTACTGGATTTAGGGCTCACTCTAAATCCAGGATAATCTCACCTTGAGATTCTTAACTTAATTAGCATCATACATTCAATGATCTGTGATACCAGCTCAGCAGTGCTCCCCACACTACGCTGGTCTGCACAAACATCGTGTGTTTTCGATCGTATGTTCCTATTGGGAACAAACACCTGGTATGATGCTCTACACAGTGGGCTTTTCCTTTTTCCTTTCATATGTTTTTTGGCTAGTTCTTGTCACTGCATCCAAAATGATAGCTATTACTTACTATTCCTACATTTAGCAAGAATTACGATAAAAATGAGAGGTCCGAGAATTGGAAGTGAGTTATCTGCTGTATCACTGGAATAAAAAAGATCTGGAATCACTGGAATAAAAAAGAAACTGAAATAGGCTTAGAGAAACAGAAGGTTGTGAAGCTTCTCAATTCTATCTCTCTGGTTTGGTCATTTTCTAAAGATCCAAACTACCACCCAGTGTGAAAATGTCAGCACACCAAGGGGATGTTACAGCAAAAGCCTAGGTTATAAATAATAAATAAACATGTGCACAGGCTGAGCAAGTCTCATAAGCCAAGTAAAATGTCTGAAAGAGCTTGGTGTTCTTAATAGGCTAACGGCACAGACAGGGACATCGTCAATGCCATTAGTGAAAAACTTCTCCCTGAAAAAGGAAACAAATGAGACTTTAAGAGAAATAATAATTTTAATAACGATACTGCTTCTAGAAATATCTAATATTTAGAGAGCATATCAGAATTGACAGCTTGCTTCCCCATATGTAGTCTCACTTGATTCCTTCTTTACAGATAAATGAGGCTCTGAGAGTTGAAGACACTTGTCATGATGCCAAATGGCAAAGCAGGAATTCAAAACCAGATCATCTGAGGCAGGAGTTCTTTCCTTGCTTGATGACTAGTAAACATCACTATGAAGTATAAAATCAAGCTCTGGGGCTTCCCTGGTAGTGCAGTCATTAAGAATCCACCTGCCAATGCAGGGGACACAGGTTCGAGCCCTGGTCCGGGAAGATTCCATATGCTGCGGAGCAACTAAGCCCGTGAGCCACAATTACTGAGCCCGCGTGCCTAGAGCCCGTGCTCTGCAAGAAGAGAAGCTACCGCAATGAGAAGCCCGCGCACCACAACAAAGAGTAGCCCCCACTCACCGCAACTAAAGAACGCCTGCAAGCAGCAACGAAGACCCAACGCAGCCAAAAATAAATTAATTAAAAAAAAAAATCAAGCTCTGATTCATGGAATGGGTGCCCACTAAAACAGAGCATTTTACAGCTGGACTGAGCATTTTACAGCTGGACTGAATATACATGACTTATCCCAAAGTAGAAGTTTCTGTGTAAGAGGTCAATAAAAAAAAAAGCACCAAGCTCACTGTCAAACAGAATTATGCTGCCTTCCTGTGTCTATTTGCTTTTTCCCATCTTTGTAAACTGAAGACCCAGAGGAGTCTTTATTACTTCTAAGCCAAATCATTGGATCTCTTCATTCTTTAGAAGTAAAGTTGTATGCAAATCTGAGGTACCTGTATCACAAACTTAATGGTCATAATATGTCTTTTGATTATAGTAAGTGTGTTTGAAAGTGCTATGAAACAATATCAAATACAGTAATATCTACAACAAAATGAAAAGGTAACAATTCAGCCAAAGAAGAATTGTTCCCTGAGAACCTAAATGTGGCCCATGGGACCCCACAGCACAGTCCACTTGAGACTTTAAGCAAATCATTTTTACTTAATTAGCTAGTATCAAGAACCAGCAGATCAAGGCGGCTCACCATCACCACTCTGTACCTGGTGCCACTGGCATACCACCAGGAAATGGCACAGTGTAGGGCATTTTCTAAGTACACCTTCAATAAACATATGTTGGACAAATTAATGGATCAATCTGTAATGCATCTGAAGCTAAACAAAATTAACTATATCAAGCAATTCAAGTTTAATTCCACTAAAATTACAATCTGAAACTGAAGGATTGTAGACAAAAGGAAGACAAGTACAATAAAGCCCCCACTTTGTATCTGATTAACTTCTGAGTTATAACCTGTAAGCATGCACCCAGCTTCAATATTCTCCAGTCATCACAATTTTGAACCATTCTTGCAACCTTCTCACAGATGGATTTCCAGTCAAGTAAAAAAAAAAACTGGCAGTCAAAAATATACCAAATTTTAAAAAGTTGCAGGAAATATACATTCAACCTATATATATACATATATACATTAAATATACATATACTAAATATTAGACATATTTAATATTTATGTATATATATGTGAGTGTGTGTTTGTGTATATGTCTATATATTTTAGAATTGGTTGAATATACTAAATGCATTATACATAATAAATGCATTATAAAAGGCCTAAGAAAGATATACAACAAATTGTTAATTGTAATTATTGTCAGAGGTTGTTGATGAATGTGAATTTTTACTTTTTGTTTTGTATTATTTTGTTATTTACAATTTTTACAATGAGAATATTTATTATAGATATTGGATAATCTTTTTAACTCACAAAAAATTAAATAAGATCAAAATGGTCCTGCTTCTATTTTGTTAGCATACTAAAATATAACTTGCCAGTTAACAGTGACATACATTTGAACGTAAAATTGGGTCAAATAAAAAACTTATGGAATGGGGCTTCCCTGGTGGCGCAGTGGTTAAGAGTCCGCCTGCCGATGCAGGGGACACGGGTTCGTGCCCCAGTCCGGGAGGATCCCACATGCAGTGTAGCGGCTGGGCCCGTGAGCCATGGCCACTGAGCCTGCGTGTCCGGAGCCTGTGCTCCGCAATGGGAGAGGCCACAACAGTGAGAGGCCCACGTACCGCAAAAAAAAAAAAAAAAAAAACTTATGGAAGAAAACTCAATGCCCTGATTTTAGCCTGTTACTTTTAGGCTAAAAAACATTCAGTGAGAGAGAATTTCTGAAAAGCAGGTAGGAGGCATCTCTGATCTTCCCTCTGTTCTGCCTACCTAAGAAAGCACTGACAACAAGTGTGTCCATCCCTAGACCCACCGAGAGTGGGGTTCTTATCTGTTTTCAGGACATGCCTCTGCCAACAAACCAAGCAGCAGAAGAAAGAACTACAGACTCCTGGGTCCACTCCACTCCATTGGGGTTCTTGACCTGCTGCAGAGCAGCCACAGTAGGCAGGCCACGATCCTCATAAAAGCCTCCACAGCCACCTCTGCTTTAGCTGAGGCATCTGCCAGACTCACCTTCCTTCTCCTATGCTTTCTTAAGAAAAAGAAAGTTTCACACAATAAAATATCAAAATAATGCAACAAAACAGGGGAAATACATATGTGTTAAGCATAATTGATTTAAAACTTTGGTGAAAATACCAGGAATTTATACCAAAATGCAATGTTAATATGCAGACATCACTCTACAAGTAATCAAAGGACACTGACAGTCATACTATACAGAAGGAAAGAAAGAAAAGAAATTATAATATGGGAAAATGGAAAATTTCTGAAGTAAATTTAAAATGTTAAGGTTGTCACAAATCATATCTAAAGAGAAGGGACTGGAAAATATGGTGAAATATATTTTAATGAATTATTACACACTTTATAAACACAAAAAATCCAAATGATAGCATCCAGCATTAGCTAGGATATGGGGAACAGGCACTCTATACAGTGCTGAATGCAGTAGAAATAATGGAAACTTGCTGGGGATCAGTTTACTCTCAGGTTATAAGATATGGTTCAATCTAGCAATTCTATTCTTTACAAATATATCAAGAGAAAAAAATAATTGTTATAAATATATGAAAGACAAAGAAATCCTAATGAGCAACAATATCAATTTAAGATTGGTAATAACACTATGGAAAATACATACCTATTGAAAATGACAAATAAGTTACCTACAGGTAACAATGTAGAGTGAAAAAGTAAAACCCCAAATATTATTTACAGACTTTTTACAGACCTATAAAAACACATAAGTAAATTCATGAAATTCTTCATGATACCAAAAATAATGCTTTTCGATATGTTTTTAAAAATTACAGTATAAGAGTAACATATAATTGGGTAAGTTAGTAAGAGAAGAAAATGTATGTGACATTATTTATGTAAAAATTCCATATCCATGTGTTCTTCTAACCACAGAGAAATAGCAAGAAACATGTTCACCAAAATATAAATAAAGGTTTCCTCAGCATTTGGGGATGGTTTTTACAAGTTAAAACTGTGAAGCTGGGAAGGGAAAGGGCAAAGCTTATGTTAGCAAAGATGAGAAGAGTATTAAAAATGTTTCTGAGTTTTAGGTATCCTCTCTCTCTCTCTCTCTCTCTCTCTCTCTCACACACACACACACACACACACACACACACACACACACATGCACACACACACATACACGCAGACTCTAAAATCACCAGATAATCAGCCACATTGAGAAACTCTGAGAAGTGGTGTCACCAGGTGGCAGTTCCTACTTGCTCTCACTAGCTCAGGTCTCTTGCATAACACAAAACAAAGTCATCACAGAACAGTTTCCTCCTAAAGTCCCATGATTCCAGCACAGAGGTCTCAAAATTTCCTGCAAGGGCCAGAGAATAAATATTTTAGGCTTTTCAAGCCATATAGTCACAACTACTGAACTCTCATTCCAGCACAAAAGCAGCCATAAACAATACTTCTATGAATGAGCATGGATAAAACATCACAGACAATGAAATTTGAATTTCATATAATTTTCATGTATCAATAAATATTCTCCTTTAAAAAAATTTCTTTCCAACCATTTAAAAATGTAAAACCCAAAGACAGTTTGGCAGTTCCTTAAAAAGTTAAACATGAAAAAAAAAAAAAAAGTTAAACATGGAGGGCTTCCCTGGTGGCACAGTGGTTGAGAGTCCGTCTGCTGATGCAGGGGACACAGGTTCGTGCCCCGGTCCGGGAAGATCCCACATGCTGCGGAGCGGCTGGGCCCGTGAGCCATGGCCGCTGGGCCTGCGCGTCCGGAGCCTGTGCTCCGCAACGGGAGAGGCCACAACAGTGAGAGGCCCGTGTACCGCAAAAAAAAAAAAAAAAGTTAAACATGGAGTTACTATGTGACCCAGCGATTCCACTCCTAGGTATATACCCAAATACATACCCAAGAGAACAGAAAACACATATTCACACAACTTGTACATGAATGTTCACAGAAGTGTTACTCATGATATCCAGAAGGGGAAACAACTCTAATGTCTATCAACTGATGAATGGATAAACAAAATTCGGCATATTCATATAAAAGAACATTATTTAGTCATAAAAAGGAAGGAAATACTGATATATGCTTCAACAAGGATGAACTTTGAAAACATTTTGCTAAGTGAAAGAAGCCAGACATAAAAGGGCACAAATTGTGATTCCATTTACATGAAATGTCCAGAATGATCAAATCAATTAGAGATAGTAAGTAGATTAGTGGTGGCCAGGGGTTGGAAGGAGGAGGGAATGAGGAGTGACTGCTAATGAGTACAGGGTTTCTTTTGAGGGTAATAAAAATTCTAAAATCAGATAGGGTGATGGTCACACAATCTTGTGAACATACTAAAAACAATTGAATTGTACACTTGAAAATGGTGAATTTTATAGTATATGAAGTAAATCTTAATTCTTAAAAATGTAGAAGCCATTCTTAACTCACAGGCCATACAAAAACAGACTGCAGGTTGGATTTGGCCTGGGGGCTGTCGTTTGCCAACCCTGTTCTAGCATCAACAGAGAAGATGGCTTTGGGTTTCACACACACACAAACACACACTCGCACTCACTCACTCTACAAATTACGACACAGCCAAAAGCAAACACTTGAAAGAAGCTGAGCCAGGACTGAAAAAATTATTTGATGATTATTAGATAAAATTATGAAAAAATGGAAAGTCAAAGAACCTGTTTAAGCTATGCTTACTGCTTTTTCAAACCCATAAAGTTACTCTTCTGAAAGTGGGCAAAATTCAACAGACTGGTGGGGGTAAAAAGCATGTGTTATATAAAGCACAGCTTTTAAATGCCAGTCCCCATTTTGTCATGCCAAAATCCTTTTAAAATTAAATTAAACTAATTTAGAAATTCATTTATTGGCACATTACCTGGAGGCACTAGCTGTATTAACTCAAACCTGGTTAGAAAGGCTAAAAAGGAAAAATGAGATATTAATACTTTAGAATACTGTCAGAGTTTTTCATTAATTACTAAGTTTAAAACTGACATAACACCCCATTTACATTACTACTACTGATAGTAAGTGGCATACCAACAATGATTCAGGTATTTCTAGACCCAGTAAATTGGGGGCATGGGGTGAGAATAACTGAGTTATAAACATAGCATTTAAAACAAACAAACAAACAAAAAACACAGCATTTTGTCTCCTGAAAAATATTGACAAAATATGATACTTTCTCTCTTAAAGATGTATTCATAAATCACGGAAATAACAATACACTACTGTTCATTTAAAAAATTCAAAATACAACTGTTATCCATCAACCTATAAAAGCTTATCTTGCTTAAAACAGTATGCTATATGACTATATAAATTAGACGTAAAACATTTTTTTATATTTCCTGAGTTCAAAATATATTTAGAAATAGTGAGCCCAAAGAAGATATACAGATTGCCAACAAACACATGAAAGAATGCTCAACATCACTAATCATTAGAGAAATGCAAATCAAAACTACAATGAGGTATCACCTCACACCAGTCAGAATGGCCATCATCAAAAAATCTACAAACAAACAAACAAACAAACAAAAAAATCTACAGGGCTTCCCTGGTGGCGCAGTGGTTGAGAGTCCGCCCGCCGATGCAGGGGACACGGGTTTGTGCCCCGGTCTGGGAGGATCCCACATGCCGTGGAGCGGCTGGGCCCGTGAGCCATGGCCGCTGAGCCTGCGCGTCCGGAGCCTGTGCTCCGCAACGGGAGAGGCCACAACAGTGAGAGGCCTGCGTACCGGTTAAAAAAAAAAAAAAAAATCTACAAACAGTAAATGCCGGATAGGGTGTAGAGAAAAGGGAACCCTCTTGCACTGTTGGTGGGAATGTAAATTGATACAGCCACTATGGAGAACAGTATGGAGGTTCCTTAAAAAACTAAAAATAGAACTACCACATGACCCAGCAATCCCACTACTGGGCATATACCCTGGGAAAACCATAATTCAACAAGAGTCATGTACCACAATGTTCACTGCAGCTCTATTTACAATAGCCAGGACATGGAAGCAACCTAAGTGTCCATCGACAGATGAATGGATAAAGAAGATGTGGCACATATATACAATGGAATATTACTCAGCCATAAAAAGAAATGAAATTGAGGTATTTGTAGTGAGGTGAATGGACCTAGAGTCTGCCATACAGAGTGAAGTAAGTCAGAAAAACAAATACCTCATGCTAACACATATATATGGAATCTAAAAAAAATAAAAATAAAAATGTTCTGAAGAACCTAGAGGCAGGACAGGAATAAAGATGCAGACGTAGAGAATGGACTTGAGGACATGGGGAGGGGGAAGGGTAAGCTGAGACGAAGTGAGAGAGTGGCATGGACTTATATATACTACCAAATGTAAAATAGATAGCTAGTGGGAAGCAGCCACATAGCACAGGGAGAGAAGCTCGGTGCTTTATGACCACCTAGAGGGGTGGGATAGGGAGGGTGGGAGGGAGACACAAGAGGGAGGGGATATGGGGATATATTTATAGGTATAGCTGATTCATTTTGTTATAAAGCAGAAACTAACACACCATTGTAAAGCAATTATACTCCAATAAAGATGTTAAAAAAAAAATAGTGAGGGCTTCCCTGGTGGCGCAGTGGTTGAGAGTCCGCCTGCAGATGCAGGGGACACGGCTTTGTGCCCTGGTCCGGGAGGATCCCACGTGCTGCAGAGCGGCTGGGCCCGTGAGCCATGGCCGCTGAGCTTGCGCGTTCAGAGCCTGTGCTCCACAATGGGAGAGGTCACAACAGTGAGAGGCCCGCGTACCGCAAAAAAAAAGAAAAATAATAGCGAGCCCATGTTCAATGTCTATAAGGCCAAGAATAAAATTTAAATATTAAAAGTAATTTAAAATACAAATGGTATAACAAAAAATCAGTAAAGATAATTTCCACAACATATTAGAAAAACATTTTAATATTGATAATAATGGTGATTATAGTTAATACTGTAGTTGAAAGTTACTAAGAGAGTAAATTTTAAATGTTCTCACCACAAAAAAGAAACGGTAATTATGTAACGTGCTAGAGGTGTAAGCTAACACTACTGTAATAATCATTTTGCAAAATATCTGAGTATCAAATCAACATGCTGTTACCTTAAACTTACACAATGTTGTATGTCAATTATATCCTCAAATAAAGCTGAAAAAAATATACACAATAAAAAATATATATAAAAAAATAAAAAAATTCTCCCTTTGTAGATTTATGAAAAACATTAATACATGAGGACAGAATTTTAAATGCCAAGAAACTTAAAAGCCAAGACACCCCATAATTTTGGGTTTTCCAAACAGGAAGAAGGACTATATCTTTTCCAACCATCACCCCAATGGTAATGTAAAGCGCTTAAGCTATCTCAGTCTCTAAATTCCTTACACTCAATTAATTCTCACCACGTGTCATGTCATGAATTGGAAGACTTAATATTGTTTAGATGGCAATATTCTCCAAACTGATCTACAGGTTCAATGCAATCTATCATTGCCTATCAACATCCTAGCTGGCTTCTTTGCAGAAACAGACAAGCTGATCCTAAAATTCGTATGGCAAACTAAGGGAACCCAAATACAAAAACAGGCTTGAAAAAGAAGAACTAAGTTGGAGGACTCACACTTCCTGATTTTAAAACTTTCTATAAAGCTACAATAATCAAAATAGTGTGGCACTGTAATAATGATAGATTTATGAATCAATGGAATAGAATTGAGACCCCCCCACCCACCCCCAAAAAAACACCTCACATTTACAGTCAATTGATTTTCAACAAGAGTGCCATGACCATTCAATGGGGGAAAACTACTCTTAGTAACAATGGTGCTGAGACAACTGGATATCCAGATGCAAAAGAATGAAATTGGACCCTTAGCTCATGCCATTTACAAAAATCAACTCAATATGTATTATAGACTTAAATGTAAGAGCTAAAATGATAAAACTCTTAGAAGAAAATATAGACATAAATCTCTGACTTGAATTACACAATGGTTTCTTAGTTATGACATCAAAGGCAGAAGTAACAAAAGAAAAATAGATAAAATATAATTCATCAAAATTAAAAACGTTTGTGTTTCAGAGAACACCATTAAGAAAGCAAAAAGATAGTCCAAAGAATGGGAGAAAGTATTTGTCAATCATACATCTGATATGAAAGTTATATCTATAATATATAAAGAACTTACAACTCAATAATAAAAACCCAATTATAATATAGGGAGAGGATCCAAACAGACACTTCTCCAAATAAGATATACAAATGGCCAATAAGCACATGAAAAAATGCTCAACATCATTAGCTATCAGGGAAATGCAAATCAAACCCACGAGGTACCACTTCATATCCACAAGGATGGCTACCAATCAAAAGGATAAATAATAACAAGTGTTGGCCAGGATGTGGAGAAATCAAATCTCATATATTGCTGGAGGAATGTAAAATGATACAACTCCTTTGGTATAATCTGGAAATTCCTCAAAAAATTAAACTGAGTTACCATATGACCCAGCAAGTCCACTCCTAGGTATACACCCAACAGAAATAAAAACATGTTTACAAAAAAAACTTGTACACAAATATTTATAGCAGCATTATTCATCATAGCACCAAAGCAAAAATAATCCAGATGTCCATCATCTGATGAATGGATAAACAAAATGTGGTTTATCCATAAAATGGGACATTATTTGGACATAAAAAGAAGTGAAATCTTGACACATTCTATAGCAAGGAAGAATTTTGAAAACATTATGCTAAATGAAAGAATCCAGTTATAAATGACCACATATTATATAATTCCATATATATGAAATATCCAGAATACGCAAATCTATAGAGGCAGAAAGATTAGTCAGTAGTTTCCTAGGGCTGGAAGGGATGAGGAAGAATGGGTATAGAGTTTCTTTCCGTGGTGATGAAAATGTTCTAAAATTGATTATGGTGATGGTTAAACAACTCTGTTAAGATACAAAAACCATTTAATTGTAATAAAACAAACAGAATCATACCATCCAGTAAATGCCATACATATCTAGAAAAGGGTTTGTAATTGAATCAATGACATGATTGAAATTTTACACAGGCTATCTTGAACATAAATATGGGGTAAATGTGGAAGTATCACAACTTAGAAAATAGAATTTTATATCTGTGAATTACATATACACAATAGTCTCTCTCTCTTTTGTTGGGGGTGAAGGGGGGAGTACCTACTTTCTAAAATGTCTGCTACAGCTCCAGGATCTATTGCATTTTCAAATACCTGCAGGAAAAAAAAATGGGGAAAATAAATCTTCAAAGTTTTATTAATATATACTTATAGAAAATCTAGATCATATTCTTCCAAATAATTAACACATGTCAAATCTAGCCATATAATATTTTAGGATGCAACAGGAGTAACTTTAACAGGTATGTGGTTAAAAGTTCAACAAATGACTATAGAATAAATGAATGAGAAGTAACACAACACCAAGTACAAGGAAAATTTAAGTTAGCTGAATCTACCACATGTTCAAAACGTCATCTACTTGACCTAGCCCCACAGTTTGTTGCTAAAAGCACATCTGGCATCTACCTGAAAGAGTCTTGTTTGAGTACCTAGAAAAACATCCTGAATACAACAGATACTTATTACATGTTAACTGAATAAATGACTTCTCTTCCCAAGCCATTGGTCGTGCTAAAAAGGAACATAAATAAAAATTCTATGTGCAACACAAAAGAAAAGCTAAGTACTCATAGCTAGACTCCCACAGAATCCAAAAATAACAAGAGAGAGAGCCTCATAAGTTTTAGGTGTATCATGAAGCACAAGAAAAACACTGTGATACCTGTCTACCCACAGCCAAATATGTTTATTTTGTCCTTGAGATAAAAGGGCCTAGGGGACTGAGGTAAAGGCATAACATGACCCTCTCCCTGAACTCTAGAACCCTGTAAGAAACACAAGTTTTCAGCAGAGTTTGTTTTCAGGCATTAAATTTCTGATTTAAACAGTGTTTAACCTTAGCATGATTAAAATCTGCTCTTGATCCAAAACCAGGTCTGCTTTAACCACAAAAGTGGAGGCTGTCCCCTGTAATCCATTTCTGTCTTACTGACTTGGATTTAACAAGCAAATGTGAGTGAGCTGGGGATTTTCCCAAAATTATTCCAGTAATATTAGCTCATCCCTTCTCTTCATCCATGTCTAAGAATTTTCTCAAGGATGATCGTGGGGAATAAATGATCAACATGAACTGCTCAAACACAATGGCTCATACACTCTTTATGAGTAATTTCTTGTTTATCTGAATGCTTTAGAACATTGAATTCTGAATTATACAGAAGGTCCAAGGAGGAGAAAGTGTTTTCGCTACTCCCTGCAAGTATTTGCAGCTAGAGAATGGAAAAGATACAAGAAAGCTAGAGCCAACTGGTAGAAAGCTTGAATATGAACTCAAACAGCTCACACAAGAAGGCAACTTTTCAAAATTTAAAATAAAGCATTTATTTAATTGCACTTTATAAAATGAAAAATGGTCTGTGATATCTAGTAATCTCAAATACACAGCTTTGTGACATCTAGAGTGTGACTCTGACACTCATTCTCCTCTTCTGCAAGTCAGGGAGCTGGGACTAGGTGACCTCCAAGGTCATTTACAGATTGATTTACAGCTTCTACAATTTTACATCCTTGGGCTTCTTATAAAAAGATTTTTAAAGTCTTCTAGAAAAGCAAATTTACAATTGATAAAACTAATAAGGAAATTCTTGGGGGAAAAAAATAGACTGGATTTTCACCACCCACTTTTTAACCATGACCAACATTGAAATGGTTAGAACTAGGTTCCTTTGGATTCGGACTGTATGTTCCAAGGTAATATCCATTTATTCCTCTCTTATCCAACCAGTTTGGAAGACTATTTAAATTAACAGGCTGGCTCAGAAAGAGAAAAACAAATACCGTATGCTAATGCATATATATGGGATCTAAAAAAAAAATAAAAATGGTTCTGATGAATCTAGGGGCAGGAGAGGAATAAAGATGCAGATGTAGAGAATGGACTTGAGGACACGGGGAGGGGGAAGGGTAAGCTGGGACGAAGTGAGAGAGTAGCATGGACATATGTACACTACCAAATGTAAAATAGATAGTTAGTGGGAAGCAGCCACATAGTACAGGGAGATCAGCTCGGTACTTTGTGACCACCTAGAGGGGTGGGATAGGGAGGGTGGGAGGGAGACGCAAGAGGGAGGGGATATGGGGATATATGTATACATATAGCTGATTCACTTTGTTATATAGCAGAAACTAACACAACATTGTAAAACAATTATATTCCAATAAAGATGTTAAAAAAAAAAAAAAGAAAAGAAACCAAATAGCAATGGAGGTTGGATTAAAATGTATGTTGGAAAGGGATCAAAGCCTTTGGAAATGATGCCATAAATGTGTATTTAATGATACACAAAGGAAGTAATGATCAATATTAAGTAATAAGGCACATTATAACTGAATTAACAGATGAGAATTTTTTGGTGTTGTTGCCCTATTGTATGTGTGTTTCTATGTTTTAAGAATTGTGTGGCTATAGTTTGTTCTCACCCCACTCCTTACATAATACTTATATTTTATCACATCTATAAAGTGCATTAATTGAGGTAAAAATAAAACAAGGGAAACATAAAAAAAAAAGGGTACTGATGAACCTAGTGGCAGGACAGGAATAAAGACACAGACATAGAGAATGGACTTAAGGACATGGTGGGGGCTGGGGAAGGGGAAGCTGGGACGAAGTGAGAGAGTGGCATGGACATATATACACTACCAAATGTAAAATAGATAGCTAGTGGGAAGCACCTGCAAAGCACAGGGAGATCAAGTGCTTTGTGACCACCTAGAGGGGTGGGATAGGGACGGTGGGTGGGAGGCTCAGGAGGGAGGGGGTATGGGGATATATGTATACATATAGCTGATTCACTTTGTTATATAGCAGAAACTAACACAACATTGTAAAACAATTATATTCCAATAAAGATGTTAAAAAAAAAAAAGAAAAGAAACCAAAGGCAGCAATGGAGGTTGGATTAAAATGTATGTTGGAAAGGGATCAAAGCCTTTGGAAATGATGCCATAAATGTGTATTTAATGATACACAAAGGAAGTAATGATCAATATTAAGTAATAAGACACATTATAACTGAATTAACAGATGAGAATTTTTTGGTGTTGTTGCCCTATTGTATGTGTGTTTCTATGCTTTAAGAATTGTGTGGCTATAGTTTGTTCTCTCCCCACTCCTTACATAATACTTATATGTTATCACATCTATAAAGTGCATTAATTGAGGTAAAAATAAAACAAGGGAAACATAAAAAAAAAAGGTACTGATGAACCTAGTGGCAGGACAGGAATAAAGACACAGACATAGAGAATGGACTTAAGGACACGGTGGGGGCTGGGGAAGGGGAAGCTGGGACGAAGTGAGAGTGGCATGGACATATATACACTACCAAATGTAAAATAGATAGCTAGTGGGAAGCACCTGCAAAGCACAGGGAGATCAAGTGCTTTGTGACCACCTAGAGGGGTGGGATAGGGAGGGTGGGAGGGAGGCTCAGGAGGGAGGGCGTCTGGGGATATATGTATACATATAGCTGATTCACTTTGTTATACAGCAGAAACTAACACAATGCTATAAAGCAATTATACTCCAATAAAGATGTAAAAAATTAATTAATGGGCTGTGATTTATAAAAATATTACACATAGCCCTAGCCCTTTCAGAAATCAATCCTCATCTCCTCTGCTACTCTGTTTGAAATAGACAGGTCATTTTCAGGGCACCACCATTCAGACCTTTAAAAGTGACAGGCCCTACCCTGAAGCCTTCCAATTCTCATCCTCTCCCCAATAGAACCACCTCAGTGATATTTTTTGGGACAAAAATCATAGGTTTATCATGGTTAAAACTGATCCAATCTCTAAATTCCAAAACAAAAACTTCAAGAGATTGTCAGTGATTGGATAGTAATGAAATTAATGTTCCATTAAATATGAAAGTGGGAAGAGGGTTGGTAATGTTTTGGCTACTTATATTATGATCACATTCACTGGAATGGAATCTAGCTTTTATCACTGCAGCTAAATAAACCAGATATGACCTAAGGAAACTCAGTAAATCTAAAAAGCCTTCTTGTTTTGTTACAGGATTTCAGATACAGGATTTAACTAATTTGGTTAGTCTGGGGTATTTTTCTGAGTCTAAAAAAGTTTGTTTCTAAGGTCTGCTAGTTTATTGATAATCTCTGTCAGAATGTACACAGCTGCCTCTAACACTTCCAAGAACATTCAGAAAATGCTCTCTGTTCCAGTTAGAAAATGCCATGGGAGTTCCAAAAATAGAAAACATCTACCAGGGTACTTAGCACTAATTTGACAGAACTTGGCTCAGATCTGGGATGCAAAAGCAAGTCCTCCAACTATGATTCTGCACTGTGCTGAAGTGCCTTCATGTAATTTCTTTTTTAAAGAAAATTTACAAAATAACTTTATAAAAGCTGTGTTCTTTATAAGAACCACTAAATGATCCTCAGACAACAGAATTTGAATTTCTCTATTTAGCAATGAGAAAGTCAAGATCACCTTTTCAAACCTCATGCTCCGCTGAATCATAATAGGGAACACGGAAGGAAAGCAGTGTGTCTCCAGGTACTGATTCAGGAGGTAAACCCCAAGGAACACATCTTGCTTGCCAGGAAGGCACACCCCTGGGCAAGAAATCTTAAAAACAAAGAAAAAAATAGAGAACAGGGTTTGCGTTTTGCTTTGTAAAGGGTCTATTTCCCCTAACCTCCCACAAACAATATCAAATTTCCCCCACCACCGTAACCCTCACCTCTCTCCCATAGCACTACCCTCCCCTCTCCTCTCCTCGCTCAAACTGGAAATTCAATTTCCTCCCAAGTCTCCGCCAGGTGTCACAATCGTCCTCTCGCTGGCTCCTCTCCCCGCCCCTCCAGGATGGCAGTGCGGAAGCGGAAGAGGCTGCAGGGCCGGGAAGCTTCTTCTTAGGCTGGCCGGGTCCTGCGGTCCGGGCCGCCCGCCGCGATGCCGAGCCCCCGGAGGAACGCCGAGGGACGCCCGCTGGCCGCCTGCGCCCCGAGCAGCAGCGGCAGCCCGGCCCATGGCGGCGGCGGCGGCAGGTTCGAGTTCCAGTCCCTGCTCAGCAGCCGCGCGCCGGGCACCGACCCCACCTGCGCCCGACTCCGCGCGTCCGAGAGCCCAGTGCACCGCCGCGGCTCGTTCCCCCTGGCCGGGGCGGGCTCCTCGCCGGCGCTCCCGTCCCCGCTGCCCGAGGAGGACCGCATGGACCTGAACCCGTCCTTCCTGGGCATCGCCCTGCGCTCCCTGCTGGCCATCGACCTGTGGCTGTCTAAGAAGCTGGGGGTGTGTGCGGGGGAGAGCTCATCCTGGGGCAGCGTGCGGCCCCTTATGAAATTGCTGGAGATCTCGGGACACGGCATCCCCTGGCTGCTGGGCACCCTCTACTGCCTGTCCAGGAGCGACAGCTGGGCCGGGCGAGAGGTGCTGATGAACCTGCTCTTCTCCCTGCTGTTGGACCTGCTGCTGGTGGCCCTGATCAAGGGGCTGGTCCGCAGGCGCCGCCCGGCCCACAACCAGATGGACATGTTTTTCACCCTTTCGGTGGACAAGTACTCCTTCCCTTCCGGCCATGCCACCAGGGCCGCCCTGGTCTCACGGTTCATCCTGAACCACCTAGTGCTGGCCATTCCACTGAGGGTGCTCGTGGTACTGTGGGCCTTCATCTTGGGCCTCTCCAGGGTCATGCTGGGGCGGCACAATGTCACCGACGTGGCTTTTGGCTTTTTTCTGGGCTACATGCAGTACAGCATCGTGGACTATTGCTGGCTTTCACCGCACAATGCTCCAGTCCTCTTTGTACTGTGGAACCAACCATGACACCATCTCATTTGTTATGGCACCAGATCTGAAAGTTTCTACACGTGACGATGCTGACATAAACCAGCAGCCATCCTGCTTGCCCCCCTAAGGATTTCAGGCTTCCTTTTGGGATTTCAGGTGTCCTACAATCTTGACGGGTTGCTAGGCTAGAGCACAGTGCTGACCATTACTGATGACAGCCATATTATAGAAAGCAACCCCCCCCCATTATATACCTATTCAACAACTTTTTATATCTCCAGGACAACTGCAAAGAAACCAAGTTGAGGTGATTATAATGCTGCTTTTTAAAAGTTGACATCAGAAAATTTTGTTTTGTGTAATCCTGTAAGTCAACATATCACTTGTAAACTGAACTTTGAAAAAACAAATCACCTTCATTCTGTAAATATACAGGCAGATGAGCCACATACTAATCCTAGTTCTTTTCCTGAGGTAGATTTTAAACAGTACTTTAAGAGTCTAAGACATAGGTTATTCTAATTTATCCTCTGAAGATCTGTTACCACAGTTGGGAAGATTTATTCTTAATCCTAATTTTCTTGGTATGCTTTCTTAGTTTTGTCTCTTATATCTTTGCGCATCAGGTAGTGAGAAGAGAGATTATAGTACATATCTTTCTCTCCTTTTCCTCTACCTCCTCAAAAGATCTTTAAAAAGATATTTATTTCCCACTAATTGTTTTTCTGCATTCAGAGAACAAACCAAGAACTTACCTGAAGAAGAAACACTTAAAGGCGGGCATATGGACAGTGCCCATAGAAAAGGAAAGATGGGACTGTGGCCTCATGCTTAATTCTGTTGACAGCAATAGCATGGCATGACAGAGGACAGAAAAGCGAAGCTGCTGAGGAGATCAAAGGAACTGAGAGTCTGGGGGTAGGCTCACTACATACTTTGTCAGTGGACCAACATGGAAGAAGATGGGCCCTGCTGCCTACCATCTCTACTGAATAAAGAATAATGCTTCTTTAATGAGGTAATAAAATGGAAAAATAACTTGATTCTTTGCAATGCAACAGCATAAGCTTTCAAATATATACCACAAGGATGACCCTGTATATTATATTTTTCATATGGAATTCCATTTCCCTGTATACAGCACACTTTAGGTAACAGTATTTAACTTGAAATTCATCAAGTGGAGCCTACTGCTATACCAGGCACAAAGTATAACTCCTAAATTTCCACTTATATTGACCCTCACAATTAAAGCAGTTTATCGATGGTGCCTCCCCGAATCACAAGACCAAAAACCTCCAAATGCAGGGTGGACTCTGCTCATTATTCTTTGATCAGGAAAGATGGAAGAGGGTGTGTGCTTTAAATGCTGCTCTGCCTGAAAATATGAACCTTTAAATTACCTATGGAACTGGTGTCTTTAGATAATCTTAACAACCAATTATTTTGACATTTATAAATAGAAAGGATTATGGCATTTGATCTGTCATATAGAGATGTACATAAGAATCCAGAGAATGGCTGTGACAGGTAGGCTCTGATTGGGTGGAAGTGTGAATTTTCTGAGCGTGAGAGGAACACTGAAAAAGGAATAGCTACTTTTCAAAATGAAGCAAAATTATTTGCATTTCCACAACATCCTGAACACAGACTACATCTTCACTTCCTGAATCAGCCAAACTATGACACTCTAAGTGGTTTCCTTTATTGTTTAGACTTAAAGAGATCCTTTATTTTAATTGCAGCAATATTCAGGCCAGATATTTGGAAGCAGTTTTTCCTCTTGCAGCATCTACAAGTCTGAATACTGGGAGATCAAAATTAGGCTCACCTCCTTTCTGGTTATTTTTCTGGAATTCCCTATCTTGGTTGCTGGGGCCTGAGTTTGCTGGCTTTTAAAGCACAGATCAATTCACCTGATTTTTTTGAAGCATCGTAAGTACTGTAGAGTAAAAAAAACTGATTCCACTGTTAATTAACTGTACACTGAAGAATACCATTTAAAAATCAAAATAAAATTAACCAGTAATGTTGAATGAAGTGAGATGAAAACTTGTTTAATTTTTGCCTTAATGAGTAGGAAGACAGATTTATCACTCAACGTCTCAAGAATTCCTTCATCTTACTGCACAATTGTGAGAGGTCACAGTTGATATAGCACAAATGATATAGTCTGGTACTATTTGCTGTCAGCAAAATCGGTCAAATCCAGGAGATTTCCATCTTTGTTTCAGAGCTGCACTTAGGATGAAATCACAGCATCTGTCACTTGTATGGAGGCTAACCAGATTTTCCACAGCCGTAAACTGTTGGTGTTCTGCTTATAAACCTGGCCAGTAGAGAAGCTCCTTATAGCTTTCAGGCAAAGCTGCCTGACAGTCTGTCACCAACTACACATGGAAGGGTTGGAAAATGGAAGCTGAAATAAGGAATAACTGACCCCAAACAGGAACAATGGAGTCACTCTGCCACAGCACCTCACATAAGCAGGATTCAGTGGATAATTATTAAACAGCTGTTGATTGATCCCTTTTGGAATTAGCAAGCCAGAGCCATCTGTAGGGGAAGTATCTTAGAAAATACTTGATTGGTTTATAGAGGTGGCAAATTATCAGGGAAGTGACCTGGCTTTCTAAAATTAAAATCTTCCCTGGTTATTTAAAGGGGCTTTTTAATCTTCACAAATCTGTATCCCGGAAAAGAAAATAAAATCCTTCTTGGACTTAATGCAAGGTTATTTTAAAAGAACAGAAAAATTCCAGATAAAGCCAAGAAACAGGCTTGGGGGCGGGACGGCGGGGGGGGGCGGGGCGGGAGGGGTGGGAAGAGGTTGAATTGAACTAAAGGTTAGAAAGTAAGAAAAGACCGATGTGGAGAATCTTAGGGACACAGGTAGGATTAATGATGTGTGTGGGGCGAGGGGTGGTGAAAACGACCCAGAACCATTTTAGAACCCTGGGGAAAGAGTCTGATTTGGGCCAAAGAGGAGAGGTTCGTCGATCTCTCTTACCGCCCGGATATGCAGTTCCACCACCACCTCCAAAGGCATAGTTCCCTACGTGGGCGAAAGGACTGGAATGAAAAGATCCTTTTGCGCTGAGCCTTGGACCGATTTTTCTTAGTTTAACTCAATCCTTGGAGTAAATGTTCCCAGTAGTTTCCCCAGCTCCCCACCCCACTGAACTCCCATCAACTCTCCCACCAACCCAGGTCCCTCCCACCGGTACGGGTCTCATACCGCGCGAGCTGGAGCCAAGGCTTCCAGAAGGCTGAAGCGTCGCGTTGCTATGGACACTCAAAACACGCAACCTTCCACCAAGGAACGCTTGCGAGGCCCCCGGCGCTGCCAGAGTGTGAGCCTCCTGTGCTCCACTTGGAACAACACTGGCTTCCAGACTGTGCACTAACGGGAGAGAATGTCCTAGTGTATATGCCCTGGTGGCCGGATCACGAGATGCTAAGAGCCCTAGCTTCCTTTCCACCAGGCTTTCCATCCACTCTCTTTAGGGCCCCAATCACTATGTTAAAATGTTTATTTTACAGTGTCAATTCTAAAAGTCGAATGTGATCATAGCTCCGTTACGATTTAAGCCCTGCCCATTTTTAGTATCTATACGACCCCCAAGCCCTGGAAATTCTGTAACAATTACAATTAAAATAGTAGTATGTCCCTAAAGGTATTCTCATGCTTATAAAAATCATGCTTATGAAATGTTACGTCCTCATGTTTGGTTCAGAAAACATGCCCACTGTCAATAAGAAATGAAACGTGTGCTAATTAAAAATACAAGGACAGGGCTTCCCTGGTGGCGCAGTGGTTGAGAGCCCGCCTGCCGATGCAGGGGATGCTGGTTCGTGCCCCGGTCCAGGAGGATCCCACATGCTGCGGAGCGGCTGGGCCCATGAGCCATGGCCCCTGAGCCTGCGCGGCAGCGGGAGAGGCCACAACAGTGAGAGGCCCACGTACCACAAAACAAAACAAAACAAAACAAGGACAATTCCTAAAGAGGTTTAAAAGTTACGTATCCTGTTTTAGTCCCAATAGAAATATTTTTCAGTCTCTTTACTGGGGTTTAGTTAACTTAAGGGAAGCAATGAATTACATTATCTCCCAATGTGTAGTTACCATAGTTGCCAAAGCCAGGGTTACACAGTAAAAACCATCAGAGGTAGCAGGCAGGGCAAGAGTTCTTAACCAATAGAAGAAATTGCATTTTTTCCCATTCACTGTATTTAACAGACAAAAATGAAGGAATAAAAGAGGGAGTGGCCGCTTCTAGCCAATCAGAAAAATCTGGGAGGGCCAATGCTTTCTCTAAACAAAACAAATTTTATTGGAATTAGTCATTTATTACTAATATTTTGCATTGGAGATTTATGCAGTTGCAGAAATGTGAGTGCAGAAAGATGTCCTGAGACAAGAATTAGGTATTAATTTTGGTAACTGGAGTGCCTTTCCCTGAAAGGGAAAAACTCAGTGTGATGAAGGAAGATGTACTATGTCCTTATCCAATCCTCGATGATCTGTCAGCATAGCAAGAGGCACACCAGTGGGTGCTTGGCTCCCTAACCAGAGCACTGACTTGTCAGCTCACAACAACTTGCTGGCACCCTTACTAATGCATTTATATACAGGGACAGGACCTGCCTTGACCCTTACAAGTACGTCATCAACACCAATGCTAAGACATCAAGGATAGTGACAACCAAAACATAAATAAGTGGTCAGACATAATGGAAGGGAGGAATCAATCTTTATTGAGAACCTACAAAATGGTAGGGATATTGCATATGCTAATTAACTTCATCCCCACAGTAACTCTTTCAGGGAGATATTATTCTTCTTATTTACAGGTGCAGAATCTGAAGCCAGACAGTCTTTTGTCCAATGCCACACATCTAAAGGGAAGGAGCCACACTTGAATCCAGGTGTGCCCTACCATGTCTCTGCCATTGCAACATAGACAACCTACTGATTCCGAGACACAGTGTCCCATTCTATGCTCTTCCTAGCCTTAACTGGACTCTCCTTGCTTAACTCTCCTTGATATAACTGGAATCTCCTTGCTTGGCTCCTAGGGCACAGCCCTTTTCTGGTTTCCCTTCAACTCTCTGGCCATTCTTCCTCCTCTCCCTGGCTAAGCAGTGTTTCTAGTTCTTTCTTTTCCTCCCTCTATATCCTTTACCTAGGGTGTCATCCAATGTAGGTATGGATTAGCAAATGTATACAGATTTACATATCCCACCCAAGCCTCTCTTATACTTTCCCAGACAAGGTAGAATCTCACTACTTTTTATTTACACACACACACACACACATATATATCCTCTTTTTAGCAACTGTGACAATAGCAGTTTTACATTTGCTCCTGCGATTGTTGATTACTATTTGTCTCTATAAACTGTAAGCTCTGCATGGCTAAGAGTTTGTGTCCTAAATACCTAGCAGAGTAGATGCTCAATAATTATCCTGAATAGATGTTAATTTCAGAGATGGTCAAGCCAGGCTATAGGGTTTAATGTAGGTACATGGGTAAGGGGAGGTCCCACCACTACAGTGCAAACTAAATATGCAAAATGAGAAAGGACCAGGCAGAAGCTACTTCTGCTAGTCGGCCGTGGGTGTATTAACTGAGTTGATAGGAAATATTTACACTCTGTTAATTTCCCCCACCCCAGTCACCTGAGGCACTCAGCTGCCAGGGAGATGCGGAAGTTGCTACATATACAATGCCTCTGGCCCATCTTGCAAAGATTGAGGCTGCCACCTCCACTGGAGGTCAAGCAAAGCCATTGGACTATCACCACTTACAGACACTGGCTTTATTACCTGTGTAGGTGGCAGAAAACAAATCTCATTAAACAACTCTTAGTCCCAGAGTATTTCTGCAGTGTAGGCTGATCAGCAGTGACAACAGCATTGCAGAAATGACACATCAGTCACGCATACTGCTCACATCCTGGCCACTGCCAAGAAAATGGCACATGTCCCACATGGGGATTTTCCAAAGAGTTAATTATAATGAGAAAAGAACAAAATATTACAGATAATTATAGCTGAGATTTTCCTTTTATCTAAAAAAATACAGGACACTAAATTGTAAACATTTATTTTCAAATAACATTGGAAGGAGTATTCATATGAGGGGAGGACAATATATTAAAAAAAAGGCATCACTAATGGCAGGGATGTGGGAAAATACATTCATACATTGTTGGTAGGAGTGTAAATACATAAAGTGTATTAATTTTCTATGGCTACTATAACAAATTACCACAAACTTAATGGCTTAAAACAAGACAAATGTATAATTTTTGATTTTGTGGATCAGAAATCCAACAGAGATCTTTAAAAGCAAAATGTGAGGGCTGCATTCCTTATCTTTTCCATTTCCTTGCTTTTCCAGCTTCTAGGGGTCTGCCTTCATTCCTTGACTCATAGCTCCCTTCCTTCATCTTCAAAGCCAGCAACATTGAACCAACTCCTTTTCATGCTACCATCTCTCTGGTTCTTTTAAGGACCTTTGTAACCATATAGAGTCCACCAGATAATCCAGGATAATTTCCCTATTTTAAGGTCAGCTGATTAGAAACCTTAATTCCATCTTCAAGTTAATTTCTCTTTGCCATGAAAGGTAGCATGTCCCCAGGTTCCAGGTACTAGGGCATGGATATCTTTGGGGGTCATTATTCTGTTTATCACATGTAGCTTCTCTGGAGAGCAATTTGTTAATATCTATCAAAATTTTTCATTTTACTCAGGAATTCCACTGCTAGGAATAGGTATATATGGGTATACTTTCACAAGTACAAAAAACATATGCTGCAGCAATATTTGTAGTTTAAAAAAATACTGGAAACCATCTAAATGTTCATTAAGTATGGTCAGATTAAATCAATTATGGTTAAGCCTCAAGATGGAATAGTATGCAGCATGGGAAAAGAATAAAGCAGAGCTCTAAGTCCCAGCAGTAAAAACTCTCTAAAATATAGAGCTAAGAAAAAAAAAGCATGGAACAAAAATGTGTAAACTGTGCTGCCATTTGGAAGAGACAGAGAATATGATATAGACATATATGCTTAGAATATTTCTGAAAGAAGAAACTAGAAACTGCTAATGGTGGATGCCTCTGGGGAAAGGACCTGGAGTAGAGACACAGAGAGAAAACTTACTTTTCATTGAATAGCCTTAGATACTTTTAAAATAGTTTTGCAAAGTATTTGCATTATTTGGTCTAAAAAGGAAAATGAATTAAAACAAGTAGAAAATATAAAATAATAGAAAGGATAAATCTGGGAGGATAGGAAGGACCAGGAACTGGCTTCTTCAGCATTGGGGCTCCATCCTGTATACCGCATACTGTGAGAATATCCACGCAAGTGTGTCTGATACTTTTGCTTCCAGTGCAGGGTGTCTTATGCTGTGACCCCTGGATGTGTCAGGGATCCTAAAGGCCCTGAGATGATAGGAAACCTTTCATGCATGTGCATATGTGCATTTTTCTGGGAAGAGAGCCTGTAGTTTTCATTGGAGTCTGGAAGGGGTAGAGTTAGTCAAATCAGGTTCTGGAACCACTGTCCTGCCCTCAGTTCCCTGCTATAGCAAAAAGAAGGGCCACCCATGTTACCTGACAATGAGCAGATAAGGAAAGAGGGGCTCTTCTCTCCATCACATTCATGCCCACTTATTAGAGCCAGCTGTCTCTCCAATGGCAGCTGGATTCAATAATAAGTGAGAAAGATCTTCAAAGTCCTGTTCTAGGCCATTATTTTATGTCTGGACTCAGACTCATTTGTTAGGCCCTACAATCTTTTGTGCCAGTGAATTATTCATTAGCAAATGTGAATAACACCAGCAAACTGAGTTTCCAAAGCGAGTTGTTCATTAGGATTTGGGAGAAATGCCTCGGTGCAGGGGAACCTCAAGTACCTGAAACAATCTGGATTATTTCAGCCCTAAAGCAATGGCAGATTACTGATTTTTTTTTTTTAAGTGTAGACCCAGCCTCAAGACTCAGGAACTAATTGTGTTTTATGTTTGGCCTTCTTCAAAGTCTTTCTCTGAAATGTTCTTTAACAGTATAGTTTCCTTAGAGTCTGATGAGAAAAGTTTACCTTTCTGACTTTTACTATAAATGTATAAAAGAGCTCAATGAGCTATTTTGGGCTCTTTCCTTGGTTCTCAAAAACTGCATAAAGATGAAGTTTATATTTTTTTTAAATCTTAATGTTAAAATCATATCCTTTGGGGGAACTCCATATTAGAGGGATCAGGGTGTCACCATATGAACCCACTGATCAATCTTAACATCACTATAGGTGACATCACATGTCTTCTTCATATGTGATTCATAGGAAGCACCTATGAAGCACTTTTGCCAAGAAAGTTGAAGTTTAACCTGAGCCACTAGAGCTGCATGATCTAGTAAGGTAGCCACATATGGCTATTTAAATTTAAATTAACTAAAACTAAATAAAATTTAAAATTCATTTCCTCACTCACACGAGTCACCTGTAAAGTGCTCAATAGCCACAATGGCTAGTGGCTACTGTACTGGATAGTGCAAGTAGAATATTTCCATCATCACAGAAACATCTATTGAACAGTGTTGTTCTAGAGCTAATTTCACTTCCTAGAGGATAGAGAAACATGTTGATGACACCACAAGACAGCAAACAGACATATCTAGAATGTGAAACATTCTATAGGACAACTAACCCAGTTAGCCTGCAACAAGTCAAACCCTGCAAATTAAAAAAAAAAAAAAAAAAAGGAAGCGGGGGGGAGAAATGTTCTAGATTAAAAGATACAAGCCCTGACAACCAAATATAATATGTGGACTTTGTTTGAACCCTGATTCAGACAAACCAACTTAAATAGAATATTTAACACTCTTAGGGAAATTTGATTATGGTTTGGGTATTAGATAACACCAAGCAATTAATTAATTAATCAAAATTAATTAATTTTGATAGGTATGATAATGTCCCTGTGTTTATGGAAGACAAATATCAACATTGTTTAGAGATGCATATTGAAGTATGTAGCAGAAATGATCTAACGCCTAAGATTTTGTTTCCAAATACTCCAGCAAATTAATAAAAGAAATAGATAAAGGAAATGTAGCAAAATCTTGATAATTGTTGATCTGGGTGATGGACATATGGAGTTTACTATAATAATATACTTTTGTGTATTTAAAAATATTTATAATAACAATTTTAAAATCTTTAACACATACTTAAATAAGAAAAGTAATCATATCCTTATGTAAACCTCATTCTGTCTTAAGATAGCCCATCAAGAGGATTCTTGGTGGCATCACTATGAATTTCTTTGACAGAAGTCCTACATACGTTTGGGACTTCCCTGGTGGCGCAGTGGTTAAGAATCCACCTGCCAATGCAGGGGACATGGGTTCAATCCCTGGTCCGGGAAGATCCCACATGCTACGGGCAACTAAGCCTATGTGCCACAACTACTGAGCCTGAGCTCTAGAGCCCGCAAGCCACAACTACTGAAGCCAGTGTGCCGTGCTCCACAACAAGAGAAGCCACCGCAATGAGAAGCCCGCCCACTGCAACGAAGAGTAGACCCTGCTCGCTGCAACGAGAAAGCCCGCACACAGCAACAAAGACCCAATGCAGCCAAAAAAAAAAAAAAAAAAGTCTTACGTACATTTAAAGAAAAAATATGGTAGATCTATTCAACTCAAATTCAGATAACAGAAGAAAATTATTGTGGTGTGTAATACTTTACAAGTAATTCAAAAAAGCAGCAGTGTATTATAATAACTGTGGTCTCTGCATGAATATCCAAAACAGGAGCTGGCAATTTGCTTATTTCTTTAAGCATACATACTTCTTGAGAATTTTCCCCAAGTATCAGGAATGCTTCCAGGGAAGGAATTAACTTGCAGTTGAACAGCTTTTAACAATCTTGAAGTCATTTGGGATCTGGACCCACACATGAAATCTATTTCACAAACTATATTAGAGGTCATGAGTCAAACTCATGTTACTCTTTGGCTTCTGCTTTGACTGACTGGCTTTTGTAGGCTCAATACTTACTTAATGATACCACACAAAACCTTCCACAAGGACTGCCCTTGGGCATTCTGGACTACGTACACAGTGCATATCCTTCCATTTTAAAGTAATTTCTCTTCAGGAAAAATTAATTTGCTCCTTTGCATTTCAGCTGGCTAGTTCTATGTCCATGGGAGTAGTAGGATAACTATGACCCAAAGCAATTTCCAAGGAATTATATTATCCGATATAAGAAAGCAGAAAAGAGTATGACTTAGTTCCAAGACTTGTAAAAAGTGTCCACTGTACTTGGGCACAGGATTCAGGCCCCAAAGTCGGCCATGGCTAAGATGAGGCTACTTCTGATGTCATTATATCCACCCTTTCTTCTCCTACCAAAATATAACTCTTCCCATTCCCGTTTTACCCTCTTCTGTCTGTGTGTAATCCTACACCTTTCCTTTTATCCTTGTTTCCATTCATTTGTCCCCTATTCATCAATTCAACACATATTATTGAGTACCTACTATGTGCTAGGTACCGTTCTGGACCATGAAGGCATAAGAGTGAACAAGAAACAATCTATGCCCTTGTGGACCTTACATTCTAGTGAAGTAAGATATAAAATAAATAGGTGAACATAGATAATAACAGTATGATAAATGCTAGGGAGGAAATATCCAGGGGGGTGAGATAGAAAGTTACACGTTAGAGGGAAGAAGAACCTAATTTAGACCCAGTGGTCAGGTCAGCCTCTTTAAGGGTATGACAGTTGATCTAAGACCTAAAAAGAAAAGCATGACCACTAACAAGACTTTTAAAGAACAAAGAGAAAAGACACCCAGGCAAAAGGAGCAACAAATGTAAAGGGCCATGAGTCAGGAAAGAAATCGATATGTTTGAGGAACTGAAAGGAGGCCAACGAGCATACTAAGAGAAAACTGGGCAGGGGGTAGAGGAAGTTAAGAAATGACACTCAGGAGTTAGGCTGGCACTAGATGGCACAGTTATGGAAGAACTTAAACAGTTATGGAAGACAATGTGATTGCCTCCCTAAGAGCCATAAGCTCTTCTTCCTTGCCAATGGAATCCCGGTTTTGTGCGGGTGGCAATGCATTTAGGTCCAGGGAATGAATCAATTTATTTAAGCCAGTTCTGGCCAATAATATATAAGGGGAAGTCACTGGAAGTTTCTGAGAAATGTTCTTCAAGTAGTAAAAAGCCACAAGTGAATAAAGCTGTTTTTGGCTCCTCTCCCTTCCTGCTTTAGCTGCTGTCATGTTTTCTCCTATGGCTTTCACTCTTAAACTCAAAAGGTTCAGGCACAGTGCTCCTCAACTTTTATTTGTAATTAGTTACTAAGGTATAACGTATAGTCACTGGAAAATACTGGAACAGCATAATACAGGAAAACTAAGAGTAGAAAGTAAAGATGCTCAGTGATTTCCTTGGCAGTCCGGTGGTTATGACTCCCCACTTCCAATACAAGGGGCATGTGTTCAATCCCTGGTCTGGGAACTAAGATCCCACATGCTGCGGGGTATGGCAATTAAAAAAAAAAAAAGAAAGTAAAGATGCTCAGAAACTTTCCTCCCCAGCCTTACCCACTAGGAGTAATCATTAATAATTCTTGTTTACTTTCCAGGAATTTTCTATCACATGTACACACACACACACAGAACTGTTTTTACACAAACTGGATTACTGTCTCTCGACAGATACGTATAGCTATATAAATATACATATAAGAAAGTAAGTTGCCTTTTTTTACTCACATTTTGGAGATATTTCTATATCAGCACAGTTATATATACTTTCTGCTTTTTGTTCCTTGCCACAAAAAAAAGAAAAAAGAAAAAAGCTGCAATAAACACCTTTGCGGATAAATCACTAGTTATTGGTGCAAAAATAACTGTTGGATAATTTCCTGGTAGTTAAATTGCCGAATCAAAGCACTTAAACCTCTGATACTGTCAGGTTACCCAACCCGAAAGATTACCCAAATGACATTCTAACAGCATCTCCTCACATCTTGCCTACACTCGGTATCGACAAACTTCAAAAGATTGAAAAAACGGCGTCTCGTTATTTTTATTTGGGTCTCTAATTATGAGTAGGGCAGCAATGCCTGATTGTTAAACGTGCACGTTTTGAAGTCATATGCCCTGGGCTGATCCTACCTCTTCCCCTTAAAATGTGTGACCTTAGGCATAATGGGGTCTATTTCTTCTTCTCAAAAAACGGGATAATGAGAGCACAAATCTTTACGATTTAAACGAGATACGTAGAAATACACTGAAGCCCTTCCTACACATCCGCTATTAGTGGTACTGTATTTTTTTTATAATTTTTGAACTTTATTTATTTTACACAGCAGGTTCTTATTAGTCATCCATTTTATACACATCAGTGTATACATGTCAATCCCAAACGCCCAATTCATCACACCACCACAGCCCCCCACCACCACTTTCCCCCCCTGGTGTCCATATGTTTGTTCTCTACATCTGTGTCTCAATTTCTGCCCTGCAAACCGGTTCATCTGTACCATTTTTCTAGGTTCCACATATACGCGTTAATATACGATATTTGTTTTTCTCTTTCTGACTTACTTCACTCTGTATGACAGTCTCTAGATCCATCCACGTCTCAACAAATGACCCAATTTCGTTTCTTTTTATGGCTGGGTAATATTCCATTGTTTATATGGTACTGTGTTTTTTAAAGTCCTGCTCCTTCCAGTACTCTATCTTTGGCATACTCTTCTTCCCAGCCAAGTTTCGCAGAATCCTCGTTGCTCGTAACTCAGAACGAGAGAAAAGTTGTCTCTGTTTTTAAAATTTCTCTCCACTTCAACTGCCGCCACCCTCACCCCCGCTTCAGAAACTGGTTTACATATCAGTAACGAGTACAGGAATGAACTGCAGTTTTTACACAATACGCAGTGGACGACAACACTTGGTCCGAACACCTCCCGGCCCCTAGGACCCACCGTTTACTGCGTAGGAAACTCCAGACAAGTATTTAATACTACATGACCCTCAGCGCCTGGAGGGTAAACTAGCAGCACTGAAAGGCTTCAGAAAAAGTAGTTTTAAACAAGAAACCATTCCAGACCCACACCCGCCTCCCAAACTCCGGGACGCACCTCCCTCGACCTACGCCCTCCTATACGGAAGTGACGTAACAAGTGGAGTACGTCTTTTTCCGCCGTCCGCCGGTGGCGCGGCACAGGCTGGCGCCGGGCGTGCGTCGGCGTCGCCGCCGGCAGAGGGATTCTGGGTAACGGCCCCCCCGGCTGGGGCGGCTGGCTCCGCGCAGTAGGTTCCGCTCACGGGAAGTCTGTTGGCAGTGGGGATTGTAGGGCCGGGGGTAGCCGGACATGGAGCAGCCGTGGCCGCCGCCAGGACCTTGGAGCCTCCCTCGGGCAGAAGGTGAGGCTGAGGAAGAGAGTGACTTGGACGTGTCCCCCGGTTCTCCTCGCTACCCGCAGCTGCCCGGAGGCGGCACCCAGGTGAGAAGGGGCCCGTGTTCTGCGGGGGGATGGAGAGGAGCCGTCACCAGGCCCCCAGAGCCCTCTGTCTCTGCGACCCTCTTCTGTGCCCTGTTCTGAGCCCCCACCTCCCCCTTCTCCCGACCCCGACTCCCGACCCCCAACCTCGGGCGTCGGGAGCCTGAAGCCATCCCATCACTTTGTAGCATCTACTGAGGTCTTCGAAGAGGGTCTGGCCATATAGCCCCAACCTTCACCTCCACGCACACCTTTTCACCTTGGCTAATTCCTCACCCTTGGAAGAAGTTTCTCCCCTCCACCCGTCTTCTGACGGTACCCAGATTTGGGACAGCTCACTCTATAACATTGACCCTTTGTCCTCTTGTGCCTGCTCTAATCCGAGCACTTTATTCTTTTGAAGGCACTAATATTTGTGCACAGTTGATGGGAACAGTGAATGGTTGTGTTTCAATAATTCACTGAGCTCCTGACATAAAGATTTGAGATCCAGTTTATTTCACTGACTTTTGACATCTGAGCAAATTCTGTAAACCTTGCTATTGATGCTGGCGTAAATCTCGCCCATTCGCGTGGCCATTTTCCCCTTACGTTTCTGATTTTAGTTTTGCTTCACACGATTCTTCAGTAAAAATATATAGGCACACGTTTGCCTTTTCCTTCAGACTTCTTCCTCAGATTCCTGCCGCTACTTGTGGTTTTCAGCCCAGCCTTCTTTCCTCTGAAACTTATCCAAATGTGATATACTGCCACTTAGGATTTTCTTGGTCCTATCTTGGGGAGTGCTTAGGTACTCATATCACCTTGTCCCGGTTTTTCTCCTAACCTGAGTGTTTTCGAAGTATATTTCAGGATCACGGACTAAACACTCATAGGTTCAATGAAATGGATTATAGGTATTTGCCTTCTAGGCTTCTTGCAAAATGGGATCCCCCAGGGCTTAACTGAATTAAAACTGTTTTTCTCTAGACTCATCTTGCTAGCTGTTAATGAAAATGAGTGATTTAAATTGTTTGCCAATAAGTGTAGGGTCATCGATCCTATGCCCAGCTCACAGGGTTGGTTGGCTGCACAGAGAAAAATGCTGTTTCATAACCACAGACTGTACTTCGGCCAGCCAGTCACTGGGAAAGTACAAGACATTTTTTTAGGAGGACAGAATGAGAGTTGATAGGTTGGTAGTCACCCACTAATTATGGATCACTGGTGTCATCTTTATATACAAAATGTGTTATATAAGCACATAATGAATGTGTTACAGAGATAGAAAAAGAATGAACAGCAGCTGCCATTGTCAGTTTTGAAGGAGTATAGAGAGGATAGAAAGGTCTCAAGAATTTCACTGCATTGTGGTTGAATCTAAAGAGTAACCTAAGAGAAACTGAATTTTAAAAATAGCTGTATATTAATTTATAAGCTTATTTAGCTGAAAGGAATTTTAGAAATGATTAGGCTTAAATCCTACATTAAAAGTGATTTCCCTGAGGCCATGTAGCTAGGCAGTGGCAGAATTAAAACTAGAATCCACTTCTGACACCTAGTACAGTGTTTTTTCCCACCTACTGTACTGCCCATCCTGTGATGTAATGTAAAATTTTATTTGTCTGAAACTAACTTTGAATGGTACTAAGATTTGCAAAATGATTTCTAATCCTAAATTAGTTCATGTGTTTATAACAAACCTACTTACTTGTCTTGCTGGATTTAAGTTTTAGAACTTAAGTTTTTCTTTTGGAATATTTGGAAAGAATAAAATATTTAATTCAGTTTATAAACATTTTATAATCTTTATAAAAACAGCCTTGGTATAATTTTACCAAATATAGGGAAACTAGCTATATTAATGTCATGTGTGATATATAGTTCTGAGATCCAGTTAAATGCAGTTTGGAACTTAGAGATCCTGTTTGGGAATTTTTTTTATGTAAAGTTACATTAGTAGACCTTAATGCTAACAGTTCTTTTTTCAAATCTTTGTTTATTAAAATATAATCAATCATCTCAATACATGTTGGATAGTTTACTCAAATGCCCAAACATAGTCTGTGTAGTCTGTGCAGAAGGATATAAACATAAATCATTTTTAGAATTTAGAAATAAGATTTCTGTGTTTGATTTGAGAGGTGATTTGAGAATTTGCTCCCGCATAATTTGACAATGCAAGATATTTCCATTTGTCCTTACCTTTCTTAGTATTTCTTTGTCTTTTCTTACAAAATAAATTATATAGCTTCATTTTTCTCCTCTTCCTAGTCCCTTTTTAAGCATAGCTAGTCTGCAGTTATTCTTAACCCTATTCTAAGGTAGCAAAAAGTAAAAATAAATACCTTACTTGGTTGGTTAGGACCAAGTGGTATCTGGGCTCCAAACCTGCTAAACAAGTAAAACATCTGAATAGCAAGTGTCCACATTCCCTCCAATAGAAATCTAAGTTTGCCTGAAGACTTAGCTAAAAAAGAAGCCTTGCATGCTACTTGTCTTAGAATTCCTAACCACCACTAGTCTATTCCAAGAAGTCAAGTCGTTTATTCATCTAAGATTTATTGCATTCTAGCCCCTCAAGAAGCTGATAGTTAAACAAATAAGCACAGTATTGTGTGAAAACACCACTGTAGAAATATGCATAACTTGGGTGGAGAGGGACAGGGTAAGAGGGAAGGGACATAATGCTGGAATCTGGGATGGAGATAGGAGGTTTAGGGATGGGGGAGTTGTCACATTGAATGGGGTGGAGGGGTGGGAAGGGGATGTAAACAATAAGCAAACAAGTAGAAGAGTGACTAGGACTGAGTCTAGAGAGATAATAGGAAGTGAGATCATGAGGGACCATGCCATGCCACAGAGTTTGCGCTTTATCCCAAGACTCTAAGAATCAGTAAAATTATCATATTTGTTTCTTGGAGAAATCACTCCAAGTCTAGAAGAGTAGAGAATGGCTTGAAATGAGAAAGAGTATATTTATATAATTAAAGTGTGAAATTACAAGGGCTTGAATAGTGATGCAGATAAGGGAATAGATTGGAGTAAAATTATTCTGAATACCTAGTTTGAAATTGATCTACATTTTGGCTAAGAAATCATAAAGAATGTGCCTTTAGCTTTTGTTTGATAGAACTGAGGAATATAAGGAATTAAACATCCGTCACGATGCTTTACACGTGGTGGTTCAACAAACGTTAAAAGTGGGCTTCCCTGGTGGCACAGTGGTTAAGAATCCACCTGCCAGTGCAGGGGACACAGGTTCGATCCCTGGTCTGGGAAGATCCCACATGCCGCGGAGCACCTAAGCCCGTGTGCCACAACTACTGAATCCTGTGTACCCAGAACCCGTGCTCTACAATAAGAGGAGCCACCGTGATGAGAAGCCCGCGCACCACAACGAAGAGTAGCCCCCGCTTGCCGCAACTAGAGAAAGACTGCACGCAGCAACGAAGACCCAGTGCAGCCAAAAATAAATAAATAAAATAAGTTTATTTAAAAAATTTTTAAAAATAAATGTTAAAACTAATTACTGTTGATTCTTAGTAGAACAGAGTCACCACCTAACAAAACTTAGAAGCTTTTGCACAGCAAAGGAAACCATAAACAAGACGAGAAGACAACCCTCAGAATGGGAGAAAATATTTGCAAATGAAGCAACTGACAAAGGATTAATCTCCAAAATTTACAAGCCGCTCATGTAGCTCAATATCAAAAAAAAAACAACCCAATCCAAAAATGGACAGAAGACCTAAATAGACATTTCTCCAAAGAAGATATACAGATTGCCAACAAACACATGAAAGAATGCTCAACATCATTAATCATTAGAGAAATGCAAATCAAAACTACAGTGAGATATCATCTCACACCGGTCAGAATGGCCATCATCAAAAAATCTACAAACAGTAAATGCTGGAGAGGGTGTGGAGAAAAGGGAACCCTCTTGCACTGTTGGTGGGAATGTAAATTGATACAGCCACTATGGAGAACAGTATGGAGGTTCCTTAAAAAACTAAAAATAGAACTACCATACGACCCAGCAATCCCACTACTGGGCGTATACCCTGAGAAAACCATAATTCAAAAAGAGTCATGGGACTTCCCTGGTGGCGCAGTGGTTGAGAGTCTGCCTGCCGATGCAGGGGACGCGGGTTCGTGCCCCGGTCCGGGAAGATCCCACATGCCGCGGAGCCTGCGCGTCTGGAGCCTGTGCTCCGCATACGGGAGAGGCCAAAACAGCGAGAGGCCCGCGTACCACAAAAAAAAAAAAAAAAAAAGAGTCATGTACCAAAATGTTCATTGAAGCAACCTAAGTGTCCATCAGCAGATGAATGGATAAAGAAGATGTGGCACATATATACAATGGAATATTACTCAGCCATAAAAAGAAATGAAATTGAGTTATTTGTAGTGAGGTAGATGGACCTAGAATCTGTCATACAGAGTGAAGTAAGTCAGAAAGAGAAAAACAAATACCATATGCTAACACATATATATGGAATCCTAAAAAAAAAAAATGGTCATGAAGAACCTAGGGGCAAGATGGGAATAAAGACACAGACCTACTAGAGAATGGACTTGAGGATACGGGAAGGGGGAAGGGTAAGCTGGGACAAAGTGAGAGAGTGGCATGGACATATATACACTACCAAACGTAAAATAGATAGCTAGTGGGAAGCAGCTGCATAGCACAGGGAGATCAGCTCAGTGCTTTGTGACCACCTAGAGGGGTGGGAGGGAGGGAGACGCAAGAGGGAAGAGATGTGGGGACATATGTATATGTATAACTGATTCACTTTGTTATAAAGCAGAAACTAACACACCATTGTAAAGCAATTATACTTCAGTAAAGATGTTAAAAAAAAAACAGAGTCACCAGGGTGTACCAGTGACTTTTTTTTTTAAACAACTTTGTCTGTTTTGATTAGGATTAAGTTAAAGGTTATCTATCTGATGTAGTCAGTTTTAAATAGAAATTTCCAATAATAACAACTCAGATTACCAAGGATTGGGATAACACAGAGAGAAAATAGAAACCAAGAAGTGATTACTTCTAAATAAAAGGTTCTTTGAGTGAAGAACTTGCAAAGCAAAGCTCTATAGAGGTCTGCTTTTCACCATGTTGAGTGATAAGATGATGAACTAGATTTAAGCTTTTGTTCTCATTATTCTGTTTCAGGATTATGAAGACTATAAATCAAATGTTTGTTGAGGTCCCGCTGTATGCAGGACACTGTGCTAGTTGCCAGGCTTTTTGTTGCTGTTAGTTGTCAGGGGAGAGGCACAAATTAACAACGAAGCTTAGAGTCTAGTTGATGAAACAAGGTCTATAATATAAAACTCTTAACTGCAAACACAGAAGGCTGGATACCTGTGTACCAAAAACATTGTACAGAAATCCGTGACTAATAGAAATTTGAACTGTGCTACATAAACATACCTGTTCTGTTGCCTTCTTCATTTCTTAAAAATACTGTTTTGTTTTGTTTTTTAATACAGATATATAGCCATGGAATTGAAATGGCTTGCCAAAAGCAGAAAGAGTTTGTGAAGAGCTCTGTGGCGTGCAAATGGAATCTCGCTGAAGCTCAGCAGAAACTTGGTAGCTTAGCACTGCATAACTCTGAGTCCTTGGATCAGGAACATGCCAAAGCACAAACAGCAGTATCAGAACTGAGGCAACGGGAAGAAGAATGGCGGCAGAAAGAAGAGGCTCTAGTACAAAGAGAGAGAATGTGTCTGTGGAACATGGATGCCATTAGCAAGGATGTTTTTAATAAGGTACTCTCTTTTATTGGACCATAATGAAAGAAGGAAAGACTGAAGTGTTTGTACAAACCAGTTGTGCATATCTGTTAACAAAGCAACAGAATCTTATAAACAGTATTCAGTGTTGACAGTTTAGGAAAAGTGATTGTTACAGAAATGTGTTATCCCCAGTAGTGTCTAATGTGGGTAGTCCTTAATCCAATTATATGGCTACAGCATAGCACACTGAATATAAGCATGGGTTCTGGAGTCAGACTGCCTCAAATCTCAACTTTTCACAGGCTGGCTTTTGACCTTGGGCAAGTCACTTCTCTAAGGCTCAGTTTCATCAACTATAAAGAGTGGGTATGAAAACTAAATAAGGTAACATCTTAAAAGTAGATAGCATGGGGTCTGGTATGTGGTAAAGTTCAGATGTTACCAGTGCTTTCTGATGTTGCTATGCTTATCAGCTTGCTTTCAATTTTGTAACACTAATGTATAGTTACTGGTTTTATCAAATAAAACAAAGTCTCTCACTGTTATTTACCAGTATGTATTTAGTAAACCTCAGACAGTAATCTGGTCTTAGTGTTACAAGCATTATTGCTGAAAGGAGTAGTAAAATACTTTTGCCAAGTTAGTTTATTAAGAGCGGTCTTCTGTTTCTCACTGGATTACGTATATAGGCCTTATTCTTTGACTTTTGTATCTGAAAAAGAAGTGGGCAATGAAATAAAGTCATTTTCATCTAATGTCTAAAGTAGTACTCTTTCTATTTGTACTAAACTTAACTCTCAAGACTTAGGTATGGACTGCTCATTCTTGTCTAAGTCCGCATTCAGTTTATCTTTAACCGTCATTATTCTCTACACGTAGTGTGTAACACTACTTGTTTCTGCTCTGGCATCCACTCTCAGCACTCCCCCCGAAGCACCTTTAACTTCCTTCCCCTGGACTAGCTCTGGTCCTGCTACAGCAATAAGTAATACACACAGGTAAATGTCTAGTACCACTAGCCCTATCAGTACTTCTTTCTTTAATGGAGATAAATTGTAAGAGTACAACATGCTTCTTGTAAAAAACAAAAACGTAAACCTGTAAAGTAGAATTGAAAGGCTTCCTTCATTTCCATTTCCCAGAGATGACCACTGTTAACAATGAGTCATATCTTTCTAGACTTTTTCTGTGATTGTACTAATTTATATATTTTTCTTTCCCCTCAACAGAATAATTCTTTCACTGAATGACTCGCTGTCTCTGTATATGTTGTTCTAAGGGATGTGTCATCTTAAGTATTACTTTATTTCTGGTTTGCATTTATACCCCAAAACTATTTAAAATAGTTTTTTTATTCCAGAGGGAATTGTCAAAACAATGTTTCTTTGTTTATAAAGTTAATGTCTCTTCTGTTAACACAGTGGTCACAAAGAAAATATTTTTGTCTCTTCTTTTAATTGTTTTTTTTTAAAGTTGGATTCTAACATAGCTTACATTTATACCACAAATTAATTAGGACTCTCTTTATGTTCCAGTCATTTGCTCAAAATCGTACATTGATTTTGTCTGGGAGCTTGAGACTTGAGAGGACTGGTCTAGGTCTGCGCTGTCCAACTTGATAGCCACTAGCCACATGTGCCATTGAGCACTTGAAATGTGGCTAGTCCGAATTGAGATGTGCTGTAAGTGTAAAATACACGCCAGATTCCGATGGCTTAGTATCAAAAAAAGTAAAATATTCCATTAATAATTTTTTTGTGTTGCTTACATGTTGAAATGATAATATGTTGGATATGTTGGGTTAAATAGATATGTTATTAATTTCTTCTGTTTCTTTTGCTTTTTAATGTGGCTGATAGGAAACTTTAAATTACATTTCTGGCTTGGATTATATTTCTATTGGACAGTGCTGGTCTAGATGGAGAATATATAAAGAAAAAAATGCTTTTATTTTGAAATATGTAAACTTGTGTGTTTCCTGATTGTAAACTGTCAGAGAGCTAGTTTTCAATTTTCATTTTTGGCAGTGATGATCTCAAGGTTTAAACGTGATCACATAATGTTCTGAGAAATTGTTCTGCCAGTTTTTCTGGCCAGATAAAAACTTCATCTTCGTCTGTTTTATGACTTATTTAACTGAAAAGAAGCACTTCCTTAATAGAAATTTGTACTTGATTTCAGAATCGAACTGTTTAGCCTCTCCTAAAAAAAGTTTACAGCAAAGGTCTGTTTTAGGTTTATGTCTTATCAAAAATTTTGTTGTAACTATACTCTATATGCTTTGAATTTCTGAGTTTGTTTCCAGCAAGAACTCCAAAGATGACAGTAGAGCTGCAAATATTTGATGGAAATGAATAATGCAAAACATAAATTATGCATGTAAAGGATCTTTCTATACCTGCCTTTGATAGGGAAATTCAGTTTTACAGAAGAGTTAATTCATTTGTTTTTCTCTGTTGATTTCTAAAATAATTGTATAATTTTCTACATATATATCACTTTAAATAAGACTAATGAAACTTCATTACAAGAAAATTTTAATTTTTTTTTTTTTTTTTTTTTTTTTTTTTTTTTGCGGTACGTGGGCCTCTCACTGTTGTGGCCTCTCCCGCTGCGGAGCACAGGCTCCAGATGTGCAGGCTCAGCGGCCATGGCTCACGGGCGTGTGGGATCTTCCCAGACCGGGGCACGAACCCGTGTCCCCTGCATTGGCAGGCGGACTCTCAACCACTGCGCCACCAGGGAAGCCCAAGAAAATTTTAATTTTTAACAGAGTTTTACAGATGAATTTAATGATGTAATATGAGTTTACTACATCACCTTTTTATAGTGTGTATGCGAAGGATTGCTAGGCATTCAATAAGTGAGAAAGAAAATCCAATTAGAATATAAAATCTGATTTTAACTTCAAAATTTTTTCCTTAGAGTTTTATTAATCAGGATAAAAGAAAAGAAACAGAAGATGAAGATAAATCAAAATCATTTATGCAGAAACATGAGCAGAAAATCAGACATTTTGGTAAGTCTACTACTTGAGTTTCCTTCTTTTGTAATGTTTGGTATCATAAATATGTGTACAAAAGGTGGATTTATAAAATGGGGACCAAAAAGAAGACGAGTGACAAACTCCAGTTGCATAGCTGCTTCTGGCACAGTTGTATAGCTCTTGTTTTAGACTTTTTTTTGGTCGTAAAAAAATAGAGTGACAGAGTAAACTGAATTGTGAAGAAAAGCAAAATTCAATCTATTATTATATAATCCTACCCTCTAAAACATGGTCTTTTTTACTACCTAGATTCTTTCCATTTCCCAACTAGTCTTTGCTTTTGTCTTTTTTCATCTTTGCTTCCTTTGTATCTGATTATTTTATGGTTGTAAGATTAGCATTCATTTTTTTCAGGTTTTGGATATGATGCTATACAATTTATGTAGATCCTTCAACTGTTATTCAGATAAATAATAAGTAATAGAATATAATTTATAATAAATAGTAAGTAATAGAAATACATATACAAAGAACTGAAAAATAGTTTTCTCTGTTGGGGAAAAGCAGTGGGATGGGGGTTGATTTTAGTGAAAGCTTCCCAGAGGAGAAACGTCTGAGTTAGATTATAAGGAACGTGTAAGAGTTCTCCATGTAGATAAGGGAGGCAAGGCAACAGCATGTCCAAAGGCAGAGTCGGGAAACAGTATGCTATGTTCTAAGAATTATAAGCAGTGACAATACTGCTGGAGTGAAAATGCTACTGGGAAGTATATATGTGTCAATTTAGTAAACATAGTTTTTATTTGGAGTATGTTAATAAGCTATTTAAATGACATTTTGAGACCTTTTTCCTATTGGTGTTTCTCTCCCAAAGTATTTAGAATTTCATTCATCCTTATGTCAGTATAACGGATACTACTTTAGATTTTTTTCCTTTTTTTGCAGTTTATTCATAGAATTATTTCATAAAGTTTATTCATAAAATTTATTCATTTTTCTCATACTTTTTATTTTTAAATAAATTTATTTATTTTTGGCTATGTTGGGTCTTTGTTGCTGCGTGCGGGCTTTCTCTAGTTGTGGCGAGCGGGGGCTACTCTTCGTTGCGGTGTGCGGGCTTCTCGTTGCAGTGGCTTCTCTTGTTGAGGAGCATGGGCTCTAGGCACACGGTCTTCAGTAGTTGTGGCTCGCGGGCTCTAGAGCACAGGTTCAGTAGTTGTGGTACACGGGCTTAGTTGCTCCATGGCATGTGGGATCTTCCCAGACTAGGGCATGAACCTGTGTCCCCTGCATTGGCAGGCAGATTCTTAACCACTGCACCACCAGGGAAGCCCTCATACTTTTTATTTTTAAAAAGTGAAATAAGTTACGTATTCTGTTTAATTCAAGAATAGTGTCTGAAGAAGTAAGCGAAGTTTATTTTTGCAAATATTATCATTCCAGTATTATTTATAATAGAAAAAATGGATATACAGTCATCCCTTGGGTAGATGTTAAAATCTTTAAATAAGCGGACCCCTGAATTATAAGAATAAAAAGCAAAAATTTTGTAAATGCATCTTAGTTGTGATAATGTGAGTTGCAGCTCCCACCTACAGCCCTTATTTCCCAGGCCTGCGCGTTCTGTAGGAAAAGGAGTACCATGTACTGATTACTCTTTCAGAGCATGATGCATCTGGTAGAATAGCATCCCTCAAGGTGCTTTCACACAGCTTGCATTCTGTAGGCCAGTTGCTTTGGAGCCATGGGAAACCTAGTGCATGTAAAATAGTTCCCTCACTTTTGCTATAAACTGAGTGCTGTGGTCAGAAAGAATTTTATTTGGGAAAATATCCCTACCTCACTAGGTGTAGTAACCCACCTGGCACTATAATTATGTGGGTCTTCAATAAAACATTTCACTATCCTATAAAACCTACTGCTTCTGTGTAGTAATGTTCATAAGACCAGTGAATTTCGTGAGCCTGTTGTCTTCATTTCTTTTGCTGTAAATTGAGTTTTGGGGTCAAGAAATAATGTGGTATGGGGAACAACTCATTTAGTAAGACCACAGATGCATTACTGGTAGAAGCATGGCAAAGAGGGAGGGCAATACCAGATCTCAAATGGTCTTGTTCAAGTGAGGAACCACTGGTCCCTCCAAAATGAAACGGGACCAAGATTATCAACCTATTACTTGATGGTTGGCTGGTCCTTCCAGCTTGATGGTTGGCTGGCCTCTTCAATATCGAGGTTTCAGCACTGGTTTCTGCTACTGGTAAATTAGGTATTCAGTGGCTAACCTGGAATACCCTTGATGAAGAGATCCCATGCTGTTGAATCTCTGCATAATCTCAAATATACCACCATGACTCCTTAGTTTATAAAATATTGTACAAACAATCAGATGGCTGTGGAAATATGTGACTAATAAACAGTTGTTTTGCCATTGCATGAGTGGGGTTCCATGTCTCATCCTTTAATACTAACCAGAGCCTTACTGTCTTCAAAGCCAACCAGACCTGACAGCCATTCCCAGATTCACATTGTGCCTGTTTCTTAGTGGAAATACACTTGACTTTTCGCTTTGGGCAAGATATCCTACTTGCCACAGCCCATTGGATCCCCAGAAATGTTACTAAGGTAGTAAGTAGGCTCCCAAAATTTTCCTGTGTTTTTATTTCCCACTTTCTGGCATGTTTGTTTGTATCATACCGAGACAAATGGGATACCTGCTCCTTCTTGCTCACCAAGTTCCATCAGAGTGCAGTAGACCAGTTTGCAGTCATGTGGGATGATGAGATAGTCAAAGTCTCTGGGGACTAAATTATGGCACAGAGTTGATGGAGAGACCTGAGGCAAGACAGTGAAAGTTTAATAATTGTCCCACCTGGGTAGAAGCAGATGTTTCTGGAGTTGTGTGCTTGTTGTAATAGAGGAAAAAAAGGCATTTGTCAGAATAATGACTACATTCATATAATCCTTTGAAGTAAACGCATTTGGAATAGCAGCTGTGATTAGAGCTTCTAGCTGGAGGCTTTCCAAACTTGGTTTGCATTCCAGACTCTTGGAAGACATGGGCCTAGAACATGGGAGGTTGTGAAGGGCTGCAAAGGCTTGACACTGTACTACTTTGTGGTCTCATGCGTATGTATATTCTTCAGACTTCCTCCTAAGTTTCCCTTATGGTATCTTTTGATATTTTTTGACTGTCTTTCTTATATTGCTTTTATTACCCCTTGTAATTAGATGGAATTTACCATCTAATGATTAATGGTACAACCATGTCATGGAATATTGTGAAGTACTGATTTTTTCCCCCATATTTATGTTTACTTATTAATTTAGTTAATTCATGTTTTATAAATATAAAATACCAATTTAGAAATAAAGTCTGTTTTCTTTTAAACTTCACAGAACAGTTTTCTTCAAAGTCATATGCATCTTTTTTTTTTTTTTTTTTTTTCATATGCATCTTTGACATCACTGTCTTTATGATGATCAGAGCTGATTTTTGGTGATCTAACACAGTTTTTCATGGCACATCATCTGTTCACTTCCAACCAAAGTTAGCTGTGATTCAGCATTTTTTTGAATCTGTGTGGGATGTTGCCACTGGAGATTTTGTTAAAAGCTGTAAATATTTGCATAGATACTATGTTAGAATCAGTTGTGCTGTAGGTGGATATTCAGTCTCTTCAATGTAATCACTTACATATTGCTTTTCAAAAACACATCAGTATCCTATTTTTGAAAAACATTTAATAAAAGTACTCTTAGAATGTGAAGTGAAATGAGTAGGAAATTAATATGTATGATATGATTCTAATTTTGATTCTCTAAAAGTCATTAAAAAATAAGCCAGAGGGAAAAATACATCAGAATGTTAACATTGATTACCTCTTGTAAGCATTACAGGTGGTTTTTATTTTCTGGATTTTTCGAATTCTTCACAATGAATATACTTTATTTTTATAATCTGAAAAAGAAATATTTTTAAAGAGTTTATCCTAAGAATTCAAGGATGGCTTAACATTAGAAGACTCATTAATGTGATTCACCATATTAACAGATTGCAATAGCATAACCACAGGACTTAGTGATAAGTTTGATGTGGGAGGAATGGAAATGTCAGAAGAATCTCTGAAATACCTGATTGGGTGACATGGAACCTAGGAAGCAATGTAGATGGGCAGGGAGAGAAGAATGGGTTCATTTTCAAATAAGATGAGTTTATGTGCAGGCATGTAGGTAGAAGTAGCTGTCTGGTGGTAGGTGATTGGGAATACAGGAGATCTGGAGCTCAGGATATATTGAAAAATAGGTCATATATCATTCATTAAGAAGTTCACAACCTAGTTGGGAGGTTTTTGGTATATTGACAAATTAAGATACTTAGTATAATTCAAAGGATTGAAATCTTATCATTCTATCAGTATAATGAAAAAAGGAAAGGGAAATAAATAATGAAGTGTATTTGGGGACCATTTTAGGAATCAGATGGAATATTGAGAGCTAAAGGGTGGATTGGGATTTAGACATTCACCAGAAAAAAATATATGGGTGAAGATACATAATTAAAATATTTTAATTTGTCAAAGTAAGGTTTTTCAAGCATTCAGAGAAGTTGGTTGGCTAGTTTAAATGACTAGATTATCCTTAACCAAAAGATTAGCTTAGGGCTTCCCTGGTGGCGCAGTGGTTGAGAGTCTGCCTGCCGATGCAGGGGACATGGGTTTGTGCCCCGGTCCGGGAAGATCCCACATGCTGTGGAGTAGCTAGGCACGTGAGCCATGGCCACTGAGCCTGCGCGTCTGGAGCCTGTGCTCCGCAACAGGAGAGGCCACAACAGTGAGAGGCCCGCGTAACGCAAAAAAAAAAAAAAGGATTAGCTTAATATTTGATGGATGAATGAATGAATGAATTGTTCATATTGTGTTAATAATACCTAGTATTTATCAGGTGTTTACTTTCTGTCAGGTACTGTTTTAAGTGCTTTATATGTATTAACTCCTTTAGTCCTCACAAAAATCCTATGAGTTATTTGCTGTTTTTAGCCCTCTTTTACACATGGGGAAACGTAGGCATAGAGGTATAATAGAACTTGCCCAAGGTGTGGTAAGGCCAATACTTGAACCTAGGCAGTTTAGTCCTAGAGTCATCATGTTAGATTGTGTTACTCTCCATTTGATTTTAAGTTTCTTTATAAATTCCAAAGTAATATGTGTACTTTCTGGTATGTTCTGTTCCACTAAGCCATTGATTCTCTTGATATATTTTGTTCATAAAATTCCACACTCTTCCCAGAGGTCTTAATGGACTACCTGTAATGTAACTTCTCAATTTCATAATAATTTAGTATGCATTTTTGAAATCAAGTATTGACAATTATTTTTCAGATAAAGAAAAGCTATGGTCATCCTCAAGTGTTAATTTTGTCTCAGTTATTAAGTAGTTTAAAACCTTTAACGTTTAGTGACACCCTTCTTCACAGCCCCTACAAGTGTCACTAACCCTTTCGTATATATCTTTCCTGCAAAAGAAACCAGAATGGGTAGGAATTTGGTGCCTGAGTAAGTCACAATGCTGCCCATGGAGAAGTAAACAGAGAAGCAGTGATCTCTCTGAATGGTTGATAGAGTTAAAAATATTCCCTCTTCAGAAGTTTAACAAAGCTAAGGCAAAATTGCTTTATAGGATTTATTTTATGGCTTCAGGTATAAGAAATAGAATTATGCTTTCTTTAGCTCTGACCACAGAAATTATTAATTAGATTCTTTATATAATTTGAGAAGTAGTTTAAAGTAACTTAAATAATCATTGTTTCTCAAAATTTAAAATGACCTAGTCACTGTATCCAAAGTGTTGGGGAAGTAACTCTCTAAAGCTTGTAAAACTCTTTATGAGAAAATGCTAAAATGCTTTTTTCCAATTTTTTAAATGAGGAAAAAAAATCATTATTTTTATTTAATTTCCATGTGTTGCTGTGTATTTCTCAGAAAGACATTTGTCCTCAGTTTTGTTTTTACTTGTGTTCTGATGTGGAACTTCAGAAGTTCATTTTGTGTCTAGAGGAAAGATTTATTGCCAGACTATTGAGATAGCCTTATAAAATTTCCATGATGACTCAGTAACTTTCTTGGTTGGACGAGTCTAAATAAAGCTCAACACTTTGCTGGTTCTGTTAATTACTTGGGTGGTATCAACTTTTTGACCAAATTTCTTAACTAATTTGGGTAAAGATGACAGTACACCTTTAGTAGTATTTGGACTGGTTTGGTATTCTGAAGCAAAATGGCAGCTATTTTCAAATATGCTTAACTAATTTTAAAAAGATTTTGTTTTCTATGTATAAACAGTCATCATGACTAAATGGTTAACGTCACTAAAATGGTTAGAGTATATTTACTATTATAACACTTACTGGATTGGTTTCCCATGCTGTTGACATTTTACCATATTATCTTAGACATATTTTAATAAATTAGAAGAAATGTAGTTTTTCTGAATCTTTTATTAAGTCTTTGTTTGCTCAGTGTAGTTTCTTGAGGTTTTGCTTTCTTATGCATCTTTCTAACAGAAAAATTTGTATTCTCTGAATAAATAATATTGAATCTCCTGAAATTATCTGTACTTACTTTAGCCTAGAATGACCAGGAGTCTCTATTTGCCTGGGACTTCGGGCATTCCCCAGATGTAGAACTTACGGCTTTAAACCAATCACCCTACTTTAGCCTGACATTATTTGAAATAAAGTTTGCTATGAATTTTGAAAGCTATTTCCAATATGCTGGGTATTGCTTTCTTATTGCTCTTCATTTGCTCTTTTACCATAACATACTGCTATGGTAATGTGAGTTGTCTTTAAAGAGAATCATTTTAAAATACCATTTCTTTGCTTACAAGAGGAAAGTATTTGACATTCATGGTTTAATTCTTTTTTTTACAGGTATGTTAAGTCGATGGGATGATAGTCAGAGATTTTTGTCTGACCATCCATACCTTGTATGTGAAGAAACGGCTAAATATCTTATTTTATGGTGTTTTCATCTAGAAGCTGAACAGGTATCATGTGAAACTTGAATTTCTGGGAACATTAGTGGAATTCTGATTTACTTTTTTCTTTTGTTTTTTCTGTTACTTTAAATGAAAGTAAGAAGGTCATTAAATGAAATTATAATTTTGTTTTGTTTTCACATCTACTTGAGCTTACTGTTGGAATTTTTTTTAGTTATTTCAGTTAGCATAGGGAAACTTGTTTCCAATGTGCTTTCCCTGCCTGCCTGCCCCCTCACCTCTCTTGTTCCCATGTATTGATACTATAAACCTTTTTCTTTTTTAACCTATTTAAAAATCATATTTTAAAAATCCAAATAGTAATCACAATATTAAATATATTTCTTATAATTTTAATCTGTTACTTTCAGAAAGGGGCTCTGATGGAACAAATAGCACATCAAGCAGTTGTAATGCAGTTTATTATGGAAATGGCCAAAAACTGTAATGTGGATCCAAGAGGATGTTTTCGCTTATTTTTCCAGAAAGCCAAAGTAAGTAGCTATTTGGTATTGTTAAATGGGAAGGCTAGGTTTTAGCTGAGACCTCTTTTGTCCATACACATCAATGGAAGCCATCCAACCAGGATGCCACAGGCTAAATTCTGTAGATTTTATAAGGAAAAGAAAAATTATATTGTTGTTTTCATGCTAATATAGATTTAAAGGAGCTATATAAGAAGCTATACTATACAGCATGTATGTGAAATTGAGAGCCATTCACATGAATGTATGTATTCAGGAAAATTAGAGGAATGGTTAAAAAAAAATCTGTAGTACACAGAATATTATGCAGCCATCAAAATTATATTTATGAAAAGTTTTTAACCTGAGAAAATGCTTTGCTATAAAGTCAAAAGAAGTGATACATGTTTATATATACAGGATGAAGTCAGCTATATTAAAGAAAAATAGGTATGTCTAGAAAGATTAAATAACATTTCACACTCACTAAATTTACTAATTTAAATTATTACTATAATTTAAAAGTTGTACAAGAAGTAGAGCAATAAGAATTCACATGCACTGACTCTAGGAGTATAAATTGGTATAACCTCTTTGGAAAATTTCCTTGTAAAGTTGAACAAGACAAGTGCTTACAGCGAGAAATTCTCCAAGGTATATACCCTAGAGAAAAATGTCTCAACATGTGGTCCAGGGACACTTGAGGGTTTTCAAGACCCTTTCCATTAGTCCTGAGTCAAAACTATTTTCATAATAATACTAAGATGTTATTTGTCATTTTCACTCTCATTCTCTCATCAGTGTACAGCATAGATTGATACAGAAGCAGATGTGTGAATACAGCTATCTTCTGTTAAGCCAGACTTCTCACTAAATTGTTTGTTTTGAAAATAGTTTTTTTTTAAAAAGTATGTTATAAATGTTAACATGTAATGAGTTTGTTATTATATTTCAGTTAATATATATTTAATTCCTCAGTTTTAATTTCTAACACATAAGTATTGATAGATATAGCCCGCATAAACAGGAACTCTTTAGGTTCCTCAATAATTTTCAAGAGTATGAGGGAGTCCTTTGACTATAAAGTTTGAGAACTGCTGCCCTAGAGACACTCATGTATGTGCTTAATAGAATTGTTCATAATAGCAAAAAGTCTGGGAACAACCCAAATGTCTGTTAACAGTAGAATGAATAAATTGTGGTATATTCATTTGGTAATATACTAATCAGCACTGGCATGGATAAAAAGACAAGAAAGCAAAAAAAAACCAAGTCTTAGAATGATATATCTGGTATCATTTTTTTAATTTTATATTTTTTATAAAGTTCAAAAACAAGCAGAACTAAATATATTGTTGATGATACATAAATTTTAAGCAGTAAAACTGAAGAGGCAAAGGAGTGATTAGGACAAGTTACAATAATGGTAACCTCAGAGAGAGATGGAATGCTCTTTGAAACTCATCTCTAAGATACTAGTAATGATCTATTTCCTAATTTTTGTGGGTACATAGTGGGATTTTTGCCCAATAAATTGTACGTAAATATTTTACATGCTCTTTTTTGCATATGTGATACATTTTAGCATACACAATTAGAAGTTAGAAGGAAATATACCGAAAGTTTAATTTTGATTATACCTGCGTCGTAGAAGTATAAGTGATTTCCATTTTCTTTTTCATATACTACAGTCAACATATTTCCTTTTATAGAGAAAAACATTGTGTTTTTAAAATAAAAAAAAGTAGTGTGGCAGCAGTCCTACCTTCTACTTCTACTGTTAAAATACAAAATTTTCCCAAGACAGTAGTTTTAATGAGTAAACAATTTTTTAAAAAAATAAACTTATTTATTTATTTATTTTTGGCTGTGTTGGGTCTTTGTCGCTGTGCGCGGGCTTTCTCTAGTCGCAGTGAGCAGGGGCTACTCTTCGTTGTGGTGCGCGGGCTTCTCATTGCGGTGGCTTCTCTTGTTGCAGAGTACAGGCTCTAGGTGCACAGGCTTCAGTAACTGCAGCACGCAGGCTCAGTAGTTGTGGCACCCAGGCTTAGTTGCTCCACGGCATGTGGGATCTTCCCAGACCAGGGCTCGAACCCGTGTCCCTTGCATTGGCTGGCAGATTCTTAACCACTACACTACCAGGGAAGCCCTTAATGAGTAAACGATTGAGTTGGTATTTTAGTTAGGCTTCTGATGACTATTCTAAATTTTCACTTGACACATAGGCATTAAAAAAAAAAAATCATACTTTCTTTTTTCATCTTACGTTAATGGATATGTTTGAACTAGTGCTTAGTAAGATAATGGAACATAGTCAAACTATATGTATCCTTGAAATTTACTTTGACAAAATAGAACTGAACAGCTATGCAGTCTTAGATCTTAACATTGTGCTCTTAATAATTTCTTTTAAATTAAGGAATAACTTTCATGAGGTGCTTGCTTTGTGCCAGGTATTATTCTATGCACTTTACATGGATTAACTCATTAAATCCTCATAACATTTTATAAGGATTTTTATTTCTTTTTTACAAACGAGAAAATTAACATAGAGAAACTGAGCAAGTGACCCATAGGTTGCTTAATAAAACAAAAATCAATCAAGTCTCTCTAGATCTAAATCCCTAGGCCTTAGGCATGAAGTAAGGTCAGCAGTTGTGTCACTTGATTCCTTTAATGGTTTGCTACATAACCATTTCAGAAGGACTACTTTTGGATATGAAGGCTAACATTGCATGTGTCCACACGAGTACCATATATTGACTAAAGTGAAATGCTATAATATAATTAAAGAAATGATTCCTAAATTCTTAAAAAGACAGAATGGCAGCACAGAACATTGTCTGCATTATTTGTATAGATATTGATGCTAGTAACTAATCCATAGGTTTTAATCCAGTTACACAACGTAAACTACGTTAAAGAAAAAAATCGCACTGCAGACGAATGGGCCCATTGATATTCAGGAATGAGACTTCGACAAAATCTCTTCCACCACTTGAACTTAAATTCTGTGATCTATTGTGTAGGATGTGCTCTGTGTCATTTTTTAATCTGCAAAGGAAACGTTTATAATTGGAGGCTACTGCCAAAAGGATGTTTTGCGTTAAGAATTTTGCTTTATATTATATACACCTTGGGAGAGAATTCCCTTCCCTCAACATAACTCATCGTACTTTTTTCTTTCCATAATCTTGAAAAGAAGGTACTTCCTTAACTAAAACACTAAGGTATTTTCATAACGAAGTTGAATGTTGAGTTTAATTGGCTTTCATGGCTTTTACAAATAGGGATTTTAGGGTCAGAGAATTACTAATAACAATAATAGTGTTCCCTCATTAATTGGTAGAGAATTAGAAGGTTTAAAGAATATCCCTTGGCTGTTGCTTGGCAGTGGGAAGAGGAGAGGAGAAAATGAGAGGTTAAATGAGGACTATTTTGGATCCTGTCAAGAATATAGATAAATCAAGAGAAATACAGAGGAAGCCTACCTTCTTTCATTTTATTAGTGTGTATGTGTAAAGACGGGTTGTTTCTTATTAGTTTGTTTTATTTTGCTGAAGCAGAGGGAAATGGAACAAACCAATCTTTAATATTCATATGAAACAGGCAGTTTTCAGAAATCTGACAGAGATCTTGGTGGTTTCTACGTTGAAACTATTCACCTCATCTTTACTTCTTCCACTTCAGGCCTAATATATGCTTGCTAGAGTTTACTCTGGTCTGGAAGTCTTGAAAAACACAGTCTTTATTTTTTGTGTTTTCTAGGCAGAGGAAGAAGGTTATTTTGAAGCATTCAAAAATGAACTTGAAGCTTTCAAGTCAAGAGTAAGACTTTATTCTCAATCACCAAGTTTCCAACCTATGACAGTTCAGAATAATGTTCCCCATTCTGGTGTTGGATCTATAGGTTTATTAGAATCCTTACCACAGGTAAGTTGGAAAAGTAAATATTTATTTTATAAATGTATTAGTTTACATAATTTTTGTTCTTTTGAACTTCTCTTTCTTCTTATACATTATATATGTGTGGTCATTTTAAATATTCTTGCCTCAGAAGATAACTCTGAGTTTCATCTCATGCCATGTTTTAGCATTAAATCTTGTTCATCTCTTAGGTATTTAGAGAGATACCAAATTCCACTCCTTTAAATACAGAAGGGATGAGGACCACCTAAGCATTCTTAAGGGCAAGTGTTACCTATTGATCATCTCAATCATAAACTTCTCAAGATGGCTCCTGAGGAACATCTCCATTCTAAGTAGAACTATACTGTTAAGATTTATTGAGATGAATTAGCTTCAAAGCATATGTCCAAGTAGCAACCAAGATGATCTGTTGCATGAGTTTAGTAGTATTATCTTTTTGAATGTTGGTGTTGCCTACCAGATGTAACATTTTACTACAAATTAATGTAACTTATGCTAAGCTGTTCTTTATGGTAATATTGGCCAACTCTTTGAGCCCCTTGGAAATCTGCTATTAGAATAAGCTAAAACCATGTCACTAGTGTGAAAGAATTTATGTCAAAGAGGAGGTTGGACCACAGGTCTGCCTGATTCTACTTAGGATTACTGTTTTAAGTTATTAAAAGTTACTGCCCATTTTGGTTCTAGTAGCATTTAAATTGAACCAGTCATCTCTCATTTCTCATTTTCAGGCCCTAAGATTTTAGGAACAGCTTTAGCCAGTTTAGCCTGTTGCCTACACAGTGAAAGGGAAGTCTCACTCAAAAGGCAGTGTGGGGCTTCCCTGGTGGTGCAGTGGCTGAGAGTCCGCCGGTTTGTGCCCCGGTTCGGGAAGATCCCACATGCCGTGGAGCAGCTGGGCCCGTGAGCCATGGCCGCTGAGCCTACGTGTCCGGAGCCTGTGCTCAGAGTGGTAGAAATTGAGATTTTCAATATCTTGACCTTATGTATCTATAATTTCACTATTCTGGTTATATGTATTGTAGGCCAAAGGGACAATTTAAGGAAAGCAATTGATCACATTCAACTCAGCCAAAAATATTATTTTCAAGGATAGAAATAATTAAGGTCCGATTTTTAAATAATTAGTAATGTTAACCCTTAGTTAGACATGTAAGCAATATTCTCTCTCAATTTGTCCTACACATTACCTCTTAATGCTGTTTAAATAAAATGAAAATTTTCTCTTCAGTTCTGTGAGAAATAGCCCATAGGGACGCAGTCTTTCCAAAGGAATTTTATGACTAAGTCTCTGTAAGTTCAACATATAAACCTCCTAAAACTAAGGTGTTACATAATGAATGCAGAGGAAAAGACTTTTGAAGGATGTTGTTGATTCTAAACGTAAGAGGGAAAAGATAAGATTTCAGCTAGATCCACAGAAACACTGTTATTTGAGAGAAGGATAAGATGATAGATAGGATAAGATGAGAGACAACCTGAGGAACTAAGTTGTCAGCTGAGAGATTTGGAAGAAGAGCTTAACCATAACAATAACATCCCATTTTTATTATATCAGTTTATAAATTGCAAAACACTTTTACATGGTGTCTCATTTAATCTTCTCAAAAATGCTGTGACACATTTTCATTCATTTTATGGATGAATAAACTGAACCTCCTGGAGGTTAAGTAATCTACCTGAAGTCAATACAGTAAGTGATGGAGCTAATATGCTAATCCTGGATTTCTGTTCTACTCCATTGCTCATTCATTCTCCTACATCAGGGGTCCTCAACTGCCGGGCCATTGACTGGTACCGGTCCGTGGCCTGTTAGGAACCGGGCCGCACAGCAGGAGGTGAGCGGCGGGCAAGCGAAGCTTCATCTGCTGCTCCCCGTTGCTTGTATTACCGCCTGAACCATCCCCCACCCCCACCCCGGGCCAGTGGAAAAATTGTCTTTCACAAAACCGGTCCCTGGTGCCAAAAAGGTTGGGGACCACTGACCTACATCATAGAATATTGTTGAATCATATGCTAGAAATAGGACAAGACACTCAGTTGTGTGCTCTTGGGAGGAACTGGTCTCTGGGACAAGAAATGTTTTGAGTATGTTATTAGATGAGAATATAGGGTAATCAGTGGAATTTAAGTGTACATTAGGTTAGGTATATTGATTGCTTTTTGTTTTTTTAAGTCTCCTCATGATGATGTCTTCAGTTCTTAAGGAGGTGGGTAGATGAATTCTAGAGAATCTCTTTAGCCAGTTCTAATACTCAAAATTCTCCATGAAAATCTGGAGCCTAGTCTTAATAGAGAGTAATTGTAAGCTCTGTTCTGAAGGCCTTTGGAATTGGGCCTGGATGGTCAGAAAAGATCTTAGCACTCTGTTTCTTTGGAGAATGGGATAATGTAACAAGATTATTAATAATTTTTTATAAAACTTAAATTTGGATAACACTTTAGCTTTTAATCTTTTTTTAATTGACAGCAGTCTCGTGAAATAAGCCAAATACCATTATCATTAGCTTTGAGAGAACTAAACCAAGGCCTCTTGGACAGAGATATAAGTAACAGTTACCTTAGGCTTATCCTGTATACTAGCTTTTAATGTTATTAAATTTTGATGAATTATTTTCTCTTTGAGGATGGCATTATACTAAGTGGAAGAGGCAGGGTTAGAACTGAGGTCCAAAGTTATTTTAGTGTTCCAGACCTCAGTCAGTTATTTGTGCCACTTCCTTTATAAAAACCTGATTGAGAATAATCCAACTAACTTCTGGCTTACTTTTTGATTTTTACAATAAAAGAATCACAAAGTATTGTACTTTATTAAGGAGACCTTTTGAAAACCCTGCCTCCCTTTGGTATGGGGAGGTTTAAGATATCTATGCCCTGTGTGGACTGTTTTCCTCATTGATGTTTATTAAATAAGATAAACAGATGAAAGTAGGTGATACATAATAAAACTCTTAAGTATGAGCAGATATTCAGAACAACTGATAAAACTGAATTCTTGGGGAAGAATTTCCTAAAGTCCTAGGTCTTAAGGGCTTAGGTCTCTATTCATGATGCTGTAATAATAATGGGTTTATTTTTGCATTTATTGAATAAAGTTTTCTGTTCCTAGTTTTAGAAATGAACAAATTAGAATGTTTTTGAGTTCTGCTGTTTAAAAAATAAACAAAACCTAAATTAAACTGTTATTTTGTTTTCAACTTTTTAAATACGAGTCTAAGTACCTTTCAAAAGATTAACAATTTCTCACTTGGGTTTGTTTTAACCTTTGAGAAACCAAAATAGACTCTGAAGATAGCTATAATATTTACTTAGTAAATATATTTTTTCCTTATTCAAGTGTTTTTGTAATTTTAGTATTTACTGTTATAATTAGTAATCTTCGTAATACATATAATACATTGCTGGCTTAAAGCCATGTTTATCTTTTAAATTATCAGTAGCTATGTGCATATAATCATATGGAAGATATAGTCTTATATGATTAAATAATTAAAATTATAGAGTTTTGTTAAACAGAGGAAAAAGGTAGTGTTTATTACATTTCTATTTTTCACATACATCATTCTCTCTTTATCACATCTCTTTGGATTAAGTGGTAATAATCTATTTAATTTTTTTCTTTATCTTCTTGGGTTTCAACCCAAGTCTGACTTCAAAGTCCATCTTTTTTCCTGTTCTGCTATACTGCAGAGAAATAGAGAATGCAAAACTGAATATGCAACTGCATATACTGGCATAAAACTGATTATCATTCATTCATTCTTTTTTCTTTTCAGAATCCAGATTATCTTCAGTATTCTATCAATACAGCTCTCTGCAGTTTAAACTCAGTGGTACATAAAGATGATGATGAACCCAAAATGATGGACACTGTGTAATTTGGTTAAGACTGCTGAAGCCAATTGCTATTTTGTTACAAGAAAGGAAGAACTTGGCTATTTTCTTGACACTTTTATGGGTGCTGCACTTTATTTTTGTTCGGTTTTTGATGGGAGGGAAAACAAAGAGTACTGAAACGTTTTGTAAAATTTTTTTCATGTGCTGCTAGGTTTTTTTGTTTTTTTTTTTTTTCTGAAGAGAGGAGTGGTACCACATGTTGCAAGAAGTCAAACTGGACATTGTTTTGGTTTTTTTAGCTACTAAATTTGCCTTTAATCTTATTGTTCTCAATTTTGGAATCAAAGTATGAAAATCTGCACAAATGCAATGTTTACAAGAACTGGTTAATTCTAGGAGGCATCTGCTACAGTCTTTTTATATGGATATGTACATGTCCTACTCTACAAAAATGATTAAAGATAAAAATGTACTTGTATCCTATTGCTAATTTAGCTGTCAAATCTGGTGTTTCATCATATTAAAAGCAATAAATCAGTAGTTGATAATCTACTTTACTAAGTAAGCGGGGTGGTACAAATTAAAACAAAATATTTCTCCTTAAAATAATATTACATTTGTTTTTTCGGCACCATCAGTTAAATCCTTGACTATAATATCAATTTTATATAGATACTAAATTTATCCCCAAGTATTCTCAGAACTATATTCCTTAGTAGTTGATTTTACCCTGTTGACATTTTAATATTAGGGTTATATAGTGATATAAAAAGTGATAAAGCTAATACAGATTTTTTTTTTTTTTTTACTGAGAGGAACTTCAATCTCACTCTTAATTTCTTTATTTGACATAGTCTGGGATCTCTCAGGGAGCAAGTTTTAAAAGAATACTAATGGCCTGTAAGAACAAATAGGGAAAAATAATCTGATTTTTAAAATTGTGGTTATTGTTTGTTTTACTCTGATATGGCCCAAAGACTTTTTTAAAAAGGCAAGAGAAATCTTTTGGAGCTAACTACATATTTCTAAGAATTTAGTGATCCTTACTGGTAATGATGGCTTTTACTACATTTGTCATTCCTCTCTTTAGCTCAGTTACCATGGAATGCTTCTGAGCTTTACTACTTCCTATATAATTCACTTTACATATGCCAGGATATTTGATTATTCATTTTATTTGGAATGAGATGACAATGTTAATTATTCTGTCCTTATTATTTGAGGATTAACCTTCTGACTTATAGGAACATGAGCTTTGATTTGAAACCAATGTAGTCTTTGGCTCAGTCCCATTGAGACTAGTAGCAAACATTTAGAAGATGACTAAATGGGATTTGGACTACGCGTCTCAATTTGAGAAGCCAGGTAACGCCAAGGGACCCACATGGTGATCAGACCTGTTATCTTGGCCTCATTTGCACCTTGTTTTAACTAATCTGAGGTGATAAGGCACTTAGTACCCATAGAAATGGACTGGAATTATTGAATCTACGTATGTAACATCACAATCTTCCTGGTTTTAAGAATAAAGCTGTTTTTGTGCTTTTGATATAAATACATACTCTATAATAAAATGTTTGACTAATTTATATGGTAGTATTCATCAGCCTGAATTTTTTTTTAACCAATGACCTAGTTATAGAAGTTTTTTTGTTGTTGTTTTCTGTTTTGGAGCAAGCTCTTGCTTTTTCCTATCAAATGGAGAATGAACATAGGAATAAAATCCCCAGTTTCACAGAAATGTAACTTGAACCATTACTTTTCATTCTTCTCACTTTTCCCCAGGATTTGCCTGTAAGCTTTAAAATTGTTTTGAATTTCATTTTGCCTTAGGTTAGAGGTATTAAAAACTGAAGACTGGAAGGAGAGAAATTATCAACCGAGTAAACTATTCCGGAAGGATTTTTTGGCTTTTGTTTTCTAAAACAGAAGAACTATTTAAAATTTGGCTATGTGTATTCTTTTACTTTCAAAGGGAAGTGTTGTATCAGTGTGAAAGTGATTGGATTTATTTTGGGAACTACTGACTGATGCCATAATTTGCAATAACTTACAATTTAGCAGTACTATAGTACTCAGAACAATAAATTGATATCCTTTTTATTTTTCTTTATTTTGCTTTACTACTAAGAACTAACTCCTATTAGGAGAAATGTCTTCTGTTTCTTAAATAATAAGAGTATACTAAGCAAAGGAATAATTTATATTTCACGTTAGACAATTTTCTCCAAACTATACAAACCATGGAAAGTCCAAACAAATAAGTGAAACACCTTTGACATCAAAGTGTCCATCAGAGATTATTTCATTTGATAAAATTAATCTTCCAATAAAAGATTTTTTTAAGATTTTTAAAAAATAGTTTTCACTATTCCCTGTTAACTCAGTGTCATTTTATTAATGGTGGTGGAAATAATACTGATTTAAGATTATTCTCTAGGAGAGAAAGACGAGTAACATTCTCATCCAATTGTACCATTAGTGGGCTCTTTCAAATATTGCCTAAAAGCTCACAATCTCCTGTAACTTCTCTCTAGGAAAATCGGGACTTCTGTCCGCCTGGCATTCCTATTACCCTTTTAAAAGTGAACTAATTAGATGATGCCCAAAGAACATGGATATAGTTTAGTTAAGTAGATTCTCTTACAGGATGAAGACATTGTGGGTTTAGGCAAAGTGATCCTGAAGTTAATCTTGGCATAGTTTCAGAGAAAAATAAAAAGATGTCAGTTTACTGTTCTCAAAGTCAGTCATGTATTTCAGTTCTTAAATTGATTGGGACAGAAACGTACTTGTCTCAGCTGAGGGCCAGGCTTTTCATTTCATTGCTGCTATATCATATGCATTTTAAAAGTCTATGCATTCATTTCCCATCTGTAATGGACATGTACGTACTATTTCACAGGTCTTCTAAGAAGCTGACTCATCCAGTAAGTATTTATTTGCTTGCTTACTATGTAAGCTAACTGGGGGGGAGGATACAAAGATGAATAAAAGTTGATTATGAATTGCTTACCATCTAATAATGAAGCTGAAACCATTCTCATAAGGCTTGAAGAATTAGATTTAAGGTTTGATGTTTTCTAAGTATGAAAATGATTTTTAAAGATTCTCACATATTTCACTTGTTTCTTTAAATGGCATGATTTGTCATGCTATTTACTCTTCAAACACTTAAGAGTCCTTTGGTAAAATATGACACCACCAGACTGATTTACACTTTGTCGTGCAATTTGACCTGCACGACAGTTTAACTTTTTACTCAATGCTATATGGAAAAACGTGATCATTAGTGAGCTAAAGAAAAAAAAAAAAAGCTAGAGCTGGGTGTGGACTCTGCAAAACATATGGGCTTTCACCAGAAGCTTTAAACACAGCTAGACTATTCTGTGTTTAAAATTTTTATAACTTCTAAAATCAGAATCTTGAATTGCAAAGATAGGAAGGCTGTTTCTGCAGTTTACCGGTGTCTTGGAATATTTTCTTCTGTTAATGAAAAGACAACTTATAAACATGTTTTAAAATACAAATTTATTGTTGTTGGTTACAGTACTACAGAAATTTAATATAATCTGAGGTCTGTAATTACCATGATTTATTGTTAACATAGGTAAGTTTTGTCACAAAGTATGAATGTCCAAAATATTTTGCTCAAATACCATTGTAAATAGCTGGAGGGGAAGCAGCTGTGGGGTAGGGTTTAGAAATCTGAACTATTTCAAATGGAATTAAATAAGATTTCTGGATGGTACTAACCGCCACTTGGCATTTCCCACAGCACATTCTGCTTATGAAATGTGTACCAAAATAACTTGTGGTACTCTAGAAAATAAGGTAATGGGTTGAAGTCTTATTAGTTTTAACTAAGGCATAATAGCTTCTGGCAATGGCATTCAACTCCAGACATATTTTCATGTGACACATAAATCATAATGATAGTTATTATAGCAGAAAACAAATTCTTTTTTTAATAGTGTGGGCGTCTCCCAAAGTAATGGATGTATGTGCAAAACTTTGGGTTGTTTTGGGAGTGGGGAGGGAATGATCACAGGAAGAAGGGTCTTAATTTTCATAGCTATGTTCTTCTATCCCTCTTTTTGATTTCTAAATCTCCTGAAGGTGTCAAGAAGGCCAGTATGGCTGCAGTATTATGGCAGGAGATAAAGTGTAAAATGAAACCAGCCTATGTATCTAAAATAGTACTGTTTTAAGACAATTATTATTTAGAAAGCAGACACTAATTCAGAAGCAAATGAGACATCAGGGCAGCAGAAGGGAAGGTGAGATAGAGTGGGCTCTGTGAATTACCAAAGACAATGTAATATCCACAGTTCTAAACTTTCATTTAATTCTAATACACTGATATTAATGTATGTTTGATAATTCATAAGTTTAGTAGTTCCCAACATTTTTAGAATGCACATAATATTAACATTCAAATAAGGCATTAAAGGAAGTTTCGTGAAGGATGAAATGTTTACCATAATACTTTAAAGCCTTGGTACACTTTTGAAAGATCAATATTGAATTTTTAAAAATCTAAGAAAAGTAAGTTTTTTTTCCCCACAAGATATGTAAGAATCGCTTGCTGGCATTTGTATTTTCAGTGCCTAGCATAAAACGGGCCAAATTTTCAAAGGCAGTTAATAATTGTTTATACGATGACTTGTTTCATTTCATCTAGCACCAAGTAAGAGATTGAAGATATTGTCGGATTTCTCCTTCACCTCTCATTGCCCTGCTCTTCCTAAGAGGCCACCGTGTAAGCACGCATCCAGTTGCCCCACTAAGGAATCAAATCATTTTTGTTTTAAAATGGCTGCTCAGATTACATTCACCGGCAGAATTCTTCCCCATTAAGGTAGGATAGCAGTTAACACTAGTAGCTGTCAACTTCTTTGATTAGGAATAAAGAACTCTTCCAAGCAAAATCAATCAGTTTCCTGTTTTTTTTTTTAACATGTCATGTAAATCCTTTTAATTGCTACACCTTTACTAATCATGATTGTTATTTATGTCAAGGGAATTTTCCCCAGGCAAACATGATTGATTTCCTAATGAAAAAGTATGCTTATTTTACGTAGTGCCATGGGTTTTCTCTTATGCTTCTTTCTTTCTGTCTGTCTCTTTTCTTTCTTTCTCTTTGTTACTCATCAAGGCAGATCATACATTTGGATCAAAAAGAGAAACTGGCAAGTAGATCCTAAATACACATTTCTTAACCTGAGTAACACCTGAAAACATAAGAGTTTAATTACATATTCTATTGAAAATTCAACTTTGGTGCTTTTGCAAGAACTTATGCTGTCAATTTCTAACAAATCATATCCCTCAGTATACAACTATTTTCAAAAGAAAATAAGTCATAGAAAAATATATTTTCCTATATGCTAATTGATACTTTTATAGCAAATCGAAAATCTGGAGTAAACTGAAAGTATGTTTAACAACAAAATATAGCATATATGGCTACTATAAGTTTGCTAGTGTAAAGTATAAAAAAATAATAGACACCTCAATTAGAGTCAGGAGACCAGAATGGGGAGCTCTCATGACTTGTGAAGATAGTAGAGCCCAACAGAAGAAGACAGACTCTCCTTTCCTGGCAAGGACTCAGCCAATGAAAAGACACGGACTCTGTTTACTATAGCCCTCCCAGCTTCCTTTTCCCTCTATAAAAGCATTCTCCTTCCCTTGCTGTGAGGAGGACTTGCACATGGCTCACCATGGTTGCAGACCCCAAAATGCAATTATCTGCTGACCTCGAATAAACCCATGTTGCTGGAGAAATATCTGGCAGTCTGTTTGTTTTAGGTCAATAAAAGGCAGCAGTGAATTTGCATTCTGCAACTAATCTGTAAATCCCGTTGCTTTTTTTCTGGAATTCTGTAGACACAGTGTCCCACAAAACTGTACCACAGTGCTAGAGATCTCTTTTTTAGCATCAGTCTACACAAAAGCCTCTGATAAGACACTTTGCACAAGTGACATGGAATTTTTTTTTTTTTACTTTTCAAGAAAAATAAGGAAACTTTATCAACCACTCCTCTTCTGAACAAAACTTAGATTATTACCAACTGCTCTTTTAATTATGCTCAGTAATTTTCAAAAGTTGAGACATCTCTGATGTTTTTTAATTGTGCATCCATAGGAGATAACTGGATAAAACACAATAGACATTTCAAAAGATGAATCTTCACATCTGACTCATTTGGCACATCCTTAATTTCCAGAATAAAATCAAAAGAAATAAAACACAATTTTCAAAGAATTTATACATGCCAGAGTCTTAGGACAATGAACTTCTAAATGCACAGACAAGGAGCTTCTGCTCATCTTACTAGTTATATGCACTTTTCCTCAAGGAGTAACTGATGCATTCTGGTTTATTTGTGGAACTTTTGTTTGTAGGAAAGCATATACACATGGCCAGATCTTGTTGGTTTCTGTTCCGGAGAATGTTTCCAACACCCCTTTTTTCCTAAGGATGAAAAACAAACAAAAAAAAGACAGGTCTGACAGCATAAAAAAACAAAATCACGGGCCAATATCACTGATGAACACAGATGCAAAAATCCTCAACAAAGTATTAACAAACCAAATTCAACAGTAAGGATCATATGCCATGATGAAGTGGGATTTATCCCAGGGATGCAAGTCTGGTTCAATACCTACAAATCAACGTGATACACCACATTAACAAATTGAAGAATAAAAATCATACGATTGTCTCAATAGATACAGAATAGCTTTGGACAAAATTAAACACCCATTTATGATAAAAACTCTCAACAAAATGGGTATGGAGGGAACATACCTCAATGTAATTAAGGCCATATATGACAAACCTACAGCCAACATCATACTCAATGGTGAAAAGCTGAAAGCATTTCCTCTAAGATCAGAAACAAAACAAGGATGCCCACTCTCACCGTTTTTATTTAACATAGTATTGGAAGTCCTAGCCACAGCAATCAGACAAGGGCGGGGGGGGAAAGGAATCCAAATTGGAAAGAACTAAAACTCATTTTGCAGATGACGTGATTCTATATATAGAAAATCCTAAAGATACCACCAAAAAACTGTTAGAGCTAATAAATGAATTCAGTAAAGTTGTAGGATACAAAATTAATATATAGAATTGTTGCATTTTTTTAATATTTAAATTTTACTTTATTCTTTTATACAGCAGGTTATTAGTTATCTATTTTATATGTATTAGTGTATACATGTCAATCCCAATCTCCCAATTCATCCCACCCCCACCCCCACCCCTTTCCCCCCTTGGTGTCCATACGTTTGTTCTCTACATCTGTGTCTCTATTTCTGCCCTGCAAACTGGTTCATCTGTACCATTTTTCTAGGTTCCATATATATGCATTAATATACGATATTTGTTTTTCTCTTTCTGACTTACTTCACTCTGTATGACAGTCTCTAGATCCATCCATGTCTCTACAAATGACCCAATTTCATTCCTTTTTATGGCTGAGTAATATTCCATTGTATATATGTATCACATCTTCTTTATCCATTCGTCTGTCGATGAGCATTGAGGTTGCTTCTATGACCTGGCTATTGTAAACAGTGCTGCAATGAACATTGGGGTGCATGTGTCTTTTTGAATTATGGTTTTCTCTGGGTATATGCCCAGTAGTGGGATTGCTGGGTCATATGGTAATTCTGTTTTTAGTTTTTTAAAGAACCTCCATACTGTTCTCCATAGTGGCTGTATCAATTTACATTCCTACCAACAGTGCAAGAGGGTTCCCTTTTCTCCACACCCTCTCCAGCATTAGTTGTTTGTAGATTTTCTGATGATGCCCATTCTAACTGGTGTGAGGTGATACCTCACTGTAGTTTAGATTTGCATTTCTCTAATAATTAGTGATGTTGAGCAGCTTTTCATGTGCTTCTTGGCTATCTGTATCTCTTCTTTGGAGAAATGTCTATTTAGGTCTCTGCCCATTTTTTGATTGGGTTGTTTGTTTTTTTTAATATTGAGCTGCATGAGCTGTTTATATATTTTGGAGATTAATCCTTTGTCCATTGATTTGTTTGCAAATATTTTCTCCCATTCTGAGGGTTGTCTTTTTGTCTTGTTTGTAGTTTCCTTTGCTTTGCAAAAGCTTTTAAGTTTCATTAGGTCCCATTTGTTTATTTTTGTTTTTATTTCCATTACTTTCGGAGGTGAATTAAAAAAAGATCTTGCTGTGATTTATGTCAAAGAATGTTCTTCCTATGTTTTCCTCTAAGAGTTTTATAGTGTCCGGTCTTACATTTAGGTCCCTAATCCATTTTGAGTTTATTTTTGTGTATGGTGTTAGGGAGTGTTCTAATTTCATTCTTTTATATGTAGCTGTCCAGTTTTCCCAGCACCAATTACTGAAGAGACTGTCTTTTCTCCATTGTATATCTTTGCCTCCTCTGTCATACATTAGTTGACCATAGGTGCGTGGGTTTTTCTCTGGGCTTTCTATCCTCTTCCATTGATCTATATTTCTGTTCTTGTGCCAGTACCATATTGTCTTGATTACTGTAGCTTTGTAGATAGTCTGAAGTCAGGGACTCTGATTCCTCCAGCTCTGTTTTTTTCCCTCAAGACTGCTTTGGCTATTCAGGATCTTTTGTGTCTCCATACAAATTTTAAGATTTTTTTGTTCTAGTTCTGTAAAAAATGCCACTGGTAATTTGATAGGGATTGCATTGAATCTGTAGATTGCTTTGGGTAGTATGGTCATTTTCACAATATTGATTCTTCCAATCCAAGAACATGGTATATCTCTCCATCTGTTTGTGTCATCTTTGATTTCTTTCATCAGTGTCTTATAGTTTTCTGAGTACAGGTCTTTTACCTCCTTAGGTAGGTTTATTCCTAGGCATTTTATTATTTTTGTTGCAGTGGTGAATGGGACTGTTTCCTTAATTTCTCTTTCTGATCTTTCGTTGTTAGTGTATAGGAATGCAAGATATTTCTGTGCAATAATTTTGTATCCTGCAACTTTACCAGATTCATTGATTAGCTCTGGTAGTTTTCTGGTGGCATCTTTAGGATTCTCTATGTATAGTATCATGTCAGCTGCAAACAGTGATAGTTCTACTTCTTCTTTTCCAATTTGTATTCCTTTTATTTCTTTTTCTTCTCTGATTGCCGTGGCTAGGACTTCCAAAACTATGTTGAATAATAGTGGTGAGAGTGGACATCCTTGGCTTGTTCCTGATCTTAGTGGAAATGCTTCCAGTTTTTCACCATTGAGAATGATGTTTGCTGCAGGTTTGTCATATATGGCCTTTATTATGTTGAGGTAGGTTTCCTCTATCCCCACTTTCTGGAGAGTTTTTATCATAAATGAGTGTTGAATTTTGTCAAAAGCTCTTTCTGCATCTATTGAGATGATCATATGGTTTTTATTCTTCAATTTGTTAATATGGTGTATCACACTGATTGATTTGTGTATATTGAAGAATCCTTGCATCCCTGGGATAAATCCCACTTGATCATGGTGTATGATCCTTTTCATGTGTTGTTGTATTCTGTTTGCTAGTATTTTGTTGAGGATTTTTGCATCTATATTCATCAGTGATATTGGTCTGTAATTTGCTATTTTTATAGTATCTTTCTCTGATTTTGGTATCAGGGTGATGGTGGCCTCATAGAATGAGTTTGGGAGTGTTCCTTCCTCTGCAATTTTTTGGAAGAGTTTGAGAAGGATGGGTGTTAGCTCTTCTCTAAATGTTTGATAGAATTCACCTGTGAAGCCATCTGGTCCTGGACTTTTGTTTGTTGGAAGATTTTTAATCACAGTTTCAATTTCATTACTTGTGATTGGTCTGTTCATATTTTCTATTTCTTCCTGGTTCAGTCTTGAAAAGTTATACCTTTCTAAGAATTTGTCCATTTCTTCCAGGTTGTCCATTTCATTGGCATCGAGTTGCTTGTAATAGTCTCTTATGATGCTCTGTATTTCTGCGGTGTCTGTTGTAACTTCTCCTTTTTCATTTCTAATTTTATTGATTTGAGCCTCTCCCTCTTTTTATAGAATTCTGCTGCATTTTTATACACTGATAAACTATCAGAGAAATTAAGAAAATCCCACTAACAATTGCATTAAAACAAAAACAAAAAACCCTGGGAATAAATCTAACCAAGGAGGTAAAAGATCTGTACTCAGAAAACTATAAGGCACTGAAGAAGACCCCAAAAAATAGAAAAATATACCATGTTCATGGATTGGAACAATATTGTTAAAATGACCATACTACACAAGGCAATATACAGATTCAGTGTAATCCCTATCAAAATACCAATGTCATTTTTCATAGCACTAGAACAAATAGTTCTAAAATTTGCATGGTTACACAAAAGACCCTGAATAGCTGAAACAATCTTGAGGAAGAACAGAGCTGGAGGCATCATGCTCCCTGACTTCAGACTATAATACAAAGCTACAGTAATCAAAACAGTATGATACTAGCACAAAACCATATATATAAATCAATTGAACTGAATAAACAGCCCAGAAATAAACCTGCACTTGTATGGTCAATTAATCTATGACAAAGCAGGCAAGAATATACAATGGGGAGAAGGCAGCCTCTTCAGTAAATGGTGTTGGAAAAGCTGGACAGCTACATGGAAAAGAATCAAACTGGATTACTCTCTCACACCATTTACACAAAATCAAGAAGGATTAAAGACTTAAATGTAAGACCTGAAGCCATAAAACTCCTAGAAGAAAACAGAGGGAGTATGCTCTTTGAAATCAGTTTTAGCAATACATTTTTTTGGATCTGTCTCCTCAGGCAAGGGAAGCAAAAGCAAAAATAAACAAATGGGGCTACATCAAACTAAAAAGGGTTTGCACAGCCAAGGAAACTATCGACAAAACGAAAAGGCAGCCTACTGAATGGGAGAAGATATTCGGAAATAATTTATCTGATAAGGGGTTAATTCCAAAATATACAAAGAACTTATACAACTCAACATCAAAAAAATAAACAATCTGATTAAAAAAATGGGCAGAGGACCTGAACAGACATTTTTCCAAAGAAGACATACAGATGGCCAACAGACACATGAAAAGATGTTCATCATCACTAATCATCAGGGAAATGCAAATCAAAAGCAAAATGAGATATCATCTCGCACCTATCAAAATGGCTTTTATCAAAAAAACAACAAATAACAAGTGTTGGTGAGGATGTGGATAAAAGGGAACCATCATGCACTGTTGATGGAAATGGAAATTGGCTCAGCCACTGTGAAAAACAGTATGGAGGTTCCTCAGAAAATTAAAAATAGAACTACAATATGATCCAGCAATTCTACTTTTGGGCATTTATCCAAAGAAAACAAAAACACTAACTCAAAAAGCTATATGCACCTCCATGTTCATTGTAGCATTATTTATAATACCCAAGATATGGAAACAACCTAAGTGTCGGGAGAATGCATAAAGAAGATGTAGTATGTATATAAAATGGAATATTATTCAGCCATAAAAAAGAATGAAATCTTGCCATTTGCAAAAACATAGATGCACCTAGAGGGTATTAAGCTAAGTGAAGTAAGTCAGAGAAATATAAATACTGTATGATTTCACTTGTAGAATCTAAAAAACAAAACAAATGAACAAACGTAACAAAAGAAAAACAGACCCACATACAGAAAATAAATTGCTGGTTGCCAGAGGGGAGGGATACAGGGGAATAAGGGAAATAGGTGTGGGATATTAAGAGGTAGAAACTTCTGGTTATAAAATAAATGTCATGGGGATGTGATATACATCATAGGGAATATAGTCAATAATATTGTAATAACTGTATGGTGACAGTAACTAGACTTATTGTGATCATTTTCTAATAAAAAAACATTGAATCACTATGTTGTACATCTGAAACTAATATAATATTGTAAGTCAATTATACTTCAATTTTTAAAAAATGAAAGAAAAAACCCCCACAGGTCTGAGTTTTCCTAATGAGCTTTTCAAAATGATTCTTAAAAGATGATAGTGTAGATTTAAGGGTGTCAGTAAGTATAGGTCTGTGTGATCAAAAGAGAAAGGCACTTGGCTGGGTGTTGGAAAACCTAGATTTTGGTTTCAGTTGTGTGCTCCGGCTAACACAAACGGTCACTTTTAAGATGCACCTATCATTTTTTGAGCATGTGCTAAGTGCTAATAATTCACTTAATCCTCTTTAAAGCTCAAGTTTCCTTATTTTACTGATAAAACTATGTGTTAGGGATGTAAAGCAATAACCCAAATCACCAAAATGGTAGTAGGTTTCCAAACACAGGTCCTGCTAAACACCAGAACATCCTTGGCTTTCTCTGTCTTCTTACCCCTTTGCATGACAGCTTTCTAATACTTGATTATCCTTCCTTCTTTCACTTGGTTTATTTTTTCTCTATGCTCTCCTTCTGCATTTTAGGGAAAAGGGAATTTTAAAACGTTGTTTTTATTGTTTCCTATTGGGTTTCTCCATTTCTCCCCAGGCAGATTTCTCTGGCTTGTTACCATGCCAGCAGCCAAAGTCTATTCACTCCAGTTTCCTGAGGGTTCAGTGGTGAGAAGTATCAGAATCCAGGGGCTGCTTTTCAAAACAGATTCCTGCCAGAGATTCTGGCATTCCTCTTATTTACTGTCCTCCTCCAGATACTCATATACACACTGGCTTAAAGGCTGCAGAAGAGCAAATGAAGAACTCTGGTTTATTACTTTCTAAAAACAGGATCTGTCATACTTCTGCAACCTTTTCACTAGATTTTTTTTTTTTTTTTTTTTTTTTGGCGGTACGCGGGCCTCTCACCGCTGCGGCCTCTCCTGCTGCGGAGCACAGGCCCTGGACGCGCAGGCCCAGCGGCCATGGCTCACGGGCCCAGCCACTCCGCAGCACGTGGGATCCTCCCGGACCAGGGCACGAACCCGCGCCCCCCGCATTGGCAGGCGGACTCCCAACCACCGCGCCACCAGGGAAGCCCTTCACTAGATTTTAAGATGTTTCACTGGGAACAAAAGCATTCCTTTCTGGATACCTCATAAGATTTGCCAGTTAAGACTAAGTTAAATAATTCCTACTATTTTCTTGGTAAGAAACATCTGCTAAAGCCCTCCTGCTTCTAAATTCACAGACATCTTGTAAAACTTTCAAGAGAACAAGCTTCTTCACTGTTGTAAGCCTCTTGAAGAGCCACCTTAAAGTCAAGCCAATGTCAGAAGTGGGTTAATTACTGAAGGAACAACTATAGGCACCTATTCAGTCCTAAAGCTGTGTACCTTGGACGAATATGTGTCACCTTAATTTCTACGTAATAAAATGGAGCCAGCTTCAGCTATTGTTCCTCTAAAAAGTAAAAGCATCATATCGCTTGTAAACGCAGACTTAATTACACTATCAGATGTCCCACAGCTGAGAAGTTTTAAGAGCAACAATACAACTGTCGGTATTTTAAAATAACAAGGCAGACTCTAAGGCTGCTGCAAATACCACTTTTAATTGTTGGTTAAGTCTAGTCCTAGTTTTATGTGCAGGAGCTTAGACGGAAATGCTTTGATTGGTGGCAAGAGGTAGCAAAAGCCAGAAGCCGAGAAAGACTAGGGTACCTCCTGAGATAGGGACCCGGGCCATACACTTCATCTCTACGTTCTTCCCCAAATTCCCTTCCCACATTTTACAGAACTAATCCCTACAGCCACTGTATTTCCACTGCATTCTGTTATTACCTCTGTTAATAGCCTCACAGTGTTGTTATCTGCTCAGCAACAATGTGTTCTCCCTTCTTCTGGTTACTTTTGAACGAATAACAAATGCCTTTTAGGGAAACAGCCTTTTCACCAAACTCAGTCTGTGAGATTCAGATGGTACTGTCCCTACTTCCCAGACTCAAGTATGGACATGATCAGAGCTAGTTAGTGCTAACTCCAGGACTTTTGCAGGCAAAGAGGCTCTCTTTTCTGCTGGGGTAAACTGGTAGGAGGTAAGCTGGAATGTTGAGGGGCTCACACAGGGAGAGCCCACCTGAGATTGAAGCCAACATAAGGAAGTGGAGTGACTAAGGCCTGATGACACTGTTTGAACACCTGGACCCAAACTATCTACCTTTGGACCCTTTAGTTACATGACCAATAAATTTCCCTTTTGCTTAAGCTAGGGTGAATTAGGTCTCTGATTCACATAAGCACGTATCACATTGTATGATGAATATTGTTTACCCAGCACTTTGCCTCATAAAGAAGGTGAGTTTCTTTGGGGCTGGCAGGGACTGGGTCTAATTATCTGTGTGGACCAGGGGCCTAGCTAGCACAGTGTCAACCGAGTAAATTATAATCATTACCACTGAGTGATTTAACAGTGCCAGGACTGCTGTAAGTCTTTACAGGGGCTCTCTCACTTCACTCCCTTAACAACCCTATAAAGTGGGTACTATTTAATACTGCTCTGATTTTACAAATGAAGAATTTGTGGCACAGAAGTTGAAACACCTTGCCCAGGGCCACACAGCTGGTAATCTGCAGAGCCAGGCTCTTTATATAATCAATCACAAAATTATAGTAATAGCTACTGCCTTGTAATTTCACCCTCCAGAAATAACGATTAAAATAATTTGGAGACTACTGCTTCAGAATTCACTGCATAGTTACCCCATTACAACAACAATAATAATAGCTAATAATCATATAGTGCTTAATGTGTGTCAGACACAATTCTAAGAGTTACACATATTAACTCCATCTTTCAACCCTTTAGTCTCATCCCCCTTTTACAGTGGAGAAAACAGGTTAAACAAGAGGTTAAGGTCAAGTTAATAAATGGTGAGCTGGGATTTGAACTTAGGCACTCTGGCTCCAGAGTCTGTGCTCTAACCACAGCACTGTCATGTCCTAATGCTGAGTCATTTTTCAGTAAGTGAATGAAAGGAAAGTGAATGTAATCAATCCTCTGTTAGGAGAGGGGAAGGCTGAGTAAAGAAACGGAATTATTTCTTAGCCTGAGTCAATTATTAATTCAGTAGAGTTCCCATATTTGTGGTGGGATATGACTTCCCTTAAGAGTTAACAAAACTATGTTTGAATATAAACTTCTAAAGACTGTTTGGCAAATAAATGATCTGAGGATTATGTCCTTTGAGAGTCTTCTGTGCTGTAGTGTCCTCTATTGTCACAGGGAGTGGGCACCATTAGGTTTGCCTCCCCGGCATTCATTCCAGCCCTCCCTCCACTAGATAACAGAGTTTGGGTGAGACTGACCCACTCCCTGCTCTGGGTGTGGACCAATGAGTGTAATCTCTCCCATCCCAGTGACTGGTTCAGGAATGGGCAGTAACCTAGGCCTAGAATACAAAGCATTCCCTGACCACAGTGGCTGTTCAAGTTGGTTCAATCTAAGGCTTTTGTTCACTGGGGGGAAGGCGACCCCTCAGCCTTTCATAAAGAGAATGCTGTGGCTGTTCCTGGCAACCATGTATAACTATGCAGGAAGTCTAAAGACAGAGCCAATACAAAACAGAGAGAAGAGCAAAATTCTGATCAAACTTAGGGGCAAATGAAGCCCAAATTACCTTCTGGACTTCTCTGTTACACAAGCAAATACATTTCCTTTATTTTTTTTTATTTTATTTACTTTTTTGCTAAGAGTCTATTTTATTGATTTCCACAGCTATTACAATGAAAGCAAATGAAAGCAAAAAACTTTCTTTTAAGCTTAAGCTTTTGTTTTGATAGACAATTTATCAAAGTATACAACATTTTAACATTTCCTTTATTATTTAAGCCAATTTGAGTTGGATCTTCTGGTATTTTAGCATTTTGGCTATAAAGCATGGATAATCAGAAAATGATTTAGTGATTCATCATACAAGAGAAGTTGTGAAAAGTGACCAACTCACCGGTAGTATTCCAGGACGGGCTCTGTTTGGGCTTCGTAAGCCTTCAGTCTCTTGACAACCGTCTCTGGTCTATCATCCTCACGCTGAATGAGAGGCTCCCCAGTCAGATCATCAATGCCCTAAATGGGAGTTAGAAGATGCTGGCATCAAATATCATATTTTTGAAGGATATTTTTATAGGTAGTTAACTGATTTTTAAACAGACATCTATGCAAGCAGCAAACAAAAATGTGTTTTTAAATAAATGGAATCAAATCCAAATCCAGGTCATTGCGACACAGAGCCATGAGACCCCACGATCATTTCCACAGTGTCAATCACCTTCTCTTTAGAGCAAAAGGTTTTCTAATCAGCCTCTAGATAATTTTATATTATATATTAATGTTATATATTATTATATATATTACATTAAAAACATATATATACAAAAAGATTCAGCTACAGACTGGGAATCTCAACTGCAAGCCCTAAATAACCCAAGGTGTCATTAATCCCTACTGCCCCAATTTCTAACACACTCCCTGACACAGTAGGAAATTAATACATGCTTTTGAAGGAATAACAAACCCCCGTTGCTCCTGGGGATGCCTGTACTACCAAGCTGACTGGACTAGACCAGTTGACTACACCAAGTAACCTGAGAACATGCCCTCAGGAGTTCTGGTCATCCAAAGGTATCCAAGGTCACCTGTGAGTGCAAGAGGACTGGAGACAGTTGGCTATGCGTAAGGCCAAGTCAGTTCCCCCCTTAATACTCACCATGGTTTTGGGAGGGTTGAATTCCATGTTGTAGACACGGCCACTGCCTGGATGGATCCAGCGAGCAGTGAGGCGTTGCTTGATGACCTCAAAGGGCACGTTCAGATTAATCACTGTGTCTATCTGATAAGCTCTATCCAGGGCTTCTGCCTGTGGAAGTGTCCTTGGAAAACCTTTACAAAGTAAATTAAAAATGAACAAAGGGGGCTTCCCTGGTGGTGCAGTGGTTGAGAGTCCGCCTGCCGATGCAGGGGACACGGGTTCGTGCCCCGGTCTAGAAGATCCCACATGCCGTGGAGTGGCTAGGCCGGTGAGCCATGGCCGCTGAGCCTGCGCGTCCGGAGCCTGTGCTCCACAATGGGAGAGGCCACAACAGTGAGAGGCCCGCGTACCGCAAAAAAAAAAAAAAAAAAAAAAAATGAACAAAGGAAGAAAGAGCCATGGGAGAAAGGGGAGAAGGAAGAAAATTAGTTAATATTGAGCAATCTGAACAAAAGCAATAACACCAGGAAGGCTGATGACAACCTTGTTGATTAGTTGTAGGGCAGCCGTGATAGTTAATTTTATGTGTCAATTTGTCCAGACCACAGGTTGCTCAGATATTTGGTCAAACAGTATTTTGGGTGTGTCTGTGAGGGTGTCTTTTGGGGCGAGATTAACACTTAAATCAGTTGACTGAGTAAAGCAGATTGTTATCCCTAATGTAGATACGCCTGGATAGAATAAAGTTGCTGGCCTCACCAGAAGATTAAGGGGAATTCCTCCTGCCTGACTGCCTTGCAATTGGGACATGGCTTTTTCCTGCCTTTGAACTCAAACTCAAACATCACCTCTTCCTGGGTCTCATCTGTCTTCAGACTGGAACTACACCATGACACCACCGGCTCTCCTGGGTCTCCAGGTTCCTGACTTGCTTTGAAGATCTTAGGACTTGTCCACCTCCATAACTGTGTAAGCAAATTCCTTATAATAAACCTCTCTCTAGAAACTAAAAATCAACATATCCTCAAGGATCCCGCCACACCTCTGGCTGGGGAATGTTTAGAGCTGATTTTAAGTTACTCTCCAGTCTTCCTTCTTCCTTTTGTGATCCTCCCTTATCCTAAATATTCTCAAAAAGCGGGGAAGGAACAAAAAGTCATATCTGAAGGAGCTTAGAAATCATGCAGTCCACTTCCCTCTTCGCATTTAAAAAAAGCAGGCCAGAGAAGATGACTGGCCCCCAAGGCCCCAGGGTGGGGAGTGGCAGCACTCAGGCCCCCTGCCCACCATCCATGTCTGTAGTGCATGAAATCCTCACTCTCCTGTCTGCACGCATCCTTTTGGGCAGTTGAAATATTCTCAATATTCCACTTACCATCCAATAGCCAGCTACATTGGGTGAGATTTTTCAGCTCATGAAGGACCAACCGAGTCATGACATCGTCTGGGATGAGCTTCCCTTGGTCAATGAAAGTCTTGGCTAACACACCAATTTCTATAGCAGAGGCGGGAAAAAAGAAAAGTCAGCAAGTGCATCTATTCTACCCCATTCTAGTCCTCTAGGAAATTGGTTACCTAAAGATGCCCCCTGGATAACACACTCATTTGAAAATGTGCATCATCAACTTTTGTGATAAAAACAGAGATTACAAAATAATCTACGCCTATTTCAAAATCTCTATTACATAAAAATAATGGAAAGCTATAAACCAATATGTTAGCAGTAGTCATCTCTGTGACAGAATTGTTATCTTTTCTTTTTTTTAACATATTTTCACTTTTCTGTGTTTTTCTAAATTTTCTATGGGTAAAAAATATATATACTAACTGAAATTATTTTCTTTTTAAATAAGAAACTGAAGTAGTCATTATTTTTAAGTGGCTCAGTTTAAGTGCCGGCAATCATGTTACTATAGAGATTTTTCTAATCCTCTAAGAGATGCTGCTGTCACAATTCAGTTTTTGACCAGATCAGCACTGTGATCATGTTATATTTTTATTAATGAAATACATGAAAAGAATTTATGAACAACTTTTATATATTACCTATAATTGTATGTCATTCTTACACAACAGTATTTTCATTTCCTCATCATCTCTTACCAAACTATTTATACACATTCAGAATTTTTCATGCCACTGTAACAACCTGTGTACTGGGCTTCCCTGGTGGCGCAGTGGTTGAGAGTCTGCCTGCCGATGCAGGGGACACGGGTTCGTGCTCCGGTCCGGGAAGATCCCACATGCCACAGAGCGGTTGGGCCCGTGAGCCATGGCCGCTGAGCCTGCGCGTCTGGAGCCTGTGCTCCGCAACGGGAGAGGCCACAACAGTGAGAGGCCCGCTTACCAACAAAGAAAAAACAAACAAACAAACCTGTGTACTTATAGTTTTGTGCTCTTTTTTCACTTAGCATCATTTTGTAAATATTTTTCAGTGATTTTATATAGTCATTTAGTCATTTTTGGTAACTAATACTCTATCAGTATATATCTATGTTTGATAAAAATATACTCTTTTGGACTTCCCTGGTGGCACAGTGGTTAAGAATCCACCTGCCAATGCAAGGGACACGGGTTCGAGCCCTGGTCCGGGAAGATCCCACATGCCGCGGAGCAACTAAGCTCGTGCGCCACAACTACTGAGTCTGCACACTAGAGCCCGCGAGCCACAACTACTGAAGCCTGCGTGCCGCAACTACTTAAACCTGCACAACCTAGAGCCCATGCTCCGCAACAACAGAAGCCACCACAAAGAGAAGCATGAGCACAGCAACGAAGAGTAGCCCCTGTTCGCCACAACTAGAGAAAGCCCACGTGCAGCAATGAAGACCCAACGCAGCGAAAAAAAAAGTCTACATCAAAAAAAAAAAAACTCTAAAAAAAAAAAATTAAAAAATACTCTATCATGGCAATATATACTGTTAGACATTTAAATTTTTAAATTAGTCTTGATTTTTCCCTACCACTTCTGCTTTTAAAGATCTTAACACTTTTTTTTTCTTTTTTGGGGGGGGGCTTCTGAGTTATTTCTGATGGATAAATTCTCAGGATTCAGAGATTAAACAGTCAAAGTTTATGACTGTTTTCATGGATACCAAGGGGGGAGAGGGGGTGGGATGAATTGGGAGATTGGGATTGACATATATACACTACTATGTATAAAATAGATAACTAATGAGAACCTACTGTATAGCACAGGGAACTCTACTCAGAGCTCTGTGGTGACCTAAATGGGAAGGAAATCTAAAAAAGAGGAGATATATGTATACATATAACTGATTCACTTTGCTGTATAGCAGAAACTAACACAACGTTGTGAAGCAACCATAATCCAATAAAATTTTTTTTTTAAAGTTTATGACTGTTTTCATAATTTTTGGTATGGACTGACATACTGACTTCAGAACATATCCTAAATTGTCAAATTCATGAAACTTTAGATTTCTAACTAAGCACACTAACTACATGGAAATTGGCTGCCATTTGACAGGTGTACTGCTTGGGTTTATAAACGGCATCTGGAAGAGGCCCTGGGTTCTGAGAGCGCCCAGGACTCTCTAAAATACCCTCTTGGAAAGGTCCACATACTTAATGTGTGCACCTCTCTGTTGTCAGGGTTTTGACCACTGCTCTGGGGAACATAGAGCTCAAACTCAGTATTGAGGAAAATCGTAATTCTCCAGGGCTGAGTCCCTAAAACGAGTATTGGTCCCTCCCCTCCCCTCTCACTCTTCAGGACAAGCCCTCAACTAATGGCAACAAATGGATTGAGATGATGGGATTAACTAATAAAGTACCTAATTTTATATTAAGTATAAGAATAGCCTTAAGAAAAGATGATCTGTTCTTGCCATTTCAACGCTGTACCAGAGACTGTAGCCAGGGCAATGAGTCCAGAAAAAGAACAAAAGGCATCCAGAAAGGAAGAAGTAAAATTATCTCTATTTCCAGGTGACATGATCTTGTATTTAGAAAATCCTAAGGAATCTACTAAAAAACTATTAGAACTAATAAATGAGTTCAGCAAAGTTTCAAGGTACAAGTATACAAAAATGAACAATATGAAAATGAAATTAAGAAAATTCCATTTACAATTGTATCAAAAAGAATAAAAAACTTAGCAATATACTCTTTTAAAAAAGCACAAAACTGGTAATCTGAAAACCACAACATTGTTGAAAGAGATTAAAGAAGACCTAACTAAATGGAAAGATAGCTTATATTCGTGGATTAGAAAAGTTAATATTAAGATGGCAAGACTCTTTGAAAATGATCTACAGATTCAATGCAATCCTATCAAAATTCCAGCTGGTGTCTTTGTAGAAACTGACAAAATGACTGTAAAATTCATATGGAAATGCAAGGTATCCAGAATAGCTGAAAACAATCTTGAAAAAGAAGAACCAAGTTGGAGGACATACACTTCGGATTTCAAAAGACTGTTTGTACTGCCATAAGGATAGACATAATGTTGCTATGAATATTCATATATAAGTTTTTGTGTGAACACATGGAACAGAAGTGAGAGCCAAGAAATAACCCCTCACATTTACGGTCAATTGATTTTCAACAAGGATACCAAGCCAATTCAATGGGGGAAGAAATGGTCTTCTCAACAAGTGGTGCTGGGAAAACAGAATATCCATACACAAAAGAACAGGTTAGGTTAGGTGGGCCTCTACCTAACACCATATTAAAAAATTAACTCAATATGTATATCACAGACCTAAATGTAAGAGCTAAAACTACAAAACTCTTAAATGGACTTCATTAAAATTTAAAACTTTCATGCTTCAAAGAACACCATCACCAAAGTGAAAATCCAATCCACTGAATGTGAGAACATTCCTGTAAATCATATACCTAATAAGGAACTTTTATCTAGACTATCTAAAGAATTCTTATGACTCAGCATTTAAAAAGGAAATCCATTTTTTTAAACGGGCAAAGGATCTGAATACAAAAAAACAGATATATGAATGGCCAATAAGCACATGGAAAGATGCTCAACATCATTAGTCATTAGGGAAATAACAAATGGAAACCACAATGAGATATCACTTCACACTCACCAGGATGGCTATAATCAAAAAGACATAACAACAACAACAAAAAAGACAAATGTTGGCAAGAATGTTGAGAAATTGAAACCCTCATATATTGCTTGTGGGATTATAAATGGTATAGACAATTTGGAAAACAGTGTGGCAGTTTTTCAAAGGTTTAAACAGAGTTACTACATGACGCAGCAATTCAACTCAGGTATATTTTTCCAAGAGAAATAAAAATGTAAGTTCACACGAAAACTTGTATGTTAATGTTCACAGCAACGTTATTCACAATAGCCAAAAAGCGAAAACAACTCAAATCTTCATCAAATGACAAGTGGGTAAATAAAATGTGGAATATCCATACAAAATTATATTGTTTAGCCATAAAAAGAAGTGAAGTACTGATACATGTTGCAAAGTGTATGAACTTTTTTTTTTTTTTTTGCTGCGTTGAGTCTTTGTTGCTGTGCGCGGGCTTTCTCCAGTAGTGGCGAGCGGGGACTAATCTTCATTGCGGTGCGTGGGCTTCTCATTGCTGTGGCTTCTCTTTGTTGTGGAGCACAGGCTCTAGGCACGCGGGCTCAAGTAGTTGTGGCACGCGGGCTCAGTAGTTGTGGCACACAGGCTCAGTAGTTGTGGCACATGGGCTTTGTTGTTCCGCAGCATGTGGGATCTTCCTGGACCAGGGCTCGAACCCGTGTGCATTGGCAGGTGGATTCTGCACCACCTGGGAAGTCCCAAAGTGTATGAACTTTGAAAACATGATAAGTGGAAAAAGCCAGACACAAAAAACCACGTATTACATCACACTATTTATATGAAATGCTCAGAGTAGGCAAATCTAGAGAGACAGAAGGAAGATCAGTGGTTGTCCAGGGCTGGGAGCATTGGGGGAAAATGGAGAGTGACTACTAATGGGAATAGGGTGTCTTTCTGGGGTGATAAAAATGTTTTAAAATTGATTGTGGTGATGGTTGCACAACTCTGAATGTAATTGAAAAAAAACACTGATTCATAGTTTAAGAGGGTTAATTTTATGTAATGTGAATTATATCTCAATAAAGATGTTTTTTTAGAAAAAGTAGGACTTCCCTGGTGGCACAGTGGTTAAGAATCCGCCTGCCAATGCAAGGGACACAAGTTCAAACCCTGGTCCGGAAAGATCCCACATGCCGTGGAGCAACTAAGCCCACACACCACAACTACTGAAGCCTGCATGCTCTAGGGTCCGCATGCCACAACTACTGAGCTTGCATGCTGCAACTACTGAAGCCCGCACACCTAGAGCCCATGCTCTGCAACTGGACAAGCCACTGCAATGAGAAGCCCACGCACCGCAACAAAGAGTAGCCCCCATTTGCCACAACTAGAGAAAGCCCGCACATAGCAATGAAGACCCAACACAGCCAAAAAAAAAAATTAAAGATGAAAATTACCTGGTAAGCAAAACAAAACAAAACAAAAAAAGCCACTCATAAAACCAACACTACTCAGGAATAATTATCATCAAAACTGATAATATAGGGCTTCACTGGTGGCACAGTGGTTGAGAGTCCGCCTGCCAATGCAGGGGATGCGAGTTCATGCCCCGGTCCAGAAGGATCCCGCAAGCCGCGGAGCGGCTGGGCCCATGAGCCATGGCCGCTGGGCCTGCGCATCCGGAGGCTGTGCTCTGCAACGGGAGAGGCCACAACAGTGAGAAGCCCGCGTACCACAAAAAAAAAAAAAAAAAACTGATAATATAAAAACCTCCAAATATTTTGTTTTATTAGTAGATAGTCCCATGCATAGTCTAATAATCATTTTCATATCACTAACAACTTTCTATATCACTAAACACAATAGTTATCAAAATCTGAAGCCTGTAATGCTTCCATTTAAAAGAAAAATAAAAATGATTCAACTCTCTACGTCATAGTCTAAGCAGTTTGTTTATTACATTTCAAGTTTTTACTCCCTCTTAAAATTACGCAAGGACTTTTGTCTAGCATATTCTTTGGACATTTAGTAAATTTTTATTCCCTTGATTGCCTATAATTTAATGTTGTATCTAAATAGACTCCACATTAAAAAAAAACATTTCCTTTTTTATTCAAAAAGTTAACAAATTCGGGAGCTTCCACACCTACAAAACACAAAAAGCTAGTTTAAAAGTAAATCATTCAAAATAAACTGATTTTCTATAAAGTTATTCACAAATAAAAACAGAAAAGGAAGCTTAAAAGGGAATAGGAAGGGTTAAAACCAGCTTTTGATTTTAAGGATAATAATCAGAAATTCTAAAACACAGATACATTAATACAAAAAAACCATTTTTAATTCTATATCTCCTTTTAACATCTGGTCATTCTTATAAGACTACTCAAACCAACCACACCTCATGTCCGAACTAACTGGAAACAACTTATTGTTTGAGCAGCTATGAAGTACAAAAGAGGGCCTGACCAACCTGTAAATACAGTTCTCTTTTATATATGCCAAGAGAAAGGGCTACAGAGAATTAATCTAGTTCCTGCCAAAAGTGCTTTCAGCGCTTCCCTGGTGGCGCGGTGGTTGGGAGTCCGCCTGCCGATGCAGGGGGTGTGGGTTCGTGCCCTGGTCCCGGAGGATCCCACGTGCCGCGGAGCAGCTGGGCCCATGAGCCATGGCCGCTGGGCCTGCGCTCCGCAGCGGGAGGGGCCGCGGCGGTGAGGCCCGCGTACCGCAAAAAAAAAAACACACACAAAAAAACAAGTGCTTTTTAGCATTGTTATATTATAATGTACATAAAACTTTACTTTAAAAACATGTTGAAATAAAACTAGGAAAACAACAGGAATGAGTCAAATGATAGCTTTACACCCAATCACGGGCTTAAAAAAAAAAAAAACTTTCTCAAATAATAAAGACTGAGTCAACATAGTGGTTACCTCTGGGGGGGCAGGAAGGAAATGTGATGGGTAGGCACATATGGGGACCCCAAAAGTACTGGTTTTCTGTCTGATGGTGGGTAAATGGGTGTTCATTTTATTCTTCTTCTAACCATCAAAGAAATTATAATACTTTCATGCATAGGATATTTCACAAGAATTATACTGAAAATCAAAACATCCCTTGACCCTGGTCCTCCCTCCAACCATCACTCAATCTGACTCCTCCTCAGTGAAGCACCTAGAAAGAATTCCCATTCCAGGTCTATGTTCCTCCCCTTCCCACTGTGCTTCAGGATAGAATGTCAACTCAAGAACTGTATAAAAGTCCAAGTGGGTCTGGCCTCATCTTATCTCTCCCCCACCTACCTCCCCACCATTTCTACCCAACCATCAAACTATGGCCCCAGCAAGGAGCTCCACATACTCTGGGTCCTCCTAGTCTTTGCACACACCTCTTTCTCCTCTCTGTTGCCTGATAAGCTCTCACTCATCTTTCAAGATACATCTTAAAGGGTCCTTCATGATGAGGTGTCCCTCAACCTCCGAGGCAACCAAAAGTTCCTCCTCTGGACTTCCATAATGTCACAGGCTTATCGCTGTTTCAGCACTTATCACACTGCTGAAACCACCTGTTTACATGTTGGTATGGACTGCATTGTGTCCCTTAAAATCCATATGTTGAAGCCCTGACCCCCCAATGTGGCTGTATTTAGAAATGGGGCCTTTAAGGAGGTAATTAAGGTTAAATGAGGTCATAAAGGGGAACTTTAATTTAATATGACTGGTGTCCTTACAAGAAGAGGAAGAGGAAAGACCACATGAGGACCCAGTGAGAAGGTGGCCATTTGCAAGCCAGGAAGAAAGGCTACACCAGAAACCAACCCTGCTGTCACTTTGATCTTGGACTTCTAGCCTCCAGAACTATGAGAAAATAAATTTCTATTGTTTTAAGTCACCCAGTCTGTGCTATTCTGTTATGGCAGCCTGAGTAGACTTATGGCCATCGGCCTGCCCATGTTCCAACTGTGAGCACCTGCAGTGAAATATATTTGTCTCTGTATCTCCAGTACCCAGCACACATTGGGTGCTTGACAAATCCATGGATGGATGAATGAATGGATAGCTAGAGAGATGAGCTGCCTGGATTATCCTGGATTCTTTTTTTTTTCCCCCCAATAAATAAATAAATAAATATTTATTTATTTTTGGCTGCATTGGGTCTCTGCTGCTGCGCGTGGACTTTCTCTAGTTGTGGCAAGCAGGGGCTACTCTTTGTTGCAGTGTGTGAGCTTCCCATTGTGGTGGCTTCTCCTGTTGCAGAGCATGGGCTCTAGGCTCATGGGCTTCAGTAGTTGTGGCTCGTGGGCTCTAGAGCACAAGCTCAGTAGTTGCGGCACACAGGCTTAGTTGCTCCGCGGCATGTGGGATCTTCCTGGACCAGGGCTTGAACCCATGTCCCCTGCATTGGCAGGCTGATTCTTAACCACTTAACCAGGGAAGTCCCTATCCTGGATTCTAGCCATGGAATTTTAGAAAGGCCTAACTTACCTTGTTAGAAAAAAAGAAATGGAGCAATCCTCACAGAAAGCAATATTGTTAAAGGTAGAAAACTGTACTTACAGTTTACTATCACTTGTGTAAAAAAGAAAAAAAGAACACAGGGAAGAATAGGTAAACTCTGGGTTGTATGTGCATGAAATAGCTCTGAAAGGATCTTTTCACTAAATGTCCTTTTAAATTTTTTGGAATTCAAAACCATGTAAATGTATTGCCTATTTTCAATACAAATCAAAATTTTTGCCATTACAAAAATAATTTGCTCTGTCAATATCATTCTAATTAGGCACATCTATGCTGCCTGTGTGTACATAATAGAAGTTTTGTTAGACATACACAAACTTGGGAGCTGACAGAGGCTTTGAGGATTACCTACTGAGTTCAACTTCCCCAACTTACAAATGAGAACAAATGAGATCCAGAAGGGGTAGCCATCTACTCCAGGGTTGTCTTTGAGAAGCACTAAGCTGCAGTGCAGTTTCTCAAACTTTGGGCAATCACATGGCAACCTTACAATTTCTGCCATAGCTGAACTATTATTTACTGTATAATTTTCTTTAAAGTGACTCAGCTTTTTAATTTTTTTAAAAAATTATTTATTTATTTATTGGCTGCATTGGGTTCTCATTGCTGTGTGCAGGCTTTCTCTAGTTGCTGCAAGTGGGGGCCACTCTTTGTTGCGGTGTATGGGCTTCTCATTGCGGTGGCTTCTCTTGTTGCGGAGCGCGGGCTCTAGGCACGTGGGCTTCAGTAGTTGAATCACATGGGCTCAGTAGTTGTGGCTCGCGGGCTCTTGAGTGCAAGCTCAGTACTGTGGCACACAGGCTTAGGTGCTCCACAGCATGTGGGATCTTCCCAGACCAGCGATATCGAACCTGTGTTCCCTGCATTGGCAGGCAGATTCTTAACCACTGGGCCACCAGGGAAGTCCAGCTTTTTAATTTAATAAGCTATAATGTTCACAAAATTAAAGGGTTGGTGTGCTAGTTATCATTTTTCAAATACACTTTGAAATAAAAAATTTTATTTTTTATTTGCATTTAATTTTCGATAAAAATTTTTGAGAAATGTTTTTGTCTACCTAAAATTATCTCATGAACCTCAATTTTGGAAACGTTGCATAATGGAGAGAGTAATTTAATTGGCATACAAGGAGACCTGGGTGTCCACTTTTGTCTCCCAGTGACTGGTTTTTATTATTGAGCAAGTTCTTTAACCTCTCCTGAACTCGCTTTCCTCATCTCTAAATGAGGGCTGGACTAATGACAAAGGGGCAGGCTCAAGTTTCCTGACTGCAGGGTTCAGTGGTGGTCTACAGTTACTCCAGGTTTGCTACAGTCAACAGGTTCCCACATATTTCCAGTGTCTTTATCGCATCTGCTGGGATGATTTTAAACTTTACTTATAAAATACAGCCATGGGTTATATAATACAGCATCATCATGAAATGGTGGTTGGAAAGTAAATTGGCACCATCCTTCCTTAGCATATCTGATGGTACTGTATTTATAGAAATTCATCACTAGGGAATTTATTTGAAGCAAATAAGTAGAGATGCTGCCAAATGTTCGTGTACAAGGATAGTCATAACAGTATTAATTATAACAAAGAATGGTTAACCACATAAGTGTATAATAATAGGAAAATGTTTCAATTAACAATTGTGCAATCTTGATGAAACTAAAAGACTGCTTAGTGATGTGTGAATATGCTCACATAAGTGTGAAAAAAGGTATCTAAGCAATCATTCAGACTACAACAAGTCTGCAAAGACATACAAATGCAACAGAGAAAAAAAGAGAGGGACTTCCCTGGTGGTCCAATGGTAAATCTGCCTTCCAATGCAGGGGATACCGGTTCAATCCCGGTCAGGGAAATAAGATACCATATGCCACGGGGCAACTAAGCCTGCACACCACAACTGCTGAGCTCGCGTGCCCTAGAGCCTGCGCACCGCAACTAGAGAAGAGAAAACCCGCACGCCACAACTAGACAGAAGTCCGCGCACCACAAGGAAGAGCCTGTGCTGCAACGAAAGATCCTGCATGCCTCAACGAAGATCCGGTGTGCCGCAACTAAGACCCAACACAGACAAAAATAATAAATAACATAAATAAATATACATTTAAAAAAACAAAAAAAAAGAAACAATAAGGAGAAAGAAAAAAAGAAAAAGCACCAAAGGGTTAGTTATAATTGTCTCTGGGTGGTAGAACTATACAGGACTTCAATTTTCTTTTTTATACTCCCATGAATTGTTTTCCTTCCTTTATAGTAAATATACTTTACTCTTGGTATCAAAAAACATTAAGCAGTATTTTTTAAATAAAAGGTTACACCTCTCCTTTGGCTATGATCCTGGGGGAAATATCCAATCCATTCACAAATATTTTTTGAGAATATATTCTTAGTCCTGAGATACAGAACATCTGTAATAACAATCTCATGACACCTCCCTCAACTCCATTTTCTGTTTTCTTTGTTAAAGAATTGCCTGTAGAGACTCCAGAAAGAGCAGGCGTCTAAAACAGGCTGCACATCTTTCCCAGCGATCCTCTCCTCCCTCCCTCTAGCCTCTCTTTTCATGTTGTGGAGTCAGGAAGAGGATGGCGGGCTTGTCATGGGATGTTAAGGATAAACAAAGAGAGTTGTTTCTTAATTTAAAATAAAAGTTTACTTAATTTGCTTTAAATTTAATTTTTTTCAATGTTTTGTGTTTTCCCAAGTTAACATATCTTTAACTCTTCACTGAAGGTGTTCTCTAACACGCAATTATGCCTCACTGCTGAGTTATTTTTCAGAGAATCGCTTAAATATTCTTTACTCCTTCCCACTTTGAATAACCTTGCCCCAAGCTGGTGCAGTACCGGGGATTGTTTATTGTTACCTAATGCAATCTGTTGCATCAAGAATACTACGAAGTGAGCCAAACAGTTTAACCTTCTGAAGTTTAATACTTTATGATTTTTTTAAAGATCAATGTTAGGAGAAAAATAAAAGTATTAATTCACCAGATTAGGTGATAAACCAAAGAACTCCACAAGACAAGCTAAAAACAGTTTTTTCATTTGAATGTCAGTATTCTGAAACAAACAAAAAAAACCCACCTAGAAATAACCTATATAACCCATCAATAGGGGATCGGTTAAATAAACCATGGCAGATCCAGCAAATAGATACCTATACAAATGTTAAATAATGAAATGGATTTCTGTGTTTTCGTGTGGAAAAATATCCTAGATATAGTGAAAAAACACTGGTGCAGAACACATATTTAGTAGGATTACATATTGCATAAAACATGGGATATACATATACCCTGTATGTGCTTATACACAAATACAGATTTCTAAAAGCAAGCACGAGACACTGCTCCCCTCTGAAGAATGAGACTGAGGCAGGGAATGAGAGAGAGTTTTACTTTTAATATTATGTACTTCCATACTGTTTCCAATCCTTTTTTACCTTGTGCAAGGGGTTAGTCCTAATTTTTAAAAGGAGCTTCAAAATGACTTTGTTTTGGAAAGTAAAGGTTAACACTTTTGAGAAAGAGAAAAAAAAAAACTCACCTTGCTGTTACTTTTGGAAAACAGCTTTCTTAAGATATAATTTACATAAAATCCATCCATTGTAAAGTGTACAGTTTGTTGACTCGATTTCGTGCTGAGTTGCAAGAATTTTTTTGGCATGAGAAACAAAACAATCTTTCAGATAACCATGCACAAGAACAGCTTTCGTGTCTAAAGATCTAAGCCAATTTTGTGACAGCAAGGAGGGTAAATAATATTGGCCTTCAGATTATGGGGGAAAGGTCAAAACCAGAAAATTCCATAGCGTTTAACAAACAAACAAAAAGTTAAAAAAGAAAGCGCTGGGCTTCCCTGGTGGCGCAGTGGTTAAGAATCCACCTGCCAATGCAGGGGACAGGGGTTCAAGCCCTGGTCCGGGAAGACCCCACATCCCGCAGAGCAACTAAGCCTGTGCGCCACAACTACTGAGCCTGCGCTCTAGAGCCCACTCGCCACAACTACTGAGCCCACACGCTGCAACTACTGAAGCTCGCTCACCTAGAGCCGGTGCTCCACAAGAGAAGCCACTGCAATGAGGAGCCCGAGCACCGCAACAAAGAGTAGTCCAGCTCGCCACAACTAGAGAAAACCAGTGCTTAGCAACGAAGACCCAACAGAGCCAAAAATAAATAAATAAATTTATAAAACAAAAAAGAAAAGAAAGAGAGCTCTAACAGTTCTCCAAGCGCAAGGGCTGGCAGAGAATAAGCCACACACAGATCATGGACCCTTAGGAGCAGCTGCGACTGGGGCTGGACATACCTCTCAAAGCCATGTGGTTTTCTTTAATCTTTGAGCTTCGAATGTGTCCTAACTTCCTAGTGCCTTCCCTCAATAAACCACCTGAAGCTATCCACAGAGGCCAGAGGTTTCGGGGAACAGTATCTCAGCAGCTCGAGGATTTCCCCACCCCCACCCCCCGGGCGGCAATTGGGAGATGCTGCGCCCGCACCCCTGGACCCGCATTCCTGGGACCCACTTCCCGAGCCCCGGTCCCTCCGCCCACAAATCCCCACCGGGACGACAGCGCACAGCCACCCCTCCCGCCCTGGCTCCCACCTGTGCCCCGAAGCATATTGTCTCGGAGCAGGTCCCCGCTGGAGAGGTGCTTCAGCTCGAAGTGTTTGGTGATGCGCGAGGACACGGTGCCCTTGCCGGAGCCCGGCGCTCCCATGATAGCTGCGCGCACTAGCCGCGCAGACGCCCCCATGGCCGCCGAGAGAGGCCGGGGCCGCGCGGAAGTGGGGCTTCGGCCTGGCTGTGCGCTCACCCGCTCCGCAGGCCGGGGCCGGCTGGCAGCGCTGCAAGAAAGCTACGGCCTCCACGCCCAGGCGCTCCCGGAAGTGAGGCGACAGCCTCCAGGCCAGCCCCACCCAAGCCCCGTCGGGCTGCCGCGCCCGCCCCTGGCGACCCAGGAACCCCCACCCCCCATCCCCCGCGCCTGATCCCGCCCGGCCCGCGCAAGCCGCGCCCCCTCGGCACTCCAGCAGCGACCCCTGCGAGCGACTCGGCCGCCCCACGCAGCCCGCGGCCCTCCGCGCCTCCTCCCCACCCGCCAGCTCCCCCCGCATCCCCTTTGCTTTCCTCCGCCTCTGGGGGCCCTCCTCCGTGACCTCTGAATGCCCCCCACTTCCCTCAGATCCACACCTCGCACCTGTCAGTGCCCCGCCCCGTCCTGCCCAGTCCCAGGGGATCGACAGCGCCCGCCCGGGGCTTCTCCCAACCGCAGCGCCGTACTCCGCTTGGCTCCCACTTGCTGCCCCCTCGCCACCACCCGTGCCCCTCGGCTCCCTGGGTCGTCAGAGGTCCCCCTCTCCTCCTCCCAAGCCCGCAGTTCCCTCCCCTCCCTTCCCCTCTCCTCCTCTGCTGCTGAGCGACTTTTCCTGCTCCCTTGCATTCTCACGCAGGCCGTTAAGGTACGTTTGTCTAGGTAGAGTCCCAGTGGGTGGCAATGAACCAAAAGGGCCTTCCTCCTCATTTCACAGAAGAGGAATCCCAGTTGAAAATGAGTGAGGTGCTGTAAGTCACAGGTCTGTTGAGGGGTGTCTCTTACTTCCCAGGATCACACTTTCGGATTCAAAAGGAACTGTTGCTTTTACGCAGCCGAGCCTAAAAGTACTGGATCCTCCTCAGGCTCCACTGTTTGCATTGATGCCATAAATATTCAGTAAAATTCCTGCTCCTTGGATTTGAAAGTCTAGTGGTGGAAGCAGGTCATAACAAGGAAACAGATAAATGAGCAAGGTAATTTGAGATAGTACTATGAACAAAATAAAATACAATGAGTATATATATGGAATTTAAGAAAAAAAAATGTCATGAAGAACCTAGGGGTAAGACAGGAATAAAGACACAGACCTACTGGAGAACGGACTTGAGGATATGGGGAGGGGGAAGGGTGAGCTGTGACAGGGCGAGAGAGAGGCATGGACATATATACACTACCAAACGTAAGGTAGATAGCTAGTGGGAAGCAGCCGCATGGCACAGGGATATTGGCTCGGTGCTTTGTGACCGCCTGGAGGGGTGGGATAGGGAGGGTGGGAGGGAGGGAGACGCAAGAGGGAAGAGAGATGGGAACATATGTATATGTATAACTGATTCACTTTGTTATAAAGCAGAAACTAACACACCATTGTAAAGCAATTATACCCCAATAAAGTTTTCTTTTTTTTTTTTTTTTACGGTACGCGGGCCTCTCACTGTTGTGGCCTCTCCCGTTGCGGAGCACAGGCTCCGGACGCGCAGGCCCAGCGGCCATGGCTTACAGGCCCAGCCGCTCCGCGGCACGTGGGATCTTCCCGGACCGGGGCACGAACCCGTGTACCCTGCATCGGCAGGCGGACTCTCAACCACTGCGCCACCAGGGAAGCCCTAAAAATATTTTTTAAAAAAAAATACAATGTGTAGAGGGAGGGTGTCTTAGATTGGGTAGTCAGTAAAGCTTTGAAGAAATGGCATTTGCTCTTAGCACTGAATGGGAAGGTGGAGGGAGAGGGACAAAGTCAAGGGGAAAAGGCCCTAACGTGGAATGTTTGTCATGTTCCAGGAATAGAGACACAAAACAAAAATTTCCTACCTATTTCCTCTGTAAAATGGGCATGGAAGATTAGTATGGAGTCGTTAAAATAATGTGTGTAATGCCAGCTACACGGTAAGTGTTCAATATTACATTAAAGTCATCCACTATTATTATCGTTTCTTTGTGGAAGGACACTATGCTAAGGCAGAGAGAAGGCTCTGTGAAAATAAACACAGTTCCATCCTCCTCAGAAGTTGTCAAATAAGTGGCCCAAAACTGCTTTCAATTTAAAAGATAGAAATTATTTCAGAGTGAGGTGGTAAGGGAAATCTTGCTCCCCAGTGAATCTGAGCTGGGTGAGTGGATGGGGGGATTTAATAGGTAGACAGTGCTGTACTTGGAAAGAAATTTAGTAGCTCGTACGTATTTATTACTAAGAAAGAAAGAATGAAAATAAATGAATTAAGCATTCAACTCATATAGTTAGAAAGAAGACATCAGAATAACCCATGGAAAGCAGAGGAAGGGATTAAGTAAAGAAAAAGAACATAAATGAAAGGATCAGAGAACTTAAGAAACAGAACTAACAAAAGAATGAAAAGGTCTGGACAAGTACAAGTTACAAAACACTAGAGAACTAGGTACATAGAGAGTCCTTCTAATCTCCAAAGCTGGGAACATTTGAGGGTTTAGCTGCAAAAGAAACCTGAAAGAAAATCCTGGGGATATTTGGCTTAGAAAGACAACCAACAAAATAGCGGAGGAATCATCCCATCACTGGGGAGGAAAAGCTGAGTGTTGTGGTCACATCACCAGGCCCCACAAAATGCCAACTAACTGCAGCTTTGCTAAAGTTTGTGGATTATGAATGAGGAATGAATAAGTAACTGCCAAACTGAGAAATCTCCTGGCGGCTGGGCTTGGCACAGTCATTTGGCCATGCACACACATTTGTATGGGCTGGTTCTTCACCCTTGAACTTCTCCCAGTGGTAAAGACACTGAGCTCAAATAATACATTAATACAACAGAAAGTGTGAGTCAAAAAGAGCTTTAAAAATGCTTGTATGTTGGGGCTTGCCCTCTAGAACTCCTGAAGAGGCCAGATCCAAAGAAGTCTGAGAGAAGACCATGTGGAGAGAGGGCCAGCGATCTGAGTCTGTCCAGCCATTCCAGCTGAGCTGCCAGTTGTAGCCACAGGACTCTCTAATCCACCACCAGGGGTAGGTGGATTAGAGAGTGGAGAAAGAATTTCTCCTTGAGCTACTAGAAAAATAGAACTGTCATTACCTGAGATTGGAAAAACTGTAGGAGAAACAGGTTTGGGGAGAATATCAGTGTTGTTTGGGGTAAGTTAAGTTGGAGATGCCTTTGGGACATCCACAGGAATTGATAAGGAAACAGTTAGATGTACAAATTTTGACTAAATAGTAGAGGTCCAGGCTGGAGATGTAAAATCTGGGAGTTGTTGATATATTTAAATTCATGAGCTAGTACAAAGTCACTTAGGGAGTGAGTTTAGACGAGGGGAGAAGAGGTCTGAAATCTGAGTTCTGGGGTTCGCCAAAATTTTGGGATGAGGAGGAAACACTGAAGGAGCCTGAGAGGAGAGGCAAGTTAATTAGGAAGAAAACAGGTGAGTGCAGTATCTTGGAAGTCGATGGAATGTATTTCAAGAAGGAGGGAGTGATTAAATGAGTCAGATTCTGCTGATAGGACTGAGAACTGACTGAAATTATTTCTAAGTGTAAAAAAAAAAAAGATTATTTTTCATTTACAATGCGTAGATGAAAATATCAGAGGATAGTTTTGCCAAGAATCCCATAGCTATTCAACAACTGAATTAGTAATTTCAAAAAATGTTAGGTGAAATATAGAAAATGCTTTCTCAGAGAGGGAATTCTGGGAGTAGAATTCAAACTGTCCAGAACAAGGGTATTAGAGAAAAAAGAAAGAGAAGATCTAGACAAAAGTAGGGGAAGAGAAAAGAAGAGGCACAAAGAAATGAAAATAAAGGGCTCTATTTAACAGCCCTTGAAAGAGCCATATGAAAAGATGTTAAATCATACTTATGACAAAGGAAATGCAAATTAAAACTATAGAGAGATACTATTTCTCAACTATTAGATAGGCAAAAATCTAAGTTTGACAACGTAATGTGTTGACAAGGTAGTGAGGAAACAGGCATTCACATTTTGCTAGTGGGAATACAAAAATGGTACAATCCATGGAGAGAGAAATTTGGCAATATCTAGCAAAATTTCATATACGTGCACTTGTCAATCCAGAAATTCCATTTCTAAGAATCTAACCTAAAGATACACTAGCAAAAATACAAAAAGATATATACATAGGGTTGTTCAATGAACACTATTTGTAATAGCAAAAGAGTGGAAACAATCCCAAAGTCCATCAGAATGGTCAAATAAATGAGGATCCACTCACATATTGGAATACTACACAGCTGTAAAAGCAAATGAGAAATATCTCTGTAGAGTGCTATGGCATGATTGCCAGTGAAGAAAAGGCAAGGAGGCAAAGCTGAAGGTTATATACTACCACTTAACCAGAGGGGGGAGGAAGATATGAATATATCTTTATGTTTTAGAAAAATAGAAAAAAAATTTAAAAATAAAATAAAACAAATTAAAATTTTTGTTTTATTTAAACAAACAAAAACTGATTACCTCTAGGGGAAGGAAGAAGTGGGGCAGAAGGAATGGGGCAGATGGAGATCAGACTTCTCTGATTGTACTTTGGTTTATACGAGTGACTTTGTTAAGTATGTAGCAAGACTTAATTTTTTTTAATGTTTCCAAAAGCAAGCCTTAAAAGTTAAAGGCAAAATGAAACAAATGAACATGGCTGTGTAATGACTTGGTTCTGTCTATTTTTATAAATTGCTACTGCTCTTTGAATACCTTGCAGAAATCTAAGTTGCTTCCTTTGCTACTGAGGTAACGCATGTTCTGAAGTTTTATCTTGGAATTTTCCATACCATCTCACATAGCTCACTTTGTTGTTCCTGCCAGGCGACAAATACTGTAACTTGGCCATAGAACATACTTCCTCACCGTTTTGTCCTAGCCTGAGGCATTGCTTGTCCTTTAGGACAAAACTACTCCTATCAGAGCACTGACTTCCCTCCAGAGAGGAGACACTGTGTTATTCCCCTAATCATGCCTTGTCGGTTCTGAAGTTGTGGTCCATCCAGGGCATTTCTGTCCCAGGACCCAGGGATAGGGTAATCATATGCCCCTGAGGGTAGTCGTCCTCCTTGAAATTCAAGAGTTTTCTGGGTCACAGGATTTGGAGCTGCACACAGCTAAATTTGACTCTCACAAGCTGAGGGACCTTGAGCAAAATAATTAACCTCTCTTAGCTTCAGTTGCCTCATTTATGAAATAGGGGGAGGGTGATATTAATCCTATGGGGTCGTTGTGAAATTTAAATAGGGTTGTGTACGTAAAATGCCAGGCATATGCTAGGTGCTGCTTCTCTTCTCCTTGCTCTGCTTCCTTCCTCTTCTTTCCCACCTTCTTTTCATTCAATCTTCCCTCCACCCTTTTCTTCATTAAACAAAATAAATTAGACTAGGAAACTTTTAAGGTTCTTCTCAAACTCTGAGGTCCTTAGAAGTACTGATGAAGTGCAGTGCATTCAGATGGAGGCTTGGCCACTAGAATTAGAAATTCAAAGATAAATGTAGTAGAAATGTGGGTGTAGAGGTCAATGGTGATTTTAAGTGAAGAGGCTTTTAGGGGTTAAAAGCACAGGGGAATGGGTTTCTTGGTGGAAATACTTTAGTCCCAATAATATTATAAATTGTGCAGATTTGTCCAAGGGAAGAGAGGAAGTAGGGAAATAAGGGAAGGACAGAAGGAAAGAGAAAAATTGGAAAGAAAGGAGGAGGTTAACATTTAAAAGTCAGATAACAACAAGTGTGGGTGAAAATATGGAGAAATCTGAGTTTTCATGCACTGCTGTTGGAAATGTAAAATGATTCAGTCACTTTGGAAAACAGCCTGATAATTCTCAAACAATTAAACATAGAGTTATCATATAACCCAATTTCACTCCTAGGTACACATTCAAGAAAATGGAAAACATATGTCCACCACACAAAAACTTGTACATGAATGTTCATAGCAGCATTGTTCATAATAGCCAAAAGGTGGAAACATTTCACATGTTCATCGATGGATGAATGGATAAATGAAATGTAACATATTCATACAATGAAACTTTTTATTTGGCCATAAAAAGGAATAAAGTACTGATACATGCTATAACATGGATGAATCTTGAAAACACTATGCTAAGTGAAAGAAGCCATATATTATATAGTTCCATTTATATGTAAGTCCAGAGCAGGGAAATCTATAGAGACAGAAAGTAGATTAGTAGTGTTTGGGGCTGGGGAATATGGGGAACAAGGAAGATAGGGTGGTAATAACTAAAAGGTACAGAGTTTCTTTTTGAGGTATGAAAATGTTCTAAAATGGAGTGTAGTGGTGATTGCACACCTTTGTGAATATATTAAAAACCACTGAAGTGTACACTTTAAATGAGTGAATTGTATGATGTGTGAAATATACCTCAATAGCCATTAAAAAAATCAATCAATATAATTCACCATATTATCAAATTAAAAAGAAAAACCATATGATTATCTCAATAGAGGCAAAAAATCATTTTATAAAGTTCAACACCCATTTATGATTAAAAACTCAGAAAACTAGGAATAGATGGGAACCATCTCAATCTGATAAAGGGCATTCATAAAAAACATAAGCTAACATCACAGTTAATGGTGAATGTATTCTCCCAAATGTGGGGAACAAGTCCAAGATATCTGCTGTCATCGTGTCTCTTTAACAGTGTTCTGGAGCTCCTAGACAGTGCACTAAAGCAAGGAAGATTGAAGAAGAAGAAACAAAACTGTCTTATTCACAAATGAGCATGTATATAAAAAGTCATAAGGAATCTACAAAAAAAGCTACTAGAACTAATGTGTTCTGGATTCAAAGTCAAATACAAAGCAACATTGGTATCTCTACACACTAGAAACAGACAATTGCAAATAAAAAGTTTTTAAGATGCCATTTGTAATAACATCAAAAAATATTTGGGGGTAAATCTAAGAAATTGAATACAAGAACTGAATATTGAAAACTACTCATTTCGGAGAAAAATTATAGAAGATCTAAATAAATGGAAAGACATACTATGTATATGCATCAAAACACTCGGTTTGGGGCTTCCCTGGTGGCGCAGTGGTTGAGAGTCTGCCTGCCGATGCAGGGGACACGGGTTCGTTCCCTGGTCCGGGAAGATCCCACATGCCGTGGAGCGGCTAGGCCCGTGAGCCATGGCCGCTGAGCCTGCGCGTCCGGAGCCTGTGCTCCGCAACGGGAGAGGCCACAACAGTGAGAGGCCCGCGTACCGCAAAAAAAACCCAATAAAAACCAAAAAACCACTCAGTTTGGTTACAATCTCAGTTCTCTCCAAATCATCTATAGATACAACATAGTCTCAATCACAATCTCAGCAGGTTTGTTTTTTAAATAAAAATTAACAAGCTGATTTTAAAATTTGTAGAAATAAAAGGAACCTAGATTAGCCAATACAATTTTGAGAAAGAACAAAAATGGAGAACTTCACCTGATTTCAAGACTCACTATAAGACAGTGTGGTGGTGATGTAAAGATAGGTATATGGATCAATGGCACAGAACAGAGTCCAGAAATAGACTCATACATAGGGTCAATTCATTTTTGACAAAGGAGAAAAAGATAGTCTTTTTTTTTTTTTTTTTTTTTGCGGTACGCGGGCCTCTCACTGATGTGGCCTCTCCCGTTGCGAGCACAGGCTCCGGACGCGCAGGCTCAGCGGCCATGGCCCACGGGCCCAGCCGCTCCGCGGCACGTGGGATCCTCCCAGACCAGGGCACGAACCCGTGTCCCTTGCATCGGCAGGTGGACTCTCAACAGCTGCGCCACCAGGGAAGACCCAAGATAGTCTTTTTAACAGTGTTGCTGGAATAATAGGATATCCACGTGGAAAAACATAAACTCAATTCTTACCTCATGCCATATGCCATAATTAACTCAGAATGGATCATAGACCTCCATGTAAAAGTTTAAAATGATAAAACTTCGACAAGAAACCTAAGAGAAAATCTTTGTGACTTTTGTTTAGGCAAAGATTTCTTAGATAGGACACAAAGAACGAACCATAAAAGAAAAACATTATAAACTGGAGTTTAACCAAAATTAAAAACTTATGCTCTTTGAAAAACAATGTTTAGAGAATGTAAAGGAAAAACATACACTAGGAGAAAATCTTTGCAAAATATATATCTAATAAAAGGTTGTATCTAAGATATGTAAAGACCTCTTACAACTCAATAATAACAAAACACACAACCTGATAACAAAATGGGCAAAAAATTTGAACAAATACTTCATCAAAGAAGCTATATGATTGAAAAACAGGCATATGAAAAGATGCTTAATATCACTGGTCATCAGGAAAATGTAAAATAAAACCATAATGAGATACCAGTGTATACCACCAGAACAGCTAAAATTTTAAAAACCAGGTCACACCAAATATTGAAGAGGATTTGGGATAACTACAACTCTCATACATTGCTGATGTGAATACAAAATGGTACAACCACTCTGGAAAAGTTTGGCAGTTTCTTGTAAAGTTAAATGCACACCTACCAAAAAAACCAAGCAGTCTCTCTCCTAGGCATTTACTCAAGAGAAATGTAAACATACTTCCAGCATTAATCTGCCGGGGTGCCGTAACAAAATACCATAGACTGAGCGGCTTAAATATTTATTTTCTTACAGCTCTGAAGGCTGGAATTCCAAGATCTAGGTGTCATTAGGATTGGTGTCTGGTGAGAGCTCTCTTCCTGGGCTGCAGATGGCCACTTTCTCACTGCATCATCACATGGCCTCTTTTCTGTGTGTGCATGCCATCATAACAGATGTGACATGTTGATTTTTTTTTACTTTTCTGTTTCATTTGAAAAAAATTTTAATGAGCATATATAATTTTTACCCCCAAAAAATCACCTTAAAAAAACCCCCCAACAAATCCCATCTAATATATCACCTTAAAAAAAAAAAAAAGACAGGGCTTCCCTGGTGGCACAGTGGTTAAGAATCCTCCTGCCAATGCAGGGGACATGGGTTCGAGCCCTGATCCGGGAAGATCCCACATGCCATGAAGCAACTAAGCCCATGAGCCACAACTACTGAGCCTGTGCTCTACAGCCTGTGAACCACAACTACTGAAGCCCGCGCGACTACAGCCCATGCTCAGCAACAAGAGAAGCCACTGCAATGAGAAGCCTACACACTGCAACCAAGAGTAGCCCCCACTTGCCGCAGCTAGAGAAACAGAGAAAGCCTGCACATAGCAACAAAGACCCAACGCAGCCAAAAATAAATAAATAAATTTATTTAAAAAAAAGACAGTGGATTTTCTTCAGCTTTTTAAAACTTTATTGAAGTATAATTGATGACATCACGCTTTTGTTATTCATGAATTAGATTAATTTTAATCCAATTAGCGTTTACTGATGTTCTAGGAATGTAGCAGCAGTGAACGCAGCAAAATCTCTATACTCAAGTTTTCCTTCCCGTATATGGAAGGGAAAGAGGATAGTAATGAGTACTGTGAAAAAAATTAATAATAATAAAGCAAAGGAAAATTTAAATCTGCAGGCAATTCTTTTAAATATCACTATCTCTTCAGTGAGCATTTGCAATATCTGCCTCATCAAATACTCTCTACAACAGAATGAAGTGACAAAGAATGAAGTGCAAAGTAGAAGAGCTGGGTCCTAGTCCTGCCTCAGTCACTCATTAGCTCTGTAAACTTCGACAAGTACTTGACCTTTCTGCGCCTCACTCTCAACAGTAAAATGGAGATCACACCTGTCCCAGAGTGGTGGTGAGGCTCTTACTTAGGATCTTAGTGATGTGGGCACGTTGTATCATTATGTAAACAAAGGCTCTGTCTCCAAATTATCTCTTTAGGCAAAGCTTGTGATTTGAAATTGTAAGTCTCTTTCTCTTTATTCCCTACCACCCCCATTTTCGACTCAAGGTTTTAAAGATTGCTATTAAAAACAAACGTCTTTTAAGATAGCACATTAAGATACTATCACCTAAAATATATTTATTATAAAACAGATTTATTAAAAAATAACTTTTTAACAGTTAGTTATTCAAGTTAGTCTAAGCAGCAGAACTGTGATACCTCAGGGCACAGTGAGATTGGGGTTTGGATATGGTGGCGGAGAATTCTAAGCTGCTCTGAAGATCCTGTGCCCAGACTAAGCCAAATTGAGGGATGGGAGAGTGGTGACAAAGAAACCAGGAGGAAAGTTGTAAAGCAACTGATGATGGGAACCTGAGATAGGGGAAACCTGTAATGCCTGAGGCTCCAAATCCCCACTCTGGATGAAGGCTGCCCCTCAGTCATGTGTTGCAGTTCCTGAGACACACAGAAGGAGGCGCCATTCCTGAATGATTCCTCCTGCTCCAACCCCCCAGTAATCAAGTTCCTAGTGATAGGACTTATCACTTATATTTCATTTTACAGTTTTGTGAGCACTTTCTCATTTGGTCCTTATAACTAGGTGATAATTAGAGGCTGGTTCTATTATCCCCATTTTACAGATGGAAAACTGAGAGTCAGCCATTTTAAGTGAATATTCAATGTCAGACAGGCAGAGCTAGTCTTTCAACTCCTGACCCAGTGCCCTTCCCACTCTGCTGTCTAGAGTAAAGGAGGATTGACAAATATAGCTGAGAAATGGAGTTTTATTTTTTTCATTCTTTTTTTAAAAATTAATTTATTTCATTTATTTTTTTATTTTTGGCTGTGTCGGGTCTTCGTTGCTCTGTGCGGGCTTTCTATAGTCGTGGCGAGCAGGGGCTACTCTTCGTTGTGGTGTGCGGGCTTCTCATTGTGGTGGCTTCTCTTGTTGTGGAGCACAGGCTCTAGGCACACAGGCTTCAGTAGTTGTGGCTCGCGGGCTCTAGAGCGCAGGCTCAGTAGTTGTGGCGCATGGGCTTAGTTGCTGCATGGCATGTGGGCAAATGGATTGTCAAATACAAGAGCTCCTGACAAAGGGAAAGAAGACCCACTCTAGTAGCCAATCTATGCAGAGAATGGCTTTGGGAATAGTGCTGTTCTTAGGAGAGTTGGAGGTCAAGTTGAGCTCACCCCCAGGTTTCAAACATACAGTTAAATTTAGCTTTGTTGGGTTATTCTGTGGTCAGGGCCATGAGTTGAGCTTGGTCAAGGGGAAGGAAGGGTATAAGCAGAAGTGGGTTGGGCACCTGCCACTTTTCCGGCTCAGTGCCTCTCTTCTGTGGACATGAAAACACCCAAAGTAACCCCTCGGTGGCTACCACTTGGGAAGCCTCTAAAATGATTACTCTTGACAAAGGCTGAAAAGGCCTGGTATATTGTCAGAGATCTAGGATGCCTAGGCAGCCTCTGCTTGCGAGGAACCTAGTGTAGAGACACAAAAGTCTCTGAAACAGTGTAAAAGTTTGGCCAGAGAATGTTTTCCCACATCAGTGTATTAGTTTGCAATTGTTACCATAATGCTCTGTAACAACAACACTCATATCTTAGTGACACACAACCAGAAACATTTGTTTTCTTGCTCACAAGTCTACAGGTTGGCTTGGCCCCCTCTGGGTTGAGGCTGCTCCCTGGTCTTCATCATTCCAGGCCCAGTGGCTAACAAGGTCATGGTTGGTGAATGACATAAGCACAAAAGAGCAAGCCAAACCTCACAAGCACCTTTAAAGCCTCTGCTTGTGTCACAGTGTCACTAATACTGCACTGGCCAGAGCAAGTCATGGATGCCAAACAGGGGGATGTACTCTAGCCTAGTGCAAAGTCCTTTAGCAAAGGACGTGGATGTAAAATTCTAAAACATGGAGGGAATGAAGCATTGGGAGCAATGACCCAATGTTACCACAATTAGTAATCTGGCAATAAACATTATTATGAATAATATATAAAAAGTAATAGAACGATAGCTAACATCTACTGAGTCTTATTAAGTGTTGGGCACTTTTGTTAAGTACCTTGCATGTATTAACTCATTTAATCCTCACAACAACCCTATGAGGTAGATACTAATACGATCTGTATTTTACAGACGAAACAACCAAGGCATAGTGGGGTTAAGGAAGAATTAAGATCACACAGTAAACGGCGGAGGAGGGCAATGACAATTATATTAGAAAGGGACACTGTCCATTTCCTCTCTCCCTTTTGTGTCTCTCCTACTCTTCCCTGCCCCTCCCCAACCCTGTCCCTCCTTTTGTGTGTCTTGTCTTGGGAAATGACATCTGGTCACCCAGACCAGAACCCTTGGACCCCTCTCACCTGCTGCCTGCCCCGTGTGTCAGCCTTTAGGTTCTACTGTCTGTACCTTCTTAACTCCTCCCCATCTGCTCCCTCCTCTTCATCCTCTGCCATTGCTTCCACTCACAGTCCTGCCATTTCTTTCCCAAGGGACGCCCTGCTTTTAGTCCTGCACCCTGAGTTTGCTGCCAGAGGGATTTTTGCAAAATGCAGATCTGGCTAGGTCATTGTCCTGCTTAAAAAGTTTCTGTAGGGCTTCCCTGGTGGCGCAGTGGTTGAGAGTCTGCCTGGCGATGCAGGGGACATGGGTTCGTGCCCCTGTCCGGGAAGGTCCAACATGCCGTGGAGCGGCTGGGCCCGTGAGCCACGGCCGCTGAGCCTGCGTGTCCGGAGCCTATGCTCCGCAACGGGAGAGGCCATGACAGTGAGAGGCCCGCGTACCGCAAAAAAAAAAAAAAAAGTTTCTGTATTCCCTGGAGCTTTTAGGATAAAGTTAGCCTAGTATTCCAGGCCTTTCATTTTCTGACACTCTGCCACACTTCAAACCAGCTTCCCACACTACCTGCAGTCCCACGAAGTTTCATGACCTTTTGCCTTTGCGTATGCTGCACCCTCTGCCTGGATCCTCTGCTCCCCTTCTTCACCTCATCAACTCCTGTGTATCTAGAGTCTTACCTTTTGGGAAGGCTTCTCCAGTCTCATCCCTGTGCTGATTAGACATCTTTTCTCTGTGCCTCCAGTAGACCCTGCCATAGTATGTGGCATTTACCAGGCTACAATTCAATATTAGATTCCACTGTCTGCTTCTCCATCATTATATATATAATTCGTGGACCCCCTGCTTCAGAATCACCTGGGAAGTTTGTTGAAAATTCAGGTTCCTGGGACCTATCTTGGTCCCACCAACTCAAAATCTTCACAGGGTAGAGCCCAGAAGTCTGCATTTAGAAATTTCCTGAGAAGATTCTGACTTGTGCCAGGATCCTGACCACACTAGACGAAACAGCGGCCATGCTTTCTTGTACTTCTAGCATCTAGCATAGTGCCTGGCACAAAGTAGGCACACAATGAATGTGCTGCGAATGAATGAGTGAAATGGGCAGCACTGGTCAAGGCAACACAAATAAAAAGCGAATATTCGGCTACTGCGATTCCAGATACCAGCAGATGGCGCTGTGACGACATACATGCTTTTACGCCGGGGAAATTTTGTTTTACAGGAATTCAAGACTAGACTGCTGAGTAATTTAATTTATTTTTTCCTACCCAGTTTGTCTACCATTGTCCCACTTGCATGAATAAATTGCTTTCTGAAGGCATGAAGACTTAGACAAGAAAAACAAGTGGAAAGAGGCTGGTCACAGAAAGCTGAGCAGGTAATGAAAGAGAAGGGAAGGATATTCTAATTACCCCTATTCCATCCTCCTAATGGAAAGCTGCTCCCAGCGAGCGCTAAGTGTTGTGAAATTACCCAAAGCACTCAAAAGAATAAGCCATTTCAGTAAGAGGGTGGAGCCATCCTGTAATTCTGTTAGTCATCCACGTTTCCTTTACAGACTGTCAAATGCCTATGTGACTAACCTTTCAAAGTCGTTTCCCTTGCAATGCAACGTCTGAAAGCCTGAGTCTTCCTCCTGGGCTGAATACTTGATTCTCCCGAGGTGTTGGAAGTGAGCCTCACAGTCTAGAAGCCAGGGGCCCCATAGCCCACTCTTGCTCCCCTTTCCAGCCTCCCCTCTCGACCCCCAGGGGCATCCACGTGCACAGAAGTGATAGGGCTGGTGTGGGGCCCTGGGAAGACTATCAGGCAGGGCCAGAGCTAGAGGCTGAGCTGTTTTCCTCCCAGCACGGAGCTTTCCACCGGAAGCCCTCGGCAGGGAGGGGGGCGGGGTAGGGGCTTCTGCCTGAGGCTCTCCGCAGGGAGGATGGCTGGGGAGGGGCTTCCCAGCGCTCTGCAAAGCGGGGGGAGCAGTAGACACGATGGTAGGCGCAAAGACGGAGAAGCAAAACGCCTGCCCTCAGCGCAGTCTCAGTCTTATTGGGAAGGCACAATTTAAAGGCATCACAGTAATTTCGACACGGTAGGAAGAACTTTCAAGTTCTGAGTGACCCAGCATAAACTAGATGGAAGTGCTTAAAAGGAATGAGAGAAGATACAGTTTCCCTTTCTCTTTCTTCTTCCTCCTTGAACTGTCAAGCTCAAAACTCATTAGGTGGGGAGCTAAGCAAGTTGGGACTTCCTGGCCGGCTCCTGGTCACAGCAGCAGGCGGGAGCATCCTCCCAGATCCCCCACGTGGGTTTGGTTGTCCTCATGATGAGGGGTAGGCCCACAGCCACCTTTGGATGGGGCCAGTGGCCGGGAGGTTGGAGACCACCAAGAAGGAGAGTGTCAGGTGACAGATGTTCTTGTCTTTGTCCAGTGTCCCCTCCCCCAAACCGGGAGGAAGGGCATGTCTGGGCCCAAGGGAGCTGTCCCCTGGAAGCAGGAGAGCCACGTCTGCCCCAGCTGTGGACAGCACCGATGGTCTCTGGCCAGAGTGAGCCCTGGGTGTCAGGGAACATGTTTTACAGATTCTGGGCAGCCTGAGTGGTAAACGCAACAGCACTACCAGTAATCTTTCTCTCCAGGAAGTCCAGGGCCTTGCCCTGGTGGCTGAGTTGAGAGTAAGCAGCTGGGGGCAGGTTCCAGGGGCCACACAACACAACAAGTGATGCATCAAGGGAGGCAGATCTGGCTCATGTTGTCCAGGGAGGGCTGCCTGGAGGAGGGCAGGAGGCCAGCCAGCCGGAGGCCCTATCCACACTGGCCAACGATGCCAGGACTCAGCCTCAGGACGGCCGTGGACCCGTGAGGGGCTGACGTTGGCTCTCTCTGCTCATAGCAGGGAGAGCACATCCTCCAGATCAGAGAGAGGAAGGTAACCTTCCTCCTGATCAACAGGGAATTGTGGAGAGCAATGCTTCCTCCTGGAAGGAATCCTACCCTTGGAAGGTTGGGAGGGAGGAGCTCCCCTTCTGTTGCGCAGCAGTCTAGAGAGGGTGGCCCTGCTGCATGTGGGAGCCTTTGGAGAAATCTCCTTCCCTTAAGCCAGGGGAGGGTTAGGAGCAGGTGCTGCAGGGGAGGCACCTTCCTGCCCTGGAGGCTGTAGAAGAGAAGCTCACCACTCTGTCAAAGCTGCCCTGGGCTGGGTCCCCAGCTGGGATAAGGATCAGCCGCTGGCTGCCCAGAGGATTGGGTTCCGTCTGGGAGAGCTGGGTTTAAGTGATGGGGTCACAGGAGCCTGTTGCCCGGTGGCTGTTACTATTGTGATCCTAGGGCTGGTTCCTCCATCTTCTTAGATGGTTGAGTCGCTGCAACATGGAACTCCTTATTTTAATCCCCAAATCCACTCTTCTTTCACATTCCTCATCTCAGAACTGGTACTACCATCTGCCAAATTGTTTAAACCAGAGAGCTAGACATGATCTTTGATTCAGACCTTCCCTTTCATATCAAATCTGTTAGCAAGTCCTATCATTTCTACTTCTTAATCTCTACTATGACCACTTCCCTCTCTCTCCACTGCCACCACAATAATCCAAACCATTGTCATCTGCTGCCCAGACCATGGGAGGAGCCTCTTTGTTGGTCTCCCCACTTCCTCTTTCAGCAACCCCCTGCCCCCAATCGGTAGACCCTCCCTGTGATTCTTGGGCGCCCTGGTCATTTCCTTCAGAGCATCTGTCACAAGCTGCATGCTTATCTTGTCATGCAGTTTATTGTCTGTCTCCCCCACTAGATGCAGCACCAGGGGGCAGGGAATCTTGTTTGTGAAATGCATCCTTGTATCCTTTCTGCCTAGCACAATGCCTGGCACAGAGTGAATAGTTTTCAAATGAATGACATTAGGTCAAATAGTTTAGATTTTAGTCAATAAACAATGAGGAGCTATCACACAGTTCAGAAAAAGGACCGACAAAACATAAGGACGTGTTGGGGGAATAATGGAGGCAGCTGGATGGACATTAACTTGAATCCTCTTACTAACATGTTTCCCGTTGATGAGGCCTAGTGTGGTGTCAAGATAGAGTTCTAGACAATTTAAAGGAGAGTTCTTTTTTCCCCCAGTTTTATTGAGAAATAATTGACACACATCACTGTACAAGTTTAAGGTGTACAGCATGATAGTTTTATTTACATATGTTGTGAAATTATAACTAAAATAGGTTTGGCTAACACCCATCTTCTAATAAAGATACAATTTAAAAAAGAAGAAAAGAATAAAGGAAATCTTTTTCTTCTTGTGATGAGATAAAGGGAGAATTTCTATCTTTGTGAATATGTAGGGAAGAAAAGAGAGAGGCATTGATGCTGTAAGTCTGGTGAACCAGAAAAATAACATTACTTCATCTCTTAAAAAGAAAAAGGATGGGATTTCCCTGGTGGCACAGTGGTTAAGAATCCGCCTGCCAATGCAGGGGACAGGGGTTCAAACTCTGATCTGGGAAGATCCCACATGCTGAGGAGCAACTAAGCCCGTGCACCACAACTACTGAGCCTGCACTCTAGAGCCCGCGAGCCACAACTACTGAGCCCACGTGCCACAACTACTGAAGCCTGTGCACCTAGAGCCCATGCTCCACAACAAGAGAAGCTATCGCAATGAGAAGCCCGTGCACAGCAACGAAGAGTAGCCCCTGTTCACCGCAACTAGAGAAAGCCCACGTGCAGCAACGAAGACCCAACGCAGCCAAAAATTAATTAATTTTTTAAAAAAAAAAGGAAAAAAAAAGTTTTTTTCCATGACTGGAAAAAAACCTCAGATTTGAGTGGAAGAGTTCAGTTTTTAGATATGTTGAGTTTGAAATGACTATAAGTATTTCTTATGGGCCATTGAAAACAGCCAAACTGGGAAACTTCTTTGACAGTTTAGTCAGCCATGAAGTAGTCATCGGGTTTATTAATTAAGGAATTACAATAAATTATTTAATTCTAGCAGAAAGGAGAGAGTTAAAACTTGAAAATTATGAATCCTGTGTTTAAGGACACAAATAATTTTGTGCCATAATTTTGTTACATAAAACATGACCATTAATAGCCATGCTGTTGTCTCTTGAATGTGGAAAGATTTTATTGTATGTGTACCTGTCACATACGATTTAATCTCTACTTATGTATATTTTTTCATGTTTTCCCGTTTTTTTGATAATGTATAGTATTTTATAAATCAGGAAAAAAGTAGGAAACATTTTTTTAACTAAAAAATAAAGACTCACTATATCTACTTCTGAATGAATATCTTTGGGGTGAGCACTTGCCTTTACACACCAAACATACGTAAATACAGAAGTTACTAAATGTACCCAGAACTCACTGGAGATCTCCCTCCAAGAAGTACGCACATATTGATGTTTCTTGGAATTCCCTACAGCTGGTTTCCCTTCTCCGTTTCCCTTCTCTGGTTTTAGACAGCTTTGGTCCCCAAAATCAATGGGCTGGAATTATGCAATAAGCCCATTGTTCCAGTACTTCTCCCTGAAGGCAAAATTCAGGGATTTGTCCTTTTTTTATTATTCTAGTCCCAGACCTAACTACGAGCTCTTCTACTCTGTGTGGTTTTGATCTCCTAGGGGATTGTCACAGCAAAAGTGCCTTTTATGGGTTTTACTATGGGAGGGCTTCCAATCCTGCAGCTACCAGCTTGGGAAGGTGGCAGTGGGGAGGAGCGGGCAGGGGAAGTGAGTAGAGACTAGTGCATGTCAAATTCAGAGTCCTCCTGATTATTAGACTGAAGAATGGTCCAGAGGTGAGGGACTGGGAAAGAGAATGGTCTGGAAATAATGACATTGAGGAACAGTGCAAATGAGTTATTAATTGCTGCAGTGTTGCAATAACAAAACCCTGGAAACTGTTGTGGATTGTTTAATAAAATGGCCCATCCACACAAAGGAAGTTGTAAAGAGAAATGAGAAATAACTCTATGTATTGCTGTGGAGTGATTTCTAACATATATTTGTCAGTTGAAAACCGACATGAAGAAAATTCCGTGTGATACGGTACTGCTTATCTAAGAAAGCTGAAGGGAGAGGGAATAAAATTATATTTTACAAAATACGGATTAACTAAAAACTTTTAAAAAATCAGTCTTTTATAGGGGGGAGGGAAGGGACAGGGTAGAAAGGATGGAGATAGTAGCTACATTTTTCTATATATACAATGTTTTGTAAATTTTATATAATTGTGAAACAAAGTTAAAAAATTTTTTTAAATCCCTAAAACTTGGAAGCAAAATGAAACAAATAAGCCTAAATCTATATTGAGTAGATGGCACAACTACACAGAACAGAACTATTCAAGACTTTTAAAACACAGTAAATTCACTATACATCCCTCCTGGAGTATACTCTGGGGACAAAAAAATATTGTAAACTCTTTTCTGTAACTGTATTGTTGGTGTTAGTATTGTTGTTCTGAGACTAGTTTAGTGTTTTGTGGGATAAAGCAAATGAGTAATTATGTTGGGGTCCTTGGGAACCAAGTTTTTTTTTGCAGTGGGAGCAAAGAGATACAAATGTAAGAACAATGAAGTTAACTTAAATACGTTGAATCCTGAATTTGAATGGGAAGTGCCACTATGAATTCACAGTATATTTTATCTTAAAAAAGAAAAGGTGTTTCTCTGCTTTGCCTACTGAAAAAGCCTAGAAACAAGGACAAAGTAGCAAAGAGTGCCCAGATTATGGTCTCTGATTCCCACTAAAAGAAGTCAGAGTTTCTTGGGGAAATGGTTGATTCCAGATTAGAGACAGAAAATATACAAGTTGAGGCTGGAACATCATCTCATCCAAGAAAGCAAGGAAGTTATCAGGATACACTTGAATAATGCAAAAATCCTCAGCAACCAAGTTCAAGAGTCACATCTTGGAGAGAGGGGATAATTTGAACATTATTAAGAATATTAACTGCAATGGATTGAAACACATCAAATATGTTTAACTTAATGAGCTCCTAAAGGCTCACACACACCCAAATCCCCAGTGGACTCCTTTGAAGAGCTCATTATTTTGAAAATTGGTAGATAAATGAAAAGGAACAAACACATATCTTACCTTTCCTCTATGAACTGCACCTCAGGTAACCAAATAGTGGATGAGAGTAAGTTTCTCTTTATGGAAATATTTGAGATAATAAATGAAAAATAAATAATTGAACTTGAATATTACCATTTTGCAACCTCTAATGAATTAATGTAAGTAGGCAGTGCTCATCAATGGCTGCCAGCAGGCAAAAAGAAGAGACATCTAGACGTTTCATGCCTTATGACAGAAGTGCACATCCTACCTGTAAAGTATGCCTCCTGTTCCGTAGCCCCCTCCAAATTTGAACCTGAATCTTCTGAGTCGTCCAATATCAGTTACTCCTAGGAGATATTTAGCAACATCTGGAGGTTGTTTTTGGTTGTCACAATTGGGAGAGGGAGTGCTATTGGTGTCCAGTGGTTAGAGGCCAGGATTGCTGCTAAACATTCTACACCACATAAGAGCTACCCACAATGAAGAAATATTTCAATAGTGAGAAATGTCAAAAAATGTCAATAGTGAGAAAACTGAGCCTGAGGAAACCCACTTGAGATCAAAAAATCAATTTATATATAATTATATATACTGTGAACAGAGGAACATGTCAACTGACATCTTAGGGCTGCAATCGACAAAATCCAGACTGTGGGAAACTCTACATGAAAGACAATCAAAATAGTTCCTTCAGCAAAGAAATTGCAAGGAAGAGGAGAGAGAGAGAGAGAGAGAGAGAGAGAGAGAGAAATGAGGAGCCATTAAATTAAGAGATCTATGAAACCAAGCAATTGATACTGATTCAAACAAACTAAACAAATTTTAAAACCTTTGAATAGTGACTGGATATTTGACAATATTAAGAAATTATCCTTTTAGGTGTTGTAAAGGTATTTGTTTATGGTTTTTTTAAGTAGATTTATTTATTTATTTTATTTTTGCCTGTGTTGGGTCTTTGTTGCTGTGTGCAGGCTTTCTCTAGTTGTGGCGAATGGGGGCTACTCTTCGTTGCAATGTGCGGGCTTCTCATTGCAATGGCTTCTCTTGTTGCGGAGCATGGGCTCTAGGCATGCGGGCTTCCATGGTTGTGGTTCACGGGCTCTAGAGCACAGGTTCAGTAGTTGTGACACATGGGCTTAGTTGCTCCATGGCATGTGGGATCTTCCCGGACCAGGGCTCGAACCCATGTCCCCTGCTTTGGCAGGCAGATTCTTAACCACTGTGCCACCAGGGAAGCTCTGGTTATGTTTAAAAGGGGGTATTTATCTTTCAGAGATATGGATCTTTTAGAAATATTTACAGATGAAACGTTATGTTGTCTGGAATTTCCTTAGAAATAATTTAAGATGGATATGGATGGATAGATGTGGGTCTAGATGAAATAAGATTGGTTGTGAATTAATAATTGTTGAATTAGGTAGATAAGTACATGAGGGTTCTTTCTCTGGTATGTTAAAATTGTGCACATTAAAACGTTAAAATATTTTAATCATATATTTTATAAAATGATGGTTATAATAGATGGTAGTTTTTTTTTAATGTCCTTTACTTTAAAATAAAAGGGTGGCATCTTTTTTTGTCAGTGTATTAGCTACCTATTACTGCATAACAAATTATTCCAAAACTTTGCAGGTTCAAACTTTATTATCTCGTATGGTTTCTGAGTGTTAGGAATCTGAGAGCCGTGTAGCTGGGTGATTCTGGGTCAGTATCTGTCACAAGGCAGTAGTCAAGATATTGGCTGGGGCTGCAGTCATCTGAAGGGTTGACTGAGCCTGGATGTTCCTCTTTCAGGATGGTTCACTCACATGGTTGTTGACTGGAGGCCTCAGTTCCTTGTCACATGGTCTGTCTACAGGGTTGCTGGAGTGACCTAATGGCATGGCAACTAGCTTCACTCACAGCGGGAAATCCAAGAGAAAGAACAGGCAGAAGGCTGCAGTGCCTTTTATGACCTAGTCTTAGAAGTCAAACTGTCACTTCTACCATATTTTACTCACTAGAAGTGAGTCAGTGAGTCACTGAGTCCAATCACACTAAAAGGAAGGTTAATTAGGATCTACCTATTGAAGGGAGTATCTGAGAATTTGTGGACATTTTTAAATGACCACAATTGGTCTCCTTTTTCCTTTTAATTTTACAGGTCTGTAACATCCTAAAGTGATAAAACTATAATCTCAGAAACTCTCCTAATATAAAAAAGACTACAGAGTTGGTTTTCAATATATTGAAGGACGGTACCTACCTTTTACTCACGAGGTTAAAGTGCCTTCTTACTTACGATCAGAAGAGTCAATCTAAATGGAACCCTAGTAGTAGATAATAGTAAATTAGTTTTAAAGGTGAAATTATATGTTGAAACAATTTGAAAGGAACATATAAGGATGAAGATTTTCAGTTAAGAAAGTACTGAAGGGTAGGATAAATTCTGAAGGGTAAATTCATTTGCAATATCACTAAAAATGCTCAGTGGGATTACAGGAGAGCAAATATACAGAATTGTTACAAGTAATGAATGAAGCCAGCTCTTAGCTTCTCATCTCTCAGATATCCCCAGGCTCGTCATTATCAGAAACGTTCACAGTAGGCTGGATATAATTCTATAGTTTCCTTTATTGAAAACCCCGTCTTGTGCAAAATGTGTGATATAAGCTAAACAAGGGCACTACTTCCTCTGTACCGCTCAGACATTCATATTGGTCGTATAGCTACTCTCAGATGCCTTGTATTTTCCTTTTTGCATGTCTTTCTTCTCCATCATATCAGGGAATCTCAAAGAGTAGTTCCTGGACCCCATGCAGCATGAGCACCTGGGAATTTTTAAAGACGTATTTCTAGAGCCAATCCCACACCTAACAAATCAGAAAATCTTAGATTGTGGCCCAGGAGTATGCATTTTTAATAAGAGCCCCAGGTGAATTTTTTGTACAATAAAGTCAAGAATCACTAGATTAGGCTGTGAATATCCTGAAAACAGGGTTTGAGTCTTTCTCATCTCTACATTCTTAGACCTTTATCCTGTATCCTTTTACATTTCTTGGCATGGCCAACCTTGGTACTCTAGTAGGTGTTAGATAAATTTTTATGGAATTGAATTGAGTTGGGAAAATATCCACATATTGTGAAATTTTAACTCCACAAAGTCATGAAGAGATTCTAGGTAATGAGACTCTTGGGCTTTGCGTGGGTTTGGTGAAGTTGTCATGTATTGTTTTTGCCTATCTATCATCTGTTACCTCTTGTGATAACAGAACTTTAATTTTCCTTAGGGGAGTCACTCCTCTCTCTTGCTCCATTCTTGTAGTTTGAGAGACACTGATACTACTTTTTGTACAAAGGAGATGAGAATGTGACTCAGATTTGGCCAATCAGAGCACCATACTCCTCCAGACAACCGTGGTCAGTTCAGAAATGAGTATGTGATCCAAGCAGGGCCAGTGAATGCTCTACTCCACGTTTGCTGATGCTGCTGGGAAAGAGGTGGCTTATTCATAGTGGGTTTGCCAAACTGGTAGAACATGAGTCTGGATTTTCTAATGACCATGTTTGTCTCCATCTAATGTACTTTCTGTCTCTATAGATTTGCCTGTTTTGGACACTTAATTTAAATGGAATTACACAAAATGTGTGTGTGTGTATGTGTATAGCTTCTTTCACTTGGCATAATGTTTTCAAGGTTCATCCATGGTGTAGCATGTATTAGTGCTTCATTCCTTTTTATGGTTGAATAATATTCCACGATGGATATACTCTATTTTGTTTATTCATTCATCAGTTAATGGACATTTGGATACCCTTTAACTTTTAATGAATCAATACACTCCTTTTTATGGTTAAGCACTTTTTTTTTTTTTTTGCGGTACGCGGGCCTCTCACTGTTGTGGCCTCTCCCGTTGCGGAGCACAGGCTCCGGACGCGCAGGCTCAGCGGCTATGGCTCACGGGCCCAGCCGCTCCGCGGCATGTGGGATCTTCCCAGACCGGGGCACGAACCCGTGTCCCCTGCATCGGCAGACGGACTCTCAACCACTGCGCCACCAGGGAAGCCCGTTAAGCATTTTTAAGACAGTGAAAGATGTCTTATAGATGGTTCTGAATCAAATATTGGAACATGTGATTTGTTGAGTGATGAGTGTTATTTGATGGAGATAGTGAATAAAATATAGGAACTTAAGACAGGCCTAGAAAATCAGGAATGTATCATTTATGTAACAATGCCACATTTGTGTATTAGGCGTCAATTAACATTTGAAGTTTCATAGTTATAAATCCTAATATTTAATAATTATGATATGATGGCTTCAAGATTGGCAACTTGTGGGACTTCTCTGGCAGTCCAGTGGTTAAGACTCCGTGCTTCTGCTGCAGGGGGCATCGGTTTGATCCCTAGTTGGGGAACTAAGATCCCACATGCCACGTGATGTGGCCAGAAAACAAAAACAAAAACAAACACACAAAAAAAGGATTGGCAGCTGGTGCCTTAAAAATTCTGCTGTGATTGTTTATCACCTGCCGATCATCCACTTCTCTTTCACTCTCACAGTCAATGAAGAGAGTTTATGATTGTGAAACAAGACTGAGGTCCCCCACCCTGCTCCTCTCCCAAAGGCTCTGAAACAAGCACAGAAACTTTTTCAACTTTTATCAGTGTTTTAACTCTTAACAATTATAGAAAAACAGAGGTTAAATATCACAATCAGGGTGTCTCTGAGAATTATAAGCATCTTTAAAAGTGTTAGTTATGGTTGTCCCTAGTCATCATCTAAATATAAATGGGACTCAGGGTGTTGTCTTATAGTTCAATGTCCCAACCTTCTTAGACAGGGGTCCCCAACCCCTGGGCCACGGACTGGCCTGGTCCGTGGCCTGTTAGGAACCCGGACCGCACAGCAGGAGGTGAGCGGCGGGTGAGCGAGCGCAGCTTCACCTGTATTTACAGCCACTCCCCATCACTCGCATTATCACCTGAGCTCCGCCTCCTGTCAGATCAGCGGCCGCATTAGATTCTCATAGGAGCGCGAACCCTACTGTGAACTTCGCTTGCCAGGGATCTAGGTTGCGTGCTCCTTATGAGAATATAATGCCTGATGATCTGAGGTGGAGCTGAGGCTGTGATGCTAGTGCTGGGGAGTGGCTGCAAATACAGATTATCATTAGCAGAGAGGTTTGACTGCACAGAGAGTATAATAAATCAGTTGCTTGCAGACTCATATCAAAACACTATCAGTAAGTGGCAAGTGAAAACAAGCTCAGGGCTCCCACTGATTCTGCATTATGGTGAGTTGTATAATTATTTCATTATATATTACAATGTAATAATAATAGAAATAAAGTGCACAATAAATGTAATGCACTCGAATCATTCCAAAACCACCCTCCACCCCCAGTCCGTGGAAAAATTGTCTTCCACGAAACCAGTCCCTGGTGCTGAAAAGGTTTGGGACCAGTGTTCTTTGATGTTCCCTTGGGAGAGGGGCATCTGTTTGTCATAGAGAGGCTGGACCATATGACTTGTGTTTCTTGAAAGTTGGAAAGTCTATCACCTCCATCAACTCCTCGGTTAACACCTTTCACAAGACGTTTAATCAGGTGTAGGAGAGAGAACACAGACTTTGGAAGCCAGACAGACCTGGGTTTGAAAACCAGTATAGTAATTTTTTTTTTTTTAAAGTCGTAGGACTCTGGTGATGGACAGGGGCCTGAGGGTCTCTAGGTCCACCTGCTCACCTTTTATTTATTTATTTTTTTAAGATGTTGGGGGTAGGAGTTTATTAATTAATTTATTTTTGCTGTGTTGGGTCTTCATTTCTGTGCAAGGGCTTTCTCTAGTTGTGGCAAGCGGGGGCCACTCTTCATCGCGGTGCAGGGGCCTCTCACTATCACGGCCTCTCTTGTTGCGGAGCACAGGCTCCAGATGCGCAGGCTCAGTAGTTGTGGCTCACAGGCCTAGTTGCTCCACGGCATGTGGGATCTTCCCAGACCAGGGCTTGAACCTGTGTCCCCTGCATTAGCAGGCAGATTCTCAACCACTGCACCACCAGGGAAGCCCCAGTGTAGTAATTTTACATAGCTGTGTAACAAATTACCACAAACTCAGTGGCTTGAATGCATACTAATTATCTCACAGTTCCTGTGGGTCAGGAGTTCAGGCATGATTTAGTTGGGTTCTGTGCTTCACAGCCTCACAAAGTTCTCATCAAGGTGTCAGCCAGGACTGGGTTCTCGTCTGGAGGCTCCACTTCTAATAAAACTTCAACTTCTAAAGTAGTGACTTTAACTATTTGGATGTGTAGATTTATGCATTTCATCAAACTTCGGAAGTTTTGCCCACATATTCTTTCTGTCCCTGTCTCTCTCTGCTCTCCTTCTGGGACTCCCATTCTGTGTATGTAAGCGTATGTCTTTTTTTTTTGGCCGTGCTGCATGGCTTGTGGGATCTTAGTTCCCAACCAGGGAATCGAACCTGTACCCCCTGCAGTGTAAGCGTGGAGTCCTAACCACTGGACCACCAGGGAATTCCACCCCCCCTTTTCTTTAAATCTTCTCAAAGTGTGATCCTTAGGCCGGAAGCATCAACATCACCTGGGAAGTTGTTAGAAATGTAAAATCTCAGGCCCTACCCCAGATGTACTGAAGAAACTCTGGGGATGAGGCCTAGCAATATGTGTTTTAACAAGCCCTCCAGGCAGTTTTGATGCATGATAAAGTTTGAGAACCATTGTTTTAGACAGTTTGAGTTTATTGATTTAGGCTAGCCATGTGTGTTTTAATTATAGTCACACTTACTAAACTAGAATTAATTATAGTCACACTTATTAAACACCTACTAAGTGCTAAGCACTGGGCATACAATGATAAGACGATTTCTGCTTTAAGTGATAGGACACAGTCCTCACACTCACTGGATCACAAAGTATTGTTAGGTAGGCTGCCACATAAACAGGTTTCAAGAGGTTATAAGGGGATATATATGGGGGCTTCCCTGGTGGCACAGTGGTTAAGAATCTGCCTGCCAATGCAGGTGACACGGGTTCAAGTCCTGGTCTGGGAAGATCCCACATGCCGCAGAGCAGCTAAGCCCGTGTGCCACAACTACTGAGCCTGCGCTCTAGAGCCTGCAAGCCACAGCTATTGAAGCCCGCGTGCCACAACTACTGAAGCCTGTGCATCGAGCCCCTGCTGTGCAACAAGAGAAGCCAGCACAATGAGAAGCCTGCACAATGCAACAGAGTAGCCCCGGCTCGCCGCAACTAGAGAAAGTCCATGTGCAGCAACAAAGACCCAATGCAGCCAAAAATAAATAAATAATTAATTAATTTAAAAAAGGACGATATATATGCAGAAATGTACTTGTGAATAGTTATTGTGGGAGCTCAAAGGAGGAGCACAGGACACAAACATTCATCCTAAAATTGGAGTGGTGTAAGCATTAGTTCCAGGCTGAGGTGAGAAAAAGCCCACTGAACCATTATCATTTGAATAAAGGAGATGATGAGATAGCAGAGTGGGTAGAAGTGTGATGTTGAGTAACTTTCTTTATGGACTGGGAAGAATCTGTTTCTACTCTGGCCCCCAAATCCACTACTGAGCCAAGCACGATTTTATCATTATTAAAGTGCAAGTATTTGTGGAAGTGATTACAAAGCAAGGTATATGTCATTTATCATTTAGTGTGAAAGAAAAATCTATGAGCAGATTTAAAAAATTGTAATGGATGATTTTGAAAATAAACAAAAGTAGAGAGAACTGTATTATAAACCCCTATGTACTTACAACCCAACTTTTGAAGTAGTTGGTGTGAGGACCAAATGAGATCATGTGTGTAAAGCCTTTAGCATAAAGCCTTAATTTCAGTAGGCTTTCAGTAATGGCTTGTGCACTAGTCAGGGTTCAAATAGAAAAGCAGAACCGGGCTTCCCTGGTGGCGCAGTGGTTGAGAGTCCGCCTGCCGATGCAGGGGACATGGATTCATTCCCCGATCTGGGAAGATCCCACATGCCGCGGAGCGGCTGGGACCGTGAGCCATGGCCGCTGAGCCTGCGTGTCCGGACCCTGTCCTCCACAACGGGAGAGGCTACAACAGTGAGAGGCCCGCGTACCGCAAAAAAAAAAAAAAAAAAAAAAGAAAAGCAGAACCACTCACTAGAGGTTTATTGTAGGGATCTGACCTTATGCTATTGTGAGGGCTGGTTTCACAGTCTGTATGAGGCTGTTGTCTTTGCGCCTGGTGATAGAGCCCAAAGTCAGCAGGATGAGCTGGAACTTGCATCAGTCTCTCACTGACTCCAAGCCTCTGACTCCAGTGATGGGAGTGACCAGCAGAAGATGGTGTCCTTTGTCATGGGGGTAGATACACAGCTGGCCCAGGAAGCGGAGTTGCTAAGTAGGATCAGGTGGAAGCTGGAGGAGCTTTGGGCCTGGCTGCTGCTCCATGCCAACAAGGTAGCTACATGAGCTGCAAGAGAGCCTGGTACCCTGCAGTGACCTTTCAAACATAAAAAATGTGGCTGTGACTTCACGTTTGCCTTTGAAATCTCATGCAAGATGTTTCTTGTGGTTTGCTAACCCAGAATTATGCAGGGAAGGGGATTCGGGGATATGTAGTTTCATTATCTATTACTGTGTAACAAACTACCCCTGAACCCATAGCTTAAAATAGTAACAATCATTTATTTAGCTCAATTTGGGCAGGCCTCAGTGAGGATAGCTTATCTATGCTCCATATGGTGTCAGCTAGGGTGACTCCAAAGACTTGTCAGAGGCTGGCTGGGGACTGGAATCATCTGAAGGCTTCCTCACTCCCATGTCTGGCAGCTGATGCTGTCAGCTGGAACAGCTGGCACTAAATCTTTGTGGTCTCTCTGGCATGGCAGCTTCATGGTAGCCAGACTTCTTATTAGAGGTTCAGGGTTCCAAAGATATGAGATGACAGAGACAGACAGACAGTGACAGAGAGGCAGACAAAGTTTTTATTCTGGTTCTGCCATTTATTAGTGATGTCACTTTAAACAAGTCATTTATTCTCTCTAAACCTCAGTTCTCAAATATTAAAAATCAGAACTTATATTGGAGGTGCCCAGAAGAAGACCCTGAGGCAATAATTTGAGTGAAAGTAGTTTATTTGAGAATTAATCCCACGAAATATCAGAAGGGAGCTAGGAAGGATACGGGGAAGGGAAGGAAGCCAGTAAAAGGTACTTAAGCAAGTAACCCCTGTAGGCCAGCGCTCACCAACATTTTTGGCACCAGGGACCGGTTTCGTGGAAGACAATTTTTCCACGGGAGATGGTGGGGGCGGGATGGTGCAGGCGGTAATGCAAGCGACGCGGAGCGGCAGATGAAGCTTTGCTTGCTCGCCTGCCGCTCACCTCCTGCTGTGCGGCCCTGTTAGTAATGGGTCTCGGACCGCTACCGGCGTTGGGGACCCCTGCTGTAGGCAACTGAAGATTAAAATCTCTGAAGGTCCCTGGGGAAACGCTGTAGAATCTATGTCTCAGAGCTATCTCACTCAAAGTTTAAGGGCGCTGGGATATTTATACATCAACTCCCATCAGCCATTGGTTGAGGACTCTGGGGGAGGGGGGGCGGGGCATTAATTCCCCAGCACCTTTGCCCTGCTGAGTTCCATACAGGTGGGAAAAACCCTCAGACAAAGAGATCTAGGTGCTGTTGGAGGATAATTAAGCACGTTTGCACTGAAAATAGTAAGAGCTGAAGGGATATGAACAGGGCACAGACAGGGGTTGCTACAGAAGATATTAGTTGTTTTTTAAGGTTGTTGAGTAATTAAGATGAGATGATATACAAAACATACACTCCTGGTGTGATGGTTCTTTTCCTTGCTTTGGCATCCTCCACAGCAGGATTCAAGGGAGGCCCTCAGAGGTCCTGGAGTTTTCAATACTGTCAACTTCCTAAAAGAAGTCTCAAGAAATGGCAATAATGTGCATGGATTACCCACCTCCCTCAATGAACTTCAGGGCTGATTCTGTTAAACTCAACATACACCTCTAATAACCTGTCACCCTATAGGAGTTCAGACCTTCCAGTGGTTCCTCATAACTGAGTCTTACCCACGTAACGCTAGCCACCTTCTTTAATCTTACTCAAGCTCTGACCCCTTCCAGAACCCACTCTTCCCCCATGTGTTCTGGAACTCATAATCTGGCGACATTGTCCAAGAATCGCTACAAACCAACCGTATTATGGTATTGGACTCCCAAGTTTGTAATCATTTTATAGATAACTGCGTTATCTTTGAAGGTTGTTGAGCAGAGGAGTGACATAATCCAATCTTTGGGAAGCTTTTGGTGTGCAAGATTAGAAGAGGATGGGAAAGAGGGAAGACCTGTGTGTGTGTGTGTGTGTGTGTGTGTGTGTGTGTAATTTATTACAACTATCCATTTTGAGGCATGCAAAATGGGAGGACCTGACTTGGCAAAAAGCACTGTGGCTGTAAAGGGAAGCCACTGATGTGAAAAGGGCAAAGCTTGGTGTCTCATAAGTAATGGCCTGGTGTCGGAAGACTTTGGTTCCTGTGCATGCTGCCACTGCCAGCCTTGCAATGTTCCTCGAGTCTTTCCCCAAGTGTAGGGCGGGAATGGCACTACCTCTCAGGATTACAGCGGGCGCGAGGGCATAGGGCCGGCTGCGCGCTCAGCACGGTGTCTGAAACAGGGTAAAGCGCGCCAATCCTGTTTTCTCTTCTATTAAGAAAAAGGCGGGGGAGCTAATAGCATACACATCCCAGAGGTTGCCGTAAGTAGTGTGGCTAAGTACCGGGCATGTAGGAGAGACTCAAACCCAGTCCACCGCCTCCCCTTGCCCCCACGCGGGGAAAGACCCCGCGGAAACTGGTGGGGAAGGCGTGCTCCATCGCCTCCGCTCCCAGGCCGCTCCCCCGTCCCGCGCTCCTCCAGCCAAGCGCTGTTGCCGGGGTCCGGGCACCGCCCAGCTCCAGCGCAGGCCAATGGTAGCGTGGCCCAGGCACCGCCTAGCCCCAGTGTAGGCCTATAGCGGTGCGCCCCGGGCACCGCCCTGATCCTGCACCAGCCAATAGCGGAGTGGCCCGGTGCGGGGTCCGCCCCCAGCCGGGCCGGGAGGCGGAGAGGCGGTCACCGGCTCCGCCCCACTCCCCTCTGACCCGGTGTACCGTCTCTCTCCCTTCCTGTTCCAAACCACGTGGACGCGCCTGGGGCTGCGGGGCTGCGGGAGGGAGCCCGGGCCGCCACTGCCGCTGTCGCCGTCGCCGCCGTCGTCGCGATACCCGCGCCCGTCCAAAGTCGCCTCGCCCCGGCCGCCCGCGCCGTTGCAGAGGGCGTGCACATGGCGACCCAGGCGCACTCCCTCAGCTACGCGGGCTGCAACTTCTTGCGCCAGCGTCTGGTCCTGTCTACTCTGAGCGGGCGCCCTGTCAAAATCCGAAAGATTCGGGCCAGAGACGACAACCCCGGCCTCCGAGGTAACTCCGGGCCGGGCAGCGCGCAGCGTGGGCGTGGGGCGCGAAGGGAGACCTAGCTGATGCCCTGGGGGCCGGCGCACAAGGAGCCTCCGGGGCGGCGTTGGGGAGGGCTCATTGCGTGTCGCCCCCACACCCGAACGAACGCGCAGGAGGCTGTGTGGGAGGCGGGGCCGCGCACCAGGGGCTGAGCTCTTATGCGCTCGGCGCTCGGCGTCTCCCGGGAGCTGGTAGTAAACAGCTACACGTTTTTCAGCCTTACGTGTTGCAACATATCCCAGACATCGCCCCCTCGCTTGTCTTGAGTCCCTCTTGCTCTCGCTGTAAACCTCGCAATGGAGAAAAACAGTTTGTTGGACCGAAATGTGGTGAATCGGCAGATGTAAAGATGGAAAGAAATTTGGAGAGAAAAGTACCACTGGTTGGTTTTGTCCCGTCCCAAAACAGGTCTCAGAAGCAGCTGCCCCCTTGGACACCACCGGCTGTCCCTGTCGTCATGAGTTCTCGGCAGCCCCCACACATCTTCTTGGGTGTGGATTAAAGAATCTTTTAAAATTATGTGTTTTTTTTTCAGCAGTGGCTGTGATTGATTTGTGCAGGACAGGAGCTTTGAGATAAAATTTTAACAATCATGGGCCTAATTGCCTGGACTTTAGTAAAGGATTGGTGACAAGTGCTAAACTATAGGCTTCCAAGCTCTCTTTTTGCCCTGCGAAGGTGGATAGATGAAAAATAAGGCCCCATTTAAACCTATATGAAGTTGAATTGTCTCCGAGTTTCAACTGGCCCCCTGAAATGACTCATATATTTAAAAGCTTCTGTCTGGTTATCCCAAATTGGGAAAATCAGTTCAACAAAAAAAAGGAAAAACCTATCTGCAAATTGAAGGAGGAGAGGGTTTGTGGTTGGTCCTCAAAGCTTTCTGGGCCCTGTTGATGTGTTTAATTTTGCACTGGCTCCTGTACAAGGTGGCCAGCCTATTTCATCATCAGTCTGAATGCACCTTCTGGATGGTTACATTTCTGCTTCTCTTGAATGGTGATTGGTTGCACATAAGCGGAAAATGCCATGTCATTGATGGAGATAGAAGATTAGGAAGGAAAGAATCAGATGAACCTCTGTACCATGGAGAGGAAACAAGTGACAGTAACAAAGGCTTGTGTTGGTGCATGATTGTTACTGCCCTCACTGTACTGCTCAAAAACACTGAAGAAGTTGAGGGACCCCTAGCATGGTTTATGCCAGGTGCTCTTCCTCTCAACATTCCTTGCCTTTATTTTGAGTCTGGCCCTTGGGCAAAGCAATTGCTTGACTGCTCTACTCTCTGGCCTTCCCAGCCAACTCTCCCCTTCACCCCTAAGTTAGCCTAGAGAACTCACCACTAGCTGGTTGTGGTAAGAAGACAGGCTTCTACTTCTGTGGAACACTGGGAATAGCTTTTTTTAAAAAAGAGAAATAGAAGTACTTTAGCCTGGAGACCTGCAATTTCTAATGGAAATATAGTGCCCATAAGATACAATTTAGTGATGTTTCCCTTTCTCCCCCGTGCACTGTTCATGAGCATCTCTTCACTGCCACACACATGAACGGGGCTTGGCCACTTGGCATTTTCCTGAAAAGATACCAGACTCTGGTACCTGGGGAAGGTAGTACTGGTTGGCACATGTGCTGGTATTTTATGAGGAATACTGTGTATAGCCTTATTTGCCTTACCATATTAATATACTGGGGGAAAAAAGAGACTCCTAATTTAGACTTCCTTGGCTGGATTCAAGGCCTCAGGAACACTATAGACATTTGCTTAATTTCTAAAGAGGGAACTGAGGTGTACGTATATACAGGCGTTCATAGACATATATATGTCTTTGTATACATACCCAAGTGTAAGTATAAGTGTATATACATGCACACATATACATAAATACATGTAGCCCCTGACACATGATATGTGATCATAGTCAAACGAGTCTGTGGTAGCTTGATTGGACATGTAGCCAACGGACTGTCTTATCTGTCATATTCCTTTCTGACTCTTCCTGACTCAGATTCTGAGAGTTGGAAAAAACTCAGCATTTGCAATAAAATCTTCAGCTCAAGTGCAAGAATTATATCTCCTGAAGGTGCTTGCTTAAATATCCCCTCTGGTGTGAGCTTTGGAGGGTGGGGGTGGTACCTCTGGAACAGTCATTCAGAAAAGGTTTATTGAGCCCCAGTATGTGCAAGGCTTTGTAGAGTTGTAAATGCGAGAAGCTAGTTGCCGCACTCTCGAGGAGCTTTCTAAGGAAGAGCTGAGAGAGTAGCCTGAGTACTTTGAAGTAGGAAGTGGTAAAGGGGCTCAGCAGAGTTAGAGCAGAGGCTTCCCCTGAGGTTATGAAGGAAAGCTCTGTGGATTTTCTGATCTGAACGGATAGGATTGAGATGGTGGCTGCAGGAATCATTGTTGGTGAAAGAAACAGCTTTTAAGTCAAAAAGTTCTTCATTTTCTTTATTATGTGGAGGTAAAATCTTCATTTGTTATGGTCATAGTAGCTTGGGAGTTAAGAGCTTGAGCTCAGTTAGATCTCAGTTTGAGATGGGGTTCTGCTTTTGCTATTAGCTGTTGGACCTCCTGAGCCTCAGTTTTTTCATCTGTAAAGTGGGGCCAATACTACTGACTTCAGAGGGTTATTGTGACGATTAAACAATATTTGAAAGTGTACTCAACAGTGCCTAGCGTGTAGGAAGAATAGATGTGAGCTGATGTTATTATTATGTAACTTCGGTCCACTGGTATAGTTCTATTCTCTGATATTTGAAATCTTTTCCTGCTTCTATATGGAAACTTTTCAAATATTTAAAGAGAATTATGTCTTTTCTGTTTTCTTTTCAGTCTAAAGGTTTCCTTTTAGGTGATGGCTTCCAGATATTTGTGTGTTATATGTATAATGTAGTGGTTCTTAACCAGGGGCAGTTTTGTTCCCCAGGGGATATTTGGCAGTGTTTGGAGACATTTTTGGTTGTCACAACTGGGAGGCTGCTCCTGGCACCTAGTGGGTGGAGCCCAGGGATGCCACTAAACATCCTACAGTGCACTGGACAGCTCCCCACACAAAGAAGTATTCTGTCCAAAATATCAGTGCTGATGTTGAAAAACCCTGGTCTACTAGACTTAATTATTAACCTTTTTCTTTTCCTTGTATCCCTAATGGTTGGGAATAGCAGCATGAGATACTAAGAAAACTGCATAAAGATTCAGAAGGGGATGAGACACAGATCAGACTCTGTGACTTCTGACAGATTTGTTAATCTCTTAAATAAAACTGCTTACTTTGAAAGAGGAATTGTAAAGAATGAGAAGAATTTGAATCCCAAAGAAAGATGATCCTGGAATGGTTTTTATTAATTATGCAGCCACATGTGTAATTTTTACTTCACTCTTGAGGAACATGAAGGATTATATCATTAGACTCTTTCCATCAGTGAGGACGAAATAAAATTTTTTTTGTTGCTGTTTTACTGAAGGTAAAAAAGGCAAGACATAGTTAAGTAAGATAGCTGGTGAAGTTGAATATCCAGTCAGTGACAGAGCCGGAAACAGACGGCAGCCAGCTCCAGCCTGGAAGGCCTGTTCTCCCATTTGACTGCTTGGTGGACTTGAGTGTTCCTCAGATTATAAAGCAGCTGTCCAAAGTGCTTCTGTTTCTGGGTTTCATGAGGGCTGTATCTTGCAGGGTTCAGTTGAGTTAACATTTTCTGGATAAGGTGAAGTACATATGGAAAGAATTCCACAAGAATGATAATTTTTTAAAGTGGGAATACAGAAATGATGGACTTGGGCAAGAGCCCTGGTTTAGCAGTTAGGACACGGGACTGCTGCTACCCAAGTCCCTGAGTAGGTCACATGACTAAGCCTCGCTGTGAAACTGGAGAGAGGAGTTATTTGGTCTTAAGCAGATGAGATTCTGAAAAAGGAGGGGTAAGTGGAATTTTAATGAAAAGAATCCTTTAAAATATACCGAGGAAACATACCACATAGAGATCCTTAAAGGTAAAATATCTTTTGGCAAACTGATATATTGTTTTGGGGATAAATCTGGCTGTTCATAAATTGGATCTTCTAAAAGGAGGATTGTAAGGGAAAACTATTTTTATCCTCTACTTTCAATACTTCTGACACCAGATGTGTGGGGTTTTCTCACCACACCAAGTAATTCTCCAATTCTCAGTGGATGTTCACTGGTGTCCTACAAATTTAACTCAATTCTGACACTGTCTCGGTGGTGATAGCATCAAATCCCACAGGTTAAGGGCTCAATCCCACAAGACTGCCCTCCACCCCCTCAGGTGCCAGTCACAAGTCCCAGTCGTAAGTCCAGGTCACTCATACCTCTGGTTTCCCAGACCGCCTCCTGGGATCTGATATTTTGCTAAAATTATGTCTCATGAAGCTCAGGGAAACATTTACTTACATTTACCAGTTTACAATAAAGGATATTATAAAAGATACAGATGAACAGCCAGATGAAGAGGTACATAGGGCCAGGTCCAGAAGAGTCCTGAAATAGGAGCTTCTGTTATTGTGGAACGGGGTTTTATTACTCTCCCAGAATGTGGATTTTTTTTTTTTTTTTAACCAATCTGGAAGTTCTCTCCTTGTTCGAGAGTTTTTATAGGGCTTAATCTCTAGGCACACCTTGACACCCCCACCCCCACCCCCGCAGAAGTCAGTGAGTAGGACTGAAAGTTCTAATCCTCTAATCATTTGGTTTTTCTGGTGATTGGCCCCATCCTGAGGCTGTCTAGGGGCTCCACCCTAAGTCAACTCATAGCATAAAGTCAGGTGTGCTCAAAAGGGCCTCTGTGTATGAATAACTTAAAAGAGACTCCTGTGGCTCTGGAACTTTCAGGGGTTTTAGGAGCTCTTGCCAGGAACAAAGACCAAATACATTTCTTGTTATACCACAAGGATGCACCTATACTTTATTTCAGTATTGTTTGGGACTCAAAGTTGTTGATAACTAGAATTGGGGGAGGCCTGACGACTATACTAATGATAAGTGGAGATTTTATATTCCTACCAGCAATGTAGGCATGATTCAGTTTCTCTGCATTCTTGCCAGCATTTGGTGTTGTCACTATTTTTAATTTTAGCCATTCTGATTAGTGTGTACTGACGTCTTCTCGTTTAATTTGCATATTCCTGATGGCTAATGATATTAAACAACTTTTCATGTCTTTTGCCATTTTCTAGTAAGATTGTTTTCTTTTTCTGTTAGGTTTTGAGAGTTCTTTACATATTCTAGTCCTTTGTCAAATATGTGGTTTCCTAGTATTTTATCCCACTCTATGGCTTGTCTTTTTATTCTCTTAACATGGTCTTTTGTAGAGGGAAAGTTTTAATGAAATATAATTTATCAAAGTTTTCTTTTATTGCTTGTGCTTTTGGTGTTAAGAACTGTTTGCCTAGCCCTAGATCCTGAAGGTTTTCTTTTTTTTCCTAAAAGTTTTATAGTTTTACATTTTATATTTAAGTTAATTTTTTTTGTATGAGGTTTAAAACTTAGGTCGATGTTCATTTTTTTTGCCTATGGATGTCCAACTGCTCTAGCACCCTTTGTGGAAATGGCTATCTTTCTTCCATTTAATCACTTTTGCACCTTTGTAAAAAACCAGTTGGGCATACTGTGTGGGTCTCTTTCTGGATTCTCTGTTCTGTTCCACTGATCTATATGTCTATCCCTTTGTCAGTACCACAACTGTCTTTTTTTTTTTTTTCTTCATTTTTTTTTTTTTTTTTTTTTTTTGCGGTACGCGGGCCTCTCACTGTTGTGGCCTCTCCCGTTGCGAAGCACAGGCTCCGGACGCTGTCTTGATTACTATATGTATATAATAAATTTTGAATTTGGGTAGGCTGATCCCTCCAACTTTATTCTTATTTTTCATGATTGTTTTAGCTATTCTAGTTCCTTTGCCTTTTCATATAAAGTTTAGAATAATCTTGTCTTCATCTATACAAAAAAATCTTGTTAGGATTTGACAGGAGCTGTGTTAAACCTATATGATAACTTAGGGAGAGTTACCATCTTTACTGTATTTGAGTCTTCCAATTCATAAACATAGTATATCTCTCCATTTATTTAGATCTTTGTTTTCTTTCATCAGCATTGTGTAGTTTTTAGCATATAAGTCCTGTACATGTTTTGTTCATTTACACCTAAATGTCTCACTTTTTTGAGCAATTTTAAAGGGTATCTAATTTTAAATTTTGGTCTCCATGTGTTTATTGGTAGTATATAGAAATACAATTCATTTTTTTTGGATGTTTGTCTTGTGTCCTGCAACCTTGCTGAATTTACTTACAAGTTCATTTTTTGGGGGGCTGCATTGGGTCTTTGTTGCTGCGTGCAGGCTTTCTGTAGTTGTGGCGAGCAGGGGATACTCTTTGTTGCAGTGTGCAGGCTTCTCATTGTGGTGGCTTCTCTTGTTGTGGAGCGTGGGCTCTAGGAGTGCAGGCTTCAGTAGTTGTAGCGCATGGGCTCAGTAGTTGTGGCACACGGGCTTAGTTGCTCCATGGCATGTGGGATCTTCCTGGACCAGGGATCAAACCTGTGTCCCCTGCATTGGCAAGCAGATTCTCAACCACTGTGCCACCAGGGAAGTCCCCTACTTAAAAGTTCTAAGTGTGTGTTTTTGCTGTTGTTGTTGTTAGATTCTTTGGGATTTTTTTATGTAAACAGTCATGTCATCTGCAAATAGGAACAGTTTTATTTCTTCTTCTCTGAACTTTATGCCTTTTATTTCCCCCTTATTGCAGTGGGTAGGACTTCTAGGACTATGTTAAATAAATGTAATGAGGGCAAGCTTCCTTACCTTGTTCCCTATCCTAAGGAGAAAGTGTCCACTGTTTTGCCACAAAGTATAATGTTAGCTGTATATTTTTTTCGATGTTTTTTTATCAAGTTGAAATTCTCTTCTATTCCTATTTTTCTAAGATTTGTGTGTGTCTGTGTGTGTGTGTGTGTGTATGTGAATGAGTGCTGTATTTTGTCAAATGCTTTTTCTGCGCCAATTGATATGATCATGTGATTGTTCTTCTTTAGTCTGTTAATATGGTATATTGCATGGATTGATTTTCAAATATTGAAGCAGCCTTGCATTCCTGGAATAAACCCCACTTGTTCATGGTGTGTAATTCTTTTTCTATATTGCTGGATTTTATTTGCTAACATTTTGTTAAAGATTTTTGGGTATATATTCATAAGTTATACTGATTTGTAGTTTTCTGTTTTGTACTGTCTTTGTCTGGTTTTGGTATTTTAAACTATAATAATACTAGCTTCAAATGAATTGGAAACAGTTTCCTTTTGGTCTTCTAAAAGAGATTGTGTAGAATTGATTTTAGTGCTTTAAACATTTGGTAGAATTCTCCAATGAAACTATAAAGGCCTAGAGATATCTTTTTGGGGAGTTTTAAAAAATATGCTTTCAATTTCCTGAATGGTGATAGGGCTATTTAAATTATCCATTTCATTTGATGAGTTGTGGTAGTTTGTGTTTTTTGGAGAAGTGGTTCATTTCATCTAAATTGTTTTATATATGTAGAGTTCATAGTATTCCCTTATTATCCTTTTGATGTCTGCAGGATCTGTAGTGATATTCCCTGTTTCCTCATGTTGATTTGTGTCTTTTTTTTTTTCAGTCTTGCTAGAGGTTTGTCATGTTATTTATCTTTTTAAAGAGCCATCTGTTTCACTGATTTTTCTCTATTTTTCTGTTTTCAATTTCATCTGTTTCTGCTATTTTTATTATTTCCTTCACTTCCTTTGGATTTATTTTGTACTTTTTCTAAGTTGAGTGAGACAGATTATTGGAAACCTTTTCTCTTTTCTAATGTAGGCATTTAGTGCAATAAACTTCCCTCTCAAGACTGGTTTAGCTGTCTCCCACAAATTTTAATATGTCATGTTTTAATTTTCATTCAGTTCAGTGTGTTTTTTCTTGCCTTTAAGACTTCCTCTTTGAGGGCTTCCCTGGTGGCGCAGTGGTTGAGAGTCCACCTGCCGATGCAGGGGACATGGGTTCGTGCCCCGGTCCGGGAAGATCCCACATGCCGTGGAGCGGCTGGGCCCGTGAGCCATGGCCGCTGAGCCTGCGCGTCTGGAGCCTGTGCTCCACAATGGGAGAGGCCACAACAGTGAGAGGCCCGCGTACCACAAAAAAAAAAAAAAAAAAAGACTTCCTCTTTGATCCATGGATTATTTATAAGTGTGTTGTTTAACTTCCAAGTGTGGGTATATTTTCCAGTTACCATTTTGTTATTGATTTCAGTTTGATTTCATTATGTTTGGAGAACATGCTCTGTATTCATTTCAATTACTTTAAATTTGTTGATATTTTTTAATGGCCCAAGATTTGGTCTATCTTCATGTATGTTCCATAGGCTCTTGGAAAGAATGTATATTCTGCTGTTGTGAGTTGGGTGTTCTATAAATGTTGATTGGATTCTGTTGGTTGATGGCATTGTTGAGTTCTCCTTTCAGTTTGAACAGTTTTAGTTTTATATATTTTGCACCTTCGTTGTTTGGTGCATTTAGGCTTGCTGTGTCTTCTTGGTGGATTGGCCCTTTTATTATTGTGTAATGTCCTGCTGCATCTTTAGTAATTTCCTGAGGTGGAGGAAATACTCTAGTGCTTTAGGGTTAGAGAAAGGTTAGGTTAGAGAAAGGAAAGGACTAGAACTGAAGATATTGGATACAAATAGGAAACTTGAAGGTGGTAAAAACAGCATAAATCAGAGAAATAAGTTGCCCTTTGTTGAGTTCACTTCTTTTACAGGTTTTTACATAAGCAAAATAAAATATCTAGGAAAATTTGAAGGTATGGGGCAAAAAAGTAACCTTCAGTGATGGTTATTATACGTAAAGCAGCAGTAAAAAAAATTTTTGTGCAGTAGTCTAGCATATTTCTATTTCTGTGGGATAGAGTTCTAGATGTGGAATTGGCAGGTCAAAAATTATGCTTTAAAATAAAAAATGGGAATGTGGGGTCAAATCAAAGTGTGTGAAATCCTTTTGCTTAATTGGTAAGATAGCCTCTCCCTCAATTGTTATTTCTTCCTTGTAGTGACACTGTGTTTTTTTGAGGTATATTTAATCACATTTCTAATATCATGGTAAATTTGAGAGATGATTGGGTTTCTTTGCTTTTCTCATATTTTAAAAGATGTTATTACTTTGAACTTGATTTTTTAAAATAAACTTATCAAATTATACTACACATTAAGAAAAGTGCACAAGCTTAATGAATTGATGAATTATGACTAAGTGGATATACCCAGGTAGCCATTATGCATGTCAAGAAATAAAACAAGACCAGCAACCCACAAAACCCCTCTCATGCTTGCTTCCAGTCACACCATTTCCTCCCATCCCCAGCATAAACATTAAATTGACTTTTTACACCATAGATTAGGTTCCTAAAATATTAACCATGGTTTATATAGGTGGAGTCATAGAGTACGTATTTTGTGTGTGTCTGGCTTTAATTCTGTATTGTTTCTGTGAGATGCATCTTTGTTGTCGCAGCGATAGTTTGTGGATTTACATTGCTCTGTCATGATACTACATTTTATTAATACGTCACAATTTATGTACTCTATGTTTTTTTTTTCTTTGTTTGTTTTTTTGCGGTATGTGGGCCTCTCACTGTTGCGGCCTCTCCCGCTGCGGAGCACAGGCTCCAGACACGCAGGCTCAGCAGCCATGGCCGACGGGCCCAGCGGCTCCGCGGCATGTGGGACCCTCCCGGACCAGGGCACGAACCCTTGTCCCCCGCATCGGCAGGCAGACTCCCAACCACTGCATCACCAGGGAAGCTCCTCTACCTATGTTTAAATAACTTCATCAGTGCTCTTTTCTGTTTATTACTTGATAAATTTTCGCATTCCCTTTGTTTTGGGTTTATCTTTTTGTGTCTGTTTTAAAATTTGTTTTATCGGTTTTGATTTGTTATCTTTTTACATAACCATCCATTTTAATTCCAAATGTGTCAGTAAATAATAGAGAATAGTCTACCATTAAAGCTTTCAATCTTTTGTATTAATTATATTTTTTATTTTATTAATTCACATTTTCTTTCCTTTTACAAATGAATGAGGATATTGATTTGTGTTGTATTTTTTTCAATGAAATAGCTTTTTTTCTGCTATGTTTTCCATTTTGTTTATCTCTTCTTTTGAGATTATTATTGTCATTTATTTTTTAGCTTGAAATTTTGTTCCATTTCTAAAATCTCAGTTCATTGTTCTCTTGCTTTTCTTTTTCTTAATTACTAAAGTGTTTACAGTGGTAAGTTTTTCTTTTGTAGACCCCCATATATTTTGATAAAATTGATATGTCTCTTTAATATATTTTTCTTGACCTATTCATAATTTAGGAAAGATGTTATGTAAATATTTCTTTAAGTTAAAATATAATTTATTATCTATCACATTATGCATAATTACATAAAATACGTAAATTTTTTATATGTACCTTATTTTCAAGTGACCAGACATCTTTTAATTTATTCTGAGACTTGGGTATATGTAATTTCTACCTTTTTGGATTTAATGATGAAAATAATGACTCCTAATTTCACGTGGTAATAGTTTGCTGTCTTACCTTTTAGTTATCTCTAACGAAATTGAAGTCACACTGTATATATCGCTTAAAATTTTTTTCCTTAATATAGTGTGAACATTTCCCTATGTAATTAAGCAGTTTAAAAAAATAATGGCTATATTGTATTATAAATATCTTTCATAGGCTATTTAATGAGAGCATTGTTTATTGGCTCTTTAAATTGTTATAATACCTTTATTTGTATTTTTCAATTTAATTTTTATGTATTTTTTTAAAATGCGTACACATGACATGAAATTCAAAGGGAACAAAATGGTTTACAAAGTCTGTCTCTGTTTGTCTGTCTGTCTCTTTCCCAATCTTCTTTCCCTGTGAAGCAAACAGTGTCGTTGGTTTGTTGTATTTCTCTTCAGGGCTGTTTTTCCCATAAATAAGCAAGTACACACTTTTTCCTTTCGCAAAGACCATCTGCATCTTACTTTTTTTCCACTCAGTATACTATGGAGATGTTTCATATCAGTATATTAAAAAATCCTTATTAATTTGATAGCAGCAGAGTGTTCTGGTATGTAGATGTGTCATAATTTATTTAAGCAGACTAATATTTCTAGAATTTGAGTTGCGTTACAATACTTTTAAGTGAAACTGCTTATTGAGATTTTTTTTTAAAAAAAATCCTTGTTTTTAAAGTATAGATCTTGTTATAAAGTATAGATCTTTAGATTGTATTCCTTCTCTTGTTCCCCTTCTTGGAGACATGGTTTTGCCTTTCTTAGTGAGGAATGGGTCGGGTTGATGACCACCACTAAGTCTTCTAGAAGTTACCAGCCCCTTTAAAGAAATGATGCGTTCACTTCTTTGGGGGCTAGGGAAGCGGGGAGGGCAGTAGGTATGGGAGTTAGTATTTTAAAAAATCCCGAAACTGATGGTCCTGATAGTACAGATTTGTTTAAAATATGAAATACAATAACACAAAAAATTCATAAGACATAAAACTAGTCTTGTAGGATTTTAAAATGAACATCTGTGTGATCCCATCCAGGTCAAGAAATAGAACATTGTGCACACCTGTGTGCCTCTTTCATTCACCACTCCCTTCCATGCCCCTAATGGTAGCCAGTCTCCTGACCATTATGGTCTTCATGTTGATTCTCTTTCTAGCTGTGTAACCTAATTATGTATTCCTAAACCATCCAGTAAAATTGTGCCTGTGCTTATTTTGGGGATTTTTCTCCCTAATGTTGTTAGATATCTGACGTTCTGTACTCTTAGGAGCAGTCTTGAAGAAGTGAAGGGGCAAGGAATCCTATACATCTTGTCTTAATGAAGTTAGACACTTCAGTCTGACTATTATTAGGTGAACTTGAGATCTTTTTCATACCAGGTGATGCAGCTATATCTTCACTGTTACCAGGATTCTGGAACTAGCTCTGTGTTGGTTCTTTGAAGTACTGCTTCTGAAGAACCTGTTTACTGTGACCAGGGGATGGTCCTGCCTGGAGATCTGTTTAGGTGCCCATTCTCTTCCTACTCATGTTCCTCTGCTGGGCATTTTTAATTGTGTTCATGCTCAAGAGCCCCTGTGGATTACAAAAAGAAAAAAAAAAACAGCCCAAAAAAACTACTTCTAAAGTAATTTTGTTTTCTTTTCTTTCCTAATCTGTAAAAGCTATGGAGTTGATAATCTTCAGCTTTATTCATAAATGCTTGCTCCTGTCTCCCATTTAGGCACTGTGAAAGCTTGAGCAAATCAAGGGTTTTCCTTTTTTGTGCAGAATACCTTGCATTTTCTGTAAACATAAGTAGAAAGTGGCGTTGTGTTATATAGATCATGCCTACTTTTTAAAAACGTAGAATATTCTATATAAAAAGACCATAGAAAGCATTTCTAGTTCGATTTTGTAGTTGAGTTACTTTTGAACTTTTGTGTTGCTACTTATACCACAACCTAATACACATACAAGTATATGTAAAACTGAGACTAAAATTTCATAAACAGCACCCTTACTATGTAACTCTGATATTGTTTATTCTGTTCTAATTTCATTAAAAATAAATGTAGACTGGGAACTTATTAAATCATCTGCAGGGTCCTTCAGTTAAATCATTGCCTACAGTTGAAAGGTACCATAATTTTCTAGAGGAAGAGGTTGACTCTGAGGGATTAAACTGAGTTATGGTGTGGTTCAGAGCATGGACTTTGGAGAAGGGCAGGCTTGGGTTCAAATCCTGGCTCTGCCACTTGCCAGTTGTTTAACCAGGGCAAGCTAGAGGGCATTCTTGGGCCTCAGCCTTCTGTAAAATGGGAAACACTTCCTGCTTACTGGTTATAAGGATTACATAGGTAAGCATTAATACACAGCTGCTGTTATTAGCCATTATGCCTTGTTTCAGGACTTAAGGGAGTTTCTCTGACTTCTGGCCCAGTGCTCTTTGTACAGATTGCAGAATCTGCTATGACAGGAGTTATGGGACAGTGTTAAGTAACAGAGCAGGTAGATGGGAATTGCTTAGTCGATCTGCTTCACCCTTTGGGATCAGTTTAGGTGACTTCTAAGGTCTGTGCTCTCAAACTCTGCTAGTCTATTGTAGGAGTAGGAACTGCCTGAAAGCGTCAGGCAGTCACCATGCCTTCAGTGCAGAAGACTTGGTCTTCCTTGTCCCCGTTCATGGGAGGGAGGTTGAAGCTAAAGCCTGTGTGTGTGTGTGTGTGTGTGTGTGTGTGTGTGTGTGTGTGTGTGTGTGTGTGTGTGTGTGTGTGTGTGTGTAAAATCTACCGAGGAGGACAGAGGATGTTTAATCCTGAGTCTTCACTCTACCTCTTCCCATATTTCACATTTAAAATCTACCCTCCCCCACCTTGTAAAGAATAACCAGCTTTTATATTCTAGATAACAATTTATTCATAAAAGTAATTGAAGCAAATTTACACATTAAAATTTAAATAATAAGACTAAATTCTTATAAAATCCTACTATGAAGAGAAACTAACACTTTGTATTTTTTCTTCCAGTCTTTTTTCATGCATTAAAAAGGTTGCAGTAATACTGTATATTCAGGCACCTTTGTAATAAAATTAAAAACTGAACTGATTAGATAGCTTCTAGATCAGTAAACGATAGAGGAAAGGAGCCAGGGATGCTTTGTTGAATGGGAGAGACGGTAACCTCTTACTGCCTCTGAGACTGAAGGGTGGTCCTCGATTTAATTTTCCTTGTCAGGTGTTCTGCGGCAAGTAAGAATTTGAGTTTAAAACTCTTTCCTACTTTCTGTTCTTTCTCCCTTATTTGGCACACACTCCTGAGGTCAGGAGGACAGGTGGGTGTTATTCTGCTAAAATTAATATCCCATTAGATTGCTGGTAGAATTGCTATTTTTTGGTAGAATATGAAAACTGAGTTGTTTCTAATAGTTCTACTAAACATATATATGCTAGTCAGTGCTTTTCAACTGCTTCAGATTCCTTAGCCAGTGAGCCACCCGGGTCCTGAGAAGAACCCAGGTATGATGCAGGAAGTAACCTACCCTGCACTGCAGTACTTGAATGGGATGTGCTCTGGAAATGGTGACCTAGCGTGAGGCCAATCTGTTTTCTTTTCTCCCCACAGATTTTGAAGCCAGCTTCATAAGGCTGTTGGACAAAATAACTAATGGTTCTCGAATTGAAATAAACCAAACAGGTAAGCTCCTTTTCTTCCCATTCCTGAAAGCACCTACATGTAATACTTAAATATTCCTCTGTTATTCACTCTTTTTGATGGTATAAATATTGTATTTGGATGGAAAGACCCAGTTTCCTATCTGTGATACAATTGTCTGGAGATGGTATGTGAAATCTGCCAATTTAAGGAGAATACACTTGATTTAAGTAAGTTAGAAGAGTGAAAATTTCAGATCAACAGACGAGCACCTCTTCTTTTTAAACAATAAAAACACTTTATACCTAACATTTATATACAACTTTTCAATGTCCATTTAACTTATGTTGTCACAATAAAATCTTCCAACAAACTGTCTGAGGTAGTTGTATGTGCTGAATTTTTTTTTTATTTTGTCTTTTAAAGTAAGTTTATACAAGTATATGCAAAAAATGTGAAAAATCCCTTCACCCTGTTTCCTCTTCCATTCTCTCTCCCAGGGGCAGCGGTGGTCACAGTGTGGGGACTGTGTCCTGGTCTCCTTTATGTGCATTTGCTTACGTGGGCACTTTTGTATGTCAAACCCATCAACAGGGTCATGCTCTTCATGTTGTTCTGCAGCCAGTTTTTTTCATTAGCACAGGTGTCTCAGGGAATTTTCTTGCCAGGCACATGCAGGTCCATCTCAGTATTTCAGTGGGCCTTATATTGTATTCTACTGTATGGAAGCATGATAACTTATTTAACTGTTCCCTACTGATAAACATTTAGGTTGTTTCTAGTTTTTTGTCTGAGTGGTTTTTTTGTTTGTTTGTTTTTGTGCTGTTGGAAACTCTTTTTTAAAAAAATAAAATTAATTAATTAATTAATTAATTTATGGCTGCATTGGGTCTTCGTTGCTGCACGTGGGCTTTCCTTAGTTGTGGCGAGCAGGGGCTACTCTTCGTTGTAGTGTGCGGGCTTCTCATTGTGGTGGCTTCTCTTGTTGGGGAGCAGGGGCTCTAGGTGCGTGGGCTTCAGTAGTTGTGGCACACGGACTCAGTAGTTGTGGCTCATGGGCTTAGTTGTTCCACAGCGTGTGGGATCTTCCTGGACCAGGGTTCAATCCCGTGTCCCCTGCATTGGCAGGCGGATTCTTAACCACTGCGCCACCAGGGAAGCCCCCTAGAAACTCTTTTATCTACATTGTTAGACGATCATGGCAAGCATCCTTTGGCTCCATTTACTATGTGCCTTTGCTCATATATTCAACAAAGGAAACTGAACTTTTCTGTGTGTTGGCTCTCTTAAGAAAGAAGACAAGCTTGGCTTCATAAGTGGCCATGGGACTTGTTGATCTGTAGCAGGTTTCAGGCATAAAACATCAGATGCCCTTTGCAAGCTATGATTCCCTTAGTCTTCCTTGGCTTGTTTACTTTGAAACTGCTGGGGATTTTTTTCAGCTATTTTTATTGGTGATTCAGAGAGAAGGTAGTTCTATTCTTTTCTGGTCATTTCTGCAACTTAGGTTGAGAAGTAAGACATTTACATGATCCTGCTTCTTTCCACCTCATGTGTCAGTCCCCACTCCCCCCACCCCGGGAAGCCTTCATTCTGATGATCTGGTCAGTTTATCATTTGGTTAATTTGCAGGCGTAACAGATTTGCAGAGTTCAGTGGTTATAGAGTCTTTTCTGGGGGGAGGGAGGAGAGATTTTTGACCTAAAAGAAAGATTGTTTTGTGACTTTAATAGTATTTAGAATAACCGATGTAGAGTTTTTCCCACTTTGATCAGAATATGATTCTGATCGTGATGGTTGGGATTTTGGTTTTTAATATAGTAAAACCTATATTTATTTTATGAAACTCCTAAGAGCTGCTTTTCTTTTCTTTTTTTTTAAAGAATGTAGGGATTTTTTTAAATGTGTTTTTAGTTCTTTTTATTTATTTTTAATTTATTTATTTTATTTATTTTTGACTGTGTTGAGTCTTTGCTGCTGCACGTGGGCTTTCTCTAGTTGCAGTGAGCAGGGGCTGCTCTTCGTTGTGGTGTGTGGGCTTCTCATTGCAGCGGCTTCTCTTGCTGCGGAGCATGGGCTCTAGATGCACGGGCTTCAGTGGTTGTGGCACACGGGCTCAGTAGTTGTGGCTCGTGGGCTCTAGAGTGCAGGCTCAGTAGATGTGGCACACGGGCTTAGTTGCTTCGCGGCATGTGGGACCAGGACCAGGACCAGGGCTTGAACCCGTGTCCCCTGCATTGGTAGGCAGATTCTTAACCACTGCGCCACCAGGGAAGCCCAGAGCTGCTTTTCTTTTGGTGACTAAACATAGTTCTTCCTCTAATGTTAAATTTCTTTATTGGTAAATTGTGCCAGAAGACATTGGCCAAAGATTATTAGCATCAAAAATACTGTGTTCACTTATTCATACTCCCTGAATCATCTATTTTATTTGGTTCTTCCTCTAATATGTAAACCTAGTAAGAAACTTTTTAGATGATGTGAATATTTGAAAGAATAAATAAAGATAACAAAGAGTTTCCACTAAAGCTGTTCAATAATTTTAGCCATTTCCATTTGTTACTATTAAATTAAAATAGCTACTATTAATGGAAGTAAGTGCCATAAAGTACTTGCCTTCTCTAGGTACCTTGTTTGGTGAGTGTGGTATATGGGGAATTTCATTTCCCGGGCCTAGAAGCAGCTGATTGCCGGCATGATGATTTCAGAACATCACGTGTAAACCCCACATCAGCACAGTCTGAGAGTGTGCTGTTGGGAGACTAGGGTGCCTGTTAGGATATCTCCTCTGTGCCCTGCCACAGCTTTGGCAGTTCAGATGGCTCAGGGAGGGGTTTAATTTATTACTGTTTATTAAATTACACTCACAGTTTATTATTGTTACAGGGGCTTGACAGTAATGAGTCAGCTTTTGGAGTGAAGTATGTGGACTCTTAGGAATGGCATTTTGAACTCTCTTGGATGCCCTTGCCAGACTTTCCCCTTGGGACTTACTGCCTTCGTTGCCTTTGTGACACTAAGTTTTTTTTTCCTGCTGACTTTCTTTTCTCCGGTGTAAGGAACCACCTTATATTATCAGCCTGGCCTCTTGTATGGTGGGTCTGTGGAACATGACTGCAGCATCCTTCGCAGCATTGGGTATTATCTGGAAAGTCTTCTCTGCCTGGCTCCATTTATGAAGCACCCGCTGAGAATAGTTCTGCGAGGAGTGACCAATGACCAGGTGGACCCTTCGGTGAGTAATGAGGCCATACCAAGATGTGAGTTTTATTTGTCTCTTGTCACAACCCAACATTTGAGAAACCAGTTCCTGATAACACACAGGCGTATTGTAGAGAGTGTTTGTTTTGTTATTTACCTAGAAATTTAGAGGTTGATCACTCCAGGAGGGAGATGAGCCCAGACTCATAATCACCACATTCAGTCACGATGGTTAATGTTCGTCAAGGTGCCTTTCGTTGTCACGTCTAAGAACCTTCAGAACAGATGCTTGCCGTCTCATCGTGGTTGACATGAAATATGACTCTGTTGGCTGAAGTGCATGAGTGGAATTTTCAAAAGGTCGTATGATGGTTGAGGTTGGAAGGCAGCAGACCAACATTTTAGGCCGAGAATAACATCTCCTTGGCATTGCTGCAGCATGATCTGGACTCAGGCTTCAGCCATACGCTTTAGGACTTCCTTCTCCTGAGAAGAGTCCGCAGGTGTAGAAAAAGGGCACGAGGGCAGGGAAGGTCTATATGAGCATTGCTAGTTTTGGGGCACCAGCACACTTCTTATTAAGCGTGCTAATTTTCCTGCCTGTGTAGGGAGGATAGCTTAATATACAGATAGAGTAGTCATTGTGGCTACCACAGCTGTCTTAATGCCAGTCTGGGATGGGTTTGTTTTGTATGTGTGTGGGAGGGTGAAGCAGAAGGTGAGGGAGATTGACTGATTAGAGCAGGCCTGCCTTAGGCCTCTCGTAGTGGGGCAACGATCCCTCCCTTCGGCTGCTCTGCTGTTCAGAGAAGCTGTCTTCAAGCTGAGGGCCGTGATGTGAAGTTCCCACTGAGGATGCTTATCTTCACCTCTGCAGACATTGGACCAAAACCACTGAAGGGGTGGCTTCTGAGGCAGAATGTAAAGTGTGTGGCTTCCCTAACCAGGGAAGTCCAATTAGGTGGTGCAGTTAGCCCCAAAGTGGGGACTGCTGGTATTTACCAGGGCACTAACTAGGGTATAAACACAGTTAATATGTTCTTAGGCATTAAGAGAATTATTCCCCAATTCTTGAATTCAGGTGCATAAACTCTTCTCAGGATCCTGAGTACAGTGCAAGATCTGAAATTCTTAGCTGTATAGGAATGTTGCATAAACTGTTTAGAATTTTAAAGTAATTTCAAATGATTGCTTTTTTCCAGAAGATTCTAGGAAATGGGTCCTTCAGTTAAAAGTATGAGAGGAGATCTCTACCATTTCCAATTGGGATGGGAAGGGGAAGGTGCCTTGAATGTTGGGAAAAGGCCCTGAAGCAGACAGGAGACGCTGGCACTGTGTGTCCCAGTTTTGTTCTCTTTCTGTAATTGCCAGTGATCTTAAAAGCTTTTATCACTGGCAGTATTAAAATTTACATATTAACAGTGACAAAGATTAATTGATGAATTCCCTAGAAAGGGTACTTAATTCTTTTTTTTGCAGAGTATTAAAAATGTTTTTTTGTTTGTTTGTTTTCACATGCCACAGGACTTTCTGCTTTTGCTAGCTGCATGACTAAAATGACCTTGGTTAGTACCTGGCTCCAGCCCAGGATAAAATAAATACATCTAATCCCGGATAAAGAGTAACTTCTTCAACCTGTGGCTTCTTCATTTTGAACTTTCTCTTTAATGTGTGGTTCCCCCATCAGTTTATGTCCACATCTACTGTCTGCACACAAGGATGAATATGATGAGTTCTGCCCGTAGGGAACGTGGTCTCATGGGGTGGACAGCTGTGAACACAGCTAGGGAGGCTACAAGGCTGAATACCTCTGGGCTCTGGTAGAAGCACAAGCAAAGTGCTGAGGGCTAGGGAGGGCTTTCTGGAGGAAGGGAAGCCCCAGAGTCAGTCATGGTTTTAGGAAGATAACTATGGAGGTTGAGAGAAGGATGAATTGCAGAGGTGTCAACTAATTTGAACATTATGCAGAAGAAAGTGGAAGGGTAGGGACAGATATGAAGGGCAGTGTGGAGGGAGGGACTTCATAACTATATAACTAATTGGAGATGGGATAGGAGGAAGGGATCATAAATAACTCCATGATTTCTGTCCTGGTTGACTTGAAGGATAGTGATCAGAAAGAGGAAAATTGTGGTGGGGTGATGGATGATGTGTTTGATTTTAGTCCTGTTTCCTGAGATATTGGTGGGACATCCCTAGGGGATGTCCAGTTGAAAGTTGGAAATTATTGTCTGGAGCCTCAGAGATAGGTCATCAGGATCTTACCTACTGACATTTCACTCCCTAGGAGACCGAGATTGACCAGTGCCGAGGCTGAACACTGGCGGCTTTTTGGCTCAGTTAATCTGACACGTGTTTTTCCTTTGGCCTGTACAGTGTGCTGGTAGTGGTGGTGGTGTGTGTATCTGAATTGGTTGTTCATGTTTGAAACCCCAGAGTTTACATGGTAGTAGGTTGGTGTGGCAGCGCTGGATGGCTATTTCTCCACGACAGCCATCTGTTGGAGCTGAGGAGCACCTGCCCTCTTTGGATGAGGCATGAGATCTTCAGCTGGATACAGGTCTTAGCTGACCTCATCATTCATTTAACTTCCCTTTTTGGCCTCTGTGGGCAGTAGAATTTTGGCCCCATGGTTCCAGGAACTGAGAATAATAAAGAAGATGAATGAGTGTGTAAGGTGTCAGTTGGGGGAAGAGGAGCTGCAGACAGTGACTGTGGAGATAGAAGTATTTGGAGAAGCCAAGCAGGAGTTGAATTCTGAGAAGCCAGGGATGATCCAAGAGTCAATCTTTGCAGGATTTGAGTTGGAATTGGGCAGGGAGATTCAGCAGTGAGAAGTTTTATTGACCTTTGAGAGAGCAGTGCCATTGGAATGCAAGGGCAGGCACAGGTTCAGAATGAGTAGGAAATAGAACCATGGAAGGTTAGGAGATTCTTCCAGAAGTTAGATAGGATGATTCCTTAAGAGCTGAGGTTGGGAATTTTTAAACGAACAAAACTTGAACTTGTTTGTAGGCTGAGGCGAAGGTGTAATGGAGAAGGAAAGAGTTGAAATAAAAAGGGTGGGGGGGCTTCCCTGGTGGCGCAGTGGTTGAGAGTCCGCCTGCCGATGCAGGGGACACGGGTTCGTGCCCCGGTCTGGGAAGATCCCACGTGCCGCGGAGCGGCTGGGCCCATGAGCCATGGCCGCTGAGCCTGCGCATCCGGAGCCTGTGCTCCGCAACGGGAGAGGCCACAACAGTGAGAGGCCCGCGTACCGCAAAAAAAAAAAAAAAAAAAGGGTAGGGGAATTTAATAAGGGTAGCTCTGCAGACATCCAACAAGGATGAGAGTTGAAAGCGGCAGCGATGGGATGTGCTGTATAAAGGGGTAGGGACATTTTTCCTTGGAGGCAAAAAGATAGGAAATGGGGAGAAATTTTGAGAAGAAAACTTCTAGGAGGTCTCCTTTGAATCTCGGTGATTTGATATTAGAGCCCTCAGTAGATATTTACTGGTGCCAACAGCTGGCCAATTGGTGTGTGAAGAGTCCATTCTTTTTTAGTACTGTCCTGAAAGGGTCAAGAAGTCTACTGTGTGCTGGGCACTGTTCTAGGTGTACTTACGTCTGTATCCATATTTATTTGATTTGTGAGGGGAGGTGGGTGTTCTTATCACTGTTTCAGACAGGGAACTGAAGAGCAGGTTGCTTCCCTTTTTCTATTTGGTGCGGCCTGATCATATTTCTACCTGTTGATTGACTGACTGGACTGTAAGGGTGACATCTTTGCCCTGAGCTTCTACTTGGGTCAGACTTCTGCCTTTCCTCTCTGAGCACAGCCCAGTTTCCGTTAAGCAAAACCTACAGACCACCCTCGCCCTGCTAGAACCAGTGTGTGGAGCCAGGGGAGGCTGTGGAACTTGTCCAGTCCAGCCCCTCTTTATACAGCAGGAAGCCAAGGCCTTGGGGAGGTAATGTCCAGGTCTCAGAGCTGGTAAGAGGCAGAGTGGGGCTTCAGCCCACAACTGCTTTTCCAGCCATTGTCACACTGAACCGAGTTGCCTGCCTTCCACGTCAGATGGAGAGTGACTTAGGAGACAGGACCACATCTGGAGTTACACTTGGGCTCCTGGCTGACCCTCAGAGTCAATTTGACCTCATCCTTTATGGCTCCAGGTGTAAGTAGGATGACCTGAAGGGATATTCTGTCCTCTTGCGCTTCTCTTCCCCAAGAGAGCTGGAGGCTGCCTAGTTCCAGGAGTCATGTGGGCAAGAGTGCCCTGCATTCTTGCAGCCCTCACGTTTTCCAGAATCTGGCTTGGCCTTCTCCCCAGCTGCCCTTAACACTAGCCTAGACTGATTCATCTTGGTTCTGGCAATCCCAAATGCGTATTTTAAGTTTGTGGGTGTGTGTAGCTTTAATATTTAATTGAAATGAGCTCAGCTCATCTTTAATGAATTTTCCCAGTAACTGCTTCTGCCCCACCTCATCCATGCTGAACATGTTCCTAGGCTTCATAGGTCATTGCTACCTCTGGTTAATTTTCTGATATGAGAATATTTAGCTGGGGCGCATTCTCTGCTGTAAAGCCTTGCTGGAGTATCGTTCTATTGACCCTTAGCATGTTAGAGTTGGTAGCAACTCGGAGACAAGCAGGCTGAGCTCCTTACCTTAGAGACAAGGAAATTTAGACAGTTGAGATTTTCTTGTTTGAGGCCACGCAGCTAACTGGAGACAGAGCCTGGGCCAGGATCAGGGCTTTTCCCTGCAGCCTCTGCTTGGGCCGCTTGTGCCCTCAGCGCCTCCTGCTATAGAGTCAGCCCCCGCAGGGCCGAGAAACATCTCTTGTTCCATTGGGAACAAGCAAGGGATTGCTGTTCTTTCGCACATTGCCATTGATTTGAATGTCACCTTATCCTCTATGAGCAATCCACAAATGAACAAGAAGGGGTTTTGATTGAGGAAGAGGTAACAGTTACACTTGGCACTGTCTTGTCATCAACTGTGGATGCTGTCGTTGCACTTTGGGGTTTGTGTTGCTTCTTGCAGTTTGAGGCTGTCCTTCCCCCGAGGCCCTCACTGCCTTGTAGAATCACCACCTTTAAATACCTTTGTGGTGGGTGTCAGCAGGATTCTTAGGTAGGACTCTTAGGTTGAATAGTTCATTTGATTTGCTTTAGTCTCGAGTGCCACCAGCTCTAAACATTAAACAGTCATGTTGGAAAAAGAATACTAAAACAGGTGATTTTCTTGCATAGTGTTTATACCTATTAAGACTGAGCACAGGTCTCTGTTTTCTGTATGAGCCCAGCAGTTTCTTGGTGCTTTTTGCCTGATGCACGTGATGCTCATGATGACTCATAAGGTAGGTGTATGATATTGTAAATGTGGAAAAGGGGCCCACAGGAGCCAGTGGCTCATAAAGTCACAGTCTATACTCAGGAGCAGAGCCGGCCCACACCCTCAGTTGTAAGCCAGCCTCTTTTCTCTTTACTAGACTGCTTCATCTACCTGGAGGCTAAGCCTTCCCCTGCTTCGCGGGCTCTTTCTTCTTTCCATCTCTCAAGGTTTAACTAAGCTTTTTTTTTTTCTGAAATAATTCTACAGGTTGATGTTCTTAAGGCAACAGCGCTCCCTCTATTGAAACAGTTTGGGATTGATGGTGAATCGTTTGAGTTAAAGGTAAGAATGTACAATTGTTAGTGGTATATATCAATGTGAAAGATTTTCTTACCAATTCATTGGAAGAGCTATATGCCTCACGTGTGTGTGGCACATTTGCAGTCGCCATTTATTAGAAGTCCCACAGGATTCATGAACCAAACATTGCAGACTTTGAGCTGAAAGGGACCCTTTAGTAATGACAGGAGTAGCCAGCAGTTATACTGCACTTACTTCATGGTAGGCGATGTTGTAAGCATTCTACATGTATTAACTCCTTGGCTCATAACAACTCAGCTAATAAGTAGTAGAGCCAGGATTCTGACCATGCTGCCTCTCTGATCTAGATCATTTATCTTAATTTGTGTCCGGAGCCTCCCAACGTGAATGTTCCTGAGAATTTTTAGTACGTTACTTTCAAAACTTAGTCGAAGTAATTTAAGCATCTGTTTGTTTGCTATTTAAGGGAATTACATCAATCCAATGTGATAACACTGGATATCTTAAGCTGTTTAGCATCTCTATTTTTTAAAATGATGTTTTTAAACAAGGAAAATGACTTCATTTTTATTTAATAATATAGAGTTTTGATAGATCAGTTAATTCCAGAGAAGGAGAAAAGGGTTCCTGATGGTTAAGAAGTGGGATAAGCTGATGAACTAGGCCAGTCCCTCATTTTAAGGTTGAACAAACAGGTTCTGGTGGTGAAGTGACCTGTCTGGCTTTGACTGGGCCATGCAGGCTCTGTGTCCACTGCTCTTTCCGACATACCACACGGTGTCCTTGCTTAGCACATGCCCCCGTGGAGCTAACATCAGGTGCTATTCATCTTGAAGGGATTGACAAGTTGTGTATGAAAGAGCTTGCTGCTTTCTAATGGTGGTTTTCATTCTTGGTGTAAACCAGCCAGGTTGGGTGCCATCCACTCTACTGAACCCTCACCTCTTCTTTCTCACTTGGTGCAGATTGTGCGACGGGGAATGCTCCCTGGAGGAGGAGGCGAAGTGTTTTTCTCATGTCCTGTAAGGAAGGTCCTGAAGCCCATTCAGCTCACAGATCCAGGAAAGATCAAACGTATCAGAGGAATGGCGTATCCTTTGCATTTGCTTCAGATTTCTTATTTTTTCCTTGCCTCCCTAAGATAAGAGTAACTCATAACAATTTACTTCTTCCCAGGGTTATTTACATTTTAGACAACAATCTTGGAAAAGTCTTAATAATTAATTTATAATTATTGGCTGAGATAGGATATTTTATTACCTGCCTCACCATAACTAGATTGACTGATTGATTCATTTATTTTTTCAGTTGACACTTAAGCAAACAGCTCCAGTGTATGTGACACTATCCTGAGGGCTTCGATTTGGGGGCCACCAGTGCGTCGCAGTTCCTCCCTCAGAAGAGCTCATCGTCGGGTGAAGGAAACAAATATACAAACACATAATTCTGCTATAATGTGTAAAGTGATATAGATGATGTGCAGTGGGTTGGGGAAGCTAAGAGTAAAGAGTAGCAAATTTGTCTGGAAGATGTGGGAGGAATGAATAATAATGAATAACATCTGCCATTTATTAAGTGCTTACTCTTAAGCACTTAACAATGGACATGTAGGTTGCCTTCATGCCTTGGCTATTGTGAATAATGCTGAAAAGGGTATAGAAATGTGTGTATATTTCTTTGAGATCCTGATTTCAATTCCTTTAGATATACATCCAGAAGTGGGATTGCTGGATCAAATGGTTAGTTCTATTTTTAATTTCTCAAGGAATCGCCATACTGTTTTCCATAGTGGCTACACTAACCTATATTCCCACTAACAGTATACAAGGATTCCCTTTTCTCACCAACACCTGTTATTTATTTATTTATTTTTTGATAATAGCCGTCCTAATGGGGTGAGGTGATATCTCAGTATGGTTTTGATTTGTAGTTCCCTGGTGATTAGTGATTGTTGAGTACCTTTCCATGTTCCTGTTGGCCATTTGTATGTCTTTTTGGGAGAAATGTCTATTCAGATCTTTTGCCCATTTTTAAATTGGGTTGTTTGTTTATTTTGCTACTAAGTTGTATGAGTGTCTTATATTTGGGTATTAATCATATATATGAATTTCAGACATTTTCTCTCATTACATAGGTTGCCTTTTCACTTTGTTGTTTCTTTTGCCTGTGTTTTGGTATTCAAGAAATCATTGCCAAAGCTAAAAATCTTCCCCACTATGTTTTCTTCTAGTTTTACAGTTTCAAGTCTTATGTTTGTCTTTAGTCCATTTTGAGTCCATCTTTGTATGTGGTGTAAGATGAGTCCAGTTTCATTCTTTTGCATGTAGGTATCCAGTTTTCCCTACACTGTTTATTGAAGAGAATATCCTTTCCCCATTGTGTATTCTTGTCATCCTAGTTGAATATCAGGTGACCAGATATGCGTAGGTTTATTTCTGGGCTCTCTGTTCTGTTCTATTTGTCTATATGTCTGTTTTTATGCCAATGACATGCTGTTTTGATTTTTGTAGCTTTGTAATATATTTTGAAATCAGGACCTGTGATGCCTCCAGCTTTATTCTTCTTGCTCAAAATTGCTTTGGCTATTTGGAGTCCTTTTTGGTTTCTTGTAAATTTTAGGATTTTTTTTTCTATTTTTATTAAAAAGAACATTGGGATTTTGATAGGGATTGCATTGAATCTGCAGATTGCTTTGGAAAATATGGACATTTTAACAATAATTCTTCCAACCCATGAACATGGACTGTCTTTCCATTTAAAAAGTCTTAAAATGTCTTTCATCAGTGTTTTATAGTTTTCAGTGTATAAGTCTTTAGCTTCCTTGGTGAAGTTTATTCCTAAGTGTTTAGGTTCTTTTTTTTTTTTTTTAAGGGACACAGCACATTTATTTATTTATTTATTTATTTATTTTTGTTGCAATACGCGGGCTTCTCACTGTTGTGGACTCTCCCGTTGCGGAGCACAGGCTCCGGACGCTCAGGCTTAGCGGCCATGGCTCACAGGCCCAGCCGCTCCGTGGCATATGGGATCTTCCCGGACCGGGGCACGAACCCGCGTCCCCTGCGTTGGCAGGCGGACTCTCAACCAGTGTGCCACCAGGGAAGCCCTAGGTTCTTTTTAATGCTATTGTAAATAGGATTGTTTCCCTGATTGTCTTTGCAGGTAGTTTGTTATTAGTGTGTAGAAATGCAACTGATTTTTGTATGTTGATTTTGTATCCTGCAACTTTATTGAATTCATTTATTAGTTCTAATAATTTTTCTTTTTTTTTTTTGATCCATTCTTTAGGGTTTCTACATATAAGATAATGTCATCTGCAAACAAATAATTTTACTTTTTCCTTTCCAGTTCGGATGCCTTTTCTTTCTTTTTCTTGCCAAATTACTCTGGCTAGGACTTCTAGTACTATGTTGAGTAGGAGTGGCAAGAGTGGGAATCCTTGCTTTGTTCTAAATCTTATAGGAAAAAGTTTCAGTTTTTCACCATTAAAGATGATGTTAGCTTTGGGCTTTTCATATATGGTCTTTATTGTGTTGAGGTAAGTTTCTTCCATGCTTAATTTGTTGAGAGTTTTTTTTTTTTTTTTTTTTTTTGCGGTATGCAGGCCTCTCACTGCTGTGGCCTCTCCCGTTGCGGAGCACAGGCTCCAGACGCGCAGGCCCAGCACCATGGCTCACGCGCCCAGCTGCTCCGCGGCATGTGGGATCCTCCCGGACCGGGGCACGAACCCGCGTCCCCTGCATCGGCAGGTGGACCCTCAACCACTGCGCCACCAGGGAAGCCCCTGTTGAGAGTTTTTATCATGAAAGAATGTTAAATTTTGTCAAATGCTTTTTCTGCAACTATTGAGACAATGATGTAATTCTTATCCTTCATTCTGTTAATGTGGTGTATCACATTGATTGATTTGCATTTGTTGAACCATTCTTGCATCCCAGGGATAAGTGCCAGTCTATCATGTTGTATGATCCTTTTAATGTGCTGTTGAATTCAGTTTGATAATATTTGTTGAGGTTTTTTGCATCCATGTTCATCAGAGATGTTGGCCTATAGTTTTCTGTTCTTGTATTGTCTTTGTCTGGCTTTGGTGATGCTGGTTTTGCAAAATGAGTTTGGAAGTTTTTCCTGTTTGATTTTTTAGAAGTTGAAGGATTGATGTTAATTCTTCTTTAAATGTTTGGCAGAATTCACCAGTGGATTCATCTGCTGAAGCCATCTGGTTCTGGGCTTTTCTTTGTTGGGAAGTTTTTGATTACTGATTTAGTCTCCTTACATGTAATTGGTCTGTTCAGGCTCTGTGTTCTTGATTCAGACTTGATAGGTATTAGGTTTATTCATTTCTTCTAGGTTGTCCAATTTGTTGGCATGTAATCATTCATAATAGTCCCTTGTGATCTTTTTCAATTTCTGTGGCATCAGTTGTAATGTTTCCTTTCATTTCTGATTTTACTTATTTGAGTCTTCTCTTAGTCTAGCTAAAGATTTGTCAGTTTTGTTTATCTTTTCAAAAAATCAGCTGTTTTGTTGATTTTTTTCCTATCGTTTTTCTGTTTTATTTATATCTACTCTGATCTTCTGCTAACTTTGAATGTGGTTTCTTCTTTTTCTAGTGTAAAGTTAGGCTGTTTATTTGAGATCTTTCTTCTTTTGTAGAAAGAATGTAAGCACTTATCATTATAAAATTCCTTCTTAGTATTCCTTTTGTTGCATTTCATAAATTTTGGTTTGTTCTGTTTTCATTTGTCTCAAGATATGTTCTAATTTCCCTTTTTGATTTCTTTGACCCAATATTTGTTCAGAAGCATGTTTCTAATTTTCATGTATTTGAATTTTCCCATTTTCTTGCTGTTATTGATATCTAGTTTCATTCCATTGTGGTTAGAAAAGATACTTGTGGTGATTTCACCCTTCTTAAGTTTATTGAGACTTTGTTCTATGACCTACCATGTGATCCTGGAGAATGTTCCACATGTGCTTGAGAAGAATGTGTATTCTGCTACTGGTGGCTGGATGTTCTGTATATGTCTGTTGGTTCTCTTTGGTTTATAGTGTTCAAGTCTGCTGTTTCCTTACTGATTTTCTTTCTGGTTGTTCTATCCATTATTGAAAGTGGGGTACTGAAGTCTCTTATTATTATTGCATTGCTGTCTATTTCTCCATTCAGATTTGTGGATGTTTGCTTTATATATTTAGGTGGTCTGATGTTGAGTGCATGTATTTATATAACTGTTATATCTTCTGGTTCAATTGACCCTTTTACTGTTATATAATAACCTTTGTCTCTAGTGACTTTGAAGTCTTTTTTGGCTTAAAGTCTATTTTGTTTGATATAACTATAGTCACCCTTGCTCTTCTTTGGTTACCATTTGCATGGAATATCTTTTTCTGTGCCTTCACTTTCAGCCTATTTATGTCCTTATATCAAAAGTGAGTCTCTTGTGGACAGCATGTAGTTGGGTCTTGTTTTATCCATTCAGCCACTCTATGTCTTTTGATTGTGGAGTTTAATACATTTATATTTTATATACTTTATTCTTAAGCCTCAAAGTGAGTTTGACTTCTCTTACATCCTGTTTTGTAGATGGGGAAACTGAGGCTTCAAAAGGAATTTGCTCCCACGTCACATTGCTAGTAATGGTAGAGCTGGGATTTGAACCCTGTCCCTGTTAAAAGCCCAGGCTTTTAACCTCTGCTTTTTCCTATAGAGAGGACAGGGCATTTGGACTGAGCCTTGAAGAATAAAGGCTTGTAAAATGGGGCAAAGAAGGTGGAGTTCTTCAGGCAGAAATGTGGGCCTGTGTGGAGGGAGCAGTGCACATTGGTTCTGGGGAGTGGCAGGCAACGTGGTGTGGCCTGAATGCAGGTCGGTCAAGGGTGTTTGGTAGTAGAAGATGGGACAAAAAGTTGGGGCAGGAGCCTGTAAAGGTGGGAGGCTGTGCCGAGGAGTCGACCTTCATTCAGAGTCAGTAATTTTCTTTTGGAGAGAGAATTTGCACATCAAGCAGATAACTCTGGTGGTACCGAAAGAACTTTTGGCTATTTTTGGCTCGTTGTAGAAATTTTGGTAGGTGCAAGTTAAAAAAAACAAAAAAACAAACAAAAAACCATCTAATCACCTGATGGCGATCACTTAGAGGCAAAGATAGTGGGGAATTATCATGCCCTAAAGAGAGCCGGTGAGGGTAGGGGCTGGGGGACAGGTGAGGGCTGCTAGTTTATGGAGGTCCTAGAGGCAGGATGGATAGGATGCAGCGATCACCTGGGTCTGTGCTAGAGGAACAGGGAATCCTTGAGTGTGACTTTGATGTTTCTCACTTATGCACCTGAATAGACATATTTTGTTCAGATAGAAGCTACAAATGTTTGGAGTGGGGTGTGGCCGTGTGGGTGGCGGTGAAGATAAGTTTAGTTTTATTCATGTTGGGTTTGGTGGTCCCAGGTAGGTAAGTGGATAAGTCTAGAAAGGACTTATTAGAAGTTAGGAATGTAGAACTGTAACTGAGGGGCCAGGAGAGCTAGAAATGAAAGATTTGGAGTCAGGTACCATGTAGAAGGCAGGGAGGAGGGTGGAACCGTGAGAGGTCACTAAGACTTGAAAGCAAAAGCAAAGTAAGTGCTCCCAGGAAGGAAGACTAGGGAAAATCAGAGAGTTGAGAGGAGAATAAGGAAATCAAATAACTATATTTCATTTTAAAAAAATACATAAAAATAAAAAAAATTTTTTTAAACTACACTGAGGTACCATCTCTCACTAATCAGACTGGTAAAAAACTGAAGTTTGACATCCTATTCTGTTGAAAGGCTGGTGGGAAGGTGAGACAGTATAACCCCTATGGTTAAGAATTTGACAATATCTAGCAAAATTCCCAGAAATCAAGGAAGCTGTCAAAGGCTACTAGAGTCATGTCAACTAGACACAGAAGCCAACTTGAAGAGGCTCCTACTAGCCAAAGGTGGGACAATCCAACCACCAGTAGGAACAATTACAGTTGATCGAAACACATTAAATAAGTTTACATCCACAAATTTATTATGATACTTAAAAAAAATAAACCTTTATTCATCACACTTGGAAATCAACTCATTCTTTTGAAAATTGGTAGAGACAAGCATTTATTCTGCTTTTCCTGTACAGACTGATGAAGGGAAGTTGGTGAGGGAAAGTCTGTGTTTAGCAGGGATGTTAACTCTTTGTTTATGAATAAATTGCAAATCGTTTTTTTCTAAAAAGAGGTAAAAAAGAAAATGTAGCTTCTTGGAAGCCCACCCAGGTCAGCACCTTAGAAGGGCTCAGAGGAGTCAGCATTAGGTTGGGGGGTAAGCTGAGGGACTCACAGTAGGCTGCCACTGATACCCCTGGGAGCTCTTTCCAGAGGGTGGTAGAGGCAGAGGCCAGATAACCAGTTCTCGGTTGCAGGGTGATGGAGGGAAATGGTGAAGAGCAGAGGCCACTCTTTCAAGAACCTTGACAAGAAAGAGAATAGAAGGAAAGATAAGGTGGTGACTTGAGGAAGAGAATTGAGAAGATTCCCTTCCTTTTTAACAAAAAGGTTGGTGATGATTTGAGTATTTTTGTAGCTTGGGTAAAGTAGATTTATATATGAGAGAGGGAGACTGATAAAGCAAGGTAACAAGGTGATTAAAGCACAGGTACTAGAGTCACACAGATGTGGATTCTAACTGGCTTTGCCACTCACTGGTGGAGATGTTTGGCCCCAAGCCTTGGTTGACACATTTATCATTGGGCCCGCTTACAACTACTGTATGGGGCTGTAAAGAAGGTTAAATGAGGTAATAGATGTATGATACAAGACACTGGGGTGGTATATAAGTAAGTGTTTGGTAAGTTGTGGCTGCTGTTATTTTTATTATTCTTTGAGAGGGGATGGATTGAAAATGGCAGGTATATGGTAAGGATGGAGCAGTCTGACGATGATTGGAAGCCAGTGGGAGGAGTTTTCAATTTTACTGAGTTAGGGTGGGTTCTAGGATAAGGGGATCAGCACGGGTATGATAAGGGAATGTAACAGGGGTGGTAAAGATGTGCCGTCACAGTGTCATAGGGGCCACTATTGGGGGTGGGGTGCCCATAGGGACATAGTAACTAAAGATAAGAAAAAGGCTGTGGGACTTCAATAAGGGCTCAGCTGAAGCGAAATATTATCATGGTGCCAGCTGCATGGCCGTGGGTCCAGCAGCAGTTGGCAGCCTAGAAGGAGAAGTAGAGGAGGCAAGAGGGCCATTTTCATCCAGGGCTGGGTGTGGATTGACAGGGTGAGTGGGTTATGCAGAAGGACGGGTTAGAGGGCGTATTGGTGAGCGTGGCATTGGAGTGACAGCCAGTGCACTCCTTACTGAGTAATGCAGCAGGGGCTCACCAGCCTGGAGAAAGCACCCGGTCATGGGTTTGGAATCCTTAGCAGGTTTAATGGAAGTAGATATGTGTGCTGTGTAGAAGAACAAGAAATTATGTTTAGGGAACTGTGTTTTGGGGTTTCAGATATTAAGAGTGGTAGAATTCTAGGTGCCAACAAGATCTGGGTGAGGGCAAGTGTTAGAGGCGGGGTGGGGTGGGGGCTGGATGGGGTTGGGTGTGGCTTTCCTGGTGGGAATTTGACACAGTGGGGTGGACCAGGATGTATGCTTCTTGGGGTGATAGGGGCTTAAAGTCAAGTTTTGTATTTCTCAGGAGGTTTTGGGGTGGTCCTTCTTGGAGGAAAAGAAGTATGGAGTGGACTAACTTTTCAGAGGCCTTGAGTAGATTGAACAGTGAGTGGTGAGGGCACGGCATGGGGGCATACTGTGGGCAGAGAGAGCCATTGATGAGATAAAAGATCAAACTTGGGGTGCTACCTGAAGTTCTTTGTAGGCATCATCAAGAACAGAGGAATTTATAACAAAGCTTCTTCCATGGATTATGGGTCAAGACCTGTGTATATGAGGAGAGAATGGGGGAGAAATGGCTCCTGTCCTGGGGAGCCCCCAGGTTGATGGATACTTCCATTGATGACCCAAGGTGATGTTCAACTCTCAAGTTCTCCGATTCAGAGGCGGTAGAAACAGGTTATAGAGAAATGGAAATGTGATGTGAGTAGGTGGGTTTTTTTTTTTTTTTTTAATATGCCTGTTCTGCTTGACCCGTGTCAGTTACTTATAGCTCAACCTCATTCTCATTAACATTGTATTTCACTATGTAAAGAATTCCAAATTAAACCCTGTTGATGGCCATTGGGGTGTCTTCTGTTTTTCACTGTTGCCAAAAATGCTGTGGTTAATGGGTTAATAGCCTTGTACACGGAGTTCCTACACACTCTCAGGACTATTTTGGTTTGTTTTTTCTCTTTTGAGATTTGTTTCCTCAATGCTACGTTGTGGCAGTGAACTCTGCTTGGAATCCATTCTCTCTAGTTTGGAAATGTGATTTCCAGCATGTGTTCTGTTTGTTTACCACAGTCCTGTGGTAACAACATGGGTTTCACAGAGGCAGTTACAGTGGGATCCCACCTGTACTCGCTATACTGGGTGCAAAAGCCTTGTGAGAGTTTTGAAGCCTTTGATGAAGACGACAGGAAACGGGGTTGTACAGTGTTTTACATAAAAGCTGAGAGAGCTGTTATGCCCCGGGCACCTGGGGTGGCAACATTGTTCCTCCCCGGCTTCTCTCTCGTGTTCTTCGAGCCTTCCCTGTGTAGACTCTGAGCCAGAAGGATGCCAGTGAGGTCCCAAGCCCCTCACCTTCCTTGAGGCCGGGGGTAGGACACCTGAACGCTGCCCGATACAGCCCCAACTCTAGAGCCTTCCTCTGAACTCCCCAGGAGAGTTGACACAGCGCCCTTGCCCAGATCCCTGTCTACAAACCAAACGTTCCAGCCACTGGTCTGCAAAGCTGCCTGTTTCTCGAACACCTCAAAGGAATGTGGGTTTGAATTGAGATCATCTTCTTGGCCAGCTTTGGAGCCTGGGAAAAAAAAAGCTGCCTTTGGAAAAAGCTTTAGCTGGTTTTGTGGTTTGTTACTTGCAAGGCCGGTTAATGGTTGGGCTGAGCTTGGAGGTTGTATTCCCCATAGGAGGGCTCAAGCTGGGAGCCCTGGGAGCTGGGAGAACTAGTGCCGCTCTCCGGTGTGTGTTTGTGGTTTTAACTGGGCTCCCCGCTGCCCCCTTCCAACCCCCACCCCAACCCCCCAGCCCACCCACCGCAGCAGAGTGCATCTCTCTGACTGATTGGCCAGGGATTGGGAGGGAGCTGGTGTTCCTGCCAGCAGCTGTGACTGGACAGTGCGGTTGCCTTTTATTTACTGCCACCCACTCTCATTCTCCCCCTGCCTGAGAGAGAAAGGAACACTGTGTTTTAGTTTTGTGATGCTGTCCCAGTAGCTCATGACTGGGTACATAAGAGTTAAGTGAAGAAGCTAGAGTAGAGGCAGAAGAGGGGCGTGAGGTAGAATTTGTTGGACAATCTGGTTTCCTTTCTCTAACTATAGGGAAGATACTTAGAGAATCAGTCTCTTTCTTTGTACACACACACACACACACACACACACACACACACACACACACACACACACACACACACACACACACACCCCTTAGCTTTCTCCGACTTGTAACACCAGGGAGGGTGAAGGGCAGGAGTTCCATGTGGGCTGTAGCCATGAACTTGTGTTTCTTGGATATGAGTTCTCAGCGTGGTACTCATAAATGGCCTTCAGGACATTCACCATCCCCCAAAATTGTCTGCAAAATTATGTGTTCACGTGTTTCTTGAGAGAGTGTTCATAGCTTTCATTAGATTCTCAGAGAGGTCTCTTACTCCTGAGAGGAAAGAACCTCTGCTTTGGGATTTGAATCTTGGACTACCAGTAGGAAAAGCAATAGTTGACATCCACTGGGCTCCGACCACACACCAGGCACCGCTGAGAACTTTACGCGCATTACTTCATTTGAGCCTCCAGACCCTGTGAGGAGAGTATTATGATTATCCTTTTCTTACTGGTGAAGAGGTAGAGGCACCAAGAATAGCACATTAGTCCCAGAATGATGCAGTTTGCTGGAGCTGACACTTAACACAGATAATCTGATTCTAGAACCCTTAGCCAATCATGGTAGGGCCTCCACACCAAGCCAGATAGCTCCATAATGACTCTGGGATGCAGCCGGCTTTAAAGTCCCTTTCCTTCTTTACTCCACTGCCTGAATTCTAGTATATGCTTCCACTGGCCCTCATTAGCACTGTTGTTAGCCACCTGGTTTCCACATCCCTGGAAGGGTGGGGGAAGAAGGTTGTCTCTGGGAATTCGGATCTGTTTAATTTTGAATCTTAGTTCCGTGACCCAGCTGTCCTAAGTGTGAGCTCTGGAACCAAGAATATGTGGCCCTTGCCTCAGGGTTACCGTGAGCATAAAATAAGATGATCATGTACCTGAAAGAACTTTGGAAGACATGAATGCTGTGGGCTTATGTGTCAGGATAACGACATCTGTATTTTCCCACACAGGGTGGGCAGCTTCAGACCTCAGAAGGATAGCACCCTCCTGGTCCAAAGGGTATGAGACCTGGGACTGTTTGTCTAAGCTGCCTGTGGTCAAAAGTACATTCTGGACAGAAGAGGTGGTGATGTAACTGGGCTCTGTGTGTGTATTGAAAAATCCCTCTTTGCTCTTTCCTCATTTCGGGTTTGTCCTTTGAGTCAAGTCAAATATTTATCGAGCATTTCTGAGTACAAAAGTAGTGTATTAGAGACTTGTGAGGGATACAGAAGTAGAGCCCCTTTCCTTATGGAGTGTGCGGTCTCATCGAAGAGCAAGGACAGCATGAGTGTATACGAAGGGAGACGTGTGGTAAGTTCAAGTGCAGGCCACAGTCGGTGCTGCCCGGAGGATTTCAGGAGAGGGGGGAACTCTGGGTTGAAGAATGAAGGCAGGCAGATCAGGCCGAAGGCTTTGAACACTTTGGTTGGTGGAGCTGGGGGTGGTGGTGTCGGTTTGGGGATGAACACCGAGCAGACTAGGGGGTCCAATCTCAAGATCTGGGAGGGCCCGGAGTTACTGGGAGATTCTCCCTAGCATGAGGAAGCTGGATCTTTTGTGGATGTTCAGGATGGGTCAGAAAGGGGAGCCAGATGCCAGTCAAATTCTTTGCTCAGTCTCTGAGCATATTGCTTCTGCAGCTCAAATGAAAATTAAATGTGTTATTGACAGGAATTTTCGAACACTTGGGCGAGGCTGGGCAGACTACACACCTTGTTTTCCCTGTTGGACTTGCTGCATGGGGTTTGGGTCAGAGTAGTGGGAAGATCACATGTTGTTACTTCTCTGTTTTTGGTAGCCCCTCGTCCCACATACGCAGCTGCCCCTTGACCGTACAGTGAACATCGGAAGTGCTTAGTACATACTTACTTTTTATTTGGTAGGTGGAATTGGGGAGAGCCAGTCTCTGTAACAAAGTCTAATTTTAGGTAATAGTTTCCACTTTCTCAAGCACCAGCCTTTTCATTTGAGTTGCTAATATCTTTCTCCTTTCCTTTCTGAGGGTGCCCTGTTGTAAAAGTGCTAATTACTAATATTCTGACCACAGGGTAGCAGTTGTGAGGAGCCTGTATCATCCATAAATAGAATCATCAACACTTAAGTAACTGAAAGTAGGCTCTTAAGTTAAACACAAAAACCTGTTTATATCTTTATAAACAGCCCCACCATGCTCTTTCACTAATGTTTTTCTGCCTTTCCTGTCAGCCTACCAGGGGGTGGATTGGGTCACACAGGGGCCCAGGTCAGTCCCAGTGTGGTGTCTGTTCTGGCCTTAGGCTCCTAAGAGAAAGACTCAATGGTTACAACAGTGGGGATGGTCAGAGAATACTTCAGAGGGAGCCTGGCTCATGCCCTACAGGGGGGCAATTGCCTTTACTTGTTCCAAAATTGAGGTGAACCATTTCTAGGGGAGGAGGGATGGGTAGGCAGTCTAGAGCAGGGTTGACAGCTTTTATTTTATACTTTCCAAGTGTCTATATTGTTTAGATGTTTTTCACCGAGGGCTTTTTATAACAATACAAAAAATTATATAATAATACAATAATAATAAAAAGAATAATGTAAAAATTAAGTTATGGTACTACAAAGTTAAGTAATTAAATACAGGTGGAGAATAGAATGGATTAGAAGTCCCAGTTTGTTATGACAGTTCTACAAATACTCGCTAGCTTTATGACTGACTTTTCTCTGTTGTGGAGTCCAAGCAGAATGACACCCTTAACTCCAGGTTGCAGGTATTCAGTACGCGTATCACCTCAGATGGCAAACAGGATTGTGGATTCTGCAAGGAGCATCCTCAACAAGTTTATACCCGATATCTATATTTACACAGACCACATGAAAGGAGTCAACTCTGGGAGGTAAGTGTCTGTGCGTTTTTGGAGCTTAATCCCCTAGCCACCCTAGCCTTTGTCATACTCCTGGTCTGATTGAAGCTAAAGTTGCCAGCTCTGAGGTTGGGCAGCCAGAGGAAGAATGATTCACAGTTTTTTTCCTTCCAACTTACCGCCATTGTCAGCAACAGGCATCTTTTGAGCACCTATCACATGGAAAGCGTCACGGTGCCCAGTGCTGGGTGATGAGGGGTTGAGACGCCAGCCTAGGGGAATTAAAGCCCAGCTATTAATAAACAGTGCCGCAAGCTTTAAATCCCATCTGTCCTCTGTTCCCACAAAAAATTAAAGTAAACAAGTTCTTCCATCCTGTGTGAATAACAGTTTAGGGGAAAAAATCCTTTGTTGGTTTAAGTGCCAGTCGGCTTCTCTCTCCATCAAGGGGAAAAACACCCCTAGAGCCAAAGAAAGTTGTTATTGCAGATTTGAGTTTGGTTTAGTTAGAGCCTTTGCAGAAGACCTTACTTTAGAAAATAAAAAGTTAATGATGATCTGTGTAATGAAAATATCTGTTTTAGGCTTTGGTTGTATATTTAGAAACCAGCGAGTTAGGGAAGCAATTAAAACCTAATTTTTTATTATGAAAATGTTAAGTATACAGAAAAGTTGAAAGGATAATACAGCGAACACTTGTATATTCCTACTACTTGTAGTTAACAATGAATATTTTGCCAAATTTGCTTTCCTTGTGTGTGGGTTTTCTTTGTTTTTGCCTAACCATTTCGACGTGAATGACAGTATCTTTACACTTTGAATCTGAAGTTTTCAGGTTGTGTCTTCTAAAAATAAGAACATCAGAGACTGACTGTTGTGGGATAAAAAATCAGTTTTTTCCCAAGTTGTACCACAGCTCATCCTTTTTCATAGCTCTTCTGTCTGAGCTTTCTTTAACTTCAGGAAAAGAAGGAAAAAGAGGGTAAAGGAGGGGTGAGTGTGTTATGGGATCTCAGACCTTCATGAAGCCCAAGGGAAAGATGCAGGTGACTCTTCAGAAATGCAGCGGTGGCTCATAGTCCAGAGCAACAGAGGTGGTGATGTCAGAGGTTAGAGTTGGGAAAGGGTTTGTGTGCAGAGCTGGCCCTTTTTCTGGGAGTTGGAAACGTCAGTGATGGTCCCAAACCTTTGGTATATTGCTCAAATACCATCAGTGTTTTCCTCATTCATAACGTGGGAGTGATAACAACTGCATCCCTAGGTTACTGTAAAGATGAAAAGGTCACATATGTAAGCCACCAGTGCAATGCCTGGCACATAGTAGGTGCAGCAGAAATGGTAGCTGCTAATGCCGTTATTTCCTTTCTCTTCTCTTCTTGGCCACAGGCCTGGAACTATGTGTCAGCTGTTTTCTGGGGAGAGGGGATTACGAGGGATGGGGGAGGATAGGTAGCGGTAGCAGCTGTCTGAATGGCCTGACTCGATAGTGCCTTGTCGTCCAGCCTCTCACTCTACACAGAAGCAGAGCAGACCTGAAGGCCATGCTGCCTCCAGCTAGAGTGTGGCTTTTTATAATGCCATCGACTCAGCAGACCCTAGTGCTGGTCAAGGCGCATACTTGCTAATAATGAGTAGGAAGCTCACACGTGGATGGAGATGTGGGCATAATGTAGCCTTGTGTTATCAACTCCAAGCTCCACTTTAAAATTTACCTCTAAAACCAATGCATGGTGTTAAGTTTGTGTTCCGTTTTCTAAATCTCAAGCTACAGTTGACTAACGGTGATCTTCCTTCTCCATTATGAAATTATAAAGTCATGGGTAGGTATTCTCTTCTAATTCAGTGAAGTATCCACGTAAGTTAGGCTTATTGAAGTCTGGGAGTGAGAGTTACGTGTGGCCATGGCTTGGAACCTTGGTGGCCAGCAATTTTCGGTGGGCTGTGCCAGCTCTTTGTCCAGTGCACATTTGTCCAGTGTGGTCCCATTTTGATTCTCACAGTCATCTCTCAGTCATGAAAAATCTAGTCCCTCACCAGTTGGAAAGTTTTGGAGGCTGTCATTTGCAAACTGTACCAATGTGCATCTTCAGTGAGGTCACTGGTGATCAACTACATTGTCAGCATAACTTGAAATAGGCCTGATAAAACACATACCTCATATTGGTGGGCGGGGTGGGGATTGGTGTATAGTACATAGAGCTTAATATGTTATTGTGTTGTTTTCTGTAAAACAAATACAATATCAAATGGAACGGTCTTGATTAAATATGAAGTTCATTGCAATAAGTACACACGCCTCAAAAATTTCACATGCATGGAAAAGTTTAGAAGTTCTTAGGAAATGCGTGTAAGTGGGTTAGAGCAGTGATGGTGGCTTATCTCCCTGCATTTTCTCCTCTTTATTTTGGCATGCCACAGCCTCTACTGATGAGCTGGGTGCCCAATCCCTCCTCCTGGTCAAGTGACTCATCAGCAACTTGAGATTCTGCTTTAAATGTCCCATGATGATGCTTGGTGGTACGGTGTTAGATTGTAAGTGTGACTCAGAGTGCCCTGGAACCGGCATTCTCACTGCACCTTCTTGCCTTGGCAGGTGTTATTAATCCTTGGCTACATAGACAATCACTTTTTTTTAAAAGAAATTAAGGACTGACCAGTATAGTTCCTCCCTATTGTGAGCTCATATATAGTACATTTGAAACATAAATTTTATGCGTCGTTTTTCTGAAACAAATACTTTGGCTGGTTTTGTGCTAGATGCATAGAAAGTGCTTCATGAATATGTATGTTGGATTGTGTTAAAGGAGGCTTTATTAAAGCTGTATTGTGCTTGCATGTGGAGTGTACTGCTGGAAAGTAGGTACAGTCGACCCTGGAACAACGCTAGGGTTAGGCGTGCTGACCTTCCCCGCAGTCAGAGGCCTGCGTGGGACTTAATGCCGTTGACCCTCCACATCCTCGGATTCAACCAACTTAGGATCACGCAGTGCTGTAGAACGTATTTAGTGAAAAAAGTCTATAAGTGGACCTGTGCCGTTCAGACCCGTGTTGTTCAAGGGTCAGCTGTGTGTGTTTAAGAGGCACCGCGCAAGGTAGACGTGGGGTGTCAAATCTGGAAATTTTGTGGACAGATGCTTGTTTTTATTGTTTGTGGACTGATTTTGTTTTGCACCCAACTGGTTGTCACTAAGCCTCCTGAGAGCAGGGACTCCTGTGCTTACCATGGCGCCCCAGTTCCCGGGTCTGTGGAAGCTTTCCCCCAAATGTTTGTTGGATGTACACGTACGTGAGTCATTTGTGGTCCTGGAGAGGTGTTAAGGTCTGGCTGTTGGTGGTTGAAACACACAGGCGAGAGCATGGTGCTGGCTTGTTGATCATATTAAGTGAATTCTGAGTTAGAGATGTCCCTTGGGGACAAAAACATAAAAGTGTGCCTTCTCTAGGCCCTTTCTCCTCGTGTGGTATTTCTCATCACGGGGGAACAGCCTGCTGTCTCTCAAGGAGAGCTATAATCAGATGGTCTCCAGGCTGCTTGTACTTCTGGGCTGGTTGTGACTGAGGGCTGAGCGAGTGCCGTGGTGGAGAACTTGCGAGGGCTTTGGAGTCTGGAAGATCTGTGTTTGAAGGGCATCTCAGTCTCTTTCTAGCTGTATGGACTTGGTGCAGGTCGCTTGATTTGTCCATTTCCTCAGTTGTAAGGTGGGGATGGTATTATTTACTCTGCAGAATAGTGTCGAGCCCCTACCTCAGAAACTAGGGCCTCTATATGTTGACTGTTACAAACTCTCACAGCAGGATGTTTTACAATGTGGTGAGTGGGGAAAGGTAAGGGAGAGCTAGGGGAAGGGAGGGCTGAAAAGAAAAGCAATGCAAAATTTGCATCACCTTTGGTTCTGTCACGTGTGTGCCCTCACTGTGTCATGTATATGTCCAGTGTGAGCTGGGAGGGACTCTAATAAGACCTGATGTGACCAGACAGAATGCCATCAAAAAGATGTTTGTCTTCTCTTTTTACTGGTGAATGTGAACCCCACTTCGTGTGCTACTCAGTGTCTGTGCCTTTGAATCCCCAGGTCTCCGGGCTTTGGACTGTGGCTGGTCGCTGAGACCACCAATGGCACCTTCCTCAGCGCTGAACTTGTCTCCAACCACCAGGGCCAGGGGGCAGCGGTGCTTCCCGAGGACCTCGGCAGGAACTGTGCCAAGCTGCTCCTCGAAGAAATCCATAGGGTATGTCCTCTGCTTCTGCAGGTCCGGGAGAGGAGCCATCAGGAAGCAGTTCTTTGTCTGTCACTTTTATTCGTTAGCAACTTTCTTCCTCTTTTAAGGGCTTCAGTCAAGGAGTTAGCCTCTTCCTACCCTTTAGACAGTTTAGCATTAACTAGCTTAATGGATTGGCTAAACTAGTCAGTGAGCAGAGGCCCAGCCCCACTGGTTTGTTACATATGGCAGGTAAGTTTTTTTTAATATATAAATTTATTTATTTTAAATGTTTGGCCGCGTTGGGTCTTCGTTGCTGCACGCGGGCTTTCTCTAGTTGCGGCGAGCGGGGGCTGCTCTTCGTTGCCGTGCCCAGCCTTCTCATTGCCGTGGCTTCTCTTGTTGCGGAGCACAGGCTCTAGGTGCATGGGCTTCAGTAGTTGTGGCTCGTGGACGCCAGAGCGCAGGCTCAGTAGTTGTGGCGCACAGGCTTAGTTGCTCCGCGGCATGTGGGATCTTCCCGGACCAGGGATCGAACCCGTGTCCCCTGCATTGGCAGGCGGATTCTTAACCACTGCACCACCAGGGAAGTCCTGGCAGGTAAGTTTTAATGATCGGGAGGGCAGAGAACTGGAACAGAGTCATACAGGAGAGAGAAGGTGAAAAATGAAGCAGGTTAGGCAGTGATTGGCCAATTGAAGAGCACACATCCCCTGGAGCAAAGCAGGGACCTTCTCTCAGCCCCGTGTTGTTGCCATAGGGGGATGGGGGCTCATTCTTTTCAGATTTTTCAAGAGAAGCTGGAAACCTGGATTTGTGTGTGACGTTTAATTCAGATAGAAAACAGTGTCAACAGGCTCGATTTTGTAGGGTGCTTGGGAGCACATAGAAGAGTGTCTAGGGAAGGCCAGCCTGTGTCAGAGCACAGTAGGGGCTTGGGAAGAGGGGACAAAGAAAAGATGACATGATGCTGAGGACAAGACTGCACTGATTACCATTTTGCTTCTGCTGTCCTACTGGTGGGACACGGCGTAGACCAGTCTGGCCAAGCCTGTCCCCTCAGTTGCTACAATCCTTTTTCTCTGTTGATCCATAAGAGCAACATGCACATATGTACACACACACTTTACTCTGTTTCCCAGGGACAGCTGAGGCGACCCAAAATAAGCAAGGAGGAAATTGGAAGAGAAGGAAAGATGATGGCAGGAGAAATAAGCTGCCTGAAAATTCATTCTTTAAGATCCCGTATACTTGGTTAGAGGAGCGTCACAAACCTGTCTCCAAGATTTCTGTTAGTCTGCACCTCAGGAAGGTGAAACCTTTTCCTTGACATGCAGAATCCAGGACAGGCTCCAGGGATGTTCAGTCCTCTGCTGTGGAGGCACACTGGGGCCCACATTCTTAAACTGAGCACTAGCAAGAACTATACACTCATCTCTTGGTGTCCACAGGTGATTGGTTCCAGGACCCCTCCTCCCCCCAGTGGGTACCAAAATCCCTGGATGCTCAAGTCTGTGTTTCATTACTCCCCCACCGCCCCCCGTCCCCCCCTCCCACCCCCAGTATCCACAGGTTCTGTATCCGCTGAGTCAGTCATCTGAAATTGAAAATCAGTCTGTGGTTGGTTGAAACTGTGGATGTGGAGGGCTGACTGTACTCTGGGTGATTCGCTATTGGATGGTGTAGAGTGTTTGTAAATTGTCTTTTTTCTCCAGCTGAAGAGCTGAAGAGCCTTTCATCTCTGTACTATCTGTGTATTTATTCTCAGTTATTAAACATCTCTGTGGTTCTTTCCTGAAGTCTTCTAGGAAGTTTTGCTCTGTTTAAAGTCACAAAAATCACACGTGAGCCCAGTGAAATAAAATCAGTAAGGCTGGTACAGTGGTGATTTTGTTCTTTAATTCTTCCTTTTGCCACTGTAATTTATTAATCAGTGTGGCAAGGTGATGCCTGGGTCATGGGTATTGATCCCTGCACAGGCCTCACTAAGGAAAACAGCTTATTGCCACAGTCTACTCCCCTGATCAAAGTCAGCATTTTTGAAAATATCTCATTGGTCACAAGGTGGAGCAAGTAGGAATGAACTGTTTCAAAGTTCATTAAAATTTCCAGCTTATTTAGTGTCTATCTAATTAAATGGAAGACAAAGGACCTATAACTGTGTCCTCAGTAGAGAGACCTCATTCCCTCTACTCACCATTCAGCTAGGAAATAGTGGAGGGAGGAAATAGTCTATCACAAGAAATCCCTCTGAGCGAGGAAATATGTTCTAATAATTCTTGAGCAGTCAAGATCTGGCCTCAGCTTTTCCAATGCAAAGTCTTTCCAATGTTTGATGCTAAATTTAGTGATTTTTGAAAGATGGATAGTAACTAAAATTTGGGAGTAAATGGAGTAAATGACCAAGAGGTTGCCGTGCCAGTTACTCAGTTCAGGAAGTTTGTCATCTAGATATTTGTGAAGAAAGACTGCTGGAGACACATGTGGGTCCCTCAGCTGCTATTGACTCATGCAGGTTTCCCTGCCTTGGTCCTGGGGTGGCCGGCAGGCCTTCTCTCTGACTGTGGGGACACATCCCTCTCTTTCCAGTGGACCTGGGGGATTTGGATGTATATCCTATTACAGGATAGCCCAGTGGGAGCCCCCGGACACAGCTGGAATATGGGTTTTGTATCTCCGTAAATGGCAGAGTAAAAGCCTCAGGGTGAAAGCACAGTCCACCAGTCCCCAAGAGCGAAAACATGCAATCTGGATTAGGTTATTTTAGTTTACTTTTTCTTTACTCTAGTTAAGTTCTGCTTTAAACCGTTCAGTAGTGGCTGGACTGAGTTTTTTGTTTTAAGTCATTAAGAAAACTTCTTTTGTGTGTGTCTGTGATCTTTAATTTCTAAAAGGATGAAAATGCATGCAGTTTTTATAATTCTTTGTAAGTCTGTGATGTGACATGGTTTAAATAAGTAATAAAAATCCATCCCCTTTGGTACCGTTTATTTATGCCAGAGTTTTAATCCTCTGATCTAATTCCTCTTGTTCCATTTTTGTCTCATCAGTTACCAAGCCCTCTTGATTCTGTCCCAGGCTTTCTGGAACTGCCCTTTCCTATCCTTCTCACTGCCCCCATCTCCCACCCTCCTCCCTTCTGTTCCCCCCTCCCCCGATATAGGTACTGGCTCTCCCTACTTGCAGAGGGGAAATCCTTTCCATACCCTCTCCAGCATCCTCTTCAGCCTAAATCTCCCCCTAAAGCTGCGATCTGAGCTTGGTACTCCTGTGCTCGGAGACCTTCACCAGCTTCTCACTTCCCCAGGATAGAGTCAAAACCCATGGCCCAGTTAGAAAAGCCCCACCTCAGTCTGCCTACTCCATCTTATCCCTGCAGTTCCGCATACTTCTCCGCAAAGAGCAGACAGCCACTCTCAGGCTGGCCTCCTGGCTGGTCCTTGCCGGCCCTGGGTTGTATCTCCCCCTTCCTCCTGCTCTTCCTCCCTCTCCAAACCCTGCTCATCGCTCCAGGGCCAGCTCAAGTCCCCACCTCCCCAAAGCCTCCCTCTGGTGCCAGGGGAGTGACAACCCCTCTCGCACCACCTTGGCAGTCCCGGTGCCCACAGCCCCCAGCTGCCGCGTAACTTAGTCTTCACCTTCACTTGTTACTGGTTCCTGCTCATATTTTGTCTTTGTAATGAGATTGAAGCTGCTTTGCACAAGGCTTGTGTCCTGCTGTCCAGGCGGCCCCACCACTTCCTCTGTTGTATCCTGTACACAGACCCTAATATATTTACTGCAGTAAAATCTTGGTTCAGTACATAATAAAAATCAATTGAGGGCTTCCCTGGTGGCACAGTGGTTGAGAGTCCGCCTGCTGATGCAGGGGACACGGGTTCGTGCCCCGGTCCGGGAGGAACCCACATGCCGCAGAGCGGCTGGGCCCGTGAGCCATGGCCGCTGAGCCTGCGCGTCCGGAGCCTGTGCTCCGCAACGGGAGAGGCCACAACAGTGAGAGGCCCGCATACTGCAAAAAAAAAAAAAAAAAAAAAAAAAAAAAAAAAAAAATCAATTGAGAATAGCAGAATAGCAACATAGTGCTAGGAAGCGGAGACTGAAGAGAACAGTTTAATTTTAGGCAGTCTTATGAAAAGGAACAAGTTCTGTAAAACAAATAGTTTTGTTAAATCTTCTTATATTAATATATTTTGTTATATATTCTTTTATTCTCCATGGGTCAGGTTTTCCGTTTACATGGAACTATATGTGCTGGAACTCCTCTCGTCCTAAAATTTGCTAAATGAGATAAAAATTGTCCTTTATTAACTCAGGTAGATGAGGAAGAGCAGTAGGTTTCATAAAGGCTGGCAGTAGGATCCACTTCTGATTTTCCTACTCCATTGTCCTCAATGAAGTCTAACAGCAGAGAATGAGCGTCTGTACCTGAGAATCAATTTATTCCCTACCCTACGTGCATTAAAAAAGGAGAGAGGTGTACCCACGTAAGCAGCAGCGGGTGACCACTTATCCCATTCCAAGTCTGGGAGAGTCTAGCCTTGAACAGTGATGTGCCATGGTTAGAAACTGGATTTCTTGTTGTGAAATATGCAAAGTATGTAGACATGCAAGGTCATCCTGCTTTCAGTATGTACAGTGTAAATTTAAGTTGTTGTAAATAAAGTTATCCCAGAGAGGATGATCTGAAATAAAGACATTCTTCAAGGCACAAATGGAAGCAGCAGTAATGCCTGCATCAAGCAGAAGCAAAATGGCTGAAGTGGCTGAAAAATTCGAGAATGAAAGAAGAAAGGCAACCAAAGCAGTTGTACTTCAGGAGAAAGTTTTTGAAGAGAATTTTGTCCTGCTTATTGATTTGGAAGAACAGGGAGAATGGGGGAACATAATGCATAAATAATAAGAATGGAGGGATCTGGTCTGAACAGTTCTCCAGTTCTAAGGCACACAGGAAGGGTTAAAGAGGGGGATCTAAAGTGACATGGCAGGCAGTTTCTGAATGTCATCGAATGTGTTGTAGGTAAGACCCTTGAAAGGGAAGGGTCCTCTCATGTCAGATTAGCTGTGGTGTTCTATGACAGATTAAATAAGTAGAAATGTCATTCACTTAACCCTTGGTAATTATGCATTGCCTGTAAATGATTATGCTTTTTTGCTTTTATGTCCTGCTATGGCTTTAATTACAAAGGCAAAGTTTCATTTTTCACTAGATATACCTCGGTAAACTTAAATGTCTATTCATTCTGATAGTCTCAGCTCTTACAATTGTTTTGATTAACTGTTAGTTTAACCCCCTACAGTTACTTGATATGAGGATAACTCTTTAAAAGACACTTATTCTGTTTTATTATTGCTTGAATTTTGCCGTCTGCTCTTCTGTGGTTCTGATACTCTGGGCATCTGTGTCTGTTTTTTTTTTTTTCCCTCTGTTTTGTTGGTTTCCCATTATCTGGTTTGGTACAATGATTAATCCTTAAAGTGTTTGTGTTTACAGGGTGGATGTGTGGACTCGACCAACCAAAGCCTGGCTCTGTTACTCATGACCCTTGGACAGCAGGATGTTTCCAAAGTCCTTCTCGGACCACTCTCTCCCTACACGTGAGTTGTTTTCTTTCAGCCCCCTTATGCTGTCCAGTTTAATCCTCCAGTCGAACAAAATGATGAGCACTATCCTGTTCCCACCTGATTATGCTGATCCTTAAATGCGCTGGAGGTTGTCGCTTTCATCTGGCGTTTAACAAGGATTTTGCTTTCCTTTCTTTCCTGCAGTTTCTTCCTTCCCATCTGTCATTTCTGTGTCATTAAAACTGCGTGATCTATACTAGACAGTTCTGTCTGTGCTTTAGATATTGTTTCCATTTTGGAGGTAAACTCCTGCTTCTGTTATAGCTTGGGTTTTATTGTTAGTTTTTAAAAATCCCTCTTTTTCCTAGCTTTAGCAAAAAGGACTGCCTTTTTTTCCAAGAGGCAAAGTCCATAGTAACACCACTGGACTAGGAGGGAAATGCAGAGGTGAGTTTGAGGCCATGAGATGTTATCAGAGGTTGACTGTTGGGGTATTAAAGCAGGCATTCTCCAAAAAAGAGCAGGTCCTCAGAAGACTTGAATTCTAAACAGCACAGTGAAAGAAGCACTCCTGTTGATAGTCAGTGAGGTTGCTGTGAAACAGCCTGTTTGAGCACTGACATCTCTGTACATGTGTCTATATACTTGAAGATCATTCTGTGGCCACCTGTGGGTGGGAAGCTGGCGGGGGGAATGGGCCTTGGGTTCGAGGAAATATTCAGGTAGATATGAGACTGAACTGTCCTTTTTCGGTTATCATGGTACCGATGCTGTATATCTGAAAGGTACAGTACTGTGATAACTGAAGAATGGTGGTGCCATCACATTGAGAAAGGGGCGGGCACTGTAGAGGGGGCAGTGTACCATTGGACCCGGGAGCTGGGAGTGTAGAGACCAGGAGATCCTTTTGGAGGCTTTTTTTTTTTTTTTTTTCCTGTAAGTTGGTGGTGGAAGGCTTTTTGGAACAAGGAAATGGAAAAGAATACGTTGTTAGCGTTGCGGGAAGACTGAAAGCAGGAAACTGGTGAGGACCACACTATCTCCCGATAACTTGTGTAAAGTATTTCACAGGACAGGAAACCTGAAATTGAGTAATCCTAAGTGGCATGCTGACATCAGGAATCAACATTGCCCAGAGAGACTTTGTAGTTAAGGCACTTGGAGAGGAGGTGAGGGCTGGGTGCACAGCACCTTAAGTGTAGAGATTGGCTTCCCAGCGAGTTTGCTGCAAGTGGCTGACAGCCGTGTGGCCGCCACAGTACCCTTCACCCTCTTAGCTGGTCTCATGGCTGCTGCTTTCCCAGCCTTGGCTTCAGGGCAGCAGAAGGCCTGGCTGCTCGGGCAGCATGAGGCGGTGTCTAGAAATGTGTGTGGTCGTGGGGCATGGGGTTTGGCAGAACATTATGTGAAAAATGGAATGTATATTTTTATTTTTCCTTGACACTTTTTTTTTTTTTTTTTTGCTTTTAGAGATTTTTTTTCAGTTTGGCTACAGGGCCTTGTATAATCTTTTTAAGTCAGCAAACTCTGTGGAGACCATCAAGATGTGACTGGACATTTTTAAAAGTTCCTGTGTCCTTGACACACCCCCTTACCAAACATTAATTGCAGTGTCTTGTCTTCCAGAAACCTTGCCTAAAATTACACATCTCCTGGGAAAACAAAGTGGTCTGCTCTGAATGGAGCTTTACAGGAGTGGGACAAATTACAAAATTTTGTGTTTTGAGCCCTGGGGCTGGGACTTGCAGGACAGTCTTCCTCTGGATTACCTGCCCCCCCAGGGCTTCCTGCAAGAGGGGCGGCCAGGGGCTTGGAAAGGGCAGCCTCCCTTCTTTCAGTAAGCTAGCGCAAGGGAGGAGGAGGGAGTTTCTTTTTGAAAGCTGTATCTATTTGGGACCCTTCTTGCCTTTAATCATTGTGGAAAGCTCTAGAAGCCCAAAGAGATGAAGGGCAAAGGCGGGAAGAAATAGGCGTGCTCCAGGGCAGGCAAAATTATCATCCTGCGTTTGCGTACAGTTAAGGGTAAAAGGACAGAATCCACCGTCAGGATGATCATGGTGAGGGAACAGCTTATCCTAGTTGGATTCAAGAGCTTTGGAGACCATAATATCACACGTATTTTTATGTGCAATTAAAATCATAAAAATCTGCTTTCTGTAACCTCAGATTTCTAAAGAAAACCAGAAACAAGACCCTCCTTGGTTTAAAGAAATGTATTTTTTCTGGCAGTTTGCATGTTTTGATTTGTATAAATAGCTTTTTAAATGTCTATTTACAGAGCACTGGGATTAAGCAGGATAGTGTTTTCTAGCAGTGCTGCTTTCAAACCCTTTCTGGAAAATAAGGGTCTTTCTGTTTTTCCCCTTTCCTCTTCTCTCTGTTTTACTGCAGGACGTGGCTGGTAATGGTTTTCTGTGTTACTTGAGAAAGTAAGTCTATATGTGTGAAATTCTTTGGGAAGGCCAGAGAGGTTTTTTTTCAGTAGAATAAAATAGTATTGGATAACATGCTGGTATGTGGAGAATCTGTTTCTTTTCAATTTACGGAGTTTTAGGTGGTTTACAGGTAGTGATGGTGGTTCTACTTTCCCCTGAAAAAGCTTAATTTTACAGTTTAAGGATGATGTATACTTTATTTGAAAGTAGGAGTATATATCAACGAGTGTCTTAATTAGCACTTTCAGAAATTGTTTATGATCAGAGATTGCGGTGACCGGAACTTTCTGCGTTCTGCCAGTGCACAGGTGTTGGAGTCCAGCCTATCTGGATTTCAGTTCTGGCTCTACCTTGCAGCACTGGGAGACCATGGACAAGGTCTTTGGCATCTCCGAGCCTCAGTTTCATCCACAGAGAAAGTGAATGGTCCTGAAGTCATGGGCTTGTGAAGGTGGAGCGAGGCTTAAATGCAGTCGGGCACTTAGCTCTGCCAGCAGCGCAGTGTGCCTGGCAGAGCTCCATCAGTGCTGGGCGCACACGGACATCCAGTCTCCTGTGAAGTTCACTTTGAACACCAGGAGGCCTGGTAAACTTGCTTTGGGTAACCTCAGGCCTGAAGTCGGCTGTAAATCGTCTGCTCATCTATCTAAATCTGTATCCACTAATTTTTATTTTTCTTAAAGATTTTTAAAATTTTTATTTATTTATCGTTTTTTAAAATTTTTGGCTGTGTTGGGTCTTCGTAGCTGCACGCGGGCTTTCTCTAGCTGCAGCGAGCAGGGGCTAGTCTTTGTCGCAGCGCGTGGGCTTCTCATTGCGGTGGCTTCTCTTGTTGTGGAGCACAGGCTCTAGGCCCACAGGCTTCAGTAGTTGTGGCTCGCGGGCTCTAGAGTGCAGGCTCAGTAGTTGTGGCACACGGGCTTAGTTGCCCCACGGCATGTGGGATCTTCCCGGACCAGGGCTTGAACCTGTGTCCCCTGCATTGGCAGGCGGATTCTTAATCACTGTGCCACCGGGGAAGTCCCTGTATCCACTAATTTTTAAATTTATGACTAACTTCCTGCAGTTACATTACTAAACAAACGACACACATCTTATTTACTGTTCCTGAGAATTCTGTAAGTGGATGTTTATTTAACAACACTTAACAGTGTTCGCTGTGGGCCAGATGTTGTTTTACGTACTTTACAAACACGAACTCTTTCAGGTTTCGTGATAACCCCACAAGGGTGGTAAAGTTGTGAAGGCAGGTACACTCCATTTTACTGGTCAGCGGATTGAGACACAGAGTGGTCAAGTCGTGTGCCCAGGGTCACACAGTCAGCACCTGGGGTTCGGACTCTGACGTCTCATCCAGAGTGCACGCTTCCCTGACCCACTGTGCTGTTTAGTAAAAGCTGGGATTTCACACATGTTATTGGACTCCAGGCACCTCCCTGCCTGAGCCCAGGGTGCCCTGCTGTATCTTTTCAGAATCCTCGTTTCAAATTGTCATAAAATGATCTCCTTCTGTCTTTCATTGGAAGTCTAAAATAAACTACGTCACTTTGTTTTATTCTAGTTTTAATAAATGACCTCTTTTCACTTTTGTGACGTGCTGGGGAGCGAGAGCCCAGGGTCCTTGTCAAACGCGGACTGATCGGGGTAGTTGGCTCACCCAGTGTGTAGCACAGTGATGTGAAGATCAATGAGATGTTGCTCTTTGGGTTCAGTTTCCCAACTCCTCTCTGGGAGCAAGCACAGCACACGCCACCTTACATCTGGGAAATGGTTTAAATGCTGCAAAGCCCAGTCTCCTTTATTATGCTCTTTGAGCCTCAGGACACATTTGGCATACGGTAAAACAAGTGATATCCTTACTTTTCAGATGACAGAGAGGTCAGTCACCTGCTCATAATGAGTTCTTGGCTGAACTTGGCCTGGTATCCATGTCTCCTGAGAGTGCAGCCAGCCTGGCTCTCTGTTTCCTGCTGCCTTTATAACGGAGTTTAATAACTTCATTCCTGGAGCAGAGGTCAGCTGGTCTTTGGGAAAACAGCTCTTCGGCAGAAAAAGTACCACCGATATATTTAAAAGATGCCGTGTTGTGACTACAGGGAGCCCTGTTGAGCAGATTCTCTTCCCACCCCCAGATCTTCCATCCCCTCAATTTGCAGAGCAACTCCTTAGATCTGAGGAGTAGGTGACCCCAGTGTCCAGGTGGCTTGGTGGAGCAGGAGGCGGGGCCCGCTATCATGGTTTGTTGTTGTAGAGCCGCCAGAGAGAGCGCGTCGTGATCCCCGTCACCACCATGCTCTAGCAGGCTTCAGAGGGGGACCTGGTATGAGGGCCTGTATTTTAAGGGGCAGGGCCGGGCAACCTGGCAAGTTCCAGGCAGTTGGGATCCAATGGGCAGATGACTGTGAGCCCAGTGGCCTTCACCTGTTGACCAACAATGGTGGTGGGAACAACCCACTCTTGGAAAATACACAGGAAGAATTACCTCTGTGCTCCAGGATTCTCTGAAACCTGCTTGTCAGATGGACTGGAGGTGTTCAGGAAAAGTAGGTGGTTGGTGGTTTTTTGTTTTTTCATTTTTTAAAAGATATAAATCACTTTGTTCTGGGGGAAGAAAGCTCACTAAGGATACTTCTCTTAAGTCAGGAGTCCCAGTTGCCTAAAAGGGTTAGTCTGAGAATCTTCCAGTCACACTGTTGCAGGGATTATCTGTAGAGGAGCAGAGCTGCCCTCGGTGTCCCGGGGGTGCCTCTTCTGCCTGGCTCTGTGGCTGGGGACCTGTATCTAGAAAGTGTGGGTCTACTGTATGGTGTTTGGAAGAGAAAGAAAGGGGAGCGGTGCCGCGTGGGGCTGTGGAAAAGGACACGGACCGGCCCTGGACCTGACTTTGTTCAACTGCATATAGATGTGGGTGAGTTTATTCTGTTTGGTTTTCATTTTCTTAAGGATACTGTTAGTATTTCATATCGCCTGAGGTTATTTCTCAGCTTCTGAGCATGGTTGCTTTACGCTATCCCAGCCACAGGAGACTTAGGGAGAATGGGGCTGGTGGTGGAGGGCATCATGAAATGTACCTTAACTCAGTCCTTACACAGTCTTCCTCAGACAGGCTGAAGGGTTGGCAGAACATTATGTAAAAAGTGGAACTGACTTTGCTTTTTCTAACGATTCCAAAGGCTACAAATACCCCAAAGCTGCAACTATGCAGACCTGCACACTCAAGCCTGTGTTTCTCCCCTCCTTCTCCAAGAGATCAGAGGCAGGCTGCGGCCTCTTAGGAATTCTGCCAGCTGGGGAAGGTGTCTGGTTTTTCCAGCACAGTTGAACGATTCAGGGTGAAGTATGAAGTAGGCTGGGGAGGCTCTGGAAGCAGAGCGTGCCTCGGGCCTGTATTAGAACCGAAGCAGCAGCGAGAGAGAACAGGCTGTTTCCTCCTTAGAATGCAGACAAGTGGGTGAGATGGCTGGCTTTTTCTGCGTTGCTGCCAGCCGGAAGCTATGCCCACAGATGTGGACTGTTTATCTATGGTTTTTTTTGATGTGTTTGTTTTCTTTCTTTCCTAGGGCAGGGTTAGGGAGGTTGTGAGGCTGGGACAGAGCAAAAACCTGAAAATTTCAATTGGTTAGTAAAATGAGAAAGCCAGCAGGGGAAGAATTGACTTCCCTTAATTGCTAAGAATGTTGAAGTCGTTTCTCAGAAGTATCCCTGGGGCTTCCCTGGTGGCGCAGTGGTTGAGAGTCCGCCTGCCGATGCAGGGGACACGGGTTCGTGCCCCGGTCTGGGAAGATCCCACATGCTGTGGAGCGGCTAGGCCCGTGAGCCGTGGCTGCTGAGCCTGCACGTCTGGAGCCTGTGCTCCGCAACGGGAGAGGCCACAGCAGTGAGAGGCCCGCGTACCGCAAAAAAAAAAAAAAAAAAAGTATCCCTAAACCCTAACCTCCACATTCTGTTGGGTGCCCCTTTCCTGAGTGCCTTATATATAGTGCCTAGCAGGTGTAATGGGTTAAGGTCATTGCCCTGGAGGTGCTTATATAATTTACCAAGAGCGGGGCCAGGGCAATTGTGAGACACTTACACATGAGCATTTCATTAGACTCCATAAGCAGAGCCAAGAATGCTATGGAAACCCAGAGGGGTTACTGGCTAGAGAAGGCTTCGTAGAATAGGTGGCAAATGGGACGTTATTTTAAAGATGGAGATGAAGTAGCACAATCCAAGGTGGAAGAGAGAGCAAAGAAGTGAGGAATTTTTCTGTGAGCATGCAGCCATCACCGGGACTCCTACTGTCCAGGCTAGTTACTGTTCCATCTCTTAGCCCATCTCAGGCAGACAGGTTGCGGAATTGTTCAGACTTTCTTTTCCCCTTTTGCTTTTTCCTCCTTTGACTAGATTAACTAGGATGAAGGGACAGGAGAGGGTGGAAAATGCGTTGCAGTAGGCTTTATACTTAGTTTGGTATATACTGTGTGAGGACAGGAGCCATGTATCAGTTCTTTTTTTTTTAACTTCACAAATAAAATAGTTATTTTAAACAACTTTATTGAGATATAATTCACATACCACACAGTTTACCTATTTAAAGTGTACAATTCAGTGGGTTTTTAGTGTATTCACAAAGTTGTGTAAATGTAACCACAGTCTAATTTTAGAACATTTCCACCACCCCGGAAGGAAACCCTTTTGCCCATTCACAGGTGTTCCTGATTCCTCTCACTGCCCCCAGCCCTAGGCAACCCCTAATCTGCTTTCTGTCGCTATAATAGATTTGCCTGTTCTGTCCAACTCATATAGACTCAAACAATATGTGGTTCTTTGTGACTGGCTTGTTTCACTTAGCAGAATGTTTTCAGGGTCCATCCATATTGTAGCATGTATTAGTACTTCATTCCTTTTTATGGCTGAATCATATTCCATTGTACAGATAAACCATCTTTTGTTTATCCATTCATCAATTGATGGCCATTTGAGTTGTTTGTACTTTTTGACTGTTACGAATAATGCTCTTATGAACATTTATGTACAAGTTTTTGTGTGGATGTATGTTTTCATTTTTCTTGTGTATATACCTTAGGGTGGAATTGCTGGATCATGTGGTAACTAACTCCTTGTGTAACATTTTGAGGAATTGCCAGACTGTTTTCCACAGTGGTGGTACCATTTTACATTTCTACCAGCAGTGTTTGAGGGTTCCAATTTCTCCTCACCCACACTTTTGTTATTATCTTTTTTTTTTGATCATAGCCTTTCTGTTGGTTTTGATTTGTGTTTCCCTAGTAACTAATGATGTTGAGTATCTTTTCATGTGGTTATTGCTATGTGCATATCGTCTTTAGAGAAATGTCTATTCAGATCCTTTGCTTATTTTAAAATTAGGTTATTTGGTTTTTTTATTATCGAGTTGTATGCGTTCTTTATATGTTCCAGATACCAGACCCTTATCAGATAAATGATTTGCAAATATTTTCTACCATTCTGGGGGTTGTCTTTCCACTTTCTTGATAGTGTCCAGAAAAGATTTTAATTTTGATGAAGTTCAGTTAATCCATTTTTTCTTTTATCACTCTGCTTTTGATGCTGTATCTAAGAAATCATTGCTTAACCCAAGATCATGAAGATTTACTCCTGTGTTTTCTTCTTTGAGTTTCATAGCTTTAGCTCTTCCATGTAGGTCTTTGATCCGTTTTGAGTTAATTTTTGTGTGTGATGTGAGTAAAGGGTCCAGCTTCATTCTTTTGCATGTGAAGCACCATTTGTTGAGATTATTCTTTCCTCTTTAAATTATCTTGGCACCTTTTTGAAAATGAGTTGACCACAAGTGTGTGGGCTTATTTCTTGACTCTCAATTCTGTTCCATTGATCTGCATGTCAGGATCAGTATTTTGAAAGCTCCTCGGGTGATTCCATGTACATTCTGTGTGAGAACTGTTTGTATGGTTTGATTGGGAGACAGCACAACACAGGTTGCTGAACTACTTCATTAAAGACGTGCAGATCTCCTTAGGTAGGTTTATTCCTAGATATTTTATTCTTTTTGTTGCAATGGTAAATGGGAGTGTTTTCTTGAGTTCACTTTCAGATTTTTCATCATTAGTGTATAGGAATGCCAGAGATTTCTGTGCATTAATTTTGTATCCTGCTACTTTACCAAATTCATTGATTAGCTCTAGTAGTTTTCTGGTAGCATCTTTAGGATTCTCTATGTATAGTATCATGTCATCTGCAAACAGTGACAGCTTTACTTCTTCTTTTCCGATTTGGATTCCTTTTATTTCCTTTTCTTCTCTGATTGCTGTGACAAAGCGAGAGAGAGGCATGGACATATATACACTACCAAACGTAAGATAGATAGCTAGTGGGAAGCAGCCGCATAGCACAGGGAGATCAGCTCGGTGCTTTGTGACCGCCTGGAGGGGTGGGATAGGGAGGGTGGGAGGGAGGGAGACACAAGAGGGAAGAGACATGGGAACATATGTATATGTATAACTGATTCACTTTGTTATAAAGCAGAAACTAACACACCGTTGTAAAGCAATTATACCCCAATAAAGATGTTAAAAAAAAAAAAAAGATATGCAGATCATCTGTTCTTAACTAAACCAGTGTTTCGCAAACTGGGCTGGTACGAATCACCAGGGAGGATTCTGGCCCCTGTGCCCTGCGGAGACACGGCTTGGTAAGGGGTGAGGAGGGGACATGTGGCCTGTGATTCTGGGCTCTTCCACATGGACACTTCCTCTCCACCAGTTGCCAATTGATTGAAACCTTCAGGAATCTGCTTGTTAAATGAACTCTCCAGGTGAGTTGTATGGTCAGTCTCGCTGGGTTGATGCCGAATCTGCTAGGCCAGACCAGTACCATGGTCCTTCCACGGAATTGCTGTTCCCAACGTACTCTTGGGGTGAAGCCATCGCTCTGTCTTAAGGGGGATGACAAGAAAGAGCCCCTTGAACCTCCTCTGCATGTTTACTGTGAGCACTTCCCTGGCCACCTTATTTAGTATTACCTTCAGCCATATACACACAAATATTTTATACCTACGTTTCCTTCTCATCTGCCTTGTTTACTTTATTTAAATTTCTGACTATGGAGGAAGTATATATATATTTCAAGGATATAGATTGAAAGCTTCATGAGAGAAGGGATTTTTGGTTGACTGCAATATCTCCAGCATGAAGAACAGTGCCTGGCACATAGTAGGCACTCAATAAATATTTGTTGAATGAATGAAAGGGCTGTCGAGATTGAACAATGGAGAGAGCATCAGCAGCAGTCACCCTGCTTGGTTTTAATCTCATGATACTGTGACTCATTAAAGCACGTGTTTCTCTCTCTGCATGAGCCTCTGAAGATTAATGCCATATTCATGTCCACTCTAATGCATGTGTAGGACTAACCTCTAACCTTTTCCTTTCTTTTTTTTTAAATTTAATTTGTCTTACGTTGTGTGCATCTCTGCAAGCTGTTTAAAATCATCTTTGGAATCTGGCAGGCTGTAAATAAATGCTGTTTAATCAGCATTGATAGAAGTTCTTAATTTCAGTTATTCCTCCTGATCTGGGAAATTAAAACCTTCAGCTCTAGGCTGGAGAAGAATTTTTTAAAAGCCGAATTCCTCTTTCATTTCTCCCTCCCTTTTTTAAATTTTTATTTTTATTTTTTAGGATAGAATTTTTGCGGCATTTGAAGAGCTTTTTCCAGATTATGTTTAAAATTGAAACCAAGCCATGTGGTGAAGAACTCAAGGGAGGGGATAAAGTACTGATGACTTGTGTTGGCATTGGCTTCTCCAACCTCAGCAAGACCCTCAAGTGACACTGTCACAAGATGAAAGGCCCCAAGGCCTCTGGACACAGCAGAAGCTGCCAAGGAACCAAAGGGACCAAGTTCATCCAGGACAGGATGGCCTCTTATATTAAGGACTTAAAAAATTTTCCATTTAAAAACCATCAGCATATCCGAATAAAAGATGTTTCTCTATCTTGTGGTTTCCAGCCATTTCTCCAGGGCAGACATTCCTCAGGAGGCCCATTCTTGATGGGAACTCCCTTGGCTTACCTGGATGAAGAGTGTGCCTTCAGGATACAGTCGTGCTGCTAGAACAACATCACAGCTGCATTTCAGCAATGCTTCCTCAGCCCACATCCTCAGGCTTCTGCCATATGGCTATTTTTCCAGACCTGTGGAGTTACTGTTGGTTCTGCAAGGACTGACCTCTCTGAACCTTGGTTTCTGTGTAGAGATTAAATGAGATAATATGGGTGGAAGCCCTTTATGAGTAGTGCAGTGTGATGCAAATGTCAGAAATTGGTGTAGTAGACTATTTTATCCCTTGTCTTCTGAGTTGACTGCTATCTTGGAGACATACTGCTCCCCATCTGGTTCATTGTATGTGGATTTTGGGGAGGATGAGTGACTAGGGAGAGCAGGGATCTAACGGAAGTTATTGGATGTTTTCTATATCTCAAGTGTGCTATGTGTTTTCTCATTTTATTCCCACAATAGCCCAGTGATGTAGATTTTATTATCTCCACAAGAAAAATTTAAAAAGGGTATTTTGTTCTTTTGAAATTGATAATGTAAAGATAGTGGATCTCCTGATTTAAAAGATCTAAGTGTAATAGTGTCAGAGTCTAGAATTTCACCCTACTTGCAAGCTAATAAGTTAGATGATTACTGTTTCATGGATGCTAGCAGAAGAAATGGATATCTCAGGTCAGAGACAAAGAACTTTATTACTCAGAGCACAGCAAGCAGCATGAGCTTCATGTTTGTATTGGTTTCTTTCTCCCCAAGTCCCACACTGGTGATGTGTAGGGGCCGCAGGTAGATGCCATGCATGCCGGGGGTTTGCATCAGAGCCAAGGAACATGCACACTTGGGCACTCCATCTCTTACAGCAAGCCTGCTCTTTGTTCCAGATGGGGACATTACTTCACCCCTCAAGATTGCTTGCTATGAACACATGATGAGAAAGTGTTGTGGTAAAGGCCTCCCCAGCAAGAATGTGCAGGACCTGTGGTGGTTTCGTCTGCAACTAATAGAGGCTACATGTGGTGTGTGTAAGGGGTCAGAATTGGTAGAAGGGGAAATACCTGATTCTTTCTGTTAGGATTCCAAATGGTGTTTTCCACCTAGGGTGGGCTTTTTTTTTTTTTTTTTTTTTTTTGCGGTACGCGGGCCTCTCACTGCTGTGGCGTCTCCCGTTGCGGAGCACAGGCTCCGGACGTGCAGGCTCAGTGGCCATGGCTCACGGGCCTAGCCTCTCCGCGGCATGTGGGATCCTCCCGGACCGGGGCACAGAACCCGCGTCCCCTGCATCGGCAGGCGGACTCTCAACCACTGCGTCATCAGGGAAGCCCAGGGTGGGCTTTTGAAGTAAGGAAAGGTCTTTACCTCCCCAGTTCTCTTGCTCCCCTTTTCTTTTTCAGTAAAAGGGGTCCAGAAGGAGTCTGTGCCCTCGTGTCTGGGGGTGTGGGAGGATGCGGAGGTGAAGGGCTAACACTGAAGGAGGTCAGGCCATTTTGAACTGTGGCTCTCTACTTACGGAGAGCTCTACGTAGTGTGTTAGATTTCTGTTGCTGTGTAACAAATTACCACAGACTTAGCAACTTAAAGGAATACCATTTATCATCTCACAGTTCTGTAGGTCAGAGGTCTTGGTAGGCTTGCTTGGGTTCTCTGGCTAGGGCCTCAGAAGGCTGATGTCAAGGTTTTAGCCAGGCTGGGCTCTGGGCAAGAATATGCTTCCAACCGCATTCAGGTTGTTGGCAAAATTCAGATGGTGGGACTGGGGTCCCTGCTTCTGGCTGTCAGCTGGGGACAATTCTCAGCTTATAGAGCCTGCCTGCATTCCTTGCAACTTGGTTCCCTCCATCTTTAAGCCAACAACAATGCACTGAATCCTTCTGTGGCATTGAATCCTTCTCATGCTTGAATCTGACTTCTTGTGATACCAGGGTAATCTCCTTATCTTAAGGTCATCTGATTACAGCAGTACCTAGATTAGTGTTTGAATAGCTAGGGCCCAGATTCGTGGACATCTGAGAATTCTGCCTGCCACACATACTGCAGTTTTATTTACTGCTGCTGTCATTTGAATCCAGATCTGCCCATGCTCAGATACAGAACTAAGGGACCACGTGGCTTTGGCTGTGTCCTGCAGGGGCTTCCTGTCCCTCGGGACAAGCTCTGGAAATGGTACTGTTGTTCAGTTTAGGGTGGCATGTAGACTCCAGGCAGATCATTGCAAGCAGTAGAAGGGACGTGTGCCCCTCTCTGCTCTAAACACGGAAGTGTCCCAGCCCTCATCTGGCACAGCTACTTCTGGAGTGGTAGTGGTGATGCTATTGCCAATAGGAGGACAAATTTAATATTTATTTAAACAGCCTACTGCCAGCCCCTTCTCAGGTGCCCAAGAGAAGCAACTGCACTCCTTGGGCAGAAGTTGCTGGTACATCTTAGTGACATTCCGCTCCTTCATTCTCTGCCTTATTCTTAGCTTAGCTCCTGATTGGTTCAGCTACCCCTGGTGCAGTTTGATGGGAGATTCCAGCATTTTGGACTTGGCTTTCTATCTTGACCTGTCTACTCCTCTCTGCTGACAGAGACAGACCACTCTGAGTTCAGCGAGACTAGTGATTTTTTTTTTTTTTTTTAAGGCATATACATCTGTGATGTTTTGGGGCTCATGGCCGAATCACAGCCTTTGCCTTCCTGTCATGTACCAGGCCCTGCTTCTGTCTTTCACCGTCCTTCTGTGTGAACACCAGCCAGCCTCCCTCCATCATGATTATTTACCATCTTCATCAAGACAGTTGATAAGGGTAGGGGGAAGCTGGGGTATTGCAACATGACGTGCTGATGGGGAAAGAGCAGTAGGAGGCAGTGCTGATATCCACATTGCCCTCAGAGGGCAGCTGAACCTCGTGGTTTGTTTGTCTGTCTTAATCTTTTCTGATACAAAGTGGTGAAGGACATCACTGATTACAGACCCAACCAAAAAGCCCCAAAACTTAGGTTGCACCGTGGTGCCTGTCCTCCCTGTCATGCTACGATGAAAGATCGTGAGGTGGCCATTCCGCTAGGTCTGTTGTGTCTGGAGGCTCCTAGGTGAGGCCAGTGCTGGCAGTTAGCTTCGTGGTGACCGAGTGGAAGTGTTGAGGGTGTTAAAAGGCAGGGAAGGAAGTAGCAGATTGGAGTAGAGGAGGCCTGTGGAAGTGGACAAAATTGAAGGTAGATGGAGAAAAGGAAACACCAGGAAACTAAGGGATTGCTTCAGTTTTAACCATGCCCAAGGTCGGGGTGGGATTCACCTGGGTGAGGTGAGGGGACCAAGGCAGGGTGCCGTAGTGGATTTTTCCAGGGTATTGGTCACGGTGGGAGGATTAGAATGTGGCGTTCCACTGACTTTACCTGTTGGTGTTTTGCTGGAGACGTGTGGATGTGCCAGTGGGCAATTTTAGCCAGTCTGTGGTGAATGGGAAAGCAGCACCGCAGCCTGTGTGCCCAGCCTGGACCGCTGTTATTCCTCACCTGACTCCAGAATAGGGGAGAAGTAACTTGCATTTAGTCAGAGTTTCCATGTTTAGACCGCCTGGCCGGTTCTTTAGAAGTGACTAACAGTTAATAGGAATGTCAGTAGGCAAGCCAGGTCTTTCTGTACTCTAGCTGGCTAGGTCTGAGAAGCCATGTGAGGGACTTCCCTGGTGGTCCAGTGGCTAAGACTCCACACTCCCCATGCAGGGGGCCCGGGTTCGATCCCTGGTCAGGGAACAAGATCCCACATGCCGTAAGTGAAGATCCCGCATGCCGCAAGTGAAGATCCCGCATGCCGCAACTAAGACCCAGTGCAGCCAAATAAATAAATAAGTAAATAAATAAACACTAAAAAAAAAGAAGAAGCCATTTGAGTGGGACAACTTATCAGTGTTTGGCATCTTGGATGGACCAGGGCAGAGTTTTTTTCACACATGCGCCACTTCCTCTCTTCCTGGTTCTTCTGATACTGGTGGCTCTGGACGTGGATCCTGCTCTGCTGACACCCTTATGTTGAGTCTGCAGGGGAGGTGATGGTGACCTCGTGAGCTAAGTAGCCCAGCTTGCTTTCTGGCCCAGTTCAGCTACTAACCAGCTGTGATGGGATAAGTAATTCACCTCCCCACACTTGGTTTCCTCTGGGAAATCAGGGTGGATGTGTGAGATGGTGCTCCACAAAACAGAAAGATGTGCACCATTGCCTCCTCCTCCCCTATCATTATATGTGTTTACTTGGGGTGGCAGATAGGTTAGTTGGCATGAGTATTTTTATTTTAAACATCAAGATGTTTCTGAGGTCTCAGGACACTCTTTATTTGTGTGTTTCTTCCCCGTTCCCAACCCTCTTAAAGAGCTTTACTTCAAAAATTTCAGATTGATTAATTTGTTAATAATTTCTGCTGTGATTTGGGAAATCATATATTCAAACTGATGAAGGCAGGCGAATTTCTAGAAATTAGAGACCAACTTAAATGAACAAGCCCAGCAATGACACGTGTGGCAACTTCACGTGTCTACTCTGTGAATACCCTGTCACCACGGCCGTGAGGGTGCTGGGCCTGCTGCCGGACTCATTGGTGGCTGTTTGGGTAACTGGTCTTGTCTTGGGAGTAGATGCTGCCCCAAAGGAAGGGGAATGGCAGAGGCAGCTTCCTGTTCCTGCTGCATCTGTGGATGGCAGGACACTCCTGAAGACATCTCTTTAGAGTCTTCAAGGGAAGATATTGGTGGGGATTGCGTATTTTGAAATAGTGCCTGTCTTGCTGCTTGCAGGGATCCAATTTCAGATCATGACAACTGACCTCAGGTGGTTTTAAATGCTGAGTGTACTTGGCTCCCATACTTCCTGCATTCTCTCTCCGTGCTCTGTTTCCACCTCTCTGCTATTTTACCCGTTAGGCAATTAAAGGCATCGTGCCTAAGATCTGTAAGTTTTGAAGAACCAATGGAAAGGCTTGCCAAAAAAAAAAAAAAAAAACTGGCTCCAAATTATGCAAAAAAAGAGCAAAAATAATGAAATATCCACAAAATGAAACATTTCCAAACTTAAAACGTTGAGAACAATATAGTTGGGAGTTTCTTCACAAGTATTCCCAAGCACATGCAATGATTGCAAGGAATCATTGCTAATCATATATTAAATGGGTTGCTGGTCAACCGAGCAATTTAAAAGGCAAAATTATAAAGAACCTTTCAGAAATTTGGCATGTGGCTACATTTTAATACGTGTGGTTTGGCGACGCTGTCATAAGAGGCCTAGAAAGTAAAACCATGTAAGCCCTCCCCGCCCCGTGAGCCGCCTCTACAATCTTAGCGCCTCAGCAGTTCCTGAGGGACCCGCCCCGACGGGCACCCCCCCCCACTGTACGTTCTCATGCACCCCTGGGTGCCTCCCCTGTCTTCACACTTCACACTCTCAGTTGTTGCTTAATTCTCCTCTGTGTTAACCTGTTATGGTGTGGAGCGGATTGATCTTTTAAAGTTCGGTGTGGCTGTGATTTTAAAGTTATTTTTGAAAACCTTTATTTAAAAAAAAGATGAATTCAGTCATTTGTGAGGAAAGATTTTGGTTTCTTGAGTTTCACTCGAGCACTGCAGAAGTAACACAGGCTTAGCAGTGAGACCTATGTTTGCATCTTAGCTGAGTTGGTAGACACATGGCATCAGGCCATGTATGTATTAAATGGATTCCTTCTAGCTGTTAACCCCCTGATGAGGATTCAAAGCAGTCTTTTACCTAACAGGTTAATGTCTCCATGAGTCATAGGGTTTACCTTTACATCTGGTACTTGGATGGACTCAGTCAGAAGACCAGAGGCAAGATATGGCACCTGTACATGGGTTGGGGTCAAACTGCCCCATGACAGATGTTACAGAGTTAAAAAGAGACCTACAGGCATCTCTGTGAAGTTCTCCGTGTTCCAACAGGACCCATCTAGTCAGGGTGAAGTGAGCAGTCAGGTGGCCTCAGGGCTGTCAGAGCCTAGAGCTTCTGTGTCCGCCAGACCAAACTGAGGAGCTCCAGTGTCATCAGGCCACAGTGTAGCCTATGACTACCATGTAAGCAACTGCACGTCATCAGAATTCAACTGTCTCCCATCTCCCAGTTCTGCTTTCGGTGTCTCCCTTCTCCAGCAGGCATTCTCTTTAATATTCAATTTTCTCAGCAACCCTTGTGGACAGATTCTCTCTACCCAATATTTTTTTAAAAAAATCCCCCAGAATTGTGTCTCCCTCTGTTGACTCCAGAATGCTTTGATTGACCAGATCTGGGTCCTGTTCCCATCCCTGGAGTGGTAGGGATGTCGGCCTCACGCAAATTGTGTGGATTGAGGGGAGCAGGAAAAGTGATTCCCAAAGGAAAATCTGAATGCTTTTACAAAGAAGAGAATGGACACTGGGAAGGCAGAGATGAAGTTGTCCACTATAGACTACATAACCTAATTCCCTGAATACTCTTGAAAGGATATCCTACAACACTGCCTGCCCACCACCATCTTTCACCATCCAAAATCTTCCGGGATTATGGTATAGAATCGGGTGGGCAAGGATGAATTCAGTTCAACACATGTTGCCTGACAAAGGCAAGACTGTTGTATCCAGAAGGCCAAAGTTAATATGGACACTGGGCAAAAGTTTATCATTTTAGCCAGTGGGCTAGAAGGGGGAGCATACCCAGGATGATAACACAGAGGGAGGAGAAGTGGCAGTGACCAGTTGGGTGTGGGAGCACCAAGTGGGTTGTGGACCAGGAGGAAAGGTAAGGGCCAACCTAGAGGAAAGAGGGGTCCCCGTGCAATGTCCATTGATTGTGGTTCTGTCTTTCTCAGTCTCTGGAAAGACAGATTCAGGAGTGGGGAGGAAGATCAGGACTTTTTTTCCATTGCCAGGAATACAAGAATTAAAATGATGACAACGACAATGACGTAGAAAGCTACCCCTGGAAGAGCACTGAAGACATATATAAGGGATGACAGGGATTAGGATGGGGGCATGATAGGTATTTCTGTTATTTTCAAATAATTTGCACTATTTTGTTTTCATAGTTATATACCTGTTTCTATGTGTGTATATGTTTACTTATATTAAGAATCTCAGGTACAACTCCTGTGATCTTCCATCAGCTCCAAGGCAAATAAAGATCAAGCATCCCCTTTGTCCCATACCTCTGCACCTTCCCTTAAAGAAACACACACACACACACACACACACACACACACACACACACACACACACACACACACACACACACACACACACACACACACACACACACACACACACACACACACACACACACACACACACACACACACACACACACCCCTTACCTGTGATGTTGCTGGGGCCTGTGAAAGGAAGTGCCGCAGATGGAGAGGAATCTCAAGTCCAAGGCCTGCTCGTGATGCTACCTAAGTGGCTTACTTGTACCTTGCCTCTCTTCAGTATTCTGGGTCAGAGCACTATGCTTCACCTCCAAATTAGATCACGTTAGGTCTGCTGTAGTGCTTCGCAGAGCATGTTCCGTGGTACACTATCATCATGGGATGCTTTCCCTGAAAAGCACTTAGTAGAGATGTAGACAGTGCTGCAGTCTCCAGCCCAGGTTTGGAGGTCACAACGTGCACTAACATAGCAGAAGCTCTGAGAAGTCCTGTAGCTGAAATTCTTCTCTTTAGCCTACTGCTTTTCAAACTGAGTTGATCATAGACCTTTCCATACCCTACCCACCCCCCACACAAGTATTACATGTAGTGCCCTTATTCTGCAGATCATACTTTGGGGGTACTTGCTCTAGTAGGATTTTTTAGGGAAGTATAAACTCTTCCATTGTTGATGGGAATATTTGTAAGAAGCCGAGCAGTTGTAGGGAACCTGGTGGCTAACCCTTCCCCCGCCTTACAGCACCAACACGCACACACAGGAGCTCCAAATCGCTGGCTCCACCCAGTCCCATACCATCTTCCCTTCTTGTCTGGGCTTCTGGGAATTACAGTGGTCAGGTATGTGGTTAGGCTGGGATTTTTTTGTGTGTCATGTGATAAATTACAGTGTCTCCAGTTTCTTGAGTCACACTGACTGTTCTTTCCTTCTTGGCTCAGAACCTTAACATGTTAATAGAACCCACTTGAGCTCTCAGCAAGAAGGGGTCAGAAGATGTGTGTAGAAGTTCTACTGACTTGGGGGTTCAGGGAGAGGGCCAGAGCCTTGTGGAGGCCTAGCCCAAGTCTTGGTAATAGGGAGAAACCCTTAGGAAGTGAGCACCACGGAGAAAAGGTTGGCCGTACTGTTAGGCCAAGGCTGAGCCCCCAAACACCTGGATTTTCAGAACTCTGACCTGGGCACGTCTTGTCAGCAGCTGTCACCAAGATGTGAAGACAGGGCCCTCAAGGCAGTGAACCTGGGAATGGGGAGAGGAATTGGGCTTTTTAAATGGGCATTTTAAAAGATACATTGCACTTAAAACAAACCCCTACCGGCCCTGCTCCTCTGCTGATGGGCTTTCCAGGAAAGAGCCTGAGTGGATACTCTGAGTGTCTATAAAATTTAGAACTTAAGTGGGTGCTTTTTAAAGCTGTTGATGCTGTATGTCAAGGAAAAGCTTTTGCAGCTCTTAACAACCTGAGTGGGTACTATTTGCAGTTCTGAGATTTGTCTTTTGGGAGTTCGGAAGGTGAAATAGCAGCAAAGGTTCGGTCAGAGCCCTGAACGTGACCCAGGTTAGGAAAGAACAAAGCAAACTTGAACTCCTGTTCACCCACCTGAGAGGAAGAAGAGTGCAAATGGGAGTTGGAAAACAACCAAACCTCTGATAGAGGGCGTGAGTGGGGAGTGCCTTAGTTAACACTAGCAAGAAAACAGCCTTGGTACAACAGGGAGGGCTGCTGGGAGAACAGCAGGGGTCAGTCCCTCAGGGGCTGTCCTACTTGTCTCATCTGTTTGCTCCTGAACTGAGGGGACTGAACACCAAATGCCTAATACCACTTGTATATTCTTGTGCGACTCCTTTACCAAATGTTAAGAACTTACTGCTATTATGAATAATTTACAAATTCATGTTAAAGCAACACTGAATTCATACTTACTCCATGAAGTGCTTTCTCAATCAACAAATTCTATCTTGTAGAAACAGGTCTGCCTGTGAAAATTTTAGATGTTTAAAAGAGGTCCTCATACTTTCTTGAAAAGTGTGGAATGACTGTTATATTGTGTGTAATTATTTTCTGCCCAGTAGTAGTCTCCTGTTGGTTACCTACTTGGTCATGTGATTGTTCTGGAATGTTCTGGAATGTTTGAACTTCTTGGCACAAACCTTGGCTGTCTGCTTGTGTCTGGGGGAGGGGTAGGTTAGGAGAGAGAGGCAGAGGGAAGACTGGAGGCCAGTTCAGTTATTGAGCTATTCTCAATAATCATTCAAAGAGATGAAGTTCCATTTGGCATCACAATCTGCTGATAACTAAAATGTTTCCAAGCTCAGCCTCCTTGCTTCGAGATAAAGAAAGTGCTGCTTTCTTCCCTCAGAATGTTTTCTTCCACAAAGTAGCAGCCTTCCAAGGTGGCAAGTGTTCAGATTTCCTTGACTCACAATTGTCGCTCCTTTATGGATTTCAAAACACTTCCATGAACGTTATCTCATTTCATCCTCACAGGCACATATATTTAGGCTTAAAGACGCTATGAGACTTACTAATCAAGTTCACATGGTTAGTGGAGAAACTGGAACATGAACACAAAGCTTTTGGTTCCATTAGCTCCAAACCATGACATACATGTGTCTCTAGCAGGTCATACCTCTATGCCCTTTCAAATGGGTATTCTTAAATATTTGTCCAGATTTAGAGTTGAAGAGATAACAGAAATAACTCCTGTGAAGAAAGGGTAGAAAAGCAGAATGCTAGAGGTAGCATCCCAGTTTTTTACATCTCAGCAAAACTAAAGCCCTGCTTTATCATCTTTGCAGCTCAAGCATTCCCCTTGGAAGTTATATTAGTCTGGATTTTTTTTTTTTTTTAGCATAAGGGACTGAAAACAAATAGGTTTAAGGAAAAAATGGGAATGTATTGATCATTTAAAGATAAAGTCCAGGGAAGTATCTCACTTTGGGCATAGCTGGATCCATGGGCTTGAATGATGTCATCACTTTTGCTCCATATCTCTGTTCTTTTTTCCCTTATTTCATTCTCCACCAGGGTCTTCTCACTGACGGTGGCAAGAGGCTGTCATTTCTTGGCTTACATCGTATCCTTTCAGAAGCCCCAACAGAAAGAATCTCCCTAACAGTTCCCAGCAGTGTCCCCAAAGAGGTGATCATCATGGAATTGACTTGGGTCACTTGCCCAACCAGAAATCACTTACTATATATAACCAGAGGGATTTGCTGCTCTTATTGGCCATGCCTGGGTCGCATGCCAGTTCCTACAGCCAGATGGCATCAAGCCATGTGGGAGTCAAGCTCCCAAACCATTTGCACTGAGAGTGGGGGAGGTGATTCCCCAAGGAAAATATTGCTTCTGGTGCCAATAGACAAGAAGATGGATACTGGGCAGACCAAGGCAAATAGGTACTATAGAAACATTCTCCCGGCCCCTTTAAGACCCGGCAGCTTTTCGGTATATTCCTTTAAACAACATTCAGGATGCTCCCTAAGCAGAGTGCTGATCAATACAATTTCCTCTATTCCATTACATTATAGATTAGAACCCTGGGCATCTTACCAACTGGATTCCTCTTATTCCACCTCTGTCTTTACCAGGTGAGGAAGTTGGAGAGCAGAGGGACTCAGCCAGGACAGGGCAGAGTTTAGATCAGATCCTGGCCCTAGACCATTGCCTGCTGGAACTAGCAAGCACCGCTGGCTCTGCCACTTGGGCAGCCCAGCAGAATAGCTTCCTTTGTCCCACAACCCACCTGGGTTCTGCTAGGACCTGAGGTTGGTGTGGGTTGTAGCTGTTTGAAGAGATATACAGACTTAGAAATTAAGCCATCCTGGCCTGAGGTAATCACAGCCTACTTAAGGCTCTGCAGTGGGTGGGTCAGTGTGCTCACTGCACTGGACTCTTTCTATCATTCAAAATATGTGCATTGATTTAGTTAAAAGAGCATGTTTAACAGTCCCCCAGCAGAAACCACGTGGGAGGAAACATGCTAGGTGTTACTAGGAGTAGCCTAGGCTTGTAAGATTGGGGAGGGGACTTCCACTTTTTGCTCTATCTCTTCTCTGTTGTCAAAGTGGTTTAGGAGGAGGCACCAAGCCATAGTAGGACATCTGGGGGAATCCCTTTTGGCCCTGAACACAAGGTTTGAGGAAAACTGGCAAAGTACCACTGATGGGAACTGGGTGGGACCTGGGGGTTGGAGAGAAGACTCGGGACCCAAACATGAGTTTGTCACAGACCCAGAAAAGTGAAGGTCTTCAAAGGATAAGGACTTTCCGTGGCACTGACCCTGCTAGGAAATGTACTTGGTCCACTGGACCTAACACTGTCAAGACCCTCTTGGCCGGTGGGCATGATGATCATTGCCCCACCAGCCTGGCCTCCCTCCTTCTGGGCAATTTACAAGGTATAAGAGAAAGATAATTGCTAAGCCAGCCACACCCAGATTTTGACCTAAAAGGGAATTGCCTAGCTTCTTGGTAAGGCTTTACTCCCAATGACTTTAGACTTGTTCCTGTCCTCATATGTGTCCTGAAATGATAAAGATTTGCCATTGCTGAGGACATCAGACATCTAGCATAATAAAGTATAAATCCTATAGGCAACAGAAGGTTTCCTAAATATTTATAACACAGGGCTTCTCTGTTGAAATAAGGATCTCACCTTCACAGATGATTACTTTGGGAAGACCCTGTTCATTTACATAAGCAGGGGAGCCCTTCACACCATTGCTTGAGAGTGTCTGGTGGCTCCAGCTATATTTGGGACTTCTTGCTCTTCTCTCCCTCTGCTGATTGCTTCTCAAAAAGGGCCTGGTTCTATCCCCATCTTTACCTCATCCTTCTGTTGTACCAAGTGAAACCTGCAGAGGCCAGACTGGCAGTGGCCATGGATGTATCCTTTTGAATCACTTGTACATCTAAGGATGCTGGTAATTCTGGACCACTGAGTTTTTTCTTATAGAGTCTACAGGAAAGAAAGAGATGGCAAAGGGGGATAAAACTGAGTCATTTTTTTCTTTCCTGTTTCGTCTTATCAACTGTAAGCAAACCCTTTAGCAAAACACAAAAGAGATGTACCTGGAGTAAAGTGAAACTCTAAACTTTCATGGGGTGGGCACTAGAAGGAGATGCCCAGATGGGTGGGGGTGGGGCACAGGGGTTTGAAAGCAAGCTGGGGACAGAGCAGCTGGTCAAACCGCTACTGTGCCCCTTGGGGTCTTTTGATTAAATTTTCACTGGGCCTACGTTGGTGCATGGCATGATGTGGGAGTGGGTTGTCTTTAAGGATAATTCCACCTTCAAGATTTGACACATTTTTAAGTGGTATATCCAAAACTGAAAGCAATGCAAAAAAAAAAAAAATCCCAGATCCAGGATTTTATTTCTGCTCCCCAAGACAATCTCCATTGAAGGATCATCTTTGGTGGCCTTGGAGACACCAGCCTTTCTCAAGCTGGTGAAGAACTTGGTGTGATGTGATCCTCTCCCATAGCGCCCTCATCCCTACGCCCAGAGATTTCTAAAAGCTGGGGGCTCAGGTTGGGCTCACAGGTGAGTGAAGAGAAGAGTGCGGGCTGGACAGGGCCGCTGAGGCATGGACAGGTCTGGGGTGGAGTAAGGGAAAGAGAGAAGAGGCTGCTGGTCACTGACAGTGCCTGGGAGAGACATTCTCTGCATTGTGCAGAGAACCTGACCTGTACTCACTTACCGCCTGTGGGATCTCAGTCACCAAAACCCACTTGAACTAAAGGGCAAGAACAGCTTTATCTACTCCTTAGAGCTGACCTCACTTGAATACTAAATCAATAGATGACAATTGAATGGAGCTGTTGCTGGGAATCAAGTATCTGACATCTCCTAGGAGGAGTTTTTTTTTCTAAAGCCACAACTTGCTCCTTGTTGTTCTTTAGGTTATTCTCTTTCAGTAGGAAGGTGGCTTCCCACACTCTCCCCTCCATGCTCCCACCCTTTGATGAGGCTTGAAGATGCACTCAACAGCTGCTCCCACAGTTAGCTGGAAGGGCCCATAGTGTCCAGGTCAGGGGGTCCTCTCAACCTGTAGAGTGAGGACTTAGCAAATGAGGGAGGAGATTATTGTCTTTTCAGAAGAAAACCTCTAGAGGAGAAGTATTTTGATACCAGTTCATCTTCTGAATCTCTCTCCAGCTCTCTGAGACTCCACCTCCAGTGGAGCCATGTGGCTCTCAGCGTGGTGCCTTTCATCTCCATCTTCCGTTAGTTTGCTGTGGAGAACAGGCAGTCAAGCTGGGTCTTCTCTCTGTTTGTCTCTCCTAGAGACAGAGATGCCAGGTTTCGTACTTGCTTCAATTCTTGTCTGGCCTTCCACTCCTCTCCCTTTCTTGTGCCCTGGGAGGTAGTGTTGGATTATGGGGCTGGCTGTTGGGAATAGAGAAGGACAAGCCCCATGTTCTCCAGGATGGTTACCAGACACACTGCCCAGACAAAGTCTGGGAATGGGGCCTTGGGTACCAGCTGTTGTGGGTGCCTGGCTCGCTGCTGGCTCTGCCAAGGCACGTGGTTCTCATCGTCTCTGTATTCCCACCTTGCAGCCAGTCAGTGAACGCCCTCTTCCTCAGATGCTTGTGTCCCTCGAAACTGGGCTCTGAACCCAATTCCACTGGAGATGAACCTAGGCCACCCTATCAGAATTTTCATCTAGCCTTTCAGTTTCCCTAGAGCAAAAGGAAACTGAGAGGGGAGTAGTGGAATAGGAAGGTGGTCTAAGGACAGTTGTTCTGACCTAAATAAAATTACAACCTTGATGGGAGGCAGCGAGTGCAGCACCTTCTGTACCTGCAACCATCAACCAAACAGTGTGTCATGGTTTGGGGACTGGCTTAGTTTCCTAGGGCTGCTGCAACAAAGTAGCACAAATTAGGTGGCTTAAAATAACAGAAACTTATTGCCAACCAATAACCAATCTTATTGGCAGATTTGGTTCCTTCTGAGAGCTCTGAGGGGAGAATCCGTTCCATGCCTCTCTCCTAGCTCTGGTGGCCCTAGGCATTCCTCAGCTTGTAGATGCATCACTCCAATCCTCCATCTTCACATGATATGCTCTCTGGGTTTCTGTCTTCACAAGGCCATCTTATAATGACACCAGTCATAATGGATTCAGGGCCCACCCTACTGCAGTGTGACCACATCTTAACCGATTACATCTTCAGTGACTGTAATGCCAGATAAGGTCACATTCTGAGGTGCTGGAGTAGGACTTCAACATATCTTTTTTTGGGGGGGTTGTTGGGGAGAACACAGTTCAACCCATAACAGAAACCAAAGACTGATGGATCTGCAGCAAGTGGACTGGAAGGAGTTATGGGGTTGGGAGCCCCTGCCAAAATAATGGTCTTTTTAATTCTATAGGCACAGTTTTCTAAACTCCAAGACTTCATAAAACCTTGTATTTGCTTATATTGCTCCTTTAGTTAGGATTTTGGAGGCAAGTTAATAGAAATGAACTTACATGGGTTAGGGCTGTTTGGATTGCAAGTGATGGAAACCCGATTCTAGTTGGCTTACACAAAGAAATAAATATATTGACTTACATAACCAGAAAATCGAGGAATGGATCTGGCTTTAGTCAGGATAGAATCTAAGGTTCAGTGTTTCAGAGGTCCCTCTCTCTCTCTCTCTCTCTCTCGCTCTCTCTCTCTCTCTGTCTCCCCCCCCCCACCCCCGCTTCATCTCTTGGGTTTGGCTTGTTTCTGCTGGGTGTCATTCTGCAGGCAGGGCCTCTTCACAAAGAAGGTAAAGTGGTGGCTGAGTCCCAAATGCACATCATCTCAGTTTAGCCACCTCAGCAGAAAGAATTTCTCTTTCCAACTCCCTGTATCAATCCTGGGGAAGACATTGATTGGCCTTCCTTGGGTCATGTGCCCATACACCAACCGATCATGGTGGTCAGGCAGATAGGGTGACTTGATTGGCCACCCTACATCATGTGCTCACCCTTGAGGGGAGTATCCATGATGGTTTATCCTACTGGAACCTCATGAAAATTGGGGGAGGAATTCCCCAGGGAAGTCCAAAGAGAGGGGTGGGGAAACACATTGTTAGACAAACACAATACCTGCTACAATCCACTATATAATTCAAGCTAGCTTAAAGGAAAAAGGGAATTTATTAAAAGGATATAGAGGTGTCTTGTGGAATGTAAGGGAAGGCATATAGCTGGCCTTAGGGCCAGGACCCAGGCAGCTTCATTCTGCCAATATATTTCATTTTTCTCTCTCTGAAGTCCTCCTTTCTTTGCTTAGTCTACCCAGTGGGAAGAAAGTGGTTTCCCTACAACCTCCCAGTTTTTATCTCCTTCATTCCAGGAGCTAGCCTAGTTTAAAATTCCCAAGGAATAAAATCTGTTTGGCCCAGCTTGAGTCAATTTCCACCCTCAAACCAATCAATGATGCTCTGGGGGTTGGGGGTGGGGGGGAGGTCATACCCTAGAAACATGGTATACATAGAGGAAAAAGGTCCAGTAAATTCCCAACATATGTCAGTTAATCTTTGAAGAGTATACGAGGTCCCTAGAATCATCCTAAAGATCATTTATTCTAAGACTCATTTTGCAGATGAAGAAATGGAAGCCCCAAAAGGTTAAAGACTCAAGATGTCATACATACACACGGAAGCCAGATAATGACTTGGCTAGATCGTGACTAGTGCGCAGGTCCCAGAACTTCCATTCCAAGTTTTTCTACAACATCATGTTTAGGCTTAATAAGTCCCATCATTCTAGTCCGTAGAGAAAAGTGAGAACAACAAATAAAACCGAAGATGCACACAAAACACTGGCAAACAGGAACCTTGCCTTGCTCCTTCAGAGTCCTTGCTCTTACTGTTCCCTCTGCCTGCACCTCTCACATCCGACCCTTGGCTTACTTGATTCCTACCCATCTTTCAAAACTCTGCTCAACCATGACTTGCAGACGGATATTCTCTTGACCTCTCAAACCCGGTCAGGTCCTACCCTATTTTATGTTTTCGTAGTACTTCTGTTCAGTCCTTCTTTTGTCATTGAATTATTAGGAAGGTTTGTGTAATTTTTCCAGTGGGTGCCTGCCCTTGAGTTACAGGTGCTACAGGAACCAAGACTATGTAATATCCTGTGTTCAACACAACGCTTCAATGGTAGGTGTGTGATGAGTATTCTTCAGGAAAACCGTAAAGAATGAGAAGAGAAAAACAAGAAAAAGGGAGCCTCTACCTCTACCTTTTCTCTAGGAGGAAAGTTTGCTTCTGAGGAGCTTCAGAAGAGCTAAGGGAATTTTCTGGGACCCTCTAAGCTGTGATAAGCGCTGACTTTGCTTTGGGTGAAAACAGTGGGTGCTTCTATTTCCTTGTAAATTAAAATCCTTTGAAAGGTACAATCACACAAAGAGTACAGTTTATTTGATTTTTCTGAATCTGTTCTTCTTAAATGGGTACTTATGGCCATAAAGCGTGCCACCAGAAACTGGTTAATTTTTTTCAAACCCTTTGGTGCCTAATGTCTCATGTAGTCCTCTTAGCAGCAGCCTCCTGAGGTGTGGGTGATAACTACCAGACAGGGTACCTGCAAGGGTGGACAAGGAAGCTGAGAACCAATAGGACTAGTTTCTGGTCTTACTCTGAGGCTAAGACAAAAACTGCACCTGAATCTAATCTCTCAGCCCAGTGGCCCCAGGACCTCTGGACTCCGCCATCTGCCCATCACAACTGCCAGGATCTTATTTTTTTATCTTGAGCATTGTCAACCTGCAGATTTAAATAGGCAAATTGGTTCTGAGCTGAATGCACCTCCACAAAGACCTAAGGTTGCCCTGGCTGATGCTTTTCCAATGAGGATATGAGCATGTATTAGTTCATTTCTTCATTTATAAAAATTCACTGAGCACCTGCTATGTGCCAGGCACTGAGCTAGGTACCAGAGATATAATAATGAACGAGATACACAAATGTTGCTCTCATTGAGCTTACATCTAGTGTGGGAGCGGAGTATTAAGTAATTATAAATTATTCAATTACAGTTGTGAAAGTGGTTCCAAGGAAAATGTACAAGGGGAAATATAGTAGGAAACCCACCTTAATCTGAGGCATGGGTGCGAGGGAAAGAGTAGTGTGAGATTAGGCCAGAAAACCAGGTGCACACTAGATCACAGGGGCCTTGTTGGCTAAGCTTTTCAAGGGCCTACAATTTAATCCCAAGTACAAGGAGAAGCCATTGGAGGGAAGTGATATGATCTGATTTGCAAACTTGAAAGATTTCAAAGTCCCCATGGAGAAGGGACTGTAGCAGGCTAAGAGCTGATGTGAGAGACCGCGTGCGAAGGCTATTGGGCAGGGTTGGCTGAGGTCCAACCAAACTGCTTTAGGGCATTTGGCCTCCCTTCTGCCCACGCCAAGTCTGGTGCCCTTTGGCTCCTTTACCAGTCTCTAGTTCAGAGAGCTGTGGCTAAGGCAGCATGTTTGGCTTCACCTGATGGCAATAGCACAAGCCATGGCAAGTTAGGCAGGAAAGAATGAGTTTGGTTGATATTTTTCAAGAGGAGTGTGTATTTGCACCACACACCTAGGCTTTCATGGATTCTTACATCTTGTCCAGTGATATATCCAGCAGAAGGAGATTTAGAACAAGGAATGAGGTGCTTACAAAATCATTGAAAGGGCTGAAGGAGAGGAAGCCACTTGGCTTTTGGTCTCAAGGTCATTCCACCGCAGCTGAGATGCAGATGTCTGCTGACCTGTCAGTCTGCCCCTGTTGTCTGTTAGGCTGTCACTGTTGTCACTGCCACCCACCCACAGTGGAGTGTGGAGTCTGGCCCCTGCCAGCACTCCCACTTGTCAGGGCCCGTTTATTGACCTGAAGCTCCATGGAAAGATGGCAAAGTGGAATTGCCTTCTTTCCACTTTCCAAATCTCTCATGAATACACCTAAGTGGCAGAACCAGTTCACACCCAGAAGCCTAGTTCTGAGGATACCAGGCAAATATGTTCTCTGCTTTCCAACTTCTCCATATAGGAGATAGAATTTGAGAAAGCCAATTTAAGTATCCAGCCTGGAAGGCAGGCCAAATCTGCATGATTTCTGCCATCTCTTTTTTAAATTGAGGTATAATTTTCAAATAAAAATGCACAGGTTTTGGGTGTACAGTTCGATGTTTTGACAGATGCATGCATTCATGTACCCTACACCCAAATCAAGATACAGAACATTTCCATCGTGCCAGCCTGTTCCCTTATGCCTCTTTTCAGTCAGTCCTTCCCACCTCCCACTCAGAGGTGATCACTACTCTAATTTCATCAATTTTTTTGGTCTGATAATCACAAATCAATATTGCCCGTTCTGAGACTTAAAATAGATAAAACCATGCAGTATGTATTCTTCTGTGTCTGGCTTCTTTTGCTCAAAATAATATCTGAGAGATTCAACCATGTTAATGTAACAGTAGTTCTGTCCATTTTAGTGCTTGGAAGTATTCCATTGTATGAATATATCATAGGCGTTCACCATTTGATGTATGTTGACATTGTTTCCAGTTTGGACTATTATAAAAATAGGTGCTTAAGACTATTTTTTTTTAAATAAATGTGCCTGGTATTTCTGATGCAGGTGGACCACATTTTGAGAAAGACTGCTCTAATGCAGAAAACTGATGGTTAGAAAGGTTAAGTAAATCATCCAAAGCCCTGTAGCCAAGAAGCCCTTGATGCCAGAGCCCAGGTTCTTCCTTCTTGCAAAATAGACCTTAGCATAGCAGGGAGACCTTCAGGACTGAAATGGAATTCTTCCATGACAGAGTCAGAGAAAGGCCTTGAAAATAAGGCATATGTTTCAGTTATCAACTGCTGCATAACAAAACAACCAAAACTTTGGCTTGAACAATAATTGCTTTTTATGATTCTGTGGCAAGGCTGGGAGGTTCCTCTGTTGGTCTTACCTCGGCTCTCCTGTGGCTGCATTTAGCTGGGAGGACCACTTGATGCTGGGCTCAGCTGGGCTTCTCTCTCCAGGAGCTTTCATCCTCAAGGAGTCTGGACCAGGCTTCCCCACATGGTAGTGGCAGTATTCCAAGAGACAAAGCTGCAATGCTTATCAAGCCTGCGTTTGCATCGTGTTTGATAATGTCCACTGGCCCAAACCAAGTCATATGGCCAAGCTCAGTTTCAATGTGGGAGGGAGCTATCCTGGGGAATGGTGTGATTCTTTGGGGATCATTAATGTAACAGTCTATCATAGCCCGGAAATTTATGTTTCAGAGGCAGTGGGGAGCTAGAGAGGGTAGAACTAGGGAGTTAATAGTAGAGGATTAAAGAAAATTTCAATGGAGTCAGAAAAGGTCAAAAGAAGTACTCTATGAAGGAAGGGCCAGTGTTCTTTTTAGTCATCTCTGTGGCCCCCACAGCACTCAAGGCAGAGTTTGACACATGGTAGGCGCTCAGGAATATTTTCTAAATTGAATCAAAGTATCTTTGATACACTGGGGTGTTAGAACCTAGAGGAAAGATGGCTAAATGACAATGCACCAAAAGAAGCCAGACTTCTTTTTTGAATTGAAGTATAGTTGCTGTACAATACTGTATAAGTTACCGGTGTACAATATAGTGATTCAGAATTTTAAAGGTTACACTCCATTTATAGTTATTATAAAATATTCTGTATTCCCCGTGTTGTATAGTATATCCTTGTAGCTTATTTTATACCTAATAGTTTTTACCTCTTACTCCCCTATCCCTATATTACCCCTCCCCCCTTCCCTCTTCGCACTGGTAACCACTAATTTGTTCACTATATCTGTGAGTCTGAGAAGCCAGACTTCTTAAGCACAGAAGGACAAGTGCTAACAGGAGAAAAAATTAAAACCGTGAAATGAAGACAGACATGATAGAGAACATGCACACAAACTTGTTCCATAAACAAACTGTATGTCCACCATTTCAACCAATGTTTATTATTCCTAGATGCTATGCAAAGGACTGGAGCTGTGTTTCTCAAAATGTGGGTCACCAGAGCATGTGGTATACACCCATATAGTTGGTTAGAAATGGCTCAGAGAGGTATCGAAGTGGATGGGGCTAAGATAATGTTCTTTGTTCCGTGATCTTTCCAGAACTTGTAGGGGGATGTGGAAGTCACTGTACACCCCAACAGAGGACAGCAGATATGTGTGTGCCCTAACCATACCATCTTACTCTTATCACTTCAGTGCAGGACAGAACTTTCACCTGCCAGCAGCTGAACGTTCTGTCTGAGGGCTCTCTGTGGCCATTCCTCAGCCAAAGACTAACAGATGTTGGCGTAGAATATTAAAATGAAACTAATTATTAATTATAAATCTACAGAGAGGCAAAGAGTGCCTATTATTCCACTAATCAAAATACAAGTTCTGCTGAAAATACAAAATACTAATGTTCTTCCACTCAGAAAAGTTCAGTGAAGATTAAGAACCACCTCTTTCCTTGAATTGCTGAAACTGCTTCCAAGCTAGTTTTCTGGCTCCAATCTTGTTTTCCTCCAACCCACTTTCTGCACATGAGTGACCTTTGAAATATAAACATGATCATTAAGCTTTGTGAGAACAGAGATGATGTCTGTCATTCTCTACTGTAACTTCAGGACCTAGCAATGCCTGCCCGTAGTGGGTACCCAGTAAATATTTATTGACTAGATATTATTGGAAACTTTCAACTCATGAATAGATTATATCCCAAACAATTTCTCTTGTAAGGAGGTCCTTTGGAATTTGGAACATGTTTGGCCTCACAAAGATAGGTGGTTTTTAGCTTGTCAGACTAGCTTATAAAAACCAAGTTCACCCATGATGTAGCTTAACCCTAGTCCCAGCTTTCCTGGTTCCTTTGAGCAGGAGAGCATACAATGAAGGAGGAAAGAAGAAGAAATTAAAGAAGGATAGGCCTTAGGAGTCATTTGGAATTGGATAAGTTATCATTAACATTTCCTTTTTCACACTTCCACTTTTGCACTTCTCTGTCACTGTATGAATGCTCTCTGCCTCTGTTCCCCACCAGGCACTCCCCCAGCTACAGCAACCCTCCCTCACCCAGGGTCCTCTTACTCCTCACACTGCCAATCACAGTCCTATCCCCTGAGTGCAAGTCATTTCAGGTATTAAGAGGAAAGTGGCCTGATTGAGCAAATTCACGTTCCAGATGAATGTTTAATAGTTCTGTAACCTTCCTAGAAATATTTCCAATTTTCTAAAATCAGCTTACATTAAATCAATCTCTAGCGGAATTCACTGTAACAAGATAAAATGAAAACAAAGTATATGGTGAAAAATATTTTGGAGCATGTATATTCTCACCAACTTTTAAGCCTTTTTTCAGATTCTCCCCTTAGGGCTAACTATCTGTTTTATTCTGGATTGTCATAACTTTGTGTGCTTTAAAGATCCCTCCCTGCCTCTTAACCCCCATGCCTGTTCCCACAGGCTGGGTTGGGGAGGGGACATTTGAGTGAACACAGCCACAAGTGGGACGGTCTATAAAGTGGAGCCTTATTCATTGGCATCCCTGATGGTTTTGCCCAGCAGTGTGCACCTTTGACATCACTCTTCCTGTGGGGACACTAGAACCAAGCCTAACATCAAACTGTGGTCAGTACTCAAAGAGCAGAAACAGGGACAATGGGAGGGAACTTCTAACTGGACAGTCCGGGGTTTTCCATCCTAACATTTGTATCCTCTTTAATTCTGTGTTATTCAAATACATTTATATTTGGCCGCGGCAAAGTACTCTGTGACCAGGGGATTTCTGCTTTTACAGCTATAGGGAAGAAATTGGATTAGAAAGGATCAAAGTAATATTTACCCAAGGTCACACAGCTATTTAGAAGAGAGCACTTTTTCTACCTCCTAATCCTATGTTATTTTGTTCAAAAGTAGATGCTTCATATCACTTAAAATATAAGGGTCCACTTAATAAGCTTGAAGTTTAGCTCTTCACTCTTGAGTCAGAGAAAAATAATAAATTTATATTTGCAGCTTTTTCCCATTGGCCTGAGATAGCATTTCTCAAAGTATGTTGTTCCACTGAACACTAGTTAATTTTAAAAAGGGTTTCAAATACAAAATTCTACTGTCTGCCATCTTACAGACTTATAATACACATTAGCATACTAAAGGTTCTGAGAAGTCCTGCGACAAATAAAATCAAAGTTTGTTGAAATCAGCAACCCCCAAATTTATTTGGCTAAGAATTAACTTCCTTCCATCCTCCCTCCCTTCCTTCCTTCTTTCCCATAAAACAGGATTATCAAGTAATACACTTTGGGAAATATTGGATTGAGGTAAACAGAATCAAAAATCAATCTACGGCAGGCCAATAATTTTCTTCTGAGATCAAGAACTTTCTTATTGCTTTGGCTGTGTCTGTACTGTGAACAGCATGACCAAATGATAACACTGAGGTGTATAGTCAATTTGTATCCTTGGGAAGGCTTTGACTTAACTTAGGATATCTATATGCTGTCCTTTCACTGCATAAAAGACTCCTTGGTGGGTGGTGAACGGGTGTAGGTAAGGCAGATCAGCAGGTGAGATGTGTTTCTGTTGCTTTATGGTAAGTTTTGAAATTCAGTAGTTGAAGTCCTCCAACTTGTTTTGCTTTTTTTTTCTTCAAAATTATCTTGGCTATTCTAGAATTTTTTTTCATTTGCATATACATTTTGAAATTAGATTGTCAATTTCTGCAAAATATAAGCCTGGTAGGATTTTGATTGTGATTGCATTGAATCTGTTGGTCAATTTGGGAAGGGCTGATGCCTTAAGGATACTGTGTTTTCCAATCCATGAACATGGTTGTCATATTGTGGTATAATAAATATTTACTTGGTTTTTGTCCCTGGTTCCTGGCACAAGAACTTCTACGGAGGGATGAATGTCTTTTTGCATGCTAATGTGATGACTGGTGGTGGTGGTGGTGGGGGCCTAGGTAGCTTCAAAATGGGGATTTGTTGCCAGCAAGACCAACACATGATTAGAGGGTTGGAACTTTCAGCCTCCCCCGACCTCTGTCTGACCTCCCAGGAGGGGAGAGGAACTGGAGATTGAGTTAATTACCAATGGCCAATGATTTAATCAATTATGCCTATTTAATGGCATAAAAGCCCCTCAACTAAGGAGTTTGGAGAGCTTCCAGGTTGGTGAACACATCCATGTGCCAGGAGGGTGGCACACCCCAACTCCCTGGGGACAGAAATTCCTGTACTAGGGTCCCTTCTGGACCTCTACCTATTTACCTCTTCATCTGGCTGTCCATTTGTATCCTTTATAACATTCTTTACAATAAACTGGTAATAGTAAGTAAAGTGCTTTCCTCAGTTCTGTGAGCTATTGTAGTAAATTATCAAACCTAAGGAGGGCTTCAAGGGGAACGACCAATTTATAGCAAGTTGGTCAGAAGTAGGAGAGGCCTGGGACTCTGATTAGTGTCTGAAGTGGGGGCAGACTGAGCCATAAGCTGTGGGGTCTGATGCTAACTCTGGGTATTTAGTGTCAGAATTGAAGTGAATCATTGGATACCCAGTTGGTGTCCGAAGAGTTGGAGAATTGGTTGTTGGTATGGAAACAAACCAATACACCCTCCTTTCTTCTGACTTAGTGCTTGAGTGATTTCATCTACTCCAGTGGCTTCATCTATCATCTATATGCTTATTCCTCTCAACCTTTCATCTTTAGTCCATATCTCACCCCTGAGATCTAAATAAATGTATCCAACTAACCACCTACTTGATATCTTCACTTAAGATAGATTCCAAACAGATCAGCTGAAGCTAGAAGAGAGACTTTTAGCTACAGTTCACTGAGGGAGAGGCAGATTTGACATGGAGTTCAGCTAAGTTAATTGATAAAATAAACAAATCAGCACAGTTCAGAGGAATATAGCAGAATCAAGAGCCTCTACAATGTTCATAGTGTCCACATAAAATCCAAAATTTTTAGACACATAGGAAATGTTATTCCATACTCAAGAAACAAAGAGAATCAATGGAGACTAACTTAAAATGACTCAGATGTTGGATCTGGAAAATAAATGTTTAAAAGCAGCTATTATAACTATTATAACAACAAATAGAGATAGATGAAAATATGCTCATTATATCATATATAATGATATATATGCTCAAAATCTCACTAGAAAAAATAGAAATTATAAATAAAACAAAATGGAACTTCTAGAACTAATAAATGCAATATCTTAAATAAAAATTTACTGGAAATATTAATAGCAGAATAGAGATAGCAGAAGTCAGTTAACTTGAAGATACAGCAAATATCAGACACCAGGGTAAAACTGGTAAACAATGAGGCTCATCTGGGTAGAAGCCCAGTATTATAGACTTCAGGTGCAGTATGATCAGGACTTTCAATCCATTTCTCTTCAACTGTCTTGGCTCTTTCTTCTCATATGTTTGTCTGTCCTGAGGCTGGTTTCCCCCATGGTTACAAGATGGACGCCAATAATAACTACAGCTTCTTTTCACATTCAGCAGGTAAGTGACACTGGTCTCTCTTAAAGCCAAGAAAGAATTTTCCCAGAAGTTCTTCAGCAACCGTCTACTTGTGTTTTATTGGCTGAAAGTCAATCATATACTCATATACTCATTCCTGAACCAATCACTTGTTGGCTTATACTAATAATTAGTTCACCTCTGGGGTCACAAATTATGCATGAGGAAGGAGTAGATACCTGAACAAAACTGAGGTTCAGTTAGAAATGATGAAGGGGAGAACAACGATGGATTCTGGCAAGACAACTGACAATATCCACTTCCCTGTGCCTTATTTTTCTTGTTCATGAAAGAGTGATAACGATCATACCTGCTTCAGAGGATTGACATGAGGATTAAAAATGCAAGTCCTCAGTACATGGCCCAGCACATAGTAAGACCTTAATAGATGTTAGCTATATTCATAATCAGTGTGTGTTTGTGTGGTTTCTGTCTTTGGTATCATGCCCAGAAAGGTCTTTCCCTCCCTAATATGATATATTCACTCATATTTCCTTTGATGGTTTTATGTTTTACATTTAAATCTTTTTCAAATTTTATTGTGGTAAGGACATTTAACATGAGATCCACCCTCTTAAATTTTTCATTGTATGATACAGTATTGTTAACTTAGGTACAGTGTTGTGCAGCAGATCTCTAGGGTTTATTCATTTTGTTTAACTGAAACTTTATACCCACTGATTAGCATCTCCCCATTTCCTCCTCCCCCAGCTCCTGGCAACTACCATTGCACTCTATGATTCTATGAATTTGACTATTTTAGATACCTGATTCAAATGGAATCATGCAGTATTTGTCCTTCTGTGGCTGGCATATTTCACTTACCATAACTTACTTAAACTCACACAGCCAGAAAGTGACTGAATTAATATTTGAATCCCAGTAGTCTGACTCAAAAGCCTGAAAACTTAATGAAATATGATACAGAATAGTATTTACTGTGTATACTGTTTATTTCTTGAACATAGGGGTGTTGAGAAAGCCAGCTGAGTTATTGTATGTACAAGTGCTCTGTAAACTGTAAAGGACTATGTAGTGTTGGTGAGCAGGGATTCACCTCACTGCTTGCCAGGGTATAACAAGGAAGAGCAGCCAACATCCAGCCCATGATTGCCCAGCAGCCTCCTCTCACCTTTCTTCCTCTGGCTTCTTTCGGTCCCTGTCATTTAAAGTGTGAAAAAAAATGTGATGAGAACACTAGATAGATAGATAGATAGATAGATAGATAGATAGATAAAGTATGCTGCTCAGTTGCCCATGTGGAATCCCCTCAGCTAATCCAGCAGTACAAGGTGCCTCCCCAGTCCTGCCAAAAAACTCAGCAAAAAGCCTCCTTCCTGTTCTCTGGGGGTGGGGGGGCTACTCTTCCTTGCAGTGCGCAGGCTTCTCATAGTGGTGGCTTCTCTTGTTGCAGAGCACAGGCTCTAGGCACGTGGGCTCAGTAGTTGTGGCTCGCAGGCTCTAGAGCTCAGGCTCAGTAGTTGCGGCGCACGGGCTTAGTTGCTCTGCAGCATGTGGGATCTTCTCGGACCAGGGCTCGAACCCGTGTCCCCTGCATTGGCAGGCGGATTCTTAACCACTGCGCCGCCAGGGAAGTCCTCAAAGTATTTGTTTTGACTTATTGCTCCTAAAGCGTGAAAGAAATAGAAAACCTGCCCACTTCTAAATGCAGATTTCTGTGGCTGACAAGACTTGGCATGGTGAAGAAATGGATCCCTGACGAGAATGGTGGATGGGAATTTCCAAATCTGCTACTTTGCAGTGGATGAATGGTCAGGAGTTATGAGTGGCTCCCCAATGGGAAGAAAGCTGTTGGGATTACTGACCACAAAAAGGAAAATTTCAAAATTTCCAGTTATTTGTCACTTTAGATTGCTTTCTGTCTTTGGAAAATCCACTCTTACCAGCACTAAAGGCAATTTCTAAGGAAAAAAGGAAAAAAAAAGGAGATGCCACTTTGGAAGATGTCATTGCTTCACCCTTCAAATAGCCACATGGGGGAATGTGCAGCAATTTCCTTGTTAGGAAATTCTGTCCTGTGCTTCTCTACATGGAGACTGGAACTCTCCTGAGACCTAGACTGACAAACCTATCACCTGATGGAACTTCGCTCATGTGGGCTATGAGGAAAAGTTGCCTAACTCAGAAGTCAGCAAATCTCATGGGTGTTTCTGAGTGAGCTCCAAACCCTGAGGCAAAGCAGGTAAGTGTTTGACTCACAAGCTCTTTGTTTTCTTATTCTTTTTTTTTTTTTTGCGGTACACGGGCCTCTCACTGCTGTGGCCTCTCCCGTTGCGGAGCACAGGCTCCGGACGCGCAGGCTCAGCGGCCATGGCTCATAGGCCCAGCCGCTCCACGGCACGTGGGATCTTCCCAGACCGGGACACGAACCCGCGTCCCCTGCATCGGCAGGCAGACTCCCAACCACTGTGCCACCAGGGAAGCCCTGTTTTCTTATTCTTAACACATTTCTCCACAGGTGATTTCATAATATAATGGGGTTATCTAATTAATAACTATGATGTACATCTTTTGGAAAAAATAGTCTATATGTATAGGACATTATTATTATTGGTGTTGGGATTAAGTCTCATTAATTAATAACTATTAGTAAATTAAGAAAAAGTGTGCAGTTCATACCATAGGCATAATATAATACTCATCTGAAAAATCTTTAATTTGAATAATTGCTTGAAAAGACTACTACTTTAAGATTAGATTCATTTTACTATTGTAACCTAGAAAATTGAGAGAAGTTTTCATAACCTAAGAATCACATACCATCTCTGAATGATCACATATTTTAAATAGCTTATTATAAGTGAAGTGTCATTATAAATTGTTAGAGAACACTAGCCAGTTCCAAAGGGTAGATGCTTTCCTGGAGTATGTCTAATTTCCAGGCTACTGAAGGGGAAGCTGTTGGATTTATTCATTTCATTAAAAAATAATATTCTGTTTTCTAATTAAAAAGCAATACATGTTCATTGAAGAGCATGAGAGAAACATTAAAAAACATGGAGGAAATAAAATAAGGATCACCTATAACCCTTAGAGATAACTCCTATTGATATTTTGCTATTATCACTTGTCTTCCAGTCAATATTTTCCTATCTTTCTAATTGTTTTTAAACTTACAAAAGAAATATATGCTGGGACTTCCCTGGTGGCACAGTGGTTAAGAATCCGCCTGCCAATGCAGGGGACACAAGTTCAAGCCCTGGTTCAGGAAGATCCCGCATGTTGCGGAGCAAATAAGCCCGTGCGCCACAACTACTGAGCCCACGTGCCACAACTACTGAAGCCTGCATGCCTAGAGCCCGTGCCCTGCAACAAGAGAAGCCACTGCAACGAGAGGCCCGCTCACCGCAGCAAAGAGTATCCCCCGCTCGCCGTAACTAGAGAAAGCCCGCATGCAGCAACGAAGACCCAATGTAGCCAAAAAAATAAATGAATAAATAAATTTATTTTAAAAAATACATGCTTATCATAAAATTTTGAGACAATATAGACAAAATGCAGAAGTCACCCTATTATAGGCTGAATTGTGTCCCGCCAAATTCATATGTTGATGTTAACCCCCAGTACCTCAGAATGTGACTCTTTGGAGAAAGGGCCTTTAAAATGTGATTAAGTTAAATGAGGCTGTTAGGGTGGCCCCTAATCCAATCAGACTGGTATCCTGTCTGAAAAAGCCACGTGAGGATGCAGAAAGAAGGTGGCTATACACAAGCCAAGGAGAGAGGTCTCAGAAGAAACCTGTGAGCACCTTGACTTCTAGCCTCCAAAACTGCGAGAAAATAAGTTTCTGTTGGTTAAGCCACCCAGGCTGTGGTATTTTTTACAGCAGCCCTAGCACATGGATACACACCCTTTACCCTCTATCCTACTGTTCTCCTCAGGGGTAACCATGACCAACACTGTTCTTCCAGACCTATTTCCTATGCTTTTTCACACACAGAGTCATATATAGGAAGTTTCTTTGTTGGGCTTGTACTTTAAATAATGCTCTGTTGACTTGCTTTTTTCATTTAACAGTACATCATAGACAGCTTTCCACATCAGTACACGTAGAGAACTACCTACCACATTCTTTTTTTAAAAATAAATTTATTTATTTTATTTTATTATTTTTTTTTGGCTGCGTTGGGTCTTCGTTGCTGCGTGTAGGCTTTCTCTAGTTGTGGCGAGCGGGGGCTACTCTTTGTTGCGATGTGCGGGCTTCTCATTGCGGTGGCTTCTCTTTTGCGGAGCACAGGCTCCAGGAGCGCAGGCTTCAGTAGTTGCAGCACGCTCAGTAGTTGTGGCTCACAGGCTCTAGAGCACAGGCTCAGTAGTTGTGGCACACGGGCTTAGTTGCTCCGCGGCATGTGGGATCTTCCTGGACCAGGGCTCCAATCCGTGTCCCCTACATTGGCAGGCGGATTCTTAACCACTGCACCATCAGGGAAGCCCAGAGCACATGCATTTAAAATTTGACAGCTGTTTGTCAAATTGCCTTCTACAAAGGCCTAACCAATTTCCAGTCCTACTGACATATATGAGACTCTCTGCTTCCCCATTTAGGCTTTTTCTTTTCTTTTCCTGTTTATAGGTATGAGTGTATGAATATACATAGATAGACTTACAAAAATTGTACTGTCAGTGTTATATTGAGTCATAAGCATGTTTAGGACTCATTTTCAGTTTTTATGTATAGAATAATTTTGGGGGGGAAGCTCTCGTCTACATCAATGACCGTTATTGCCGATGTTGGGTATTGGAACTGTGGATTTAGACCAACCTACACATACCTCTGAAGGGTTTGTCTCTGGGATGAAGACAGAAATGAGAATGCTTTTTCCCTGGAAATAAGTGAACTAATGCTTTGAAATAGTTGGCAAAGTTATCCCTCTGAAAGTTAACTTCCAATTTTCTTTTGGAACCTAGTTAAATTATTAAAATGGCATTCAACCCCTGTAGGCTCCAGCTGCCATAACAAAATACCACCAAATGGGTGGCTTAAACAACAGGAATTTATCACGATTCTAGAGGCTGGAAGTCCAAGATCAGGCAGGGTGCCAGCATGGTCAGCATCTGAGAGCTCTCCCCTCAGACCCAACAATTTCATTCCTATATATTTACCCAACAGAAATACATATATATGTGCACCAAAAGACGTATAAGATCATTTCAGCACTATTTGTAACACTCCTTAATTGGAAAGAATGAACAAACCACAAATATAGTGACAACATAAATTTCACAATCACGATGTTGAGCAAAGAAAGCCAGACACAGGAAAGTATATATTGTATAGTTTCATTTATATAAAGTTCAAAAAAAAAAAAAGCAAAACCAATTTATACTGTTCAAAGTCAAGATATTGGCTCACCTTGTTGGAAAGAGGTAGAGTCTGGGAAAAGAACATGAGAGGGATTCTGGTATGTTAGTATGTTCTATTTCTTGATATGATTAGTTACCTAGTTATCATATGTTTACTATGTTAAAACTCTTCAAGCCATACACTTATGAATTTTACATTTTTTGTATGTATGCTGTCCATCATTAATAATATACAGATTTCTAAGCCCTATCTGAGCAAACAAGAGAAGTGTAGCTTCAAAGCAAATGAGATCAGAAGAATATACCCAGTTATCTCATGAGGATTTTGCCTATATATTGAGAAGTTATGACATGCAGAGCTGATATCATGAGGTTAGTTGTATTACCTTGGTTTCTTATCATTCATGGAGTCATGTTGAACAATATATATATAAATATATTTATAGTATTAGTGCTATACTATTTATAGTATTAGAATAGTAGAAAATAAAAAGTATATATTTATGCTCTACTCTTCTATCGTGTTTAATGTCTTAAAATATAATGGTTGTGGCTCACTATGTTGATTTCATGACCCACTAATGGCTTGTGAGATGCAGTTTGAAAAATACTGCTTTAAGCTGTATCCAGTCCAATTCTAGGAATTGAAACACAGAGAAGCTAAGTGACTTACCCAATGGCACACAGTGTGTGTGACTAGAGTGCCCACATTATTTTCAAGCCTCAAATCACATTATCACTACACCTGGTAACAGTGCTGCCCCTCTTCAGATGTGCCTGGGCATTGTTGATGGTGCCCCAGAGCTGGATTCTGCAGCCGGAGGGTCTTCTGACTCCCTCATCCTTCTCATGAGGGATGAACTCTGCCCTCTCATGTAATGATAATGTTGCATTGAGTCTTTGCAAATGTTAGCTCAGAGAATTCTCATGCTTCCATTTTACAGACAGGTAGTGGGGTTAAGTGACCCTTTAGGAGCAGAAATGGGGTTACAAGTCAAATTTGGCAGCCAAACCCATGATGAAGCCACGGGGGAGGCGGTGAGCACAGAGGTGTCAGAATCAGAGGCCCAGTGTTCATATCCCAGTTCCACCTCTTACTAGCTTAGAATGTTGGAACATTTTCTTAATCTCAGTTTTCCTATCTGTAGAGTGAAGATCATAATAGTAGCTACCTCAAGGCATTGTTTGATCATGTGAGACAATGCATGTAAATTACTTAGCACCATGTTTGACACATAGAAACTGCTCAATAAACATTACCTATCATCTCCTCTATCTTTCTGGGCCTTGGAAACTAAAATATGTCCAAATTGCTATATTCAATCTCTCAAATCCCTTAAGCAGATTATTTCTGGTATATTGCTGCTTGCTTTCTGGTTCTGAGTACATAATATTCTGAAATAAAATATTTTAACTTTTTTTTTTTGCGGTACGCAGGCCTCTCACTGTTGTGGCCTCTCCCGTTGTGGAGCACAGGCTCCAGATGCGCAGGCTCAGCGGCCACGGCTCACGGGCCCAGCCGCTCCGCGGCATGTGGGATCTTCCCGGACCGGGGCACAAACCCGTGTCCCCTGCATAAGCAGGCGGACTCTCTACCACTGCACCACCAGGGAAGCCCAAAATATTTTAATTTTTTGAGAAAAGAAAAGTTGTAAGCAAAATATTAATTCTTGTGGACTTCATAATAAGTAGTGCAATGGACTTCTTGCACTACTTACTTTAAATAGCCATCTAATCACACACAACCACCTCTGCCCTCCTTGAACTGGGTAACTGATAGGTAAAAATATCATTTTGTACCAAGAAGGCTTTTTACATTTTCAGTGTGCTTACCATTAACATTGGTCTGTCATTTATGATCACTCATCTGGTAGTGATATTCCCAGTGTTGGCCTTACAGAGCTTCTGGGCTGGGCCAGAGGTGGGGCTCAGGTGATTCTGATAGGAAAGCCAGACACTGATTTGCACAGGGGCCAAGGAACGTCCTGGAACACAAGACTTGGATCCGGACACCCCTGGCTTCAGGCAGCATGCCTGATGGACTAGAATAGCTCCCACAGAAGTCCGACAACAGGGAGAAATGACTGGAGCACTGGAGCACTAAGTCACCATAAGGGAAGAAGGAAGCTGCCATAGCAAAGCCAAACCCAGCAGCAAGGCCATAGTGTTTTATGGAGTGGTTGCTCCTGGTGCACCATAGGGATTGCTACCAAAATCCTGACCCTACCAGCCTGGTGAGTAAGGGCTCCAAGGAAAATGGCTGTTTCTAACTTGTGAGTGAGCTGTCCAGAACAATTTGGGGAACTGAACAACTTTACTGTGGAACATCCCCAACTCCCTCTCATTTTTCAAGGTCAGTTTTAGGTGACTAGATGTCCAGCATTGGCAGGATGGTGTGACACCCTTGGTGAACTGTCAGTGCCGAAACTGCTAATAAGGTGACAAATGAAAGAGTTTGCTGGACTAACCACATAACACTTTGAGGCTCAAACAACTTTGCTATGGTGTCTTTCCCTTCTGAGTTCCCCAGCTCAGTGTTTGTGGATGTTTGTGTATGTTTGTAGGTAGCTTTGCAGACTCTAGGAAATGGCTTTAAAGGGGAGATTCTAAGAAATTGGACTTCCCATGGTCAAGCCAATGGGAGGCTTGGAGCTGGTGAAATTTGGGTATTAATGTTATTATTATCCTTGTTCTAATGGTGAATGAAGGCTGAGCTCTTTGGATTGCTTTTTTAAGTCTCAACATCAGAGGATTCAAAGAATGCTGATTTCTTTCTTTCTTTGAGCGCTGATTTCTTGTAAAGAAAATTTCAAGTTAAGCATTCCTTAAGGTCAGACACTATATCCTGTATTTTTAAAAGGAGTATTCACAAATCTTAGAAGAGTGCTAGTACACAGTAGGCGCTCAAAGAAAAAACTTAGAGTAAAATTTGTTGCTGATTCCATTCTCTTGTGGCCTAAAGGCTTGGAGTGCTTATTAGTGAACTGTGGTTTCTTCTTGCAAATCATCAAATTCTTCTCTACTGTGACTCATACTAACAGGAAAACTGATGAAATTTCTTTTTAGCAGTAACCAGCATGTGTTCTTTTCTTTATTACTTAAAAGTGCAGTAGATTCACTAACACTGAAATCAGCTATGGCCAAGGCTGAGTGATAACAGAGAGAAGTGAAACATTTTCTTAGGGGACTGTAGTGAAACTTGCTCCCCCCCCACTTTTGTTTTTCTTCAGAGGAATGCTTATAAGTGTAGCAGTAATTATATAGTCAAATGGTGTTTTGAAAAATGTGTCTACCTGCTTTGAAGATGCTTTCCAAATGAATTGCAATTACTTACCACTAGGAATAAATGATCTACAACAGGCATTCATACTTTTTATGCAGAACAAATATTAAATGTTTGGAAAATTCATTATTTAGATAAAATTGCCCCCTGCCCCTCAACCACAGTACCCCCATGGGTTTTGGGGAGTTTGCTTTGTTAGTTATTGTGTGAAAGACAAGAGCTTATATTACCCTCTGAGAACTTGAAACTGTATTGATATTCGAGTGGGTAAGGGCAGGAATAACATCACCAGATTTCTTTTTCTCTTGAGAAGCCTGTGAGTAATTGGGGTGTGTCAGTTTTGCTGTAATTTTTGTCTAAGAGCATTTTCCTCTTTGAGATTTGTATTCCAAATACAATGTTATTGCTTAGGTAATTTCTCTGGAATAAATGATAAATCCAGTATATGAAATATAAACTGTCATCTCGATGTCTTTAATTTTGATTCAGTATCTAAATTAGGGATTGAGATTTAAGGTTTAGTATTGTTTTGCCTGCACCCTCACATCCCAGCCTTCTTTCCTCTCCAAACTCCTATGAATTTAGGCTAGAGGGGAGGAAAGTGGGAGAAAAAACTGGAGTATGAGCTTTCTGTTCCCTTCCTTGGTTTTCAACCTTAGTTCCCTAATAGTTATTATTTGCTGAGTGCCTACTTTGAACTAGACATTGTACAAACAATATCTTATTTAATCCATAGAACAACTCTCTATGGGAGCTGCTAGTATCGTCTTTGTTTTCCTGATGAGAACACTGAGATGCACAGATTATAAGTGTGGAGCCTGATTGCAACCCAGTTCTATTTAATTCCCCAATGCTCACTCTTTCCAAACATGGAATGCACCCAGTAAATATTTGACCGCTTCTGACTCCTTCATTCCTATACCACAGAGGACATGACTGAGTTAGACACAAAACCAGGGCTTCCTCAGCCCCCTTTGACACCAGGCTTAATGGAAGAGAAGGGAGAACCTTCTAGATTTAGAAGAGAAGAAAGGAAAGAGGGTGGGAAAACAGAAGAGAATAAAAGCAAAATAGAGGTGAGGCTAAGGAGAGAGAAAGAGATATTTGGGAGAATTTGTGGGGAATGGGAAAGGAAGAATTAAATTCAAGTCTTCAAAAAATCAGGAAGCCCTCCATACTTTGGCTATTTTGTATGGGGAATATTTCCTAATATTTTCACGAGCAATTCCCTAAATACTGAATTCTCTGCTCTAGAATTTTTATCATTTTGAAATTTAAGGAATTCAGATAATGATGATTTACCCAGAGAAAGGAATGCATAAGAGAGGCTCAAATGACTTGTCTCCACCAACCTTTTCTGACCCTTATCATTCCACTCCTTATTAGTTTGTTTTCCATTTCCTTCTTTCTTACTCATACCATCTTGAATTATCAATTCAAGTTGATAATCATGGTGTATCTACTGCACCCAAAATATTGTGGGGATGGCACACAGAGAGGAAGTTGCTGATCATCTATAGAGGAAATAAGATACACACACAAATAATTCTGATACAAAAAATAATGGTACAGTTGAATAGAAATAGAATGTACTGTGAATATTGTAGGGATCCCTCCATGTCAAAGAGGATAGAGATTTAACAAGATAATTCCCAATGAGGTTCTGGTGACAAGTTAAAAGTGTGGCAGATGGGGAAAGAGATACTGGTGGTGGTGGTAGAGGCTCTTATGTTTCCATTTCAAATACTAGTTTTCATAAAACATATATTTGTCTGTATTTTGTTCTGGTGGCCAATCCTGAGTCCCAAGAATTGACTTTACTTTATATTCTTATTGGTTATTGCTAATGTAGGACAACTAATGAGTTTTGTATTGTCTGTCTTGAATCTTGCTATGTCATTAAATTTTTTTTTAAGTTAATTTTCTTAGATTTTTCAAAGTTAGATATCTGGAACTAATAACAGTTTTTTTCTTCCAAGATATTTACCTTTTCTTGTCTTATTACATTGACTATGAACTATAGTACAGTGTTCAAAGATAGTGGTGACAGAGTTCATTCTCTTGTTTCTCTAATAGAAATGCTTCTAGTGATTCATCACTAAATATGGTGTTGAGTTTCCTGATTCTCTTTACCAAATTAAGGAAATGTCATTCTTGGAACACTCAATCACAGGGATGGACACAAGATGCAAACAGGGCCAATCAGAATCTTCTCCTGGATTGATATAAGACATCAGAGAGGGGAATTTTTCTTTTTCTACTTTGGTTTTTAAACTAGGAAGATGAAATTTTGTGGCTGTAGATGTCCGTTTTCTCTGATACGTGGAGAGAGATACATGAACTGAGAGATAAGCTGAGCTGAGGGATACAGTGGGGAGAGAGATAGTCTTATGACACTGAGCCCTTGGATCCAGCCATGTTGGGAACCAGCACTATCCTGTGGACTTCTCAGTATATGAATCAATATAGTATGTTTTTTGCTGTAGCTATTTTGAAATGAGTGTCTGTCATTTGTATCCAAATCAGTTTTGACTAATAAACTTCCTAAATTTTCAAATTTATGGATAGAAATAATATAGATAATTCTCTTATAATTTCAAAAATCTCTCCTATACCTGTCGTTAGGTATTTCTCATCCCTAAATGGTATTTTTTTGTAGTTCCTTTTAAAAAAATTATAGTTGCCTATAGTTATTGGTTTTTAGGAACATAGTTTTATTTTTTATTTTATTATTATTTTTTATTTATTTATTTTTTTGCGGTATGCAAGCCTCTCATTGTTGTGGCCGCTCCCGTTGTGGAGCACAGGCTCCGGACGCACAGGCTCAGTGGCCATGGCTCACGGGCCCAGCCGCTCTGTGGCATGTGGGATCTTCCCGGACCGGGGCACGAACCCGTGTCCCCTGCATCGGCAGGCGGACTCTCAACCACTACGCCGCCAGGGAAGCCCAGGAACATAGTTTTATTGATCAAGACCCCAATTATCTTACAAATCTAATAAAAATTTAATTTTTCCTTCCATTTATATTCTTTATATTACTTTTAAATTTTATGTTATTTATTCATTTATTACTTTACATTACTATTTTTCTTCAATTCTGTGCTCAGTTTATTTCAAACTTTATTATTTTCTAAAGGATACATTTAAGGCTACAGATATTAATTTTCCTCTGCATATTGCTTAATCCATATTGCAGAGCTTCTCAGGTATAATGTACTTATGTTGTATATTTCTAAAGTATTTGTAATTTTTCTTTCCATTTTCTCTTTTACCCAAAAGTTATTTAGAAGGATATTTAAAATTTTCTAACTGTGTAGATATAAAACCTTCAAAATTTTTCAAAAATTTTTATTTTTTAGAAATTTCCAGATTTACAAAAAATTGCAAAGATAGTACAGAAATCCCATATAGTCACCACCTTGTTTGCTCTATTATTAACATCTTACATTAATATGGTACATTTGTTATAATTAATGAATCATTAAATACATCATTATTAACTAAAGTCCATACTTTATTTAGATTTCCTTAGTTTTTATCTAATGCCCTTTTACTATTTCAGAATCCCATCTAGGATACCACATTACATCTAGTTGTCTTGTCTCCATAAGCTCATCCTGGCTGTGTTAGTTTCTCAGACTTTCCTTATTTTTGATGACCTTGACGGTTTTGAGGGGTATCAGGTTTCTCAACTGTAAAGTTAACTCTTTTCCCCCTTTCCACGTTGTACTCTTTGGAAGAAAGTTACTATATACTGCTCACACATAAAGAATGGGGAGTTATGCTCACCTCTTTGAGGTTGGAATACCTACACAATTTATTTTGAATTGTTCTGAAAGGGAGATTTGTCTCTTCTTATTAATTAATTCAGTCACTTATTTATATCAGTATGGGCTCATGGATATTTATTTTATACTTTGGGTTATAATCCAATAGTACCTTACTTATTTTGTTGCTTAAATTGATTCAGTTTTGGATGTTTGGAGGTATTTTACTTGGCCCTGGTGTCCCTTTTCCAAACACCCATTATTGTGGTATTGTGGATTTTTTGTAGCACTTCCTTACTTTCTGACACTATAAGATGCTGCAGGCTCATTTGCATATTTCCTGTTCTGGTCCTAGAATGAGTCATTTCTCTAAAGAGCTCTGCTTCCTTTGGAGAATGGTGTTAAAAACCAACATTTGAGCACTAGATATGCTTGTTGCTACTGGGGTATCATTGTTTCTAGACCCTCTCAGCTGACTGAACAAGGAAATATATGTGTGTAGATAATCTGTGTATATACACATATAATAAATATTTCTATATGTAATTATTTATATCTATATTAAGCTACACATGAGTTCATATTGATGTCTCTGACTCATAACTATTACCACATGGATCATTCTAGCTTCCTTCCCTTGCTTATCTGTCTGGACTTCTACCATCTGCCATCCATTTCCTTAATTGCTCAGTTACAATATGTAAGTATAGCAGTATCAGGATTATTAACCCATACCATCATGGACTATAATTTTAACAACTAAAACCCCCACTGCCCCCAAAAGTCCCCTATGCTTCATCTATTCAGATATCCCTCCTCTCCCCCTCAAGCTCCTATGAACCGCTGATAATTTTTACCTTCTCTATAGTTTTGTCTTTTCCAGAATGTCATATAAGGCATTATTACAGAATGTAGCATTTGCTACTGGCTTTTTTCACTTGGCAATATGCATTTAAGATTCATCTCTGTCTTTTCATGTTTGATGGCTTATTTCTTTTTATTGCTGAATAATATTCCATTGTTTAGGTATGCCGTAGTTTGTTTGTTGATTTGTCTCTTGAAGGGCATCTTGACTGCTTCCAACTTTTGGCTGTTATGAATAGAGCTGCTATACATATTTACATGCAGGTTTTGTGTGGACATAAGTTTTCAAATCAGTTGTGTAAATAACTAGGAGCATGATTGATGGATTTTATGATAAGGCTTTGCTTACCTTTGTAAGACTGCAAAACTATCTTCCAAAGTACCATTTTGAATAAGTGTACCCGTTACTTTTTGCATCCTCATTAGCATTTGCTATTACCAGGTTTTTTTTGTTTGTTTGTTTTGTTTTGTTTTTGGATTTTGGCTATTCTAATAGGTGTAGTCTGCCTCATTATTGTTTTAATTTGCAATTCTCTAATGACAGGTAATGTTGACCACATGTATTTTTGCCATCCTTATATATTCTTTGGAGAGGTACCTGTGCAGATCTTTTGCCCGTTTTTAATTAGGCTGTGTTCATACTGTTGCACTGAAGAGTTCCTTGTATATTTTGGATAACTGGCCTTTATCAAGTATGCCTTTCACAAATATTTTTTCCCAGTGTGGATTGACTTCCCTTTCCCTTGAGTGTCTTTCACATGGCAGAAGTTTTTAATTTAATGAAGTCCAGCTTATCAATTATTTCTTTCATGAATTGTGCATTTGTGTTGTACCTAAACTAAGTTCATCTTGATTTTCTCCTAGGTTATCTTCTAGGAGTTATATAGTTTTAGGCCTGTGATACATTTTGAGTGAATTTTTGTGAAGGGTATAAAGTCTGTGTCTAGATTCATCTTTTTGCATTTGGATGTTAAATTGTTCCAAGCACCATTTGTTGAAATGACTGTCTTTTCTCCATTGTATTGCCTTGCTGCTTTGTCAAAAAATTAGTTGACTTTATTTATGTGGGTCTATTTCTGGGCTCTCTATTCTATTCCATTGATATATTTGTCTGTTCTTTCACTAATACCACACTGTCTTGATTACTGTAGTTTTATAGTGAGTCTTTTTTGTTTTTAAGTGGATCAACACTTTTTTAGATATTAACATTTAACACACTCATATAGCCACGTATAGGTGATCATTCTTCATTTGGCTGAAGAGAACCCCTTTGCATTAGACAGTTGGCTAAATGTTTTCCTTTTCTGACATGTTTCAGTTAGCACAAGACTAGTGCAAACAGATATGTTAGCTCTTGGCTGGGCTGTCTGACACTCAGGCTTTATTACAGAGTAGGGCACCTAGGGAATGTGAATTATAGTTTGTTTCAGCCTCGGCATCCTAAACACATCACTCAGTCTAGGCGATTATTGAATTTCCTCCAGAGCTAGGGCCTCAAGAACCCTCTCCAAGTAGGACTCCAGCCCTCTCCAACCCGTAGTAGCTCCTGTGGCCAAAGAGAAATCTGAGGAAAAGTATACAGAGTCTGAGAAGGCAGAGCAGAGAAAGACAGACCCAGCCTCCCTAGAGCTGAGGTTTACAGCTGCTCTGTTGAATAAAACATACTCTGCTCAGCCCTCTACTAAAGAAGATGGTATGGCAGCTGAAATGGGTGATAAAAATTTCTGGAAAATGAAATCAGTACTCACAAAGCTTGAGACCAGAATCTGTACACTGAGTATTTGGATACAGAGTGTCCTCTCATAGCTAGAGATGGAAGTAGCTGCGTGTGGGGCTAAGATCACTAAAGGTCCAGTCTAACACACCCACTGCATCATGGGAGCCCTTATGCAGATGACCCATGTGCAAATGAGCAGCATGCAAATACCACATGGCAACCCAGTGCTGTGGGATTAAGGAAACTCCCTACCAACCACCGTGACCGCAACTACTATTATAATTACTGTATTACTACTGTATTACAATGATGACTACTACTTCCTAACAGGTAACTGTGGTCATGTAATACTCTCCTAAATTGTCTCCCTGCTTCCTCTACTCCTCTGGTCCCCCCTCCCCCAACCCATTGTCCACACAGCAGCCAGAGTGCTCCATTTAAAACATAGGACATATCACGTGACTTGCCAATTCTAAACCCACATAGCTTCCCATTTCACTCAGAATAAAAGCCAGTAGTTTTTATGATTCAACAACCCATGTGATCTTGGCTTCTGTCCTCTTTCTGACCTCATCTACTACTACTCTCCCCTTACCCACTCCACTCTGACCGCACTGCTCCTGGCCCTTCCTTCCTTAGGGCCTTTGCACGTGTGGCTGCGCTTTGCACCAGTCTTCCCCAGATGCTCTCATTGTTCCTGCCCTTACTTCATTCTGGGCTCTGCTCAAATGTCACCTGCACTAAAAGTCTTTCCCTGACCCCCTACCCAAACTCACAAGTGCTCTATTTCCTCCCACCCTGTTGTCAGGTTGAGTTCTCCAAAAGGAAGTAGACACAGACATGGAGTTTGGGATGCAAGATATTTAAGAGGAATCAACGCCAGTGTAGAGGAGAAGGTGGAAGTAGGACTGGGCAGAGGAAGAAATGGAACTGTGATTTGGGGAGCTTGGGAACCGGTTTTGCCCATCAGAGATGGCCTAGGGGCCAAAATGACTAGGCTTTTCCAGCTTATCTTGCTTAGTTCCGGGTGGAGGCTGCCCCAGGAACAGTGAGATTTGGGGGAGGCATCTCTCTGCAGCTGAGGCAGGTCCTGAAGGGGCGCACAGCTGGAGGCCATCAGCTGACCACACTCCCTCAGTTGGGTAGCAAACCCTTCCCTCCTGAAGGTGGATCTCACCTCCACCACACCTGACTTGGTTTTCTTCATTGTACTTAGTACTACTTGAGATAATATTGGATATTCACTTGTTTATGTGATTACTGTCTTTCTCCAGAAGGGCAGGGCCTTATTCATCTTGCTATGTTCCTTGAAGCTAGAAAGTTGCTCAGTAAATAATTGTGGAATAAGAGACTGCTTACTAAATATCTTCATATATAGCACTTCATATTATTCTCCCAACGATCCTTAAAGATCAGTATTATTATTTACATTTTACACATGAGAAAATGGAGATTTAGAAAGACAATCAGACCTCAGATCCAGGGGCTGGACAGCATCTGATTCAAGATTTTTTTTACCTTCTTGTGATGAGAACTTTTAAGATTTACTTTCTTAGCAACTTTCAAATTTGCAATAAATATTATTGACTATGTTATTGAACCAATGCTCAGTAAAGCCAATCTACTGACACCAGATTGTGGTGAAAGGAAGTATAGCGTTTATTTCAAAGCCAAGCAAGGTGAATGGGCTGCTCATGCTTAAAAGACTCCTTGATGGCTTTCAGGGAAGGGCTTTTAAAGGCAAGGTGAGGGAGAGGATCACAGGGTGTGTGAACAGCTCAGGTATATCCTTCTGATTGGCTGGTGGTGAGGTAACAGGGTGGTGTTTCAGGAATCTCAATTATCAATTTTCTGGCTCCAACTGGTCTGGGGTCTAGGTAGCAGTGATCAGCAGTTAACTCCTTTCACCTGGTGGGGATTTTAGTATCTGCAAAACAACTCAAGGATATGGCTCAAGATATTACCTATAGCCCTTGAGGAGGAACTAAAGGTCTTTGACTTTGTTTTATGGCTAAACTACTTTATTTTGTCTTGCTTGACTGTTTTCCTTTCTTTCTGCATTTTCTTACTTCTCTGGTTAAATTTGCTCTTTGGAACTTGGTGAAGGCTTAGGATGCTAAAGCTTTTCTACATACAAGAGGCAGATGGATACAGGGGATCTTCCCCTGGGAAGGCCCTGCAGTATCCTGCTCAGTTTCAATTATAGCCCCCATGCTGTATATTACATCCCCATGACTTATTTATTTTATGACTGGAAGTTTGTACCTCCTGATCCCCTTCACTCATTTCACCATTTCACCCATTTCCCACCCCCTTCCCCTCTGGCAACCACCAGTCTTTTCTCTGTATCTATGGGCTTTGTTTTGTTTTGTTTGTTCATTTGTTTTGTTTTTTAGATTTCATATATAAGTGAAATCATATGGTATTTGTCTTTCTATAGTAAGTATTACTATTGGGTTGTGTCAGTCTTCTGGCTTTCTTCTTTTCCTTCAGTGTTGTTTGGCTATTCTGGATCTTTTGTCTTTCCATATAAACTTTAGAATCAGTTTGTCAATATCTACAAAATAACCCGCAGGGATTTTGATTGGGATTGCTTTGAATCTGTGGATCGAGTTGGGAAGAACTGACATCTTGACAGTAACTCTCCGTGAACATAGACTATCTCTCCATTTATTTAGTGCTTCTTTGATTTCATTTATCAGAGTTTTGTGGATTTCCTTACATAGACCTTGTACTTATTTTGTTAGATTTATATTTAATCATTTCATTTTGGGGGTTGCTACTGTAAATGGTATTATGTTTTTAATTTCAAATTTACCTTTCACTGCTGAATATAGAAATCAATTGAATTTTGTATATTACCTTTGTATCCTGAAAAATTGATTATAGCAATATAATAATTATTAGTTCCAGAAGTTTTGTTGTTCTTATTGATTCTTTCTGATTTTCTATGTAGACAATTATGTCATCCGCCAACAAAGACACTTTTTTTTTCCTTCCTTGCCAGTGTGTATACCTTTTATTTCCTTTTCTTGTCTTATTCTAATAGCTAGGACTTCCAGAACTACCTTGAAATGGCTCAGGGGCCCAGCCGCTCCGCGGCATGTGGGATCTTCCCAGACCGGGGCACGAACCCGCATCCCCTGCATCTGCAGGCGGACTCTTAACCACTGCGCCACCAGGGAAGCCCTGTTGTTTATTTTTAATTACAAATGAGTGTTGGATTTCAGGAAATGTTTTTTCTGCATCAATTGATATGATCATGTGCTTTTTGTTCTTTAGCTTGTTGGTGTAATGGATTACATTAATTGAATTTTGTGAATTTTTAAAAATGTTTTTTCACTCAGGTAAAATTTACCAACAGTGAAACACACAGGTGTTAAGTTTGCAATTATATGAGTTTTATAATTAGATACAGTTATGTAACTAGCACTCCAGTCAAGATATAGAACAGTTTCTTCATCCCAGAATCATTCTCTTGTGTTCCAGTTAATCTTCATCCCTCATAAGCAGCTTCTGTTCTGATTTCTATCACTTGAACTTTATAGGAATAATACAGTGTTTGATGTCCAGCTTTTATTGTTCAACGTAGTGTTTTTTGGATTCAATTATGTTGTTGTATGTATCAGTAGTTTGTTCTTTTTTATTACTGAATAATATCCCATTGTATAAATATACTATAATTGTTGATGATCATTTTGATTATTCCTAGTCTTCAGTTATTTTCATTAAAGCTGCTATTAACATTTTCTGCAAGTCTTTGTGGACATGTTTTCATTCCTCTTGAGTATATAGCTAGGAGTGGAACTGGATAGATACATATTTAGTTTTATAAGAAATTTTTTTTTTAATTTTTCCATTTTAATTCCAGTATTGGCTTTACAGCTATATCTCTTTATATAATTCTTTAAATGTTTGCTCTAGTCATTGAAATATGTATTCTTAGTTTATCACAGTCTACTTAAAGATAATATGGTGCCACTTCACATAAAAAGTAAGAATCTTACAGCAGTAATTTTTCCATCCTTTGAACTATTGTTGCTATTCATTTTATATCTACTTATGTAATAATTTCCACAATAATATCATTGTTTTTCCTCTAAACTGTCAGTTTTCTTTCACAGAAATTAAAAGGAGATAAAAAATCACCTTTTATATGTTCCTACATATTTACCATTTCAGGCACTCTTCATTCCTCCTATTGATTCATATTTCCATCTGATACCATTTTCTTCCAGCCTGAAGAACTTCTTTTAGCATCTCTTGTTGTGTCAGTCCTCTGGCAATGGTTTTTGTAAGCTTTTCTTTATCTGAAAATAGTTTAATTTCACCCTCAGTTTCAAAGCCTATTTCACTAGATATAAAAGTTTACACTGAGAGTGTTTTTCTTACAGCACATCTGAGCTAGGGCCTGAAGATTTGCATTTCTAAGATTTCCCAAATAATGCTAATCCTAGTAGTCCCAAGGATATCCTTTGAGAACATACTCAATTTATTATCTTCTATCACTTTAACACCATTGTGCCCTTTTTACTATTAAATCACAAATTTTTGATGACATTCAATGTCAGTACTGTGTAGAAGGGAAACATGTTTATCACTCAACACCTAGTATAATGCCTAGAGTATAGCTCTTTGATAAAGAACTGTAATTTATTGAATCACAGTGGGAGAATTTAACAACTCTCTCTCTCTCACAAATTAACAACTCTCACAAATTAACAACTCATGCAGTCAAAAATAAATAAGACCACTTTACACACACAGTGGGATGGCTATAATCAAAAAGACAGATGATAAGTGTTGGTAAAGATGTGCAGAAATTGGAACCTATATATACTGCCAGTAGTAATGTAAAATGTTGCAGCCACTGTGGAAAAGAGTCTAGCAGTTCTTCAAGACATTAAACACAGAAATATCACATGATCTGGCAATTTCACTTTAAGAATATATCCAAGAGAAACAGTGGGCTACAGGGGGCAGAGAATGAAATGAGTTTGAAGTTATTAGCAGTCCAGATAAGACAAGGCTTTGAGAACTATGGTCAAGAGTTTAGATTTAATTCTAAGTGCATTGGGGAACCTTTAAAAAGGTTTAAGCAGATAAATCCCATGGTCTGATTTATATTTTAAAAAGATCTCTCTTAACCATGCAATTGTACAAATGAATGACGAGGATTTCTGTACATTATATAGGTTATCTCTAGGATATATTTTAAATGGAGAAAGTAAGATGTAGAACACTGTTTACAGTAGCCTAAATACTTTGTGTAAGGGGGGCATAAACATGTATATCATATTTTTAAAGCAGTTAGTTATAAATAAAAAACTAATAAAATGTGTTGCCTATGTAGAGAAACAACATTTAGGGGGGCAGGCAAGCATAATGCAAGACTTTTGTCAAATTACTTTGACAAAATAGATATAAAAATTGAATCCTTGGGACTTAGATATAAAAATTGAATTACTAAAGAATAAAAAGCAATCCCTAAAAATTGAAAACAAATGGCCATAAGTGTAGATCATGTTGATGCTAAACCCACATAAAGAAAATCATTACTAGAAGTGACTTTAAAGTGTAGTATCTTGAGTTTACATCCCTAGTAGGATATATCCTAAGAACAAAACCCACAAAAATATTAAATTGCACTCAGTAGTCTTATTGTTTTAAATAATACTGGTAATGCTATTTTTTAACTATTATAGGTCTGTCATAGGATAAAGAAAGTAAATAATCATGTTAATGTTAGAAACCAAGATTTTCACTTTAGGAGAAAAAAGACATATAAATCTAGAGAAGTAAACACTCTGTAATCTGAACTTTGAAATGGATGTATCAGTTTAATTTATGATTTATGAATTTTTTCTTTCAAAAACCAGTGTGTACTTCCTAACTCTGTCCTAACCTTCCTAATTCTGAAAAGACCTAAAAGCAATAACAGTGCAGTAGCAATGAGCACCCCTAGTTTCCAAATTGTGGATTTTCAACTAAAAGGAACCTGGGCTTCTTGGAAAAATGGCTGATTGAAGGTTTGTGGTAAGAAATGTATCTAGATAAACCAGGATTATTTTATTGTACCAGAGAATAAGCAAGCTATCAAAAACTAATGGAAAAAATCTAGACTTCAGAAAAAGAACAATAATTGCAATTCATTGCAATTATATCAGATATGTAAAATTTCCTAATAACGTAAAAGATAACAAACCTCACTCGTTGCCACAGAAGGTTACTAGGGCACCAGCTCGTCTGCAAACTGATAAATAAAGAATCAGCATTTATTCTACCTTTCAAACTTTATTTCAGAATAACCAAACCATTGATGAAAGTTCTTTATGGAAGAAGTCCAAATGATAAATGCAGAAGGAATGATAGAAGTAGAAAATCACCAGTTTGCAACCCTATGGACCTAAGCAACATGTTTGTGAGTGAATATTAAAGCCATAAAGTGAAAATTTAATGAGGGATTTTATAGTAGAGGAGTCAAGCTGTCGCCACGTTAACCCTCTGATTGCTTTGACATTTGTAAAAGGAACAACCAGACATTACATCTCATGATATGATGTGACAGGAAAAATTCAGCATTACCTGAAGTATTCTTATTTATGATGTTAATTCTTAATCTAGTCAAACCCCTTTATCAGTTTACCACCCTCCCTCCCCGCAACACACATTAACTGAGACCAAGAGCAAGCAATCAGCCAAAGCCCCCGCTCACTCCTAGAGAAAACTAGAGAAAGCCCACGCGCAGCAACAAAGACCTAAGGCAGCCAAAACAAACAAACAAACAAAAAACCCCAAAATGTCAGCAAATCTACAGGACAAATCTAGAAGATAAATGACTCAGTTTTTTTAAAAATTCATGACATGAACTACAATATATCCATATAATGGAATATTATTTGTCAATAAAAAGAAAGTACTGCTAAAACATCAGTGAGCCTTGAAAACATGCTAAGAGAAAGAAGCCAGTCACAATGGATTAAATATTGTACGATTCCATTTATATGAAATGTCCAGAATAGGCAAATCTATAAGGACTAAAAATAATTTGTGGTTGCCTACAACTGGTAGGCAGATGGTAGGATTGGGGGATGATGGTTAAGGGGTACAAAATTTATTTTTTTAAGGGTGATTAAAATATTTTAGAATTGATTATGGTGATAGTTGCACAACTTTGCAAATATACTAAAAACCATTGAATTGTACACTCTAAGCAGGTAAATTGTATGGTGTAATTATACGTCAGTAAAGTTGTTGAAAAATCTAAGACATGAAAAAATAATGGCAGGGGGACTGTTACATAACCAAAAAGGTTTAAGAGACAAAACAATCAAATGTCATGTGAGAACCTTATTTAGATCTTGAGTCAAACAAACTGACTGTAAAAATATACCTTTGAGACCCTCTGGGAAGTTTAATTATGGGCTGAGTATTAAATATTGCTATGGTCTTAATGTTTGTATCCCCTCCAATTTATATGTTGAAGTTCTAAACATCAAGGTGATGGTATTAGGAGGTGGGGCCTTTGGGAGGTGATTAGGGCACAACGGTGCAGCCCTTATGAATGTGATTAGTGCCCTTATAAAAGAAATCTTAGAAAGGTCCATTGCTCTTTGCCCTGTGAAGATTATAGTGAGAAGGCAGGCCATCGAGGAAGAATGGGGCTCTTATGAGACACCAAACCCGCCAGTCCCATGATCTTGGACTTCTGAGCCTTCAGAAATGTGAGAAATAAATTCCTATTGTTTATAATCTACCCAGCCTGAATGGACTCAGACAGATTTTAAGAAATAGTTGTCAGTTTTGTTAGGTATGGTCATGTTATGTTGGTTATGGAAAATGTTACCAGATAATGTGCATACCGAAATATTTATAGGTAAAACAATATGATGTTTTGGATTTGCTTTAAAATACTCAAAAAAAATGAGGATTAGGTGAAATAATAATGGCTATTTAAACTGGGTAATGACTCCCTTACAAAGGGACTCATTATTCTACTTTCTTCACTTTTATAGGATTTTATTTTCTATAAGAAAACAATTTAAAAACACTATTTGTGCATTAAAAAGATCACAATGAGTGTTTTTTAAGGAACCTCAATACTGTTCTCCATAGTGGCTGTATCAATTTGCATTCCCACCAACAGTGCAAGAGGATTCCCTACCATATGACCCAGCAATCCCACTATTGGACATATACCCTGAGAAAACCATAATTCAAAAAGAGTCATGTACCACAATGTTCATTGCAGCACTATTTACAATAGCCAGGACATGGAAGCAACCTAAGTGTCCATCAACAGATGAATGGATAAAGAAGATGTGGCACATATATACAATGGAATATTACTCAGCCATAAAAAGAAATGAAATTGAGTTATTTGTAGTGAGGTGGATGGACCTAGAGTCTGTCATACAGAGTGAAATAAGTCAGAAAAAGAAAAACAAATACTGTATGCTAACACATATATATGAAATCTAAAAAAAAAATGGTTCTATTAATAATCGTTTTTTTCTTCATAGCCTTTTCTTGTGTTCATTTTTTCATTTGTCTTCAGGTAATTATTTTGGTCAAAGTTCACGGACTGTAAACTTTTTGAGTTCCTTCATATCTAAAAACACCTTTATTTTGCCCATATATATGAGTGATTGTTTGGCTAAGTATATAATTTGCGGCTCAAAATTTTCTTCTCTCAGAATTTAGAAGAAAGTGTGCCATTGTCTTCTGGCATTCACTATGGCAGATGAAAATTCTGACGCACATTTTGTTCTCAGTCCTTCATAGGTATTCTTTTCCTTTCCTGTCTCTTACAGGAAGCTTTTAGATTTCTCTTTTACTTAAAAGTCATACGTCTTTCCAAGATAGGTCTAAACGTGTTTTTCTCCTCCTGACTGGTACTTGATGTGCCCTTCTTTCAACCTGAAGACTCAAGTATCCACTAAGGGAAATTTTCTCCTGTAATTTCCTTGATTATTTCTCTCCTTTCTTCAATCTCTCCTCATTTTCTGGGACTTGTGGATATATCTCCCATGTCTTTACACTTTTCTCTTGTACTTTTTTCTCTTTGCCTCTTTGTATTGCATTCTGGGAAAATCCCTCTGCTTTCTCTGCCAGTATACCTATTCACTCCTTAGCTGTCTCCATTCAGCTATTGAGCCCAGGGTAGAGTTTTTAATTTTGGCAATGATATATTTGATTTCCATGTACTAGTTTTACTTTTTATAGCATTATGTTCTTTTATATCACCCAATTTCTGGGGATTTGAATTACAATTAAAATTCTCCCTGTTTAATCTATATTGGTAACTAGGGTGTTTTTCCTTATCCTGAATGAGCTCCCTTTTTAGCTGACAGTGACTGCAGATTCTTTTACAAGAACCCTTGTTTGCTTGTTGTTTGTAATTGTGGTAAAATAAGCATAAGGTAAAATTTACCATTTTAACCATTTTGAAGTGTACAATTCAGTGGCATTAAGTGTAGTCACTATATTGTGCAGCCGTCACCACTATCCATTTCCAGAATTTTTAAAATATCCCAAACAGAAACTCTGTACCCATTAAATAACTCCCTAGTCTCTTCTTCCCAAGACCCTGGTAATCTCTATGATACTTTCTGTCTCTATGAATTTGCCTCTTCTAGGTATCTTATATAAGTTGAATCATACAATATTTGTCCTTTTGTGTCTGGCTTATTTCAGTTAGCATAAAGTTTTCAATATTCATCTATGTTGTAGCATATATCAGAATTTCCTTCCTTTTTAATTTAAGGCTGAATAATATTCCATTGTATATATATAATACATTTTGTTTATACATTCATCTGTTGATGGAATGTTTAGGTTGTTTCCATCTTGGCTATTGTGAATAACGCTGCTATGAACATTGATGTGCAAGTATCTGTTCAAATGTCTGCTTTCAGTTCTTTTTTAAAAAATTTTTATTAGAGTATAGTTGATTCATAATGTTGTGTTAGTTTCAGATGTATAGCAAAGTGAATCAGTTATACATATATCGACTCTTTTTTTCTTAATATATTCTTTTCCCATATAGGCCATTACAAAGTATTGAGTAGAGTTCCCTGTGCTATACAGCAGGTTCTTATTAGTTATCTATTTGCTTTCACTTCTTTTGAGTATATCCCCAGAACTGGGATTACTAGATCATATGGTAACTCTATGTTAAATTTTTGAGGAACCACTCTAGTTTTCCACAGTGGCTGTACCATTTTACATTCCTACTAACAGTGCATCAGGGTTCCAATGTCTTCACATCCTCACTAACACTTGTTATTTTCCATTTTATTATTTTCTTTATTATAGTCATCCTCATGTGTGTGAAGTGATATTTCATCGTGATTTTGATTTGCATTACTCTAATGACTAGTAACACTGAGCATTTTTCATGTGCTTTTTGGCCACTTGTATATCTTCTTTGGAGAAATGTCTGTTCAAGTCCTTTGCCCAGTTTTGAATTGGGTTGTTTGTGTTTTTGTTGTTGTTGAGTTGTAGAAGTTCTTTATATACTCTGGATATCAATCCCTTATGAGATATATGACTTGCAAATATTTTTCCCAGATCCACTGGTTTTGGGGGAGTATGGAGGTAGGAACATCTGACGGGGCAGGCCTCCTATTAGAGTTTGCAATATCTTGTCTTCTGGGTACAGAGGTGGAAGCCACTGCTTTGCTGGGTTACTGTCCCACTTCTCAGGGAGCATCTTTTCTGGGAGTCTTCATCTTCAGAAACTCTACTCCGGAGCAAAGCCCATAATCACTTACTCTGAGAAAAAAGAATTAGATAGCTATTACCACTTATATCATATTAGAATGCTTTCAGTTGCAAATACAGAACACCCAAATGAAACTGGCTTAAACAATAAGGAAGTATATTGTCTCTCTAAGAGCAAACCCAAACAGAGGATGTGCCTCAGAACTGATTGAGAAGTTCAACAGTGTCATCAAAAGCCCAGATTCGGTTGGTTTCTCAGATTTTTCTATATACAATGTTAATTTCATCCTAACCCTCTGTTGTAGGTTGTCTGTCTTTGACAATCAGGTCTGCATACTTTTCTATCCAGCAAATATCCACTTGTCTCCTTGGCCATTTCTGAGTCACATGCTTATTCCCGAACATGAGACATGAGACTGCACTTAGACCAAAGTCTCCCACCCTTGAAGCTGAGAGGGTTGGTCATCCCAGAGGTATATGCCCTGTTTGGGGGAGGAGTGAAACAAAATGGGGGTTCCATTAGGAAGAAGGAGCAAATGAGTGCTGTAGGCAATCAGTAATATTCACTACACTACTATTAATAAATTACCAAGCTCAAAGCTCACTATTTCTCGCCTATCCTATTATCTCTAATCTTGAGGCATTCCAGGGTTCTTTTGGGAGGCTAATTTTGGGGCGAGTGTCTTTTCTGTTGTCTGTTAGGCTTAGTAGTTTTCACTATCGACCTGCTTTATATCTTCCAATAATTTCTCACTCTTCAGGGGTCTAACAACACCCCCATTTCCTTTCCATGTTTGCCTTGAAGTCATTTTTATGTTTGTATTTCCTCTATCATTCTAGTGAGATATTGGGAATGAGAGGAAACACAAGCATTTGGCTAGCCATATTAAACTGGAGGTCAACATACCTCTGAATTCAGGATTTTCCTATCTCTTATTCCTGACCCAATTATTATTATTATTTTTTGCGGTACACAGGCCTCTCACTGTTGTGGCCTCTCCCGTTGCGGAGCACAGGCTCCGGACGCGCAGGCTCAGCGGCCACGGCTCACGGGCCCAGCCGCTCCGTGGCATGTGGGATCTTCCCGGACCGGGGCACGAACCCGTGTCCCCTGCATCGGCAGGCGAACTCTCAACCACTGCGCCACCAGGGAAGCCCCTGACCCAATTATTTGGCTTAAAACTCTTCAGAGGGGACTTCCCTTGTGGCGCAGTGGTTAAGAATCCTCCTGCCAGTGCAGGGGACATGGGTTCGATCCCTGGTCTGGGAAGATCCCACATGCCGTGGAGCAACTAAGCCCGTGAGCCACAACTACTGAACCTGTGCTCTAGGCCCCACAAGCCACAACTACTGAGCCCACGCGCCACAACTACTGAAGCCCACACACCTAGAGCCTGTGCTCCGCAACAAGAGAAGCCACCGCAATGAGAAGCCTGTGCACTAGGGTCATACATCTTGTAAGTGGCAGAGCCAGGAATTGAACCTAGATAGATGAACTCAAGCCCAGATAGCCTCAGAGTCCAGCTGAGGAGTCCTTTCCATTCAGGTTTGGCAAATGCATCATGTTTTTGTGGAAAAACAAGGTTATACTCTCTGTTTGATTTTCAATACCTTTATGACAACATCTAATAGTAGTATTTTATTATTATTATTTTTGTTTTATTTTTCTCTTTGGCCTCAGAAGCAAAATGACTGCAAATTTGCAGCTGATTTTTTCTTAAGAATTAAAGAGGCAGATTTTTTTTTTAATGAGCTTATAATTAATACCTTTGAGGACACCATCTTATAAATATATTTTGATTCAAAGCCTTGAGACCACTTTCTTTAGTTTATTCCCATCTAATTAGCATTTCATCATGTAGAAGAGTTATACATAATTAATATATATAAAATGTTAAGTAATCAATCTTGGTACTGATCCCTAGGATACAACTAGTGTTAAAACTTCCCCACTTTCTATAATAAAAGAACCATTTAGCTTACTAATTTCATGTTTAATATGTTTTTTATCCTTGCTCTAACTGCTTGAGAATCCCAAGTGCTGTTTTTAAAAAATATCTTTTGATAGAGAATCTTATTAAGAGTTTCTAAAAATGTAAATAAATGTTTATTCTCTTTAATTTGCATTCTTTTTGCTAAGATGACTTCTCTTGTGTTGTTTTGGAAGAAAATTGATGACATCAGGTATCTGTCCCTGTTTCATCTTTATATCTGTGAATTGCTAGAGGTTTTAAGTTTTTTAAGTTTGTTCATCTGGGGAAAGAGGATATTGAACTGGGATATCTCTTTGGGTATTACTACCCTCCTCCAACATGACACACAATTCTTTACATATCTATTAAATAGTGAAAAGGTAGAAATCCAAGGAAGAAAAAAATATCAAGGAAAAGAACAAAAGCTCTTCTTGGTTAGTTTTCCACTAGATTACTATAATCGGACTGTATTTGTTCCTCAGCTTCATCTAACACCATGTAGTTTCCCTGTTGCAAGGGGAAGAGTCAAGGTAATTTTGATCCAGTTAGCCAAAGGAATTAGCTAGATCCTAATATACATATGACCCAGACTTCCGAATGCCTTTTTAAAAAAAATTTATTTATTTTATTTATTTATTTTTGGCTGCATTGGGTCTTTGTTGCTGTGTGTGGGCTTTCTCTAGTTGCGGCGAGTGGGGGCTACTCTTCGTTGCGGTGCACAGGCTTCTCATTGCGGTGGCTTCTCTTGTTGTGGAGCACAGGCTCTAGGCGCTCAGGCTTCAGTATTTGTGGCACGTGGGCTCAGTAGTTGTGGCTCGCAGGCTCTAGAGTGCAGACTCAGTAGTTGTGGCACACAGGCTTAGTTGCTCCGTGGCATGTGGGATCTTCCTGGACCGGGACTCGAACCCATGTCCACTGCATTGGCAGGTGGATTCTTAACCACTGCACCACCAGGGAAGCCCCCTCAACTCCTTTCTTGCACCAATTTGGTAACTCAAAGAGAAAATTATCTAAGATTATAAGGAAAAACAAACCTTGAAGGACCAGTGAGGTATTGGGAAATACTTCAGTCTGGGAAGAGCAATTAGTTCCAAATTAACTTGGACTTGAGAAATTAAACTAGGAAAAATAAAATGATCTGCAGATATGTCATCCTAAAAACCATAGCTATTTCGAATTTTTTTAACCTAAAACTCTCTTCTCAAAGAAAAACAGAAAGGAGAGGTACCTCTAATTTAGATTCAGAGAAAATTGGCACAGAATATCTCAATTTAAGAGACGTGTAAGAAGGAGAGTAAAAAGGAAAATGTCAAACTCTTGGATACTTAAAACCAAACTGAGTTGCTATAGAGGTGAAGTCAGAGAAAGAATTACAGTCCAGTGAAGCATCATTGTTATAAATTGCTCTCAGCATGCTGGTCCACAAAATTCCAGGCCAGGGGAAGACAGGAAATTTGAAAACAGTCGTATTCTCTACAACTAATGCAGTCAGCTCTTTCTCTGAGTTTGTAGCAATACTTGTCTTTAAGTGAAATAAAAATTTGTAGGACAGTGCCTGGCACAGAATCAGTACACAAATTCCTTCCCCTTTTCAGGGGCAAATGGACAATCGGGCCACTTTTAATCTTTTTTTAAAAAAAATTTATTTATTTATTTATTTATTTATGGCTGTGTTGGGTCTTCGTTGCTGTACACTGGCTTTCTCTAGTTGCGGCGAGTGGGGCCTACTCTTTCATTGCGGTGCACAGGCTTCTCATTGCGGTGGTTTCTCTTATTGTGGAGCACGGGCTCTAGGTGTGTGGGCTTCAGTAGTTGTGGCACGCGGGCTTCAGTAGTTGTGGCTTGTGAGCTCTAGAGCGCAGGCTCAGTAGTTGTGGTGCCTGGCCTTAGCTGTTCCACGGCATGTAGGATCTTCCCGGACCAGGGCTCAAACCTGTGTCCCCTGCATTGGCAGGAGGATTCTTAACCATTGTGCCACCAGGGAAGCCCACCACTTTAATCTTATTAAAAGCTATTAAACCTAAGAAGTGCAGTGAAGGGAGACTCTCCAGATAGTATAGTGTCCCTCTTTTCTCTGGGGAAACAGATGATGACCAGGGTACCAAGAGTGACTCTTTGATAGAGTCTAAGTATTTTCCAGCCAGCTCTAGCACAGGGACCCTGGCTTCTGATCTGTGGTGGTCTGCCTGTGGAGATCACTGCTGTGCTACTAGAGACAAAGGATATTAGTCAGTTGTTTCTGAAGTGTTTAATCAGATCGAGAGGTTTTAGTTGTTCCTTCATGGATTTTGTGGTTTGGGGTATGTGTATGCTCTGGACCTAATAGTTCTCCATGTCATCTCTTTCCTTTTCTGCAAACCAGTTCAACATCTATAGCGCACCTACTTTATACCAGGTTCTGTGACGGTACTAGGATTACAAAGATGAATATGATGTAGTCCATGTCCTCTAGGAGGTTAGAGTCTGGGAAGAGCCATATAGACATAGAAAGACCTCACTCTGGTTTTACAATGTGATGAGTGTAATAATCAAGATATAAAAGTTACCATAGGAATTTAGAGATACCACCAAACTCAAATTGGAGATCAAGGATGGTTTCCTAGAGGAAGTGCTGACTGAGGCGAAGCTTAAGGGAAGAATTGGAATTGGTGACATTGGAAGATGGAAACTGAGCCTCAGTTTTCTTATCTATAAAATGAGGGTTATACTGCCTGCCTCCCAAGACTTTTTTGCAAGGACTAATTAAGATACATATGTAAAGCATTTAGCAGAATCCTGTTGCATACTAAACACTTAGAGAAATTGTTGTGATGATGATAATGGTATAGTTAAAAGCCAAGCCCTGCATCCTATTCTAATACATACCCCAAGATAGAATTAAGTCCAGCCCAAAATACCAGAAAAACTGATGGAAAATGCTAACTTGTTCTAGAATTACTCAAACCTTTATAGCCTTCAACACACATAACTTTGTTACATGAGCTAAATAAACCTTTTCCTGAGAACTGATAAGAAGCAAAGTGAAAAGTTCCCTCAAAGTAAATGACTCTGTATATTTGATTTTAGAAAGTTACTAGTTACTCCTGAATTTTTCTGTAAAGAATCTGTATCATTTATCTATTGCCACAATAATAAACGATCACAAAACTTTAGTGGATTAATACAATAAATCTTTCCTTAGCTTAGTCTGTGAGTTCAGGTGACCTGGACTGGATTCACGTGATCTTGCCTGGGCTTGCTTGTATATCTGTAGTCAACTGCAAGTTGGCTAGGTGGCTCTGCTGATCTTGGCTGTGCATGCTCATAGGCTTGGCTGGCTATTGGCCTATTTGGTTCATCTCAGTTGGGATTACAGAGATTATTAAGGTGACTTAGGTGAGTCAAGGTACAAGAGAAAGAGCAAACCTGAACATGCAAACTTTTCAAGGCTTTGCTTGTGTCACATTTGCTAATATCTTATTGCCAAATCAAGTCACTTTACTGAATTTGGAGTTAGAGTGAGAGAGCATTACAAACTTATAATACATAGCAAAGGGTGTGGATAGGGAGGGGTAAAGAATTAGGGCCATTTTTATAACATCATGGTTTTCCCTTTGGCCAAAATTATTCAAATATTTCTCACATACAGGATATGTTCAAACCCTTACTAAGACCTCCAAAAGTCTCATCCAATCATGGAAGTGTGCTTGAAGTCCAGGTTCTCGTGATTTATTTCAACTCTGGATGTGATTCTTCTTGATGCAGAGACTTGTGCACTAAAAAAAACAAGTTATCTGCTTCCACCTACCTCACCTAAAGTGGTAAGGCAGGGACAAGATAAATGCAATAAACACTCCCATCCCCAAAGTAAAAGAATAGGTTGCACATAGTGGTTACTGGTCCATAGTAGTTCTGAAATCCTGCTGGGAAAATATTGGCAGATTCCCCTAGTCTGGGGGTGGGAAATGTTTTATAATTAGACCCTGGTTCTGCTATCTGGGAATGGTTTGCCTGTCTATTCTCCACAGTTGCTGGCTCTGCTCTCTGATAGGCCTCCACATTTTCCATTGCTCGCCTTGACCTCTTCTAAAGAGGATATTAGCGAATTTGCCCTCAGAGCAATTTCTTCTGTCTGCTTCCTGTCCAGAGAAGGAGGCCGAGAGGCCTTTTTACATTTTGAACAGTCTCCATCCCATTTAGTTTTATCTTGTGGCTACTTTTTCCATTACAGCTCTCTCAATGATTTGTGTGTTTTATATAACTTGACTTAACTCCATGTTTTGAAAAACATACCCCAAATTCTTCTGGGGACATACCACTCTTTTGGATTGAATCAGTGCTAATTTGGGAACATCAGACTGCTGGGAGGCCCAGGTGCCTTTTTGTCCCACTGAGTGGGTCTACTGTGTACTACGTTGCATCTTTCAGAGGTCCCAACAAAAGTCTCATAGCCCCACCCTTGATTTGGCCTATTTCCTGAGGCTATTTCTTAATTTGAAACCCATTTACTGCCTTGAAAAACTGGACATGAAAAACGATTCTACTTCCCAACTTAGCAAATTCTGGCCCCTCTATATTCTATATAAATTCTGCCTGAAAACTGGCTAGTTCTTTTCTGAGTTCTTCTCTTTCTTGAGGTGGCTTATTTATTTATCTTCAGCAGCTAGTAAGAGCCAGTTGATACTACTTTCAACATCCTACCTGAAAATCTCTATGCTCAAGTTCCAGTGTTCATTGGATACATCTTTGTCTTCTAAGTTATCACAGGCTGTGCTTTTACCAAATATTTTTCCACCACAAAACACGGGTCACATTTCTCAAGCTAAGTGCCACAAATTTTAGGTTTTGCTACAGCAGTACTACACTTCTGTATATCAATTATCTATTGACACAAATATGTTTCAAAACAAAGAATGACAAAATCTCAGAAGCATTCAAAATAAACATTTATTTAGTTGCAGGTGTCTGTGTAGTTAGTTACCTAATTCAGGTTGAGCTTAGGTGATCTTGGTTGGGCTTGCTCACATGTTTGGGAGGTCACCGACTCATCTAGAAGGTTCTTGGCTGGGGTGACTGGTGTAATTTAGGTGTGCTCCATGTGCCTTTTATCCTCCAGCAACCTGGGAATGTTCTTATGGGAGTCATCAAGGTACATGAGCCAGAGAAAGCTTCCTGTACATAAACTAAGATGGATAACCTATATGGATATAAATAGATGAATAACTCATAGGCCTGAACATGAAAACAGAACTATAAATCTTCTGAAAGAACATGGGAGAACATTTTCAAATCATAAAATAAACGATTTATAAATTGGATTTTATTAAAATAAAAAATTTCTGATCATCCAAAGATACCATTAACCGGAATTCCCTGGCAGTCCAGTGGTTACGACTCCACACTTTCACTGTCGAGGGCACGGGTTCAATCCCTGATTGGGGAACTGAGATTCCACAAGCTGCGCAGCAAGGCTAAAAAAAATATAAATAAATAAATAAATAAATAAATAAAATAAACCTCTCTCTTTTTCCCCCCTCCTTCCTTCCTTCCTTCCTTCCTTCCTCCCTCCCTCTCTCTCTCTCCCTTTCTTTCTTCCTTCCTTCCTTCTTTCCTTTCTTTCTTTCTTTCTTTCTTTCTTTCTTTCTTTCTTTCTTTCTTTCTTTCTTTCTTTCTTTCTCTTTCTCTCTCTTTCTCTCTCTTTCTCTCTCTTTCTCTCTCTCTCTCTCTCTCTCTTTTCCAATGAGCTGGAATTAAATATTAGGAAGAATATTATAGAGGAGGGCAAACCATTAAAAGCAGGATCTTTGGGCTGACTAGCACAGTGGGCCTAGGCACCAATGTCATGGAGACTCTAAGAAACCATGTAGAATGTACTTCAGAATTGTCTCTCCAGAAAACAGAAGGCAACCTCATTTGCTGAGGGTTGCCTCAAGAGGTTAATTGCCCTGTACTTCCAGTCCACTCTGGGAGGGCTGAGAAAGTTTCTCAGCTTTGATGGAAGCTCTGGAAGAGCGCTTGAGACTGCAGTTGGTACTTGAGTTGGGAAGCCTTCAGCATGCACGGAAACTGTCCCCACAGCTGCAGCTGAGGTTAGGACTGAGGGGAGTGACCTAGGGCCCATTGATATCTATAACTGATGTCTTTCCATAGTAGCACAGATAGATCTATGTCATTCTTTTTTTTTTTTTTTTTTTGCTGTACTTGGGCCTCTCACTGTTGTGGCCTCTCCCGTTGCGGAGCACAGGCTCCGGACGCGCAGGCTCAGCGGCCATGGCTCACGGGCCCAGCCACTCTGTGGCATGTGGGATCCTCCCGGACTGGGGCACGAACCCGTGTCCCCTGCATCGGCAGGCAGACTCTCAACTACTGCGCCACCAGGGAAGCCCTATTTCATTCTTGTAAAGGCTGCATGGCATTCCCTGGATGTACCATAATTAAATTAACCATAATTACCCAAGTATGGACATTGAGCATGTTTTCTCTTTCTTTGCTGTTAAAGTTATACTCCTCTATCACATTCTGACCAACCAGGCCAGCTGAAAGTCTTGAGTTGAAGTACCACGAAGCAGCTGAAAATGGTGTGTTGAAGTATTTGTCATTCTTCCCAAAGGAAGAATAAATATCATCTTTGACCGGCCCAGGTATCTGCACGGCAAATATACTGAAATTGAGACCAAAGACAAATCATTCCAATATTCCAATGTTTGCACCAACAAAGCTTCCCCTTTGATTTATCTATTCATTTGTAGAGTATAAGACAGAGTGTCTTACAACCTCTTAATAAATGATAATCTACATCCCTTCCAAATTATATAATCATTCATTTGGACTGTCCTTTAATGTCTACCCCCAGCTTTTGTCTCTAAGTGCTAATATTTTCTCTCCAGTGTCTATTAGCTTTTAGGCATAAATAATCCACTATTGGGCATATTTATATTCTGATCTACTCTCACTAAAAAATATAAATAAGGAAAGCCCAACACTCTTCACAATATTAATTTGTGTTTTATCAACCAATATTAATCACTGACTGTATGCCAGGTACTGGGCTAGGCCCAAGGTCACAGTTATCTTTTTACTTTAAGAGGTGGAATCAACATTCAAACCTGGGCCCAAGTGACCCCAAAGCTTCTGGTTTATAATTTACCAAGATTTGTCATCTGTGAAACAAGTGATGTTATTAAATTGGGATGAACTACATTTGGAATAAGAAATTGGCTTAAAAATGGATTCAGAACCATGTTTCCAATATTTTCTTTAAAGAATAAAAGTTCTCCCAGCTCTGAGATCAACTGTACCTTCTTGGGTCAGGCACTTAATCTCTCTGGAATTAACTTTATTTATCTATAAAGTAGGGTATTGGACTACTTTAATATTTTATTACTCCTTTTAGGGACCTTTATACTGAACTGAATATATGTTGAAACTGGCAAATAAAGATACTCCAAAGACCATAATCCTCATTAAGAATTTAGGACTTTTTTTTTTAGTATTTTCTTTTTTTTAAGATTTTATTTATTTATTTATTTATTTTATTGGCTGCGTTGGGTCTTCCGTTGTGTGCGCTGGCTTTCTCTAGTTGCAGCGAGCGGGGGCTACTCTTCGTTGTGGTGCGAGGGCTTTTCACTGCAATGGCTTCTCTTGTTGTGGAGCACAGGCTCTAGGCACACAGGCTTCAGTAGTTGTGGCTCATGGGCTCAAGAGTGCAGGCTCAGTAGTTGTGGCACACGGGCTTACTTACTCCGCGGCATGTGGGATCTTCCTGGACCAGGGCTCGAACCCGTGTCCCCTGCATTGGCAGGCGGATTCTTAACCACCAGGGAAGCCCAAGAATTTAGGACTTTTAAAACCCAATGTATGTTCAAAAGACATTGCAAAGTTCTTAGATACAGGAATCAAAGATGCATGCTATGTGCCCCAGAGTGTCTCCTAAGGACTTTACATGCATTATCTCATTTAACCCTCACAACATAATGGAGTTAAATGATATTATTGTGATCCCCATTTTTTAGTGATGGAACCTGACACCTGAAGAGATAAAACAATTTACCCAAGATCACACAGCTAGTAGGTGCTAGAACCAGTAACCATCCCAAGCCCGCTAGATTCCAGATCCCAAGTTCTTAATCTGTATAGTAACTTTATTCCAAAGAATAATTTAGATTAAAGTTTAAAATCTTTTGCCTCCAAAGATAATTGTATTCAAATAGAGACAGACTCTTGAAGATGCAAAGGATTTTGTTAGAATGGTGGAATATCAGACTGGCAGAGATTTTTCTTGTTCCTCAATTTACACCAACTCTGATTATTTTCTCCATCTTTTTTTTTACTCTACTTTGCAAATTTTTGGTATTGTGTATATATTATTAACATTAAAAAAATATAATTCATGCCACCAAGCCACCTGATTAGCTCAGGCTTCTGTCCCGTAGGTGCCTGGCACTGGCTGGTGGTAGATGAGCTGGGGTGGGCTTGCCCCCTCCCCACACAGCAGAGCCAGGCTGCCCTCTAGCTCTCCAACCAGGGCCAGCAGCAGGGCATGGGGGCCTCAGGTGTCCCAAGCAAGGGTGGTGCCATCCGAGAGCATGTAGGCATCGGCCAGACCCAGTGCAATGCACAGCAGCTTGTAGCCAGTGCCCAAGGCCTCCCAAATCCCAAATCTGTACAAAGTCCAGTGCCTGCTGCAGACATCTTCTCCCCTCCACTCAGCAGGAAGCACCCCTGCCTGAGCCCACTGGGAGGGGCTGGATCAGAGACCTGCCACTAGCTACATGTTTGGGAGGGAAGTGAATGCTGCACCACCTCCTCTGAGGAAGAAGGAGGTGACACCACATCTGCCCTCAAGGAGTTTGCAATTTTGCTGAGGAAATGACATCAGAGAAACATTTTGGAGAACAGGATATGCCAGAATATGTGGTGAAGTCTCAGTTCCTGTACTCCATGGAACAGATCATCTCTGCAAAGCTCCCCAGCTTGGCCCTCCTCATCCCTACCCAACCTTCTGCCTTCACACCTGGGCCCCCAGTTTCTTCCCTCATTCCAATACAGCTCCCCAGCCCAACTCTCTCCTTACACCCAGTGCTCCATCTAATCCAAAGAGGAAACCAATGTCCCTCTGGTCTGCCTGAGAAGCCCAATCATGTTCATCCATGTATTCAATAAACATTATGTGTGCCAGGAAAAAAAAAATTAAAAAATATAATTCATTTGTTAGAGAGATTTTAGGCTCACAGCTAAACTGTGCAGGTGGTACAGAGATTTCTCATATACCACCCCCTGTAACCACTTGGCCTAACCCTCTCTATCATCAGCACCCCCCACCAGACTGGTACACTTGTTACAATTGATGAGTCTACACTGACTCATTATCATCACTCAAAGTCCATAGTTTACATCAAAGTTCATTCTTTTTTTTTTTTTTTTTTTTTTTTTTTGCTTTACGCGGGCCTCTCACTGCCGTGGCCTCTCCCGTTGCGAAGCACAGGCTCTGGACGCGCAGGCCCAGCGGCCATGGCTCACGGGCCCAGCCGCTCCGCGGCATGTGGGATCCTCCCAGACCGGGGCACGAACCCGTGTCCCCTGCATCGGCAGGCGGACTCTCAACCACTGCGCCACCAGGGAAGCCCCAAAGTTCATTCTTGATGTTGTGCATTCTATAGGTTTGGACAATGTATGACATGTTTCCACTATTATAGTGTCATACAGACTAGTTTCACTGCCCTAAAAATCCTCTGTGCTCCACCTGTTCATTCGTCTCTCCCCACCTAACCCTGGGCAACCACTGATCTTTTTACTGTCTTCATAGTTTTGCCTTTTCTAGAATGTTGTATAGTTGGGATCACACAGTATGTAGGCTTTGCAGATTGGCTTCTTTCACATAGTAATATACATTTAAGTTTCCTCTGCATATGCATTATTTTAAAATGGGAAAATATATGATATCCTTTTTTTTTTTGAAAAAAAAAAAAGGACCCTTCCTTAGGTGGCTGTTCTGTCTGTAAGATGGGTACCGCTCTGATTTTGCCAAAAGACCAGAGAGATGTCAGGCTAGAGCTATTTGAACCATCAGGCCAAGCCCCCTCTGAAAGGAGTTTGTAAAGTTGCTGTCAGAAAAAAGCAAGCTAGAGGGAAAATCAAGCCTGCTGGTAAATGAGATGGGGTATGTAATCAAAGCTGACTTTAGAAGACCTATTTTTAGAAGAGTTCATGGCTCTGAAGAAGACTGAGTGAATGGCAGTGTTTTACTGAGAATAATAGCAAAGCCAGCATGACAGGAGCCTGGAGAGAAGACCTATGGAACTTTTAGACCTTCTAGAAAACCAGATGATATTCTCTGAGTGGAATACGTTATAGCAATTTTAAATTGTGATACGTGGTGGCAGGTGCAACATGATATCTCGGGCTCTCTCCCAAGGTCACAGGTAGGAAGAAGTTTTTCTTGCCTTTGCCACGTGCTCCTCTTCAGGGGCAGCTGGGTTAGGCTAGGCAAAAAGAGGAAGAAGTCTAGGTGTTTTCCATACCCCCTCTGGTCCTTTCCAGGAAGCTGAAAGTGACCTCGGCTCTCCATGTAGCTGGAAACGCTTTTAGTTTCTGTAATGAATTTCCAGTTCAGTGGCCCACATCTCTGACCGCTTGGCCTGCCAACTCCCTGGCTCTCCTGTGTTATCTTTTCTCTCCTCAGATCCTTCTTCAGCCCTCAGTCTTGTCTTCCTCCCTACTCTCCCCTCGTCCCACACACAGGGCTTGTGGGACCTAGCTGCCAGCTTGTGCCTTTAGCTTATCACTCCCCCACAGGAGCTCAGAAGAAATGAGAAGTTTCTGTCAACCTTAGAGGTGCCCTCTGCTGGTTGTTGGCAATGCAACATTAAAATTAATGTTTGGAAATAGAGTTGTTTCATTTATTTAATAAAAATTTGGGTTGGAGACACTAGTAGGTAGGATAAAACACAGAAGAAAAGGCGGTTATGAATTATAAAAGTTTCTAAATGCCACTGAATTGTGTTTGATTTACTGCGGCGTGCAGTAGAGCAGTGGTTCTCAAATGGGAGTAATTTTGCCCCCAAGGGGACATGTGGCAGTGTCTGGAGACATTTTTGGTTGTCACAACATGTGGGGGGGGTGTCTTCTACTGGCGTGGGGGTGGGTAGAAGAAAGGGATGCAGAAGAGAGGCCTCCCCCCACCCCCCAACAGATAATTATCCAGTAGAGTGGACCTACGTTAGATATGACTGAGAAAGCTGAAATTAAACTTAATAGAATTTTGGGATTTGAAGCGATTTAAAGATTAGTTGAGCCATTCTCAACCTTGATAGCCCATAGGATCACCTAGGAAGCTTTAAAATACTGACACTTGGGTCCCATTCCTGGAGATTCTGATTTAATTTAATTTCTGTTTTGAGTGTGGCCTGGGCATCAGAATTTGTAAATCTTTCCAGGTGATTTTAATATTCAGCCACAGTTGAGAACAATCAGTGTTGTCCACACCCTCATTTTTTTGGATGAGGCATCAGACCCTGGGGGATCAGGTCTCAGTGTTCCATAGTGGCAGAACTGGGACTGATACACAATCTCTTGAGGAAAAGAAGATAAGGTGGCACTAGCTTGACTACACATCACACTTCAAAAGCAAAAACTGTGAAAATATCTTATCACTTTTTTGAAAACTCTAAATCTTTTTTATGATCTATTCTTTCTTTAATAGTTTCCAAAAATTTTTCTAAAAATGACATATTTCTTTTTAAAAAATTCATGCTCAGGGAAATGCAAATTAAAAATATGAGATGCCACTGCACACTTATAGTTAGAAATTAAACACACACACACACACACACACACACCCCCACAAACACACCCAGATAACTAACAATACTAAGTGATGATGAGAAAGCAGAGCGAATGGAACTCTCACATTGCAAATGGGAATGCAAAATGGTACAGCCACTTTAGAAAACAGTTTGGCAATTTCTTATAAAGTTAAACACGTACCTACCATGTGAACTAGCCTTCCTACTCTTAGGTATTTATTCAAGAGAAGCGAAAACTTACATTCACACAAAAACCATGAATACATTAATGTTTACAGTGTTTTAATTCATGATCACAAAAATAGGAGCAACCCAAATGTTCTTGAACGGGTGAATGGATTAACAAACCATGGAACGTCCTTACAATGAAAATCAGTACTAAAAGTGAACAAACCACTAATAATACAACAGTGTAGTTGAATCTCAAATAGATTATGCTACGTGAAAGAAGCCAGACTCAAAGACACATACTGAATTATACCATTTCTAAGAAATTATGGAAAAGCCAAAATTATAGGAAGAGAAAATGGGTTAGTGGTTTGAGGACCAGAGAGTGGGAGGAGGGGTTGAATGCAAAGGAGGCTCAAGAGGGAAGTTTGTGGGGTGATGAAACTCTTGCACGTCTTGATTTTGGTGGCAGTTACATGACTATGCATTTGTCTGAACTCAAAAGAACCGTATACCAAAATGGGTGAATTTTACTCTATGTAAATTTTAAAAGTGACTAAAATAATGCATAAAAGGTTGGGAAATATAGAAATATAAGAAGAGACAAAAGCAGCGATTCACCCCATCCCAAAATGAGGGGGGCATTTGGTTAACTTATTTTCAAATCTCTCTCTCTCTCTGCATACAGATGAGAAACAGAAAAGGATTGGTAGAAATAAATACACCTTATACTCTGGAGTTCAGCTCTATAATTGTGTTATAAATAGTATTGCTGTTTAATGTTACTCGAATTATACATAAAATCACACTATAAATAGTACTTTAATTTTATTCGAATTTAACAAAAGCAATAGAAACTGAAAGGGTTGGTAAATTTCAGATAATGATTTTTTTCACTATAAGGAATATTTTCTAGAATATCCCTGTAGGGTTAAGAAAAGAAATTATGAAAATCATTAAGTTGGTAACTTGTAAAATAAAATATGCTTAACTTTAGACAGTACAGATGGACTCTTTGTTGGGGGAAAGGAGGTCCTATGGACGCTTGTATTTGCTCCCACGTCCCTTTGCATTTACCTTCTGATTTTTGTTGCTCATGTATTTCAACATTGTTAAGAATGATAACATTTGCATTCTGGATTACGATTGTAATTCCCCCAGTTGTTTAGCCTTCCTTTTTTATTTTTTGTTTTCCTAAGAATTTTTAAAATTTAATTAATTTAAAATTTTTTACTGAAGTATAATTAACTTACAATACAGGTATACAGGTATACAACATAGTAACTTGATATTTTTGTACATTACAAAATGATCACCACTGTTCAGTCTTAATTTAATATATACAAGACTTCTGTAATCACCATTAACCCTTTTACCATGACTTTTACATTTCTGAATTTAGTTTGAGTCAACTTTGGTTGGCTGGACTACATAGTTAAGTAGTTTTTCCAAGAAGAGTTTTATGGATTCTGTGTGATCTGAGTTCTCTAAAATTTTGAGAAATAATATCTGCCTGTTTAAACAAGAACTTTGCAGTCTGTGATATTTCTGGGTTACCCTTTCCATAGAACTTTGTAAGTATTATTCTCTTAATGTTGCTGAAGAGTTTTTTGAGACTAACTCAGTTGTGTCCCCCAAAGTTGACAATCATTTTTCTCTTGGTCTATCATCTTTTGTCTTAACTTCCTTAATTTCTCTGTGTTTTTCTTCAGCATTAACTCTGATTATCTTTTCCTTCATGCCATCAATTCAAATTGTCATTGTTTCCACCTTCACTGGGAAAAGATTATCTTTCCCATTCCACCCCTTTTAGGAGCAACATGTTGCTTTCTATCCACTTTCTGAAAACCAAGAGTGTGGGTATGGGTGTAAAGGAGGAAGGAGCTAGTCTGGACCAAGTACAGTCTTTAGCTGGGTTCTTATACGTCTGCTGAGATTTTGCGGAACCTCAGAAGAGTGAGATCAAAGAGCTCACTCCATTCGGCCAGTGGAATATCCTACTTCCAAGGGCTCTTACTCATTCCTTTGACTCAGCACAGCACCCTGGAAAATGACAAGCCCCAGCAGAACTTCCTATCTCTGCAAACCCTGACTTTGACTTTTCCCAGGACTGCTTTTTCATCTCTCACTTTATTTACAAATTGAGGATAATTAGTGAGTTCTTACGATGTCATTGACTTAACTTTTCCTCAGTGCTATGCTTCTGTTTTTCTCTTGGTTACCAACCAAGTTTTGAAGTCTATGGCATAAGATCAATGTTCTGTAAGATTGGAAGTATCCACAGTGCTCTCTCATGTTTGGTACATTTTTAGATTTTCTTCTCTTTTTATTCATTTCAATAATGTTGCCAGTGAAGATTCTACAGTCCTACTTTGTTGTATCATCTTTTCCTGAAATCTGTTTTTTCCACCACTTAATATCTGAGGTCCATTTTCTCATCTATACAAATAGGAGGAGAGCCATCACTAACTGGTAAAAGGTTAAATGAGACTTAAGAAAATTCTAGCTCTCTCTCTAAATTATTTTGGGCCTAGTCACCCAACAGTGGCTCCCACTAAGGAATTCTGTCGTTTACTTATTTGATCTCAAGAGCTTAGAGGTCTGTCATAAATCAGCAGTATATTCCAGATGTTGGCAAACTTTTTCTGTAAAGGGCCATGTAGTAAATATTTTAGACTTTGCAGGCCACACAGTCTCTGTAGCAACTACTTCATGTTGTAGTATGAAACAAGACAAGATGTAAGTGAATGAGTGGCTGTGTTCCAATAAAACTTTATTTATAGAAACCGAAATTTGAATTTCATATTATTCTCATGTCACAAAGTATTATTCTTCTCTTGATTTTTTTCCAACAAATAAAAATATGCAAAAAAAAATTCTTTCCTCATGGGCCATACAAAAACAGGTGGTGGGCCATATTAGGCCCACAGGATATAGTTTTCTGATCTTGGTATACCTTCAGCACTCCAGGATTTTGCTAGAGAGAATAATCTGGATCTTCACAGCTCCTATTAAAATCCCCTTTGAGAGGAATGAATTTAGGAAACAGAACTCAAAAACATACTATCTATACATTCTTCTATTAACTTTAACTTCTGTCTTTGAGTCAGGTTCAACTCCTGAAAGACTATTAACTTGGACCAACTCAGCTCAACTCTGAACAGAATCTCCTTCACTGAATTAAATTTGAATATTATGCTTTCTAATTTAATCAGTTGTTACTACAAGATAAAACAGTTTTATTTCAGCTTTTGCACTTGCAAAACAACTCCAACAAATCACTCAGTTTTCCTGTATACGGTATCCTGCAAGGAATTTGTCTCAGAATTCATTACTAGGAAAACCTGTTTCCTTTCAGGCATTTTCACGGTTTTTTTCTCAGCTAACTACACACAATTCTTACCAAGCTCTCCTCTTTACACTGGCTTCTGGGGATCTTAGAGTCAGATTTTATTCTCAATCACAGCAACAATATTCATCCAGGGCCCCTAAATTAGGAGGCTAGTGCAGACATTTAGGTGAGAAAACTGATCTCTGGAGAAGTGAAGGCCTTCTTTCTAATCAGAGTCTGGACCTACTTTGAAGGCCTTCTTCCCTCTACCCCTTACCCAGCTGTCTTTTATGCTTCCCTAAAATAGATTATTATATTCTCTTAGAAAAAGATAGCAAAGGACACTTTCTTAGAGGAAGATGGTAAAGGTCTCTCTTGAAGCTCACCTTGAAAGGACTCACTTTCCATGTTGGGTTAACTGCACAGAGAAGTGCTAGGAAAAAGCTAGAAGAAGAAACACTTGTCAGAACCTGGCAGGCCATTACTCTACTTTCCTTATGTCAAACCTAAGACAGAGGGCACCTGTTATTTGCCCTAGACTCTGAGAGGCCCTAGGTCATACAGGTCCTACCGTTACTATCCCATGAACACATGACTAAGCTTGTGCAAGATCTGATAGTTTACACAGAGGTACTCTGTAAATTTCCTAGGAAATGGTATTCATTGACTCCTCAAGCATTTCACTAATCTAAACCTTTTAGTGGTTAAGGAATAATTTTAAATAGTATTTGGACTAATATCTCCAGAGTTCAGAAGGTAGTAGGGGGTGTGTGTGTGTGTAGATTTGAAAAAAAATCCTTCTCTATCCTCATCTACTTTGAATTAACACTGTCTCCACGTCTGGGTGAAAGGCTACCTCTTTGTTTCCTTCTTCCTCTCAAAAGCACCCCATTGTCTGTTCTGAGATCTTTCACAGTGGGACTCTGGTTGGTTGCTCTGAATTAGGTATCAGGCCTTCTGTACTTCTGGCTACCTAGGTCAGCTGTCAGTGGGTCAAAGGAAAATTATGATTGGTTTTCCCACTTCTGGGACTTGTCAAATGCCTCTAGGGACTGAGCATTTTTACTTCTATTCCAGTTAGTTTTACTCCATGAATCGAACGTATTGGGACAGTTTAAATCAACGGTTATAAAGGCCTTTCCCCATATTTGGAGTTAGGATCTATGTTCATTATCCTTTGAGTCCAACAGTTTTTCTTGAGCTGTTGGCATTATCCAGCCAACATTTGCTTCATCCAGCCTGTTTGTGGCTCACTAATCTACTTTGGCTTGTCTCTTGGTCATCTGGGCCCCTACATGCTGTTACACTGAGAGGGGCCTGAACCCTCTATTTGGGGAAGAAGTGTACCCTATACCACCCTTAGAAAACCAGATCAGAACTAGAGAAATGGAGGTCTGTGGGCTGCAACTCCAAGACTTCCAGAGAATATCTCTTTTTCTATTTTTCCTTTTGGGTTATCATACCTCCTTTCCATGAGTGGTGGGTCCAGGGGAATCGGGCCAAGAAGATGATTTTGCCAAATTTCTCTCCACGCCACCCAACTTGCTTCTAGCCTAGACAAATGGACTCCTTTAGGTCTTTAGGTATAAGGGTGTAGAATCAATAACCAGCTAGTAAGAAAAGGCAAGTGTATGTTTAGAGTCATCTTCATTTTTTCCTCCAGCATCTGTGGTCAGTAGAGATGTCAGTAATCTGGGATCATCAATCTTCAACCCTTCTACCATCTTTCCCCCTTTCCCTCTTCTTTTCTCTCCCTCTCCTGTTTTCTTCTCCCTCTCTCTCTTTCCTTCATCACTTAGAAACATGGCTCACCCAATGTATCATAATCCCTCCCAGTCGTGCTCCTCCTGTATTGCCTGTCACAGTGAATGGTACCACCCTTCTGCCCAAACCAGGCCCTGCATATTATCCATTCCTCTTCCCTGCCCACGTCTTACTCTTTAGTCATCAAATCTCATCAATTTTACCTCATCTTTAACTCTTACACCCTATACCTCTCTCATTTCTACCAGCTCCCATTTCTAGTTCATTTTCTCTCCCGCCCACAACAGCTTCTGTCCTCCCCTGCCCTTACTCATCCTTCAGATCTCCATTACTCAGGAAATTCATCCCATTACTGCAGGACACTTAGGGGACTCTTGTCTGTGCTTCTACAACATCCTGTACTTATTCATTTTATAAGTAGAGTTTCTTCCCCCACTGAACAGCAAGCTCTTTTTTTTCTCCTTCACCCTTGTATCCCTAGTGCCCAGCCCAGATCTGACACACAGTAGATGCTCAATAACTCTTTGATAAGTGAATGAATGAGATATATAAAAGAAATTTGGAAAGTTGTGCTTTTAACTGCAGAGAGATATTGAGGCTAAGATAGTTTGTAATGTTTTTCTTTGCACAGATTTTGAGACATTATTAGCATTTCTACCTGTCTTTATTTTTTTTCCAAGTTTTACACCATTATATGAAACTGATACTTTTTTATAATTATGAAGTGCTTTGTTGGTTGTTTTTCATTCTGTAATCCACAGTTTATTGAAAGAGACACTTGGAAAGAAAGCATGTGTTTTGAATTCCCTTGATTCCCATGTGACTTTCATGCTGTCTTCCGCAGTGCCAGGACCAAGGCTGGCTTGATCAGATCTGGGCAGTGGAGGAGAGTTGGCTCTTGGAGGAATTAGCCAGCTTTCTGGATTCACTAGGTGAGAATGGTTCTTAGTAAGGATGCCAGTAAATGTTGGAAAAAGATCAGTGCTGTGGAGCCAAAGTGGAGACAGCAAGCCAGGAACTGGGAAGGAGATGGACCACCTCATGCACACAAGGCCTGTCAGAGATTCGGATTCAAACAATAGCAGCAGGGATTATATGACAGGGTCAGTGAAAGGATCTCACATCTGAACCAGGATTAGGCTGTACACTCTGATGCTGGTTTATGCAAATGCTAAGGAGTCTTTTAAAAGCGTGGCCCAGGGAAGCCTGCCTGGCCCTGTCCAGTCTTAAAAGAGCCCATTCTGAGGATGGCCAGGGATTTCCAACAGGTCTGTACAATTTGTTCTATTTTATTAGATGCCATGTTCAGATCTGCATTTATACTGATTTATTTTTTATGATATACTTTCAAAAAAGGATTTGAGGTGGCTTAGAATAAAAGCACAAATACACTAAGACAAACAACCAATAATACAGCTTAAAGGGCAGAAATACAAGTAAGAGGGGGAAAATTAATACTATATTAAAAAGTTGTGGCTGAAGAAAAATGACATCAATGACATCAATAAGATCAAAGTTTGGCCCTGAGCTTTCTTTTTTTTTTTTTTCTTTTTCCTTCTTTTTTTTTTTTTTTTTAAAGCTATTGCATTTTTGGACTTCGCTGGTGGCGCAGTGGTTAAGAATCTGCCTGCCAGTGCAGGGAACACGAGTTCGATCCCTGGTCCGCGAAGATCCCTTGTGCTGCAGAGCAACTAAGCCCATGCGCCACAACTACTGAGCCTGTGCTCTAGAGCCCGTGAGCCACAACTACTGAAGCCCGCACGCCTAGAGCCTGAGCTCTGCAACAAGAGAAGCCACCGTAATGAGAAGCCCGTACACCACAACGAAGAGTAGCCCCCGCTCGCTGCAACTAGAGAAGGCCCGCGCACAGCAACAAAAACCCAACACAGCCAAAAAATAAATAAAAATAAATAAATAAGCTATTGCTTTTTTCATTTATTTATTTATTTATTTAGGCTGCGTTGGGTCTTCGTTGCCACACGTGGGCTTTTTCTAGTTGTGGAACGAGTGGGGGCTACTCTTCGTTGCTGTGCGTGGGCTTCTCATTGTGGCGGCTTCTCTTGTTCAGTAGTTGTGGCTCGCGGGCTCTAGAGCACAGGCTCGGTAGTTGTGGTGCACGGGTTTAGTTGCTCCACGGCATGTGGATCTTCCTGGACCAGGGATCAAACCCGTGTCCGTTGCATTGGCAGGAGGATTCTTAACCACTGCGCCACCAGGGAAGTCCCTGGCCCTGAGCTTTCTAGTAGCTGCAACAAAACAGGAACTACATGGATTTTGTATTTTTAAATTGTTCTGAAATAGCACTAAGGTTTTGTATAGCTAAAAAAGAGTATCTGTTCATCAGGAGAGGAAATTCTGTCTTGGGTGTGAGCTCTGAGAGGAATTTGCCGTGCAAATCTTTAAGAGGCACTGAACAATATAACAAATTATTTGTATATAATATATGCAGTATCCTTATTAATGCTCAATCTTTTTGATAGTGTTCTGAAAGCAGATGATTAAAATCTTGGTTGAATCTTGATCATGGTTACATTTCTACTTTATTTTTATGTTTTTACTTTAGGTATTTATTACTATATTTGCAACATTCAGGATTTTTTTTTGCGTTATTTATTATGGCTTCTATTAATATTAGGTCCTTATTTATTGCTCTAAGTGCTGACTCTCAATTCTTTTTGCTATAAAATTGACATTATCAAATATGATAATTAAACCCTTAAATTGTCATTATGAGTTTGCTTAAGTTAGCCATATTTTGCATAATTATTATCACAAATATTTGCTCAGTTGGTTTGATTCTCTTCTGTTCCTCCCATCGATGTTTTTAGATTTTATACCGTCTTTACATGTACATTGCTATCATTCATTCCTGCTGCACATTTCAGGTCTATGAACTTTTAGTGGCTCTTGAACTATGTATTTTCTAGATGAACTCTGCCAGTTAAACTAGGATTGTATGTACCAGCTTCAGGCAAAAGTTAATTTAGAGTGAAGCTCTGAAATTCCTCTTCTATTCTCCTTGGTTTATATATGATCTGAAAAGTTGATGCTAAAAGTGAACTATGTTTTGTAATAACTCCTATTTGCCACCCCTTCTACAAATGCCTCACCAATGAGTTTTTCAAACCTCTGGCTGCTAATATTTAAATTCCTAATTGTAATCATTACTGGAGACCTCATGCATTTTGTTTAAGATCCTTTGGAACCAGAAGTCTCTGCATCTTTTCTGTCAACAAAAGTGTGTGATGAAATCACTTTATTTATAAATAACTGGTATCATTTTACAATTCATTTCCTTGCGAGTCTTAAATATACTTTTTCAACTTTATTACTGCTCGATATTGGGAAAGGGAATGATTTTGACATCAGTAGCAAAGCTATCAAGATCTTGTATAATTTATTCTTGTATTATCAGGCACAAGTCTCACTGAAATGTTGATAGTTATATTTTATATACTGCAACCAAGATGTGGAATTAACTTTAGCTCATTAAATGGATATTTCTGGATCCATACTCAGATCTACAGGAACATGTGAAATCAGACAAAAACGGAAGTGATAATAGGAAATATTCAGTAATTCAAGGTAGATGATGATAACATCTGGGCCTTTGGAGGAAGGCCATGGAGGAATGTTTTATTAGGCTGAAGAAATATAGGTAATGAAAATGTGAATGGATATAAAGACCTTCCTAATAATGAAGGTGGTTAAGTCTTAAAATCACTTTTTAAGTGCTGATGTAATTTTCTTTGTTAAAAGGATAGATACATAACCGACCAGGATGAGTCTTAGGGAGTTGCTACTCAAAGTGTGGTCCACAGACCAGCAACACTAGTACCACCTGTGAACTTGTTAGAACTGTGGCTCCACCACAGGTCTACCAATCAGAATATGCATTTTAACAAGATGTCCAGATTATTTGTATGCACATTAACATCTGAGAAGCAAATTGCCTTGGAGCCCTCTTCCCAAACTTTGCTGCATATAGGAATAAACTGGGGAGGTTTAAAAAATACTTATGCCGGAACTTCCCTGGTGGTGCAGTGGTTAAGGATCTGCCTTCCCATGCAGGGGACACGGGTTCTATCCCTGGTCCGGGAAGATCTCACATGTCACGGAGCAACTGAGCCTGTGTGCCGCAACTACTGAAGCCCATGCGCCTAGAGCCCATGCTACGCGACAAGAGAAGCCACTGCAATGAGAAGCCTGTGCACCACAATGAAGAGTAGCCCCAGCTTGCCACAACTAGAGAAAGCCCGCGCACAGCAACAAAGACCCAACGCAGCCAAAAATAAATAAATTTATTAAAAAAAAAAAAACTTATGCCAACCTCCAGAGATTCTGATTGACTAGGTCTGAGATGTGGTCCTGACAGTGGGAATTTTAAGTGTTCCCCAGATAATTCTAATGTGCAGCAGTTTCCACTGCCTTAGAACTATTTTAGTGGCATATGGAAATTCACTGAAACCCTGGACTCAGACATACTAATTTTTTTTTAATTGTGGTAAAAAAATACATAACATATAGTTTACCATTTTAAGTGTAAAATTCAGTGGCATTAAGTACTTTCACAGTGTTGTGTAACTATCACCACTATCCATTTCCAGAACTTTTTCATCATCCCAAATAGAAATTCTCTACCAATTCAGCAGTTATTCCTCATTCTCACCAACCTTATTAGTCTTCTGTCTTTCTGTATATATTATTCCAGAATGTTTCATATAAATGGAATCACACAATATGCGGCCTTTGTGTTTGACTTATTTCACTCAGCATAGTGTTTTCAAGGTTAATCCATGATGTAGCACATACCAGAATTTTGTTTCTTTTTATGGCTGAAGGCCACTCTCCCCGCTTTCTGATAGCAGTGTTCTGAACCTCCACAAGGCTGAGGTTGCATGGGAATTTCTTTAATGTTGGAGACTGCCTTACCTGGTTGGGGCCCAGCAGCCTGTGATGCAGATACAGAGTGATTGGGCTGTTGTTCACAAGGAGACTCACTTGAATTATCACAAGTAAGAAGGAGGGCATTTTAAGGGTACAAGAGAGGTTGCATCCTTCACCATTCAAGGGAAAACAAGACACCTTGATCCTTGGGGAGACAAGAGCTCTGGGTTGGTTCTGCATCCCGAGAGGCTCTGGAGACCTCTCTCTTGAGTGAATGGAGCTCTCCTCTGGCATGCCATCATCAGTGGATCCTAGCTACTCTTTGTATGCCTGCTTCTTTCTGTTATGCACTTGTATTCTTTCACTTTTTGATGACTATATTTCCTCTACCGCAACTTCTGCTTCTTACAAATTCATTTTGCATAAGGCTTACCAAGGCTTCTTTGAGCTCCTACAGCTGCCATTGCTAACCACCTCGTTCTCTCCAGCAAAATTCTCTAGAGATACCAGAAATCTGATTGGTCCAGCTCAACTTTCTGTACCAGATAATGTCCATCACTGTCAAGCAGTGGTCCTTCTGGTCCAGTGGTTGTTTCATAGTCTCCTTGGGCAGGGGTGGGGTGGGCTGTATAGGGCAGTTGTACTTGGAAGTTGCTGGAGTGGAAAGGCAGACACTATTGGTGTGTCTAGAATAGCATGTGACTCGGAGTTGGCCTCTCTGTACTTATCACTTGTGTGCTCAGGTTGTTAGTGAACATATTTTTACATGGGAAAGTACTGGTTAATCATGAAGCCTGACTTTCCTACCCAGTTGTAAAGGCAAGTGTATTCTTGAAAACATATTTAAGAAACAGTGAAAATAAGACACAGGACGCTTCGTTAAATTTGACCTTCAGGTAAACAATGAATAAATTTCAGTTGAGCAACATCAATGTTTGTGACATACTCACACTAAAAGATTATTCATTGTTTTTGTTGTTGTTGTTTTCTAAATCAGGCAACCCTAATGACAGATTTTTCAAAGGAAAAGCTATTCCTCAGGTATGTTATGAAAAAGTCTGAGAATTAGGAAATGGTCTGTGTCTGAGATATTCCAGCTACGTTCTGCAGGTAGGGGAATGTATTGCATTACATTGTGTAGTTTGCAGTGTCTGTAAAATTCATTGGGTGCTTAACTTTATGCTCCAAATAATCTTAACTATGGCTGCTGCTGCTGCTGGGGTTGCTACTGTGGTTCCCTGGCTATTTTATCACATGATGCACGCCAGCTGGGTAATCTAATGAGAGTTTAACAAAGGGGCTATTTACAGTCCTGTGGGAAGTGTGTAGGAAACCACGAGGCAGACTGCAGTAACCCCAGGCAGGCACGGTAACCTCATCTAGGCCTCATGGCTGTGTGAACAGGCCCACTTCATAGGCTTTGTGGCCACCTGTCAAGGGACCTCGACAGCCCCATGGCTACCCTGCAGGTAGGGACCTGGAGAATATACATCTCACCTTCACTCTCCTTCCTTCCTTCCTCCCTCCGTTCCCCTGCCAGGGCTCTCAGGTGACTAAATCCAGGCAGAAGGCACACAGGCCAGCCTCCCCAGTGCACAGGGTGGGTGGAGAGGAGCACAGAGTGTACGGAAGGGCAAATGGAAGACTCAAGCTCAAATCCTTCCTCTGCACAGACCCTGGTAATCATTTTACGTAGTCACCTCACTTGATCTCACAGCAGTTTTATGATGAAAGTACTATTAGTGCCCCTGTTTTACTGATGTGGTTAAAGGATTAGTAATATTGAATAACTTGCTCAGGGTCACATAGCTAGTAAACAGTGTGAGAATCTAAAACTATCTATTCACCTCCATTTCACTGTACAAGACTTCCTGGTGACATCTTTTCATTGTTATTCTTTTTTTTTTAACTTTCATGGTGTTTAAAATTTTCATTGTTCACATGTCATGTTGCCAACTATTGAAAAATCCCCCCAGATCTAGTTTAGCAGCTTGTATACAAAACGTGGTCACTCAATGTTTGTTCATTTTCTGTTTGACTTCTGGTTTGGGGTGGCAGCAGAATCAGGGAGCCCAGGTTTAAGAGTTGGGTCAGTCAGTTGTTTCCTTGCAGGAAAGCTGATAAAAGAAGACACCTGACTCAGAATCCATGGTTCCTCTGGCACAAGTGAAGTCCTGACAAGTCAAGACTCTCAGACATCCCAAAGAGTAATTTTACAGAATCTTAGGTTTGGAAGGGCCCTTAGAGGTCACCTACAACCTCGACCTAATGTGTGACTCCTATTCAAGATTCAGTCCATCTCTTCGTCCCTAGGGTTGTCCTCTAAGTAAACACATCAAGAGAGTGTCTGACCAAGAGATTTTGGGAAGGGTCCATAATTCCCTTGAGTGATTCTTTTTTTACTACCTAAGAGTTCCATTTCACTGCTGAACTTTGAACCTTGGTTTGCCCACTGATAAGACAGTGGTGGGTAATATAAAATATAATAATCTCCTTAGTCTCCTTGAAAATTTGCAGTGCTTCCTGAAGAAAGTGCCAAGTTGTGCTGTTGAAATAAGTAGGAGCAAACTTAGACTACCTAAGTTAATTTAGCTAAATTCCTGATATATAAAAGTCAGGAGAAGGAAATGTGGGTTTGAATTTTAATTATGAGACAAAACATGAAAGATGATTCAGTTAGTGTATAATGTAATTCAAAAAGTGGAAATAATGGGCTAGAGACAAGTGTTTACTTCTGGAAAGTGAAACAGAAAGAGATAAAAGCCAAATGACTTTTTTTTCTATAAAAAGCCAAGCCCATTACTCTCAAAAGCTGAAATCTTCCCATTTATTTGGATTTTTTGTTTGTTTGTTTTTTGTTTTTTTTTGCGGTACGCGGGCCTCTTGCTGTTGTGGCCTCTCCCATTGCGGAGCACAGGCTCCGGACGCGCAGGCTCAGCGGCCATGGCTCACAGGCCCAGCCGCTCCGCGGCATGTGGGATCCTCCTGGACCGGGGCATGAACCCGTGTCCCCTGCATCGGCAGGCGGACTCTCAACCACTGCACCACCAGGGAAGCCCCGTATTTGGATTTTTGAATCATTACACCCCTAGAGAAATAGTTTTTGAGTTTGTAGTTCCCATAGGATTGCATAAGTTATTTACACTATTAAATTTACTTTAATTTTATATAATTTATATATATTTTTTTTCTTCCAACTTGTATGTTTAGGGTTTTTCTAATAGTCAAAAAAGGTAGTTTGAGTTTAAAACTCGGTTTCAGAGGAAGGTTAGGTTAAGTGGGGAGAATTCTGCTGTTTGGATATGGCTTTCTCTCTCAGTCTATTATAGGAGCACAGGTGTCGTGGGCCTAAATTCTGTGTTTGCCGTGACTATCCTGCCACCCCTGACTTCCCTCAGCTACTATCAACCGGGGTTCCCCCTTTCTGCTCCTGTGACACCTTAGGCATGCGTCTTTATGATACTTGTATAGGTCCTTGTACTTGTACAGTACTTGTAGAGGGTCGTGTGTGTAGAAAGGGCATCTCATTGATCTTAGTAACCGCATGTAGTAAATGCTTAACAAATGCTTGTTGAAAGAATGAATGGATTCTTTCACTCTCTAATGAAGCCTTCCTACCTGCAGGAGCTCCACAGTACCCTCTGCATGATTGTGGGGGGGTGGGGTGGGGGTGGGGGAGGTAGTTGCCTGAGTGAACCTGGGCCACTGCAGATTTTCTGCTGCCAGTACCTGTGCCTGAAATTTCTCCCTTTGTTTCTATTTTCTTTGACTTAAGACAAATAGAAGCTTTAGTCCCACTTAAAATGCATATGTCCTTTGAAGAGGTAACTCTTTAAACTTTATGAAGATGTAAACCTCATTCTAAACCTTACAATTTAGTGTAAGTCCACTTGTGACCTCCAGTTCTTGGAAGAGGGTTTGTTTTAGGAGACAGGAGAGATAGAATGAAGATACCAACAGCCTGAAGAGGATGCAGAGAAGGGGAGTCTGGGGATACAGCGGGAAACCTCTAAATAATTTTGTGTCATCCTCACCAGACTGGTTTTTTATGTTTTTCAAAAGGTTCTTTGGGTTATGCGATAAGAAGAAAGTCCTAAAAGCATCTTCCTTTCCAGGTTTGGGCTTTGTAGCAAAGTCCTTCTAAAGATAATGCCTGTGCCTTTGATGTCTAATTCTAGTTGAAAAGAAAAATAATGTAAGGAATGACTCTAATGGTGGAAATTGCATGTCAGTAAAGAGGATAGTGCTATTAGAGTCTGGGGTAATTTGGGAGACAGAAAGGCCTTTCTGATAGCTCTTAAATTGTACAAAGTCAATGGCAGTTAGCTTAATCTGCCTGCTTGTAAGATCGGCCCTGGATAATGCCGTGACTTATTGGTGGGAAATAAGTAGAATTGTCTTGGTTTGTCTGGGACTGTCTCCATTTTAGCACTGAAAGTTCTCCATATCTTGGGAAGCCCCCAGTACAGGTCAAACCACAGCATTTGGTCACTCCAAAGGACTCAAATGTGAAGGTGCATTATGGTCTCTTAATTTTAACATTAATACAGCTTCTAACTTGGTCTCCAGTACCTGTGGGAAGAAGATAACGTTTTTAAATAAGTAAACAAGTCACACAGTTTGGGAGGATGTCAGCTCTCCTATCTCATTTTGATAAGGCAATCTCATAATCAGCAGAGAACTCCCAAATGTGGCTATAAAAATAACAACAGTTACATAATTATACTTACCTGGTTTAAACCACTAATAAAACATTGCCAAATTTTAGCTTAGTGTGTGAAGATAAATATTTTTATCTGCAAAGATAAATATCTGCAGATGAAATATCTTCATCTGCAAAGATGTTGCATTACATGCACAAGTAGAGTTTTATTTTTCTGGCTTAGCATACTTTTGTTTTAATTACGGCTTCCATCATTTTTCACCACATTAACAGAACACAGTTGATTTATTGTTGCAGGATATAATTTCAATGGACACCTATTGCTTTTGTTTACTGAAAGCACTATACTGTGTTATTTATTTTTAAAATATATTTAATGAGGCATCCTTTCATTTATAGATCACGTGTACTTAATATAAACTTTTAAGAGTTAGTGTCATTTACAGAGCTCTAAATATATAGAGAAGAAATAGAGAGGGGAGAGAGAGCCACCAGATGCCTGCTGCCTTCTAACACCTAAAGTGCTACATTTATTTATTATGTGAATATAGAGACAGTAAGACTATTCATGAATCACAAATCAATAATATCCACCAAAGCCATGCATTAAAAACAAATTGGGCTTCCTTGGTGGTGCAGTGGTTGAGAGTCTGCCTGCCGATGCAGAGGACACGGGTTCGTGCCCCGGTCCAGGAAGATCCCACATGCCACAGAGCGGCTGGGCCCGTGAGCCACGGCCCCTGAGCCTGCGCGTCCGGAGCCTGTGCTCCGCAACGGGAGAGGCCACAACAGTGAGAGGCCCGCGTACTGCAAAAAAAAAAAAATCAAAACACATTACTAAATAACTCTTGGGTTAAGGAGAAAATCAAATGGAAATTAAAAATCATGTAAAGATGAATGGACACAGAAGCATTACAAAATCTGTGTAAAATCTTTACAAAATCTGTGGTTTATAGTCAACATGCTACCCAGAAGGAAACCTATAGTGTTATGTATATAGAAAATAAGGGATATTGAAAATAAATTAAGGGGACTTCCCTGGTGGCGCAGTGGTTAAGAATCCGCCTGCCAATGCAGGGGACATGGGTTCTATCCCTCGTCCAGGAAGATCCCACATGCCGCAGAGCAACAAAGCCCATGCACCACGACTACTGAGCCTGCGCTCTGGAGCCCACGAGCCACAACTACTGAGCCTGTGCACCACAGCTACTGAAGCCCGTGCGCCTAGAGCCTGTACTCCGCAACAAGAGAAGCCACCTCAATGAGAAGCCCGCGCATTGCAATGAAGAGTAGCCCTCACTTGCCGCAACTAGAGAAAGCCCGTGCACAGCAACAAAAGTAAAAAATAAATAAATTTATTTAAAAAAGAAAATAAATTAAGCAAACTTTCAAATCAAAAGTTAACCTCCCAAGTCAGCAGTCAAACAAACAAACAAAAACCCCAAAATGAACACAAAAGAGAATGGAAAAATGTAAAAAATGTAATGGCAGAAAATAATGCAATAGAAAGTGATAGTAGAGGCAGCTGAACTTGAGAAAGTTCTCCTTTTACATTAGAATCTCAGCTGCCTGTTCTCTGATTTGGATACTCACCTCCCGGGCCAAGGAATATGGATTATGGACATTGAAACAGAAACAGAAGAAAGAGAGCAGGAAATCCATGATTACCTTTTTCTGGGAGACTGCAGAGGGGAGAAGAATAACTAACATTTACTAAGATATATGTCAAACATTATGGTATGCAGGTTATATACATTTTTTGGTTTAATAATATATCTTACTCATTTACAGATGAGATATTGAAGCTCAGAGTGGCTTAGTAATTTCTTCAACTTGACCAGACAGTAAGTAATGGTGCTTGAACTTGAATTCTAGAAAGGTTATTAATTGGAGTTTAATTTACCAAGTGTTGTCAGTTAAAGATGCCATTAGTTTTAGAAACACCTTGTTTTGAAAACTCATATCTGTCTGGGAAGGTCATGGGGCTACCAGTCATTCACATTTTAGAGTGAAGTGGTTTAAACAAATTGCTTTCGTCTCAACACTTAGCTGAGGTTAGCTTAGCTGTATTAAAAGAATGGGACATTTGGAATGGTTGGAGAGGGAGGAGTAATGAAGTAGGAGTGGTCCTGCTTGGAGGCTGAGGTCTGGATGAGACTGTAAGCAAAAGTACAGAAAGGGAAGTGGGAAGATGCCAACGATAGAGTCTGACTATTTCAAAATTCTGGCTAGGGTCAGCCCCACCCACAAGAAGAGCAAGATAGGTTCTTCCTCTTCTCTCTCCTATACAAATCAGTCCCTATTCCTGGGACAAGAGGTCCAGGTCCAAGGGCTGCTCTAGGGAAAATAGAGTCGGAATGGACTTTAGAGGCTCTGCATGCTACTCCCCATCAGGCTTCCCCCACACCCATACAGTACCCCAAACTATCCCTGACATCCTTGCTGGACCAGAGTGATAAGAAACTTGCTCCCTCAGAGGACAGCTCATATCCACTTTGAGTTTGAGTTTACTGTTAGAAAATCCTTCCTATCATTAGCAAAAATCTTGTCTCCCTTCAGCTTCCCCTCATTGGTCTTACTTCTGCCCTCTGGAATTGCCCAGTCTGTGTGGTATTTGTTCAAATGGAATTTGATCTGTCATGTACTGTTGTTTTTGGCTGATTTGCTAAGCTGATTAGATTCCTCTATAAACTCAATGTTTCGGATCAAGGTAAATGTGGTAAAATGTTCTAGCAATTATTTTTTCAGAAAGACTGCCACTGCTTTCTTAAAATAAGAATGCTCCCAATTTACAGATTCATTTTGTGAGAACAGGCTTATATACAAATCCATAGACTAACCCACATAAAGCATCCCATAAAAAAGAAACAATCAGTATATTTTTCCTGTTGATAGGCACTGCCTGAAAGCTACCTCTGTTCTTGTGTGGCAAGGTAAAATAACTAGATATTGAGAAGAGATCATCTAGTTAACCAGCTTGGGAAAATGTTCCACTTCACTTTTGATTTTTAAAAGTAACAATTAAAATGATAATGAGGTACCTTTTTTCTTCCATTCATTTAGCTACAAAACAAAGCAACACCCATAGTAATAGTTAATATTTGTTGGGAAGAAGTAAAATTAGTACTCTCATCCATTACCATTAGTATTGTAAAAATCTTCTAGAAATCAATTTAGTAATATCTGTGATTTAAAAATATCAGATCCTTTGGCCCAGTAGAATCTTCTGGGAACTTGTACTAAGGAAATAATCAAAAGATTTAAAAATATGTGATGAAAATTTGCAATCTGTTACAGAACAATTATTTGTAATGGCAAAAAATGGTTCACAACGTAAAAATCCAACAATAGGAAATGGTTAATTCGATTATGGCACATCCGCTCAGTGGGAGATTAGGCAGCCATTACAACTAATGGTTACAAAAACAACACTTGGTGTAATCCAGATGGTCCTAGAGGAAAAATCTTGAGTAAGTCATTGGGGTGGAAGCAGAAAAATGCTGAGACTCACTAGTTTGTAGCCACATAAAAAATTCTCGCAGTATATAAAAAATCATGTATACAAAGAAATACACTGAAATTATTTTTAGGATAGAAAGATGAGAGAAGAGTTTTATAATTAATCAAGATAATGACCCAGTGCCTCATTTTTAAACCAAAAAGTGCTGTGTAAATTAATTTTCATCTGGACTGTTGCCAAGAACTGCGTCACTAACCTTGAGCAGCAGAAATATACAACTATTACTATAATCTTTTGGGGGATGTGTCAAGAATATAAATGTAAAAGCCTCTCTCTGAAAATAAGCATCTTAGGTATATACCCAACCCCTTATTTCTTCCCGTGCTGCTCCTCTAACAAAACTGGAGGAGACCACAGAGTGGAAAAGGAGCTTTTCCAGAAGCAGAATTTTGAAGTATCAATAAGATGCTAACAGATAAACCCCTCCTCCTCTTCTCTAGGATACCCTGCTTACTGCCTTGAGCTCTGGGAGGAAAAAGTACTAATGTGGCTAGTTACAAATGAAGGAGAGGAAAAGGGAGGAGTTGCTGGGAGAGTGAAACACTCCGGGTCCTCTGACACCCAGAGGAAAATTCAGAGCTGGACTACATTGCTGATTCTTTGGCCAGTGGAGCGGAAGGCAGATTGCTTGGTTAAATACAAACTTTCTTTCCTGCTCTTGCTGTTTCTATTGGACTTTTACAGAAGCTAGGATGTTCGCACATTTTGGCTGACTTCTTTATTCTGTTTTTCTTCTCCAACTTTATTATGGAAGGTTGTCTAGTGTTTCCTGTTTGTCTAAGGTCCCCATTGTTAGTAGCAAGAAACACTAGTTATTGGGATGTGCTTGATTATTTGAGTCTCCAAAGCTCCTGGTCATTGCAGATTGTGGGACCAAGAGTTAACACAAGGATATGACTGTCAGTCAGTTTTCAGATACGTGTGTGCCACTGGGCACACCAAAATGTGGGATATATTAGTCAGCTGTTGTTACACTAAATCTGAGTAACAGCCTCACAACTTAGTGGCTCATAAAAAACAAGAATTTATTTTTCTTGTTCATGGCTCCTAGATGAGCTAGCACTGCCCTGTTTCTGCAGGTCAGCTAGGCTTGTATCAAAGCTTCAGGTTGGGATCAACTGTGCTCCATGTGTCCTCAAAATCCCATTAGCTACAGGAGGTACATTCTTTTCCTGATGGGTCACCAAGCACAAGAGGCAGGCCAAGTCAAACCACTCATTTAGGGCCTGTACTCACATTTGCTGTTATTCAGTGGCCAAAGCAAGTCACATACATGACTATACCCAACGTCATTGGGATGGGGAAATAACTCTCATTAGATGTTCATATGGCAGAGGGAGGGGGTGAAGAATTGAGAACAATTATCTAATTTACTATAAGGAACAATGTGTAAACAGATTAATTCAACTACTTCAAAAGGAAAACCCACTGACTTGCAGAATAAATAGCATTATTGCCATGTGTGAAAAATATTCCATTTTTCTAATTAGACTAATGAAAACAATAAAATATCTCAGTTACCTCATATTTCTTTTAAAGAATGTACAGGCTCACTACATTTTAATGACAATTCCTGCTTATGACTATGTTGGGTGTCTGGCCAAGTAGGAGTTGGTTCACTTGTAGGTGAGTTTCTGATTTTCAATTTTACACACAGCAACCCACCCACAAACACACACACACACACACCCCACTTGTTTTTAGGAGTTTGTAATCAGTGAGTAAAATGTGCCCTGAAAGGAAATCACTTGGTAAGAACTGCTATATGGTAAGTAAAGGTGACTCAAGAAAAGAAGTTACTTGTGGTTGTAAACTTTACTATGTTGTGGATCTCTACAAAAATAAGCCTTCTTTTAAAAAAGAAGCTGATTTAGGCAAAAGTTTTAAACTGGAGGTTTCTGTTTTAATTTTTCAAAATGAGAACACTTCTTAAGAAATTTTTGCATTTGTTTTAATGTAAAAAGCAAAGGCAAGGGATAAATAAAATCTGAGTTCAAGCTAGATAGGTTTCAAAAACAACTGTATTTATTATTTTTTTTGAAAGCTAAATTCTTTTAAGATATTTTATTTATTTATTTAGGTTGCGTCGGGTCTTAGTTGCAGGCACATGGGATCTTCGTTGAGGCATGCGGGATCTGTTTGTTGTGGCGTGCGAGCTCTTCCTTGAGACACTTGGGCTTCTCTCTAGTTGTGGTGCATGGGCTCCAGTGCACATGGGCTCTGTAGTTTGCGGCTCTTGGGCTCTCTAGTTGAAGCTCAGTAGTTGTGGCACACGGGCTTAGTTGCCCCGCGGCATGTGGGATCTTAGTTCCTGACCAGGGATCAAACCTGTATTCCCTGCATTGGAATGCGATTTCTTTACCACTGAACCACCAGGGAAGTCCCACAACTTTAAACTCTAGGGAAAAATAGCTGATAGCTCAGAGTAAAAGCAAGTAATAGATTCAAAAAAACTGGTTATGGAATTTTTTTTTTGTCTGATTTTTTTAATTAACAGCAGCCTTTCTCCATATTTTTCCTGTTTTTTTAGATTCAGATTAGAAGTTGTATAGATATGAAGGATTAGAGAATTGGTCAATAACAGAGAAAGATGGAGTAATTTCAGTTTCAGAAAGTTCATCTAGCTTTGCCTAGATGGATAAATGGGGCCACTAAAGCATGAGTCTGACATTTCTTGTCCCAGCTTAGTGGACTTCCTCCTGAAATGGAACTGGCACTTTAAAGCACATCTCTTTGCCTTTTTTTCTAAAGGAAAAGGAAATTACATGTTCTAATTAACCAGCAATTATCCCTCATTAATGAAGAAAGCACAATTTTCAACACTCCCGCTACTTGGCACTCTGGAAGCAATCAAGTGAGGCAAGATCCCTATAGCCTTAAGGGCTTTTTTTTCTTGAAAAGACAAAACTAGGGTAATTTAACGAGTAATAGCAATCATTTTTTACAATCAAAAGGATTGCAGGGTTTAATTAAATCTTTGACTAATGCATAAAAGTAATATTTATGCTTTTCCAAAGGCCAGTATTCAGCATGGACTAAGAGAGGAATGTGTTTTAATAACGTCTCAGCAGAGTTTTATGACTTTAATTTTTTAAAGTATCTTTATATCCATCATTCTATTTTATTTCATAGTATTTTGGAAAGTGAGTCAGGCATTTTAATAGCCATTTAAAAGATATCTCTAATAGGTTACATTTTCTAAATAAAGTGACAACTGCTTAGTATTAGCGCCATAGTCGGAATGTGAAGCTCTTGAGGACATCTAAAGACTGACCCCTGAAATTCATATAATGCCCTATGACTGCTCAAAGAAAATGTGCTTCAAGTAATTTATCCTTATTAAAATGATTTAACTGTGACAATAAAGTTCATTTTCTCATGTCTTTAACATTTAAAATGGATTGTTTAACTAGAAAGTTGTATTACACTGATTAGTATAGGATGAAAAAACACTTATTTGTTTCTTCCTCAAGGAAATGTAGGAAGTTTTAAAAATACGAAGTACATTTTTTTGTTTAAGATTAATATGCAACGTTATAAATAACTTGAAGAGTCTTCCAAAGTTGCAACATCTGAATTCAATTGTGTGTTTCCTATCAGGCTTTTTTATACATAGTTTTTTTCCAACATTTTATTAGGAAAATTGTCAAATATGCTGAAAAACTGAAACATCTACCCGGTGAATTATATATACTCGTCAACTAGATTGTACAATTAGCAGTTAATTTGCTTTATCACATATTTATCCAACCATCTATTTATTGATCCCTCCATCCATCAATCCATCTTATTTTTTGATGCATTTCAAAATAAGTTTAAACATCAGTGTACTTCAGCTAGTACTTCAGCATACATATTATTAATGAGTTCAATATTTATTTATGGGGTTTTTTTTAGCTAAGATTTACATATTGGGAATTCACCATCTTAAGTGTACCACTCAATGAATTTTGACAAATGCATATGCTTGGGTAACCTAAACCCGTATCAAAATTAAAATATTGCCACCTTACCAGACAGTTCACTCATGCTTCTTCTCAGACAATCCCCACATACCTATCCCTCAAAAGGCAACCGCTACTACGATATTTTTCAACACAGCTTAGTTTAGTAGCAGTATATAAGCATTTCAGTTGTTATACATCTTCACTGATATTTGGTATTGTCAGTCTTTTTATTTCAGCCACTCTTATGCATTTAGAGCAGTATATCACTGACTAATGATTTTGAGCACTTATTCGTGTATTTATGGCATTCCTATATCTTCCTGTGTGAAATCTCAGTTTAAATCTTTGGTCATTTTTAATTGGGTTGTTTGCTTTTTTAATATTGAATTGTAGGATTTTATATATTTTGGATAAATCTTTTGTCAGATATATAATTTGCAAATCTTGTCTCCCAGTCTGTATCTTGCCTATTCATTTGCTTAGCAGTGCCTTTTGATGCAGAATATTGTTTTACTGATTTATGTAGATCTTTCAAATGCTGACACATCTGATTATACAAAATTTAAAAGATGACATTTATTCATAGCGCTGTCAGTCTTATCAGAAAAGTTTTTAAGTATTGAAAAGCTGTCAAGCTAATAATGTTGGCAGATACTAGGGTTCCAAAATTCAAGAACATGTCTGCCATTACCCAATTCCAAATAACCATAGTTTATTAGTCATTCATTTTTTTCTATACAATTTTATTTTATTATTATGTTTTTGGCTGCGTTGGGTCTTTGTTGCTGCGTGCAGGTTTTCTCTAGCTATGGCGAGCAGGGGCCCCTCTTCGCTGTGGTGCACGGGCTTCTCCTTGCAGTGGCTTCTCTTGTTGCCGAGCATGGGCTCTAGGTGCGTGGGCTTCAGTAGTTGTCCCGCACGGGCTCAGTAGTTGTGACATGCGGGCGCTAGAGCACAGGCTCAGTAGTTGTGGCGTACGGGTTCAGTTGCTCCGCAGCATGTGGGATCTTCCTGGACCAGGGCTGGAACCCATGTCCCCTGCATTGGCACGTGGATTCTTAACCACTGCGCCACCAGGGAAGCCCTGATTTCTTTTTTGATGTAAGCATTTACAGCTATAAATCCTACCCTAGGTCGGGCACCCGCTCTGTGGCTGCTCCCCCAAATCCCAGGGAATCCCTAGCTACCAGCCAAGGTTCTGATGGCCTTGGTAGGAGAGGGATACAACTATTTTAGATTGACAGAAAAATTGAGTGGAAAGTACAGAAATTTCCCATACACCCCTGTCCCCATATAGGCACACAAAACCACCCCATTATCAACATCCCACACCAGAGTGATGCATTTATTATAATCAGTGAGAATACATTGACACATCATCACCGAAAACCTATAGTTTACCTTAGGGATAACTCTTGGTGTTATACATTCAGTGGGTTTGGACAAATATACAGTGACATGTATCCACCATTTGAGTATCAAACATAGTTTCACTGCTCTAAAAAAATCCTCTGTGCTCTATATCTATTCATCCCTCCTCCTACAATCCCCTGGCAACCACTGATCCTTTTATTGTTTTGTCTTTTCCAAAATGTCATATTGTTGGAATCATACAGTATGTAGCCTTTTCAGACTGGCTTTTTTATTAGTAATATTCAAAGTAATAGTAATTTCATTAGTAAAATTCATTAGTAATATGAATTTAAGTATCCTCCATGTCCTTTCAGGGCTTGATAGCTCATTTCTTTTTATCACTGAATAATATCCCATTGTTCCAATGTACCAGTTTATTTATTTATTCACCTACTAAAGGACATTTTGGTTGCTTCCAAGTTTGGGCCATTATGAATAAGGGTTCTGTAAACATTTGTGTGCAGGTTTTGGTGTAAATTTTCAACTCATTTGGGTAATACTAAGGGTCATGATTGCTAACTATTTGGTAAGGGTATGTTTAGTTTTGTAAGAAAATTCCAAACTGTCTTCCAAAGTGGCTGTTCCATTTTGCATTCCCACAAGCAATAAATGAGAATTTCTGTTGCTTCACACCCAGTATTGGGTGTTGTTAGTGTTTTGGATCTTGGTCATTCTAAAAGGTGTGGAGTGGTATCTGATTGTTGTTTTAATTTGCAATACCCTAGTAAATCTATGTGTCTTTGGATTTAAGATGGGTTTCTTGTGGACAGCATGCATTGGATCTTGTCTTTTGGTCCACTTTGACACTGTCTATCTTTTTAATTGGTATATTTATACCATTGATGTTTAAAGTTATTTTTGATATAGTTAGATTAATATCTACAATATTTGTTACTATTTTCTATTTGTTGCCCTTGTTCTTTGTTCCTATTTTTGTCTTCCATTCTTTTTCTGTCATTTGTGGTTTTAACTGAGCATTTTATATGATTCCATTTTCTCCTCTTTCTTAGCATGTAGGTGGTACTTTTTTTTAAAACTATTTTTAGTGTTTCCCCCTAGAGTTTGCAGTATACATTTACAACTAATCCAAGTCCACTTTCATATAACATACCTCTTCATGTGTAGTACAAGTACTTTGTAATAACAAAATAATCCTAATTCCTCCCTCTCATCTCTTGTATCATTGCTAGCATTCATTTCACTTATACATAAACATGCATAAGGATATACATATATATGTTATATATTACATATATGGACTTATATATTCAAATACACTGTTGCTATTTTTATTTTGAACAAATATCTATTAGATCAATTAAGAATAAAAAAATTAAGTTTTTATTTTATTTTCACTTATTCTTTCGCCAGTGCTCTTTCTTTCCATATGTAGATATAAGTGTCTGACATATATCATTTTCCTTCCCTCTGGGGAACTTCTTTTGACATTTCTTGCAAGGCAGACCTGTTGGTGAAAAATTCCCTCAATTCTGGTTTGTCTGAGAAAGTTTTTATTCCTCTTTCACTTTTGAAGGAAAATTTCACAGTGTACCAAATTTTTAGCTGGTGGTTGTTTTCTATTAACACTTTAAATATTTCACTCTACCCTCTTCTGCTTCAATGGTTTCTTTGGCAAAGTTGTATATAATTTTAATATTTGCTCCTCTCTATATAAGGCAGTTTTTTTTCTGGCTTCTTGTAAGATTTTGTCTTTATCTTTGATTTTCTTCAGTTTGAATATGATATGCCTGGGAGTAGGGTTTTCTTGTTTATTTACTTGTTTGTTTTGGCATTTACCCTGCTTGGTATTCTCTGAGCTTCCTGGATATGTGATTTGATATCTGACATTAACTGAGGGGAATTCTCAACAATTATTGCTTCAAATAATTCTTCTGTTTCTTTCACGTGTTATACCTTTTATAGTTGTTCCACAGTTTTGGTATATTCTGTGCTGTTTTATTTTTTCCAAATCTTCTTTTTGTCTTTGCTTTTCCATTTGGGGAGTTATACTGACATATCCTCAAGCTCAGAGATTTTTCTTCAGCTGTGTGCACCCGACTAATGATCCCAGCAAAGGCATTCTTCAATTCTGTTACAGTGTTTTTTTTTTTGTTTTTTTTTTTGCGGTATGTGGGCCTCTCACTGTTGTGGCCTCTCCTGTTGCGGAGCACAGACTCCGGACGCACAGCCTCAGCGGCCATGGCTCATGGGCCCAGCCGCTCCGCGGCATGTGGGATCCTCCCGGACCGGGGCACGAACCCGCGTCCCCTGCATCGGCAGGCGGACTCTCAACCACTGCGCCACCAGGGAAGCCCTGTTACAGTGTTTTTGATCTCTAAAATTTCTTTTTGATTCTTTGTTACATTGCCCATATGTTCATGCATGCTGTCTACTTTATCCATTGGAAAAATGCTGTCTACTTTATCCTTAGTGTATTAATCATAATTATTTTCAATTCCCAGTCTGGTAATTCCAGCATCCCCACCATATCTGAGTTTGGTTCTGATGCTTGCTCTGTCTCTTCAAACTGTGTTTTCTGTCTTATAATATGTCTTATAAATTTTTGTTCTTGTTGTTGACAGCCAGACACAATGTATTCGATAAAATAATCTCTGGTAAATAGGGCTTTAGTGGTGTGGTGGTAAGGTATGGGAGGAGGGGAAGCATTCTATAGTCCTATGATTAGGTCTTAGTCTTTTAGTGAGCCTGTGCCCCTGGACTGTGAACCTCACAAATACTTCCCAGTCTCTCTCCCTACTCCTGCCATGTTAGGTGGGACAGGATGGCTAGAGTGAGCTAGAATTGGGTATTTCCTTTCTCCCACGTGGAAGGCTACAATGGATTGGAATTGGGTATTTCCCTTCCTCAGGTCAGTTAGGCTCTGATAAAACCCCAGTAGTTTAGGCTCTGGTAAAATAGTTCCTCTTGAGGGTAGGCCTTGTTAAGAACAGTAGAATGCTGTGCCATATTTGAAAATGGTTACTTTCTACCTGCCAGAAGCTAGGGGGGACTTTTCTCCAATATTCGCTGTGAGAACAAAGTTAAGCTCTTGGAGGTAAAACTTGCGAAAATGTGGTGGCCCCCTGACTGAGTTTTGTCCCTCAGGCTTGTTCACACCGAAACTCCAACAATTTGTCAGTTACAGTTTAGGTTTTCCTAACCTGGCACTGGTTCCCTTGAAGGTTTCTACTTGAGAGTTTCTGCTCTAGTAAGCTTTGATTGTCTGTATCTGCCTCTCTGTCACTCCAGTGTTTTGGGTGGCAGTTTGCTCTGTGAGTTCACTTCTCTGATGGGTCAAAGAAGAGTTGTTGGTCTTTTGTTTGTTCAGCTTTTTACTTGTTGTTAAGATGGAATGAGGACTTCCAAGCTCCTGGAAGTTTCTCTTTCATTTTTGAAGCATAGTTTTGCTTTTTTTTCCTTTCAGCACTTTAAATATGTCATCCCACTGCCTCATGGCTTCATGGTTTTCAGTGGAAATCAGATTATCAGATTAATCAGATTATCAGATTATTATGGATTCCTTGTACATAATGAGTTTCTTCTCTCTTGCTGCTTTCAAGATTCTCCCTTTATCTTTGGCTTTTGACAATTTGACTCTAATATGTTTCTGTATGGAACTCTTTAAGTTTATCCCACCTGGAGTCACTGAACTTCTTGGATGTGTGGATTCATATCTTTCATCAAGTTTAGGAGGGCTTTAGCCATTACTTCTTCAAATACTCTTTCTGCACTTTTCTCTCCTCTCACTCCAGGACTCCTATTATGTGTACACTTGATGCCCCACAGGTCCCTTAGGTTCTGTACATTTTTCATCATCCTTTTCTCTTTCTGCTCCTAAGACTGGATAATTTCAAATGACCTATTCAAATTCACTAATTCATTCTTCTTCCAGTTCAACTCTGCTGTTGAACCCTTCTAGTGAATTTTTCATTATGGCTATTTTAGTTTTTAGTTCCAGAATTTTAACTTATATTTCTGCTATGAATTGAATGTTTGTATTCTTCCAAAATTCATATGTTGTAATGGAATCCCCAATGTGATGGTATTTACAGGAGGGGCCTCTGTTAGGTAATTATGTCATGGGAGTTGGGCCCTGTGAATGGGATTAATGCCCTTATTAGAAGAGGCCAGATAGCTTGCTCACTCTCTTTCTGCCATGTTGAGGATACAATGAGAAGTTGGCAGTCTGCAGCCTGGTAGAGGTTTCTCACCAGAACCTGATCATGCTGGCACCCTGATCTCAGACTTCTAACCCTCAGAACTGTTTGAGAAATAAATTTCTGTTGTTTATAAGCCATCCAGTCTATGATACTTTGTATAGCAGCCCAAACTGACTAACACAGTTTCTTTTTATAGTTTCTACCTCTTTATTGAGGGTCTCTGTTTGGTGAGAAATCATTCTCCTAGTTTTTTTTAGCAATTTGAGCATATTAAGATGTTGATTTAAAGTCTTTGTCTAGTAAGTCCAATGCCTGGGCTTCTTCACAGACAGTTTCTATTAATTTCTTTGTTTCCTTGAATGAGCCATACTGACTTGTTTCTTTCATGCCTCATAATTTTTAAAAAATTAATTAATTAATTTATTTTTGGCTGCGTTGGGTCTTCGTTGCTGCATGCAGGCTTTCTCTAGTTGTGGCGAGCAGGGGCTACTCTTCATTAGGGTGCACAGGCTTCTCATTGTGGTGGCTTCTCTTGTTGCGGAGCACAGGCTCTAGGTGCACAGGCTTCAGTAGTTGTGGCACATAGGCTCAATAGTTGTGGCTTGCGGGCTTTAGAGCGCAGGTTCAGTAGTTGTGGCGCATGGGCTTAGTTGCTCCGCGGGATATGGGATCCTCCTGGACCAGGGCTCGAACCCGTGTCCCCTGAGGCTTCTTACTGCATCTGTGAGGTGGAGGTGGGAGAGAGGCAGGTGTGTCTTTGGAAGGCACTTTTGTCCTCTTTCCCTTGGAATTAGGATGGGAGGGGAAAGGAGAGGATCCTAGATAATCCCTCCCAGTTTGCTGTGGAGGAAGACCAGGCTCTTTTCCAGCCTCTTCTCCCAGGCCTCAGGGCCTCAGCTTCTGATTTTTCCGGAACTCACGGATGCCGCATAATTTTTTTTTGTTGAAAACTGGACCTTTTGAATATTATAATATGGCAACTATAGAAATATGATTCTACCCCCTCTCCAGGGTTTGTTGTTCTTTGTTATGGGTTGTTGTTATTTGCTTATTATCTGACTCTTCTACACTATTTTTCTAAAGTGTGTATTCTTTGTCATGTATGGCCACTGAAATCTGTGTTCTGTTACCTAGTCATTGGTTGTGTTTTTACAGAATTACCTTAAGTGCCTGGAACCAATGAAAGAAAAAAAGAGGGAAAAAGTCCTCTTCTAGTCTTTATAGATTGGCTGTGTGTTGGGGCATTCTGTCAATGCCTTGCCACATGATTTATAACCCTGCCTTAGCCTTTAATTTTTGCTTGCATAGAATTTGCAGGCCAGCTGAATGTGAAAGCTTTGGATCTTCTTGGGCCTTTCCTGAGCATGTGTCTTGCCCTGTGTATGTTCATGGTCTTCCTGATTCCCCAGTATACATGGGAGCCTTTACAATCCCTATTCTCCCATGTATCTCCTTTCCCAATCCCTTTCTTTCCATGGCTCTCATTCTATTTCTTATCCCAAGTGTTGTCCCTTTCTCAAGGTTGCTGTGTCTAATACCTTTGACTTTAAACGCTTTCAGCAAAAACTGCCCACGAAGTGGCCCCAGCCCAGGGAATGCTCTGAGTAGGATGAAACAAAGGGAAGCCTTTGTGTAGGTCCTTGATGGAGCCATCAGAGAGGTCAAGACCCATAACCATAGAAGTTTGAGAATAAGGTTTATACTGCTCCCTCTGGCACTAGCAACCTGCACCAGGACTGCAGGCTGCCATCCTCACCACCATTTTTCATTTGTTTGTTTGTTTTCTTTGTGGAAAGACTTTTGAACTCCAGAATAAATTTTGTATGGACATTGGACTATTCAGTTTACTCCTTCTTGAGTGACTTTTGGTAGTTTTTTCTGTTTCATCTAAGTTATCAAAATTACTGGCAGTATGCTGTTCATAATATTCTCTTAATACCCCTTTAACTATGTGGTATGCAGTGATGTCCCCTTTCTTATCAAAATATTGGTGGTTTTTGTCTTCTGTTTCTTCTTTTTTATTCAGTCTATCTACAGGCTTATCAATTTTATTTATTTTTAAAAATAACCAGCTTTTGTGTTTATTGGTTTTCTCTGTTGTCTTCCTATTTTTAATTTCATTGCTTGAGAGTCTTATCTTTATAACTTTCTACCTTCTGTTTGCTTTGATTTTAATTTGCTCTTTTTTTCCTATTTTAATAAAGTGGAAACTTCTATTATTTTTTTTAAACTATAATTTTTCTATTCACAATCAGACCTTTTTAAAAAAATTTATTTATTTTTGGCTGTGTTAGGTCCTTGTTGCTGCACATAGGCTTTCTCTAGTTGCAGCGAGTGGGGGCTACTCTTCGTTGTGGTGCATGGGCTTCTCATTGCAGTGGCTTCTCTTGTTGTGGAGCATGGGCTCTAGGTGCACGGGCTTCAGTAGTTGCAGCACATGGGCTCAGTAGTTGTGACTCGTGGGCTATAGAGCACAGGCTCAGTAGTTGTGGTACATGGGCTTAGTTGCTCCGGGCATGTGGAATCTTCCCTGACCAGGGCTCGAACCCGTATCCCCTGCATTGGCAGGCGGATTCTTAACCACTGCACCACCAGGGAAGTCCCAAAACTTCTGTTATTTATTTGAGACCTTTTTTCCCCCTAATATAATCAACTGATGGTATAAATTTCCGTCTAATAACTGCATTCGCTGTACCCCACAAATTTTGATATGTAATTTTAATTTTCAGTCATTAGGTTATTTTCTGATTTCCCTTGTGATACTTTTCGTTGTTCCATAGATGTACTTAAAATTGTGTTGGTTAATTTCCAGTTCTTCAGTGGTTTTCCAGATAGTTTTCCGTTACTGATTTTTAGTTTTAATAGTTCAAAGCTTATTGATTTTTCTTTATATGAGAGAAGGGTGTGGGTATGTAGGCACGATTTCATCTGTTCACAGGGGATGCCGATCACCATGTACACATCTATCCCACCAAGGAAGACTCTCTCAATTTCCTACTGATCCTCAATCATTTATCACTGTTAATCTGGGGCATGGGGTGTGGTTGATGGGCAATTTAAAACATTGCAGCACTCTCAACATAAAGGAGCAACTTTTTTCTTCACTAAGTTTTCTGGTTGTTGTAAGTTTTTGACTAGGTTACAGAGTTCTGCAGAAGTTGATTATGACTGTTATTTTTTTAAGGTTTACTTTTTACTGAGGTAACATTGGTTAATAACATTATATAAATTTTATGTGTACATTATATTTCTACTTCTATATACACTATAGCATGCTAACCACCAAAAATTTAGTTTCCATGCATTAACATACAGTTAGTCCCCTGTACCCCTTTCAGCCTATCTCCTCCCCTGCCCCTTCCCCTTTTGTTTGGTTTGTTTTGTTTGGTTTGATTAATTTATTTTGTTTTTTTGTTTTTATATTCCACATATGAGTGAAATCGTGTGATATTTATCTTACTTCATCTGACATTTCAGTTAGCTTAATACCATCAAGGTCCATTCATGTTGTTGCTAATGGCAAAATTTTATCTTTTTATGGCTGAGTAGTATTCCATTGTATATGTATACCATATCTTCTTTATCCATTCATTTATTGATGGGAACTTAAGTTGTTTCCATATGTTGGCTATTGTAAATAACACTGATGAACAGATAGGAGTGCATATGTCTTTTCAAATTAGTGTCTTTGTGTTCTTTGGATAAATACCCAGAAGATAGTGGTCTAGTTCCTTCCATCCATCCTTCCTTCCTTCCTTGCTTTTTTTCTTCCCTTCCTTCCTTTCTCTCTCTCTCTCTCTTTCTTTTTTTTTTTTTTTTTTTTTTTTTTTGGTATGTGGCTGTCAAGATTTTCAACACCATTTACTGAAGAGGCTATCCTTTCTCCATTGCATTTGCTTTGCTCTTTTGTTGTAAATTAATTGTCCATGTATGTGTGGGTTTATTTCTGGCCTCTCAATTCTGTTTCATTGATCTGTGTATCTGTTTTTCTGCCAATACCATGCTTTTGATTGCTATAGCTTTGTAATATAGTTTGATTCAGGGATACCTCCAGCTTTCTTCTTTTTTCTCAGGATTGCTTTAGCTATTCAGGGTCTTTTGTGGTTCCATATAAATTTTAGAATTTTTTGTTCTATTTCTGTGAAAAATGTCCTTGGATTTTGATAGAGATTGCATCATATCTATAGATTGCTTTAGGTAATATAGGCATTTTAACAATGTTAATTCTCACAATCCATGAGAACAGAATATCTTTCCTTTTATTTGTGTCTTCTTCAGTTTCTTTCAACAGTGCCTTACAGTTTTCAATATACACATCTTTACCTCCTTGGTTAAGTGTATTTCTAAGTATTTTATTCTTTTTGTTGTGATTGTCAGTAGAATTGTTTTTCTAATTTCTCTTTCTGCTAGCTCATTGTTAATGTATAGAAATGCAACAGATTTTTGCATGTTGATTTTGTGCCTTTATTATATGCATTTATTAATTTCTAACAGTTTTTTGGTGGTATCTTTATGGTTCTCTCTATATAAAATCATGCTATTTACAAATAGTGATAATTTTACTTCTTCCTTTCCAATTTGAATGCCTTTTATTTCTTTTTCCTGCCTAACTGGTCTGGCTAGGACTTTCAATACTAGGTTGAATAAGAGTGGCGAGAGTGGACATCCTTGTCATGTTCCTGGTTTTCGAGGGATAACTTTCAGCTTTCACCATTGAATTTGATGTTAGCTCTGGGCTTGTCATATATGGCCTTCATTATGTTGAGGTATATGTCAAACTTTGTTTTTTTAATTAATTAATTTATTTTTGGCTGTGTTGTGTCTTCGTTGCTGCCCACAGGCTTTCTCTAGTTGTGGCAAGTGGGGGCTACTCTTCGTTGCGGTGCATGGGCTTCTCATTGCAGTGGCTTCTCTTGTTGCAGAGCACGGGCTCTAGGCACACGGGCTTCAGTAGTTGTGGCACGCAGGCTCAGTAGCTGTAGCTCATGGGCTCTAGAGCACAGGCTCAGTAGTTGTGGTGCATGGGCTTAGTTGCTCCGTGGCATGTGGGATCTTCCTGGACCAGGGCTCAAACCCATGTCCCCTGCACTGGCAGGCAGATTCTTAACCACTGGGCCACCAGGGAAGTCCCTGTACTCATTTTGTTATTGAGAGTTTTTGTCAAAAATGTGTGTTGAATCTTGTGATTCTGACTGTTTTAGCCAGCTCATAAGTTGCTTTTGCAGAAGGACAGAATCCTGGAGTTCTCTACTCTACCATTTTCACTCCATGATATATATTTTAATGAACAGAATTTTGGTTGTTGAATAATATTCTATCTGGTAGATTGCCATAATTTATTTATCATTTTTCTATTATTGGATTGGACTTTTAATTTGTTTCTAATTTTTTGCTGTTTAGATATATCTACAAGGAACATCTTTTGTACATAAAGCTTTTATCATTTCACTGGATTCTTTCTTTAGGATACATTTCAGAAGTGTAGTTACTAGGTCTGCAAGTATAGCCATTTTAACATTCCTGATACTATTACTAAATTGTCAAAAGGATTATACCAATTTGTACTCCAACCTCATAAGTAATTTTAAACTTTGAATTTTTCTGCAGTGGTTCTGTAACTGACAAAAGACTTTTCGAGAAGTAATATATACTTTTACTTTCTCTTAATGTTTTAGAGAAGTGCTTCTCAAACTGCAAAAATGTGCCTAAAAGTTACCCTCAGATCTTTTTAAAATGTGAAACCTGATGCAGTACACCTGTGTGGAGACTAAGACCATGTTTTTCTAACAAGTTCCCAAGTTGTTCTGATGCTGCTGGTCTGATCCCACTGTGAGTACTAAGGCTTGAGGCTTAAGCTGTGACAGAAAAGGAAGTAGGAGAGCCTTTCCTGAGTTTTAAAAAATAAAGCAAGTTTGAAAAATCTCACTTAAGAAAATGTTCCAAAGAAAGTAATCTCCCCAAATTATCTAAATTAGTTTGAAGATTAGGAACAGGATGAAAGTTTGTTATTGATATTAGTAAAGGCAAAAGAAAAAAGAAGTAAAATTAGACATACTGCCTGTGGTTATGACTAAAAAACCCAGCTTGAGAGCTCCTCTCTTTAAGGAGTATGTTGAGGCTTAAAGCCTGATATTAAAATTAATGTTAAAGATAGTCTTTTATCCAGATAAGCAATATTTTCAGTTTTGTCGTTCATGTGCATAGGCCTCTTTGGTATCATGGATTTCTCTGCAGAAATTTCACATAGTATACAAATGTGTCTAAGAATATCTTTTCCATATTAAACGTGTTCATCAACACCTTTATTTTTCATTAGTTCAATTTTAAAGATTACTACTAGTCTAAATAACTCAAATTTCTTAATAGGTATTTAGATATTTACTCAAGGTATAAAACCCACCCTCACTCAAGACATTGGATAATTTAGTCATTTACTTAATGTCCTGGAAAATAAAGGATAAAATTATGTAGAAAATTATTTTAAGTTTATATAATTGAGCCTCATAATTTATTTATCCATTATCATCATTAACATGATAGAGGAACTTCCTTTTTTGTCCTCCCTGATGGGAGTGCTGGAAAAGTCGGGTAAAAGAGTTCTGGACATGCCATTTGGCTTTTCTGTATCTCAAGTCAATTCACTAAGTATGTATTGAGAGAGTGTTTATTGTTCTAGCTTTGTGAGAACTACAACAACTATAAGATAAAGTCCTATTTTTCAGTTGCTTCCAAATTACTTTGTGAAATAATTACCGTGTATTCTTGTTCAGAGAGAAACTTGGCAAACAAATCACTGTGACAGTCCACCTTTCAGTATTCTACAAGTTGTTTTAGGTTGGGATTTATATGAAGCACTAGAGATTTCAAGGTGAAAAAAAATTGAATGCCACTCTTTACTAGCCGTATTTCTGATCACAAAAACAAATGTCAAATGTTCATTCAAGAAACAGCTGTGTTTAGATGCTCAGCATAAGTAGGCTTAATACTGTGCTGCAGTGGTGAGGACAGATTCCCATGTAGAGTAATATTTCTCAGCCTGTAATCTATGCCTCTTTTAATAAACATAACATTCACACACACACACATATACATATATCCAGTGAGGTTCTGATACTAACCTCCTTTCCCTCATTGACAAGGGTCAGTCTAGAAAGTGCTGGACCAAGCATGATATGATAACAATGGTTATTTCTTCAGTAGCCAAGAGGCCTGGCTCCTTGAGGATTGCATATTATGATCAACTATTTCAAACATGTAAAAAAATCTAAGTAACTGCATCTAGACCTAATTTCAAGGGCCATGTCAATATTGAGTCATACCCTTAAAGTAGTGTTAATTTGCTGGTATTGGCATTGATACCTTAGAGTTCCATGTAGTACAATTCATCCCCCATGTTTGGATGATAAATGAAGGTGAGAATGCTTTTGCTCTGTTTTAAAATTTGGTCGATGATTCTATGGAAGGTTCTGCTTCTTTCTTGTGCTTTTAATTATTTCGTGGTTCCTTTTCCAGGTACTCCTAATTTTTACCTTATAGACCTGGACCTACATAGGCAGGGATGCTGAGGATTCTCGTGCCGAGGCAGGCAAGGTGCTGAAAGGTGAAGGAAATGGCAGAAGGGCTTTGTTAGAGTAGGTTCTGGGGAAGTATTTTCCAAGTTGAGTGGCTATCTTTACACAAACTGTGTGTTCTCCGTCTGAGCCTTCAAGCCTTTTGAGGGCTGCTAAATGAATTGGGCTTCACTCTATGCCACAGCTATAGATCTCCAATAGAGCAGAAATATTTAGGGATATCGCTGGCTATGCAAGGCCCCAGAAATTAAGTATGAGTATTCACGAGTATCTTTTTTATGCCTGCTGGATTCCTATATCTTATGGGGCAGGAGGTGGTGAGGGTGTTTTATCAATTCTAGTCTAATATTATGAATTTCACCTTAATTTGAGAATGGGTTTATCAGCACTATGTAAAGTTGTGTTTCAACTCTAGCTGTCCATTGGGACTAACTGGGAAACTTTCAAAAACACCAGTGCTTGGCCTTCTCCCTAGACAAACTGAATCAGAGCCCCTAGGGTAGGGTCCTCAGCACTGGTATTTTTATTTTTAATTTAATTTAATTTATTTTTACATCTTTATTGGAGTATAATTGCTTTACAATGGTGTGTCAGTTTCTGCTTTATAACAAAGTGAATCAGTTATACATATACATATGTTCCCATATCTCTTCCCTCTTGCGTCTCCCTCCCTCCCACCCTCCCTATCCCACCCCTCTAGGTGGTTACAAAACACAGAGCTGACCTCCCTGTGCAATGTGGCTGCTTCCCACTAGCTATCTATTTTACGTTTGGTAGTGTATATATGTCCATGCCACTCTCTCGCTTTGTCACAGCTTACCCTTCCCCCTCCCCATATCCTCAAGTACATTCTCTAGTAGGTCTGTCTTTATTCCTGTCTTACCCCTAGCTTCTTCATGACACATTTTTTTCTTACATTCCATATATATGTGTTAGCATACGATATTTGTCTTTTGCTTTATGACTTACTTCACTCTGTGTGACAGACTCTAGGTCGATCCACCTTATTACAAATAGATCAATTTCGTTTCTTTTTATGGCTGAGTAATAGTCCATTGTATATATGTGCCACATCTTCTTTATCCATTCATCCTATGATGGACACTTAGGTTGTTTCCATCTCCTGGCTATTGTAAATAGAGCTGCAATGAACATTTTGGTACCTGACTCTTTTTGAATTATGGTTTTCTCAGGGTATATGCCCAGTAGTGGGATTGCTGGGTCATATGGTAGCTCTATTTGTAGTTTTTTAAGGAACTTCCATACTGTTCTCCATAGTGGCTGTACCAATTCACATTCCCACCAGCAGTGCAAGAGTGTTCCCTTTTCTCCACACGCTCTCCAGCATTTATTGTTTCTAGATTTTTTGATGATGGCCATTCTGACTGGTGTGAGATGATATCTCATTGTAGTTTTGATTTGCATTTCTCTAATGATTAATGATGTTGAGCATTCTCTCATGTGTTTGTTGGCAGTCTGTATATCTTCTTTGGAGAAATGTCTATTTAGGTCTTCTGCCCATTTTTGGATTGGGTTGTTTGATTTTTGTTATAAGCTGCATGAGCTGCTTATAAATTTTGGAGATTAATCCTTTGTCAGTTGCTTCATTTGCAAATATTTTCTCCCATTCTGAGGGTTGTCTTTTAGTCTTGTGTATGGTTTCCTTTGCTGTGCAAAAGCTTTGAAGTTTCATTAGATCCCATTTGTTTATGTTTGTTTTTATTTCCATTTCTCTAGGAGGTGGGTCAAAAAGTATCTTGCTGTGATTTATGTCATAGAGTGTCCTGCCTATGTTTTCCTCTAAGAGTTTGATAGTTTCTGACCTTACATTTAGGTCTTTAATCCATTTTGAGCTTATTTTTGTGTATGGTGTGAGGGAGTGATCTAATCTCATACTTTTACATTACCTGTTCAGTTTTCCCAGCACCACTTATTGAAGAGGCTGTCCTTTCTCCACTGTACATTCCTGCCTCCTTTATCAAAAATAAGGTGACCATATATGTGTGGGCTTATCTCTGGGCTTTCTATCCTGTTCCATTGATCTATCTTTCTGTTTTTGTGCAAGTACCGTACTGTCTTGATTACTATAGCTTTGTAGTATAGTCTGAAGTCAGGGAACCTGATTCCTCCAGCTCCGTTTTTCGTTCTCAAGATTGCTTTGGCTATTCGGGGTCTTTTGTGTTTCCATACATATTGTGAAATTTTTTGTTCTAGTTCTGTGAAAAATGCCACTGGTAGTTTGATAGGGATTGCAATGAATCTATAGATTGCTTTGGGTAGTAGAGTCATTTACACAACGTTGATTCTTCCAATCCAAGAACATGGTATGTCTCTCCATCTATTTGTATCATCTTTAATTTCTTTCATCAGTGTCTTATAATTTTCTGCATACAGGTCTTTTGTCTCCTTAGGTAGGTTTATTCCTAGATATTTTATTCTTTTTCTTGCAGTGGTAAATGGGAGTGTTTTCTTGATTTCACTTTCATATTTTTCATCATTAGTGTATAGGAATACCAGAGATTTCTGTGCATTAATTTTGTATCCTGCTGCTTTACCAAATTCATTGATTACCTCTAGTAGTTTTCTGGTAGCATCTTTACGATTCTCTATGTATAGTATCATGTCATCTGCAAAGAGTGACAGCTTTACTTCTTTTCCAATTTGGATTCCTTTTATTTCCTTTTCTTCTCTGATTGCTGTGGCTAAAACTTCCAAAACTATGTTGAATAAGAGTGTTGAGAGTGGGCAACCTTGTCTTTTTCCTGGTCTTAGTGGAAATGCATTTAGTTTTTCACCATTGAGGACGATGTTGGCTGTGGGCTTGTCATATATGGCCTTTATTATGTTGAGGGAAGTTCCCTCTATGCCTACTTTCTGGAGGGTTTTTATCATAAATGGGTGTTGAATTTTGCTGAAAGCTTTCTCTGCATCTATTGAGATGATTATATGGTTTTTCTCCTTCAATTTCTTAATATGGTGTATCACGTTGATTGATTTGCGTATATTGAAGAATCCTTGCCTTCCTGGGATAAGCCCCACTTGATCATGGTGTGTGATCCTTTTAATGTGCTGTTGGATTCTGTTTGCTAGTATTTTGTTGAGGATTTTTGCATCTATGTTCATCAGTGATATTGGCCTGTAGTTTTCTTTCTTTGTGATATCTTTGTCTGGTTTTGGTTTCAGGGTGATGGTGGCTTCGTAGAATGAGTTTGGGAGTGTTCCTCCCTCTGCTATATTTTGGAAGAGTTTGAGAAGGATTGGTGTTAGCTCTTCTCTACATGTTTGATAGAATTTGCCTGTGAAGCCATCTGGTCCTGGGCTTTTGTTTGTTGGAAGATTTTTAATCACAGTTTCAATTTCAGTGCTTGTGATTGGTCTGTTCATATTTTCTATTTCTTCCTGATTCAGTCTTGGCAGGTTGTGCATTTCTAAGAATTTGTCCATTTCTTCTAGGTTGTCCATTTTATTGGCATAGAGTTGCTTGTAGTAATCTCTCATGATCTTTTGTATATCTGCAGTGTCAGTTGTTACTTCTCCTTTTTCACTTCAAATTCTATTGATTTGAGTCTTCTCCCTTTTTTTCTTGATGAGTCTGGCTAATGGTTTATCAATTTTGTTTATCTTCTCAAGGAACCAGCTTTTAGTTTTATTGATCTTTGCTATCGTTTACTTCATTTCTTTTTCATTTATTTCTGATCTGATTTTTATGATTTCTTTCCTTCTGCTAACTTTTGGTTTTTTTTTTGTTCTTCTTTCTTAATTGCTTTAGGTGCAAGTTTAGGTTGTTTATTCGAGATGTTTCCTGTTTCCTAAGGTAGGATTGTATTGCTATAAACTTCCCTCTTAGAACTGCTTTTGCTGCATCCCATAGGTTTTGGGTCGTCGTGTCTCCATTGTCATTTGTTTCTAGGTATTTCTTGATTTCCTGTTTGATTTCTTCAGTGATCACTTCATTATTAAGTAGTGTATTGTTTAGCCTCCATGTGTTTGTATTTTTTACAGATCTTTTCCTGTAATTGATATCTAGTCTCATAGCATTGTGGTTGGAGAAGATACTTGATATAATTTCAATTTTATTAAATTTACCAAGGCTTGATTTGCGACCCAAGATATGATCTATCCTGGAGAATGTTCTATGAGCACTTGAGAAAAATGTGTATTCTGTTGTTTTTGGATGGAATGTTCTATAAATAGTAGTTAAGTCCATCTTGTTTAATGTATCATTTAAAGCTTGTGTTTCCTTATTTATTTTCATTTTGGATGATCTGTCCATTGGTGAAAGTGGGGTGTTAAAGTCCCCTACTATGAATGTGTTACTGTCGATTTCCCCTTTTATGGCTGTTAGTATTTGCCTTATGTATTGAGGTGCTCCTATGTTGGGTGCCTAAATGTTTACAATTGTTATATCTTCTTCTTGGATTGATCCCTTGATCATTATGTAGTCTCCTTCTTTGTCTTTTGTAATAGTCTTTATTTTAAAGTCTATTTTGTCTGATATGAGAATTGCTATTCCAGCTTTCTTTTTGTTTCCATTTGCATGGAATATCTTTTTCCATCTCCTTACTTTGTCTGTATGTGTCTCTAGGTCTGAAGTGGGTCTCTTGTAGACAGCATATATATGGGTCTTGTTTTTGTATCCATTCAGCCAATCTGTGTCTTTTGGTGGGAGCATTTAATCCATTTACATTTAAGGTAATTATTGATATGTATGTCCCTATTCCCATTTTCTTAATTGTTTTGGGTTTGTTATTGTAGGTCTTTTCCTTCTCTTGTGTTTCTTGCCTAGAGAAGATCCTTTAGCATTTGTTGTAAAGCTGCTTTGGTGGTGCTGAACTCTCAGCTTTTGATGAAAGTAAAAGTTTTAATTTCTCCATCAAATCTGAATGAGATCCTTGCTGGGTAGAGTAATCTTGGTTGCAGGTTTTTCTCCTTCATCACTTTAAATATGTCCTGCCAGTTCCTTCTGGCTTGCAGAGTTTCTGCTGAAAGATCAGCTGTTAACCTTATGGGGATTCCCTTGTGTGTTATTTGTTGTTTTTCCCTTGCTGCTTTTAATGTGTTTTCTTTGTATTTAATTTTTGACAGTTTGATTAATATGTGTCTTGGCATATTTCTCCTTGGATTTATCCTGTATGGGACTCTCTGTGCTTCCTGGACTTGATTAACTATTTCCTTTCCCATATTAGGGAAGTTTTCAACTATAATCTCTTCAAATATTTTCTCTGTCCCTTTCTTTTTCTCTTCTTCTCCTGAATCCCCTATAATTCGAATGCTGGCACGTTTAATGTTGTCCCAGAGGTCTCTGAGACTGTCCTCAGTTCTTTTCATTCTTTTTTCTTTATTCTGCTCTCCAGTAGTTATTTCCACTATTTTATCTTCCAGGTCACTTATCCATTCTTCTGCTTCAGTTATTCTGCTATTGATCCCTTCTAGAGTATTTTTAATTTCATTTATTGTGCTGTTCATTGTTGCTTGTTTCATCTTTAGTTCTTCTAGGTCCTTGTTAAATGTTTCTTGCATTTTGTCTATTCTATTTCCAAGATTTTAGATCATCTTTACTATCATTATTCTGAATTCTTTTTCAGGTAGACTGCCTATTTCCTCTTCATTTGTTAGGTCTGGTGGGTTTTTATCTTGCTCCTTCATCTGCTGTGTGTTTTTCTGTCTTCTCATTTTGCTTATCTTACTGTGTTTGGGGTTTCCTTTTTGCAGGCTGCAGGTTCGTAGTTCCCGTTGTTTTTGGTGTCTGTCCCCAGTGGCTAAAGTTGGTTCAGTAGGTTTTGTAGGCTTCCTGGTGGAGGGGACTAGTGCCTGTGTTCTGGTGGATGAGACTGGATCTTGTCTTTCTGGTGGGCAGGTCCACGTCTGATGGTGTGTTTTGGGGTGTCTGTGGACTTATTATGATTTTAGGCAGCCTCTCTGCTAATGGGTGGGGTTGTGTTCCTGTCTTGCTAGTTGTTTGGTATAGGGTGTCCAGCACTGTAGCTTGCTGGTCGTTGAGTGAAGCTGGGTGCTGGTGTTGAGATGGAGATCTGTGGGAGATTTTTGCCGTTTGATGTTATGTGGAACTGGGAGGTCTCTTGTTGACCAGTGTCCTGAAGTTGGCTCTCCCACCTCTGAGGCACAGCACTGACTGCTGGCTACCGCACCAAGAGCCTTTCATCCACATGGCTCAGAATAAAAGGGAGAAAAAGTAGAAGGAAAGAAAGAAACAAAGAAAGAAAGAAAGGAAAGAAGGAAGGAAGGAAGAAAGAAAGGGAGAGGGAGGGAGGGAGGAGGGAAGGAAGGAAGGAAGGAAGGAGGGAAGAAAGGAAAGAAAGAAAGGAGATAAAATAAAATAAAGTTATTAAAAGAAAAAATAATTATTAAGAAAAAAAATTTTTTTTTTGAAAGAAAAAAAACGGATGGATAGAACCCTAGGACAAATGGTGGAAGCAAAGCTATACAGACAAAATCTCACACAGAAGCATACACATACACACTCACAAAAAGAAGAAAAGGGGAAAAAATCATAAATCTTGCTCTCAGAGTCCACCTCCTCAATTTGGGATGATTCGTTGTGTATTCATGTATTCCAGAGATGCAGGGTACATCAAGCTGATTGTGGAGTTTTAATCCGCTGCTTCTGAGGCTGCTAGGAGAGATATCCCTTTCTCTTCTTTATTCTCACAGCTCCCGGGGCTCAGCTTTGGATTTGGCCCCTCCTCTGCGTGTAGGTCGCCTGAGGGCATCTGTTCTTCGCTCAGACAGGACGGGGTTAAAGGAGCAGCTGCTTCGGGGACTCTGGCTCACTCAGGCCGGGGGAGGGAGGGGTATGGAGCGCAGGGCGAACCTGTGGCGGCAGAGGCCGGTGTGACGTTGCACCAGCCTGGGGCGTGCCGTGCGTTCTCCTGGGAAAGTTGTCCCTGGATCCTGGGACCCTGGCAGTGGTGGGCTGCACAGTCTCCCCGGAACAGGGGTGTGGATAGTGACCTGTGCTGGCACACAGGCTTCTTGGTGGCAGCAGCAGCAGCCTTAGCGTCTCATGCCCGTCTCTGGGGTCTGCGCTTTTAGCCTTGGCTCGCACCCGTCTCTGGAGCTCCTTTAAGCAGTGCTCTTAATCCCCTCTCCTCGCGCACCAGGAAACAAAGAGGGAAGAAAAATCTCTGGCCTCTTCGGCAGGTCCAGACTTTTCCCCGGACTCCCTCCTGTCTAGCTGTGGTGCACTAACCCCCTTCAGGCTGTGTTCACGCCGCCAACCCCAGTCCTCTCCCTGCGCTCCGACCGAAGCCCGCGCCTCAGCTCCCAGCCCCGCCTGCCCCGGTGGATGAGCAGACAAGCCTCTCGGGCTGGTGAGTGCCGGTTGGCACCGATCATCTGTGTGGGAATCTCTCCGCTTTGCCCTCCGCACCCCTGTTGCTGTGCTCTCTTCCCTGGCCCCGAAGCTTCCCCCTCCGCCACCCGCAGTGTCCGCCCGCGAAGGGGCTTCCTAGTGTGTGGAAACCTTTCCTCCTTCACAGCTCCCTCCCACTGGTGCAGGTCACGTCCCTATCCTTTTGTCTCTGTTTATTATTTTTTCTTTTGCCCTACCCAGGTACTTGGGGACTTTCTTGCCTTTTGGGAGGTCTGAGGTCTTCTGCCAGCGTTCAGTAGGTGTTCTGTAGGAGTTGTTCCACGTGTAGATGTATTTCTGGTGTATCTGTGGGGAGGAAGGTGATCTCTGCGTCTTACTCTTCTGCCATCTTCCCCTCCTGGAGTGGTACTTTTAAAAAGCTCCTTAAGTGACTCTCACATGCAACCACACATTAGGAACCTTTAATTTAGAGAAATGATTCTCAAACTCAGCTGCACGTTAGAATCACCAGGGGAATTTAAAAATATCCAGATACTCAGGCTTCACCCTGGGCCAATTGAGTCAGAATCTGTGGGAGTGAGACCCAGGCATCAGTATTTTTTTCTTTACTCTCCCCAGATAATTAAAATGTGTGGCCAAGTTTGGTGAACTTTTGAAAACATCCTCCTCTTCTCCATGTAAATTGGTTCACGCCTAATACGGATATGCTCTTTGCTCTGAATTAATTATATCAGTGCTTCTCAAACATATATGTTCTTACATGTTCATATGTTCATATATGTTCACATGTTCATGTATGTATACCTTGGGATCTTGTTAAAATGCATATTCTGAATCAGCAGGGGTGGCCCTGTGATTCTGCGTTTCCAACGAGATCCCAGGTGATCCCAGTGCTACTGGTTACGTGGACCACACTTTGAGTAGCAATGAGTCTTGCCATTGTATGGCCATCTGGATGAAACTTCAATTAAAAAAATAAAAAGATAGAATATAGGATTTTATATAGAGGTCTGTACTTCAAGTTAGTTAATTATAATTAATTAGCCTACACTTAAAATTCTGGTAAATGATATTTTATTTGGGAAACTTAATTAAACAATTAGGGAAAAATGTGTTGTTCCAGATAACATTGAAATGTTTCAGATAGAACCACTTGTCAGACAGGTTTTAAAAAAGATTCAAGCATTGGGTGGTTCACTGTACTAGAGCAGTGGCAAAGTTCTTTAAAAATTTATCTGCAAAACCCATTGTATAAAGCAGACATAATAATTATACAAATTTTACAATGCTGTTTAAATTTTTTTTCTTTGATGGGAAGATATGCCACTGTTTCTGGAAAGCCTGAACCGTTTCCATACAACCTGTGATCCCTCTGAGCACAGACTGGAATCCTTTGATTCAGTGTACAGAGAATACAAGAAATCTATTCTAAGGAATTCAATTAGACTTAAGTGGAGCATACATTTGGAAATCTTCATTTATATAATAGCTTGTAGCCATTAGGTAAATTTAGTTGTTCGTGATTTATTACAAAAACTTTCATTGTTGACTTTTTATGAGTCAGCCATAACTCTAGGAAATGGAAATACCAGTGAGAAGATCTATTCAAAATTAACAGAGAAAATAATTTTTATTCCCAAATTGAAATATATGTGATTATGCAAAAATTCAGAAGAACTTGCATTAAAGTACAAGGTGAAGCAGAAAGCACTGATGTAGAAGCTGCAGCTTATCCAGATCTAGCTAAGATGAAGGTGGCTACACTAAAAAACAGATTTTCAGTGTAGATGAAACAGCCTTACTTTGGAAGAAGATGGCATCTAGAACTTTCATAGCTAGAGAGGAGAAGTCAATGCCTGGCTTCAAAGCTTCAAGGACAGGCTGACTCTCTTTTTAGGGGCTAATGCAGCTGGTGACTAATTTGAAGCCAGTCTTAATTTACCATTCTGAAAATCCTAGGACCGTTAAGAATTATGCTGGGGACTTCCCTGGTGGCACAGTGGTTGGGAATCCACCTGCCAATGCAGGGGACACGGGTTCAAGCCCTGGTCTGGTAAGATCCCACATGCTGCAGAGCAACTAAGCCCGTGTGCCACAACTAGTGAGCCTGTGCTCTAGAGCCCGCGAGCCACAGCAACTGAGCCTGTGCGCCACAACTACTCAGCCTGCATTGTAGAGCACAGAAGCCACAACTGCTGAGCCCGCGTGCCACAAATACTGAGACCCACATGCCTAGAGCCCATGCTCCGTAGCGAGAGAAGCCACCGCAATGAGAAGCCCATGCACCACAATGAAGAGTAGGCCCCGCTCACCACAACTGAAGAGGGCCCGCACGCAGCAGTGAAGACCCAACACAGCTAAAAAACAAATAAATAAATGTTTATCTCTCAAACCTATACACTTAAAAAAAAAAAAGAATTATGCTAAATCTACCCTGTCTGTGCTCCATAAATGGAACCACAAAGCCTGAACAATAGCATGTCATTTACTGAGTACTTTAAGCCCTCTGTGGAGACATACTGCGCAGAAAAAAGATACCTTTCAAAATATTACTGCTTATTGACAATGCAGCTGGTCACCCCAGGAGCTCTGAGGTACAATGAGATTAATGTTGTTTTCATGCCTGCTAACACAACTTACATTCTGAAGCCCATGGATCAAGGAGTCACTTTGACCTCAAGCCTTATGAGAAATACATTTTGTAAGGCTATAGCTACTCCTCTGATGGATCTGGGCCAAGCCAACTGAAAACCTTCTGGGAAGGATTGACCATTCTAGATGCCTTTAAGAACATTCATAATTCATGGGAAGAGGTCAAAATATCAACATTTACAGGAGTTTGGGAGATGTTGATTCCAACCCTGATGGATGACTTTGAGGGGTTCAAGACTTCAGTGGAGGAAGGAACTGCAGATGTGGTAGAAGTAGCAAGGGAATTAGAATCAGAAGTGGAGCTTGAGGATGTGAGGGACCTGTTGCAGTCTCATGACAAAACTTTAATGAATGAGCACTAGCTTCTTATGGATGAGCAAAGAAAGTGGTTTCTTGAGATGGAAGCTACTCCTGGTAAAGGTGCTGTGGAGATTGTTGAAATGACAACAAAGGATTTAGAATACCATACAAACTTAGTTGATAAAGCAGCAGCAGGGTTTGAGAGGACTGACTCCAATTTTGAAGGAAGTTTTACTGTGGGTAAAATGCTATCAAACATCATTGTGGGCTACAGAGAAATAGTTCGTGCAAGGAAGAGTCAATCAATGAGGTAAACTTCATTGTTGTCTTATTTTAATAAATGGCCACAGCTGTGCCAACCTTCAGCAACCACTACCCTGATCAGTCAGCAGCCGTCAACATCGAGGCAAGATCCTCAACGAGCAAAAACATTACGACTTGCTAAAGGTTAAGATGATGGTTAGCATTTTTTAGCAATAAAGTATTTTTAAAATAAGGTATATACATTGTTTTTTTAGACATAATGCTATTGCATAATTAGTAGACTACAGTATAGTATAAGCATAACTTTTATATGCACTGGGAAGCCAAAAAATTTATGTGACGTGCCACCACAGCCAAAACCTCAATGTCTTAGAGGTATGACTGTAATCGTGAAGCAAAAATATGAGGAGGGACTGTGTGAGAGAAGACTCCTCGTGGCTGCTGAACTCAGACTAGGTCAGCAGACGATAGCTCTCCGAAGCATGAGGCACAGGCAAAACCTGTTTGGAGTATAGTCGGCCCTCTGTATCCATCGGTTCTGCATCCATGGATTCAACCAACCGCGGATTAAGAATATTAGAAAAAAAATACCAGAAAGTTCCAAAAAGCAAAACTTGAATTTGTCACATGCAGGCAACTATTTACATAGCATTTACATTGTATTTACAACTATTTACATAACATTTAGATTGTATTAAGTATTATAAGTAATACAGATGATTTAAAGTATACAGAAGGGTGTACATAGGTTATATCCAAATTCTGTGCCATTTTATATAAGGGACTTGAGCATCCACAGATTTTTGGTATCCGAGGGTGTCCTGGAACCAATCCCTCTTGGTTACTGAGGGATGACTATAATAGGAATAGAGCTGGAAAGCTGATAGCAGAAGCTTCCCTGAAACGCTACTCCCTCTGTAGTACCACCTCCTCTGTTTCTAGGTCACTCTCTCAGGTACCCTAACTCCAAGAATTCTTCAAACAATCCCCTACTGGACAAACCACTAATTCTTTTCTGTTGCTCTCACCTACCTCATATCTTCACTTCCTTGCTTACCGAATTAAAATTCCATGATCAACTATTATAATCAGTTATTTGCATACACCCCCAACTTCCTTGCCTCTTTTTCACTTCCTCTTACTCATCCAGGAAAACTTCAACACTGTTTTAATTAAGCTTTCTCTATTCTGAGCTTTGTCTCATGCAGCTGAATGTGGGTGGAGAAAAACCCATAACCATGCTGATGAGTCTAACTTTGAATTCTTGCCGTCTAGTGGGCTCTTAACACTGCCTGGTTTTCAAAATACATCTCCTTGGTCTTTTCATCCTTCTATTCTTGTAGATGACTTCTTCGTGCCTTCTCTTTTATCTTCAAACCTCAACATCTCTACCCCCTCCCACCCAAATTCACTGTCGGTTGATGATCTTGCTTCCAATGCATAGGAAAAAAAAAGAGAATCAGTTGGTGAACAGAAGCCTCAGCTGTCCGTATTGTACCCATGTAACCTGCTTTCTTTTACTTTGGGCAGCCATGGAGGTGCTCTGCTGAAGGGAAACTGCTGGGAGGTGTGGAGTTGGCTTATGGCCTCCAGTTGGTCCATTTTTAGTTTTACTGCAGAGTTGACACTGAGAGCCCTCCCCCCCAGCTCTCTCAGGTTTCTCCTAGCCAGTGACTCAGCATGGTAGGAGTACCAGAGATGGGTCATTTTTGCTCCACGTGCAATTCCTCTAATAGGCAGTCTCTGCTTGAAGACTCGCTATTAACCCGGTCAAGACTTTCTGAGTGGTACTGCAGTTTTGAGTCTTGCTACCCAATCCTCTATTTTTCTTTCTCATTTAAAAAATCTTTATGGGGCTTCCCTGGTGGCACAGTGGTTGAGAGTCCGCCTGCTGATGCAGGGGACACGGGTTCGTGCCCCGGTCCGGGAAGATCCCACATGCCGCGGAGCGGCTGGGCCCGTGAGCCATGGCCGCTGAGCCTGCGCGTCTGGAGCCTGTGCTCCGCAACGGGAGAGGCCACAACAGTGAGAGGCCCGCGTACCTCAAAAAAAAAAAAAAATCTTTTTGGAGATATAATTCACATACCATACATTTCACCTATTTACAGTGTACAATTCGATCATTTTCATTCTATTCACAGAGTTGTACAACCATCACCACAATCAATTTTAGAAAATTTTCGTTGCCCCCCCGCAAAGAAACCCATACCCTTTAGCTGTCACTCTCCAAATTCCCCATCCCCCACAGCCTTAGACAACCATTAATTTACTTTTTGTCTCTATAGATTTGCCCCTTCTGGATAATTCATATAAGAGCAGTCATATACTACGTGGTCATTTGTGACCGGCTTCTTTCCCTTAGCATGTTTTAAAGACTCATCCATGTTATAGCATGTAGCCATACTTCCTTTTTATTGCTGAAAATATTTAATTGTAGGGATGCACCACAGTTTATTTATTCACCCATCAGTTGATAGACATTTGGGTTGTTTACACTTTTTGCCTATCATGAATAATATTTTTGTGAACATTTGTGTACAAGTTTTTGAAAGGATATTTGTTTTCATTTCTTTTGTGTCTATACCTAGGAGTGGAATTGTTGGTCCATATAACTCTGTGTTTAACCCTTTGAGGAACTACCCAATCCTCCTTTATTCCTTCTATTTTTTTTTTTTTTTAAGAAAGTCATCAGTAGTGAATTCCCCTCTTTATTTTATTTTTTAATTTTTTTATTATTTTTTTTACAGAATGGTTTTTAATTTTATTTATTTATTTATTTATTTATGGCTGTGTTGGGTCTTTGTTTCTGTGCGAGGGCTTTCTCCAGCTGCGGCAAGCGGAGGCCACTATTCATCGTGGTGCGCTGGCCTCTCACTATGGCGGCCTCTCTTGTTGTGGAGCACAGGCTCCAGACGCGCAGGCTCAGTAGTTGTGGCTCACGGGCCTAGTTGCTCCGCGGCATGTGGGGTCCTCTCAGACCAGGGCTCGAACCCATGTCCCCTGCATTGGCAGGCAGACTCTCAAACACTGCGCCACCAGGGAAGCCCCATATTCCTTCTGTTTTTCACCAGGTCTCAGGCTTTCATCATTGTCTGAAGGCTCTTCCCATCTACTCCTGCTCTCTTTTCCCTTTACCCCTCACAAATGTTTCTCCTAATAAATCTCTTGCACATCTAATTTTACCCTGGCATCTGCTTCTCATAGGACCCTAACTTATATATCCTCATTCCCCTGAGCCCTTCTAGGGTGTTTTTTTTTTTGACCACACTGCACAGCTTGCAGGATCTTAGTTCCCTGACCAGGGATCGAACCAGGCATCAAACCTGGGCCCTGGCAGTGAAAGCACCAAGTCCTAACCACTGGACTGCCAGGGAATTCCCTCCTGAGCCCTTCTAGAAGAAACTAAAGGATGAACTGAGAGATGAAGAAACTATGGCAGAATGACTGATGAATGTTGAATCTCTTTTACTGTAGAACTAAGAATAGAGTAAACATGAAGGTTATAGCTATAGAACATAATGTAAATTTTTAAAAGAAACAATATAAGTTATGAAAATAGTCCAGTACTACCCACTTTTTAAGCTCAAATGACATCCAGTTTAAGAGGACATCTTTGTGAGGAGACAGAGCTAGCTTCAAATAGCAACTTTACTATTGGGTTGGCCAAAAAGTTCGTTTGGGTTTTTCCGTAAGAGGTTATGGGAAAACCCGAATGAACTTTTTGGCCAACCCAATACTTAGTGGTTATGTTACTTTGGGCCACTTAACTTTGCTGAGTTTCATTTCTTGTCTGTAAAATAGAGATATTACTTACCTAATAGAATGTATAGCAAAAATATACATGAATGAAAAGTCCACTCATTCAATAGATATTTATTGGCACCTACTATGTACCATGCACTGTCCTAGGTGCTAAGGCATATAGTATGAATATAACATACATGGAACTCACTTTCTACTTGAGGGAAGACAGACAAACAAATAAATGAAATATATTATATGTGAACTGGTAATGAGTGTCATGGAGAAAAGCAAAACAGGGTACTGGTGTAGGGAGTGCTGGGGGCTGGGAGATATTGCAGTTTCAATTACATCTCACCTGAAGGACATGATGGAGCAAGACATGTGGATATAGGAAGGTAGGGAGGGGCTCAGGGAAGGTCACTACCCCGATTCCTGGCTGCAGCTATGGTTACTGTTGTAGCTCTTGTAATGACCCATTTTGGCTTCCCTGAAGCAGCAACTCTGACTTCCACAACTTCAGACCAAGGTCTTCCAGTGGGATATCTCCCTGGTTGTGATCTGTAACTGAGCCACAAAAAGCTCTACCTTGAGCTTTCAGTTTCTTATAAAGGCCCTGGATATATAAGTATTTTATTTGCCATGTTCTTGATTACAGTCCTCTCTCTCCATTCCCTTCCTGACTGTGACACAGGTGCTGGATGGCTGGGCTGGAGGGCAATCTAGAACAACAGCATCCTGTGCTTAACTCAGTTATCACTCATCACACTTCCTGATACTCAGTCATTTTCTCCAGACTAAACTTCTGAACCTCAAATTCTTTCCTTAAGGTGAGTTACTTCCATATCCAGACCTCTGCCCAGGGAGTAAAGTGGTAACTTTTTTCCTGATAGCTTAGGGTATTATTGGTACAGAGGATTTGGTCACTGAACGCTCATATTTGTCCTGCCATTGTTCTTTTTCATTAATTCACTTATATGACAAGATTTATTTAGCACCTATGACATGTCAAACTTTGATTAATACTGGATATGTGGTGGGGAAAGAAACAGATATATTTCCTGCCTTCACAGTCTACAGGTGTACCTTTGAGTGCTTATGCAATAGACTCTTCCTACCCTACTGTCAAAAAATAGGTACGTTGCTTGGGCTGCATCATCTTTGCAGCCTCTGTAACTTGTAGAATATGATATTTAGACTTGATGATTGTATCTTCTCAGTGATCTATATGATCTGTAAGGTTATTCAGCATCAACCCTTTCTGATTTTAGAATTTGATTTGTATTGTTTACTCAATGCTATTGATTTAAATTCATTGCATTATAACAATGTAATCTTAATAAAACTAGGGGCTCCTATATGGTCTAGGCACTACATAGTAACTATATTCAAATAAGTACAAGTTAATAGCCAAGAGTAATTGAAGAGAAAATTTGAGGGTTTTTTTAAGGGTATGAAAGTGTACCCAATTTATAACATAAAGCAAAATGTTTTGAAATTCTCTTTGCCATCCATCTCTTATTTCTTTCCACATACTATAGAAACTTGAAATAAAGATCTCTTCTTTTTGTTCATCCCTCAAGTCAGATACTGTACCTGGGCCTCATGCATCTTTCATCTTTCCCCGCTCCCTCTCTTCTGTGCATGACTTATTATGAATGTCATCCTAAGCTCTCTGGCTTACTTTTTTTCTTTCCATTTCACCCATTAAATGGATTCTCTACAATAGTGGTTTGTTTGTTTTTTTGTTTTGTTTTGTGTTTTGAGTGGAGAAAGCATTGCTTCCAATGCTAAGCAAGGAGAACAGAACAGCTCATGCTCAAAAGACCTGGACTCAGTGGTTCTTAACTTTAGCATGCCTCAGAATCATTTGAAAGTCTTGTTTAGAACACAAGTGACTGGACTTCACCTCCAGAGTTTGATACAGGAGGTCTGAGTTGGGGCTCAAGAATTTACATTTCTAACAAGTTCCCAGGTAGCACTGTTACTGCTGGTCCAGGGATCACATTCTGAGAACTAGTACTCTACAGCATAGGAGCCAGCAGCTGTTCCAGCAAACAAGAATTTATCCCTGGGTAAAGAAGACTTTGTTATACATTATATATAAATAATGTTACCTGATTCCTTATATGTTAATACAAAGCTTAAGAATTTAATGATTCTCAAACTCTTCCAAAATATAGCAGAGGGAGGAACACTCCCAAACTCATTCTATGAGGCCACCGTCACCCTGAAACCAAAACCAGACAAAGATATCACAAAGAAAGAAAACTACAGGCCAATATCACTGATGAACATAGATGCAAAAATCCTCAACAAAATACTAGCAAACAGAATCCAGCAGCACATTAAAAGGATCATACACCATGATCAAGTGGGGTTTATCCCAGGAATGCAAGGATTCTTCAATGTTTACAAATCAGTCAATGTGATACACCATATTAACAAATTGAAGGAGAAAAACCATATGATCATCTCAATAGATGCAGAGAAAGCTTTCAACAAAATTCAACCCCCATTTATGATAAAAACCCTCCAGAAAGTAGGAGCAGGCCATAATAAAGGCCATATTAAAGGCCATATGACAAACCCACAGCCAACATCATTCTCAATGGTGAAAAACTGAAAGCATTTCCTCTAAGATCAGGAACAAGACAAGGTTGTCCACTCTCACCACTATTATTCAACGTAGTTTTGGAAGTTTTAACCACAGCAATCAGAGAAGAAAAAGAAATAAAAGGAATCCAAATTGGAAAAGAAGAAGTAAAGCTGTCACTGTTTGCAGGTGACATGATATTATACATAGAGAATCCTAAAGATGCTACCAGAAAACTACTAGAGCTAATCAATGAATTTGGTAAAGTAGCAGGTTACAAAATTAATGCACAGAAATCTCTGGAATTCCTATACACTAATGATGAAAAATCTGAAAGAGAAATTAAGGAAACACTCCCATTTACCACTGCAACAAAAAGAATAAAATACCTAGGAATAAACCTACCTAAGGAGACAAAAACCTGTATGCAGAAAACTATAAGACACTGATGAAAGAATTTGAAGATGATACAAACAGATGGAGAGATATATCATGTTCTTGGATTGGAAGAATTAACACTGTGAAAATGACTATACTACCCAAAGCAATCTACAGATTCAGTGCAATCACTGTTAAACTACCAATGGCATTTTTCACAGAACTAGAACAAAAAATTTCACAATTTGTATGGAAACACAAAAGACCCCAAATAGCCAAAGCAATCCTGAGAAAGAAAAATGGAGCTGGAGGAATTAGGCTCATGGACTTCAGACTATACTACAAAGCTACAGTAATTAAGACAGTATGGTACTGGCACAAAAAGAGACATATAGATCAATGGAACAGGATAGAAAGCCCAGAAATAAACCTACGTACATATGGTCACCTTATTTTTGACAAAGGAGGGAAGGATATACAATGGAGAAAAGACAGCCTCTTCAATAAGTGGTGCTGGGAAAACTGGACAGCTACATGTAAAAGAATGAATTTAGAACACTCCCTAACACCATACACAAAAATAAATTCAAAATGGATTAAAGACCTAAATGTCAGGCCAGACGCTGTAAAACTCTTAGAGGAAAACATAGGCAGAACACTCTGTGACATAAATCACAGCAAGATCCTTTTTGACCCACCTCCTAGAGAAATGGAAATAAAAACAAAAATAAACAAATGGGACCTAATGAAACTTCAAAGCTTTTGCACAGCAAAGGAAACCATAAACAAGGCCAAAAGACAACCCTTAGAATGGGAGAAAATATTTTCAAATGAAGAGACTGACAAAGGATTAATTTCCAAAATTTACAAGCTGCTCATGCAGCTCAATGTCAAAAAACCAAACAACCCAATCCAAAAATGGGCAGAAGATCTAAATAGACATTTCTCCAAAGAAGATATACAGATTGCCAACAAATGCATGAAAGGATGCTCAATATCACTAATCATTAGAGAAATGCAAATCAAAACTACAGTGAGGTATCACCTCACACCAGTCAGAATGTCCATCATCAAAAATCCAGAAACAATAAATGCTGGAGAGGGTGTGGAGAAAAGGGAACCCTCTTGCACTGTTGGTGGGAATGTAAATTGATACAGCCACTATGGAGAACAGTATGGAGGTTCCTTAAAACACTAAAAATTAAGCTACCATACGACCCAGCAATCCCACTACTGGGCGTAAACCCTGAGAAAAACATAATTCAAAAAGAGTCATGTACCACAATGTTCATTGCAGCTCTATTTACTATAGCCAGGAGATGGAAGCAACCTAAGTGTCCATTGACAGATGAATGGGTAAAGAAGATGTGGCACATATATACAATGGAATATTACTCAGCCATAAAACGAAATGAAATTGAGTTATTTGTAGTGAGGTGGATGGACCTAATAACTGTCATACAGAGTGAAGTAACTCAGAAAGAAAAAAACAAATACCGTATGCTAACACATATATATGGACTCTAAAAAAAAAAAAAACGTTCTGAAGAACCTCGGGGCAGGACAGGAATAAAGACACAGACGTAGAGAATGGACTTGAGGACATGGGGAAGGGGAAGGGTAAGCTGGGACGAAGTTAGAAAGTGGCATGGACTTACATATACTACCAAATGTAAAATAGATAGCTAGTGGGAAGCAGCCGCATAGCACAGGGAGATCAGCTCAGTGCTTTGTGACCACCTAGAGGGCTGGGATAGGGAGGGTGGGAGAGAGATGCAAGGGGGAGGATATATGGGGATATATGTGTAAGTATAGCTGATTCACTTTGTAATATAGCAGAAACTAACACACCATTGTAAAGCAATTATACTCCAATAAAGATGTTTAAAAAAATAAATAAATAAAAGTAAAAAAAAAAATTGACCAGAATGTAAAAAAAAAAAAAAAGTAGGTGTGGCACATATATACAATGGAATATTTCTTAGCCATAAAAAGAAAAGAAATTGAGTTTTTTGTATGAGGTGGATGGACCTAGAGTCTGTCATACAGAGTGAAGTAAGTCAGAAAGAGAAAAACAAATACTGTATGCTAACACATATATATGGAATCTAAAAAAAAAAAAAAGGTTCTGAAGTATCTAGGGGCAGGACAGGAATAAAGATGTAGATGTAGAGAATGGACTTGAGGACATGGGGAGGGGGAAGGGTAAGCTGGGATGAAGTGAGAGAGTGGTATGGACGTATATACACTACCAAATATAAAGTAGATAGCTAGTGGGAAGCAGCCGCATAGCACAGGGAGATCATCTCGGTGCTTTGTGACCACCTAGAGGGGTGGGATAGGGAGGGTGAGAGGGAGATGCAAGAGGGAGGGGATATGGGTCTATATGTATTCATATAGCTGATTCACTTTGTTATACAGCAGAAACTAACATACCATTGTAAAGCAATTATACTCCAATTAAGATGTTAAAAAAAAAGAATTTAATGAATCATCTTCTATCAGCATATTTAACATCCTGTAGGTAGGGATGTGTATCTCATAGACTCTGGTATAATGCTCGAAGAATAAAGGAAATAATACTTACTGCTTGATTACCTCTACAGGAGACAGTATAGTGGAGTTGGTATGAGAGTTCTCTCTGAAGCCAGGTCTTCTGGGATTCAGTCTTGCCTCTGCAGAGTTTCTGGAAGGCCCTGGGAAAGTTCTTCTCTGGTCTCAATTTCTTATTTTTGAAATGAAGGTAACAGAGGTAGCCATCTCCTAGAGTTGTTGTGAGGCTCAAATGAGTTAATATCTATAAAGCTCTTGAAGAATGACTGGCGTGTTGCACGCACTCTGACGTTACCTATTACCATCAGGAATTTGTTGTTTTCTCTATGTTATCTCATTAAAACCTGAAATTAGTTCTAAAAGGTAGGCACCCATATTATTCTCATTGTGGAGACTAGGAAACAAAAGTTCAGAAAGGTTGAATAAAGAATCCCTAGCTAGGGGACTTCCTGGTGGTCCAGTGGTTAAGACTCCATGCTCCCAATGCAGGGGGCCCAGGCTCGATCCTTGGTCAGGGAACTAGATCCTGCATGCTGCGACTAAGATCCTATGTGCCACAACTAAGACCCGGCGCAGCCAAATAAATAAGTAAATAAATATTAAAAAAAAAAAAAAAAAAAAAGAATCCCCAGCTAGTAAAAATCTCTGGCCTTTGTTATTTCACCAGCATTTTCCCAAAGGAATCATTTTCTCCCATAAGAAAAATGGTACAAGGAAGCTAATTTCAAAACTATATTTGAATATGATTGAATAATTGCTTGATCAAGATAGTTGGTGAATTTTATAATTTAATGTTATGTCTACTTTAAAATGTATTAAAGAGGCAAGGATAGGTAGAATAGTGGCTCTGTAACAAACTAGTGTGTGTCTAACATTTGCAGACTACCTGTCATATAATAGGTGTTTTAAAAAATATATGTTGATCGACTGAAATGAATGTTATTTGGAATTTAAAATACCTAAAATTAAAGATTCATGATATCCAGAGTTAGTGAGATTATAGAGAAATGGGCATTGATATACTAGTATGAGATTTTTGAAAGTCAATTTGGCAATAGCCACCAAATTTTTTTTTTTTTTTTTTTTTTTTGGTGGTACACGGGCCTCTCACTGTTGTGGCCTCTCCCGTTGCGGAGCACACGCTCCAGACGCGCAGGCTCAGCGGCCATGGCTCACGGGCCCAGCCGCTCTGCGGCATGTGGGATCTTCCCGGACCTGGGCACGAACCGGTGTCCCCTGCATCGGCAGGCGGACTCTCAACCACTGCGTCACCAGGGAAGCCCCAATAGCCACCAAATTTTAAATATATATTTATTTTGGCTCAGAGAGTGTACTTGTCTATCCTAGGGAATACTTTTGTGCCCATGGAATGTATGTACAATGATGTTCAAATTTAGCACTTTTTAAAAAAAAAATTAATTATTTTTTATTTTTAGCTGCATTGGGTCTTTGTTTTTGCACGTGGGCTTTCTCTAGTTGGGGCAAGCGGGCGCTACTCTTTGTTGTGGTGTGCGGGCTTCTCATTGCGGTGGCTTCTCTTGTTGTGGAGCATGGGCTCTAGGGATGCGGGCTTCAGTAACTGTGGCAGGTGGGCTCAGTAGTTGTGGCACGTGGGCTTAGTTGCTCCGCGGCATGTGGGATCTTCCTGGACCAGGGCTCGAACCCGTGTCCCCTTCATTGGCAGGCGGATTCTTAACCACTGCGCCACCAGGGAAGTCCTAGCACTGTTTTTAATTGTGAAAATTACAAACCTAAGTGTTCATAAATGGGGGAATTATGTGGTAAGTTATGATGACCCATTTTGTTGAACACTGTGTAAAACGTTTAAAAGAATGAGGGAAAGCAATAAATGTTGAACTGAATGGTCTCCAGAAGGTGTTAGGTGAAAAAATGGTAACACAAAAAGTATAGAATTATCCATTTGGTTTATAGAGTTCAAAACTAAATCTATAGGAAATAAGTAGGAAAATGCTTAGAAAAAATTCTGAAAAGTTACACACGAAATAGTTATCAGTGATTACCTCTGGGAAGTAAAGAGGGCTAGGAAAAGAGGATCAAGAGGAACTTCCACTTTGTATACTTTATCTTCCATATTAGTTGGATTTACCACAAGTAGTATGTATTAATGTTTACTTTGGAATCAAAAAGGAAAAAAGTAGATTGCTCAACAAATATAAGCCCTTTAATGAGGATAATAGATGCTAAAATGTACAAGACAACCTTTCAAAAGCCTTAAAACATGTCTATTCCAGTAATTAGCAGTTATTTAAAAAATTTTCCAAAGTTATCATTCCTACTAAAAACTTTATCACTTGTAGTGCTGTTGATCCCCAGAGCATTTCCTGTGGGTAGTAAAAGAGCTGAATTGGTATCTAAGTGGAACGCACTCAATGCTAAAATTCTTGTAGCATTAGAATACCTAGCCAGAGAGTTTGCCTGAGGACTATTACATCATTTCATGCTTGATTTATAACAGATGAAGGCAACAGAGGAAAAAAAAACCAAACCAAACCAAAACAATAGTCAAAAAAACAAAACCACTATTACACAAAAGGAGAAACCAAAGAAATAGTATTTGTTTTTTTTCTCCAAATGAATGGTTATATCAGTGTTCAGTGGGAGACAGTATTAGGTGTGGATGAAAGAAGAAAGTTATTCTCCTGGTTTTTCTCAGTTTCAGTTTGAGGAATGTAGGGTAGTATATTAGTATATAGGAGTGGAAGTTAAAATTGAGAACTATGTCATGCAGCATTTTCTGGTCCATTTATGTATTTCATAGGTAACACTGAAATTCAGAGTATTTAACCACATCATTATGATGCCTTAATATCAAATCAGATTTTCCTTTGGTCAGTAGTGTAGATAGCGTGGAGTGACCACAGCAATTATTATAACTATGGCCCAGAAGACTCATAAAATTATTGTTACAGAGAAGGTAGAGTGAAGCAACTTAGAAAAGAAAATTGAACAGTGGTGACAGGAGTGATGTTTTATAGGAGTAGGTATCTTTATTTTCTGCTAACCCATGGGTTCTGTGTAATGTCTTAGATTGTGACTAATACTTGGATAGTTATGCTTGACCTTATGATTGAAGATCGAATTCCAAAATTGGTGGGTAAATTGGATTTTTAAAAGACATACAGTACAGCACATGGAATATAGCCAACGTTTTATAATAACTTTAAATGGAGTATAATCTACAAAAATTTTGAATCACAAAAAAAAAATGAGAGGAGCTCATATTACAAAAAAATATATACATTTTCCCTGTTGTAATTTGAAGAATATTTTTTTCTTTTCTTTTTCTTTTCTTCTCATCAGTGTACTATAATATCTGTTTCACTCCAGGTTATTTCATTGCAAGTACTCTGACACTACTAGATCTGACACTACTAGATCTGGTTCAAGTAAAAAGGAGAAATTTGTCATAAGGAAGTATTTTCAAGATACCAAATACAGGAAGTTTCTTTGGGCCTTATAAGGAAGAGGAAGCTGAAAAGCTAAGAGGATTCTCATTCCTGGTGAACTCTTTTTTTTCTCTCTTCTGTCTGTGTCAATTCTTTTCTCCCAAAGCAAGTCAGCTTTCTGTGCAAGTCCATGTACATGAATACAGATGGCAGCCATAATTTTAGAGCATGGGTAACTTCACTTTAAGAGAACAAAAAAGTCTGAGCAACTGTCTTTGAATCCCAGTTCCAACTTCCTCAGGAGGGAGATCATGAATGGCTCAGCTTGAGTCAGGTGACAACTCATGGTGCAATCAAGGGGTGTGGGTAGCAGGGTCACAAACTGTAACACAGGGGCTAGAGGCTGACTACTCTGGGTGAAGAAGACAGTTCTCAAAGAAAGAAGGCAGAATCCTTAATCTAAATAAGGACTCAGGAATTAACGCTCTGTACACTGATAATTATGCGAGGGGAATTTCTATTTTGAAGAGTGAATCTTGGTATGGATCCTTTTATAAAGAAAAATATTTTTAGTGAATTAGTACTATACCTCAAATGTTTTAAGTTAAAATTTTTTGTAAAGTACAGCATAATTATAATAGACATTTTGCATATTTTGCCAAATAATCATCCTTACCTGAAGGAGGTTATTAATTCCTGGCTTACAGATGGGGAAATTATTTTAGTTTTTATGCACTAACATTAAACTTATTCAGTTATCTCAAGGGAAGGAGGGACCTGCTTGCCAGGAACACCTTTTTCTTTGGGACTATAATGAAGAATGAAAGAATTGATGTAGAGATATACATATGATAAAGGGCAGAGGAAATTTTGAAAAAAATTTTTGCCATATCCAACCTAACTTTGAAATGAATAGTCCTAAAATATCTGGATGATTCAAAGTAAAAAACATTGCTTGCTTGTCTGTCTACCTGATTCACACTCCTGACTTTGTCTTTCGGTCTATATTACTAGACCTGGGATAAATTAGCCTCTCTCCATAGCTGATGCCTTCAGAAAAGTACATCTTCTCTACCCTGGAAGGAAACAATCTAACTTGTGGATCTATCCCCAGTCTTTTGCTTGAGCCTGTTTCCCCTTCCAAGGGGAAGGACTTTCCTATATCTTTTTCTGCTCTCACATTTATGCTCCTCTTGAGAATGTTTTCATTATTTCATCAGTTAATGGCATAGTTTTGTTTTTTAAAAAATACAATTGCAGGTCTTTGCGTTTATCTCTGTTACAACCCAGCCCTTATCATTCCTGCCCACACAGTTTCGTGTCACACAATAAACTGTGACAAATGCTTCAGGATTACTGAGAAAATCCAGCGTATTTCTTATACCCCCCAGCTTGGGGATATCTATAAATTGTCCCCACCACAACCATAATAGGCATTTAATAACTGTGCTAAGGGTTTAAAAATACTTTTTCATCTAATCTTCAAAACAGCTCTTCAAAGAAGATATTCTTATCCTCATTATACTGATGACGAAATGGAAGCTTAGAAAATATAAATGACTTCCTTGGTGAAAACAGTGATTCAAACCTGAGTCAGCCAGACTCTCAACCTTAAGTTCCTAAACGCTGAGCCATGGATTTCCAACCTTTGCACTGAAACCACTTAAGGACTTTAAAAAGAAGTGAATGCCAAAGCCCTATCTAACACATTCTGTCAGTCTTGTTGCAGGTGTGGGTTAGGAATGGCAGTCAGGAGCCACTGCCACCATATTCTACTGCAGTAGAATGACAGAACTTGTGGCACAACACCCCATACTTGACAACTGGCTGCTAATTTTTACTTCGAGATATGGCCATACAATCAGTTTTGAATCTGAATGTTTCATCATCCAACCCAACTCACATTTCTTGTTTCTCCATGTTGTGTGAAAGAATGTCTTGAAAGACTTGGTCAAATGTCTTGGAATCCTCTTTTACCATTATCAAAGAATAGAGGAAACTTTCTGAAATATTCGCCCTGGGAGCAAATTTCTAGCTATGTCACTACCAGGGATCACATAAAGAGTTAAAAAGTTCTCCAAAGAGTGAAAAGAGCTAAACATTCCAGGGTAATATTGGCTTAAAATCATAGTATTTTTGGTAAGGAGAGAGGCTTTCACTAGTAGAATGACACTAAGCAAGTCACCTTATCTCTCTGTATGGGTAGATTGATTTCTCGTCTACAAGCCTGTGATTAATATATTTCCCTTGCCCACCCTGTCTTCCCTATCCAAATCACTATTATAAAAAAGAATCCCTTCCCCCACAAGAAACCCTCAATATTTACTATTTCCAAATGGCCTTTCCCTGCAAAAAGGCAGTGGAGTAACAGATACCATGCCTGGTTGAATAAACACATCATTACAAAATATAGAAACATCATTTACTACAATGACTGTATCTGTACTGTTTAGAGTTCTTAAACAGGCTTTTGCCCCCCACCCCTCCCAAAGAGAATGCTTCCATTTCCACAGTTCAGATGACTTTCATTTTAACCCTAACATTAAAGCCACCTTCAGCACTTTATGTTCTTTACGTGGGTCTGTGTTCTGGTTTCTACTCCAGTTAACAGTTTTTGTTTGCAGGAAAAGGGAACTCTTGTGGTGGTTGCTGCTTGTAATTTCAACCTTAACATTCTAAACAGATTTTAGATTTGCTGTTCAGTCACAACTCCTATTTCTAATTTCTTTTTAGAAATTAAACAACGACAACAACAACAACCAAGAACTCTCCAGCATATTTTCTTTGTCAGACAGTAGCCATAGGAATGCAGTTCTCCTGTAAATCCCTTCTTAGGAGAAAACAGGGCTCTAGTTCACTACTTACTTTAAAGAAGTCAGTGTGAATTCAAGTCATTTCCGATCCTGCTATCATTTGCTCAAAGACCTTTTGCAATGGGTCTTATGTAAGAAGAAATGCAGGAGTTGCTTTGGTGAGGTTTATTTAAAGAAACCATTAAATACAAGCTTGACCTGAATCGCAGCATCATTTGTATGGGGAAACAGGGGCTATAAATGCATGTTTTTTTTTTGTTTTTTTTTTTTCAGATTAACAGAAAGAAGGCTGATGATGAGTGAAAAAGGCCCTACACAGTTGGGTCACAGGCTACTTCTTCGGCCTCACCTCTTACCACTGCCCCTTCCTTCACTGTCCTCCAGCCAGTGACCTCTTTCCCGGTCCTTTGAACTTGCCAAGCACCTTCCCTTCTCAGGGTCTTTGCCTTTGCTAGTGTTTCTGCATGAAACTCTTTTCCCAGATAGCTCATTCTCATCCTTCGGATCTCTGCTCAAACGTTAGTTTCTCTGGGAGGTCTTTCCTGGCCACTATAACTAAAATAGCACACTGCCTCCTCACTTCCTGCTCCTTTACTTTTCCTAGCGGCAGTTATACTCTGGCACATTATACTGATAAATTAAAAGCATTTTTGTCGCGTTATCAGAATACAAGCTCCCGTGGGGCAAAGAGTATGTGGGTTGTGTTCACATATCATCCTTGGGGTCCTACAGCCTGGCACACAGTAGATGCTCTGTAAATATTTGTTGAATGAATGAATGAGGCTCTTTGGGATGGTAGAAGTTGTTTCTCCTCCTTTGCCAGGCCTTGCCGCCATTCCACAGGCATCTGGGCACCGCATTCCACCTTCACCCCTTTCCAGCAGAGGTGACTGGTTGGAATCAGGCGCACGGAATTGCACTGGCGCGAAACGGTGCGTTGGGTTGCCCCAACCCTCGGCGCTACTTCTCTCGGCCTAGCGGCCTGGACTGTGGAGGGGCAGGTTTGCTGCACCCCGAAAGTGGGAGCAAAAGCAAAAAAAGACAACAGTGCGCGGGAGGGGAAAGTCTCTGTGCGGTGCCAGGTTGTGCGCCGAGGGCGCCTTCCCGGCGTGGCTTACTCATTCCCAGCCGCCTCCGGCCACGCACACGGCCATCTGCGGAGGGCCCAGCCCAGCTCAAGTCTCCCCGCCCGCTCACGCCCAGGGGCCACCGCGGGAATCTCCGCGCACGCTCGCCGGCTTCCCGAGAAGCCACGGTCCTGCGTAGCTAGTCCCCGTCGGCCCCTCCGCGCGCGCCGGGGAAAGCTCGGCTTGGGTGGAGAGGCACACGCGCGCACGCGCAGACCGGGGGCGCACGCCAGGCGCCCGCGCCCGCCCCCGCCCCGCTCCGAGGAGGCCTCAGCCAGCCGTGAACCGGCCGCGGCACCCGAGGCCAACTGGGAGGCTGAGTTGGACGTAAATAGGACGTCCCAGACAGTGTCGCCTGCGGCGCTGAGAAGACGGTGTGGCTTGGGAGAGGGTGGAGACGACGACTGTGACGGGCTTCCCGGCTGCCCGAAGTGGGAGTGGTGTGGGCTGCCGGAAGGAGAGAGGAAGAGGAGCAGAAGGGGGCAAGCAGCGGCCTCCGCTAGCGGCCTCCGCTGACGGCCTCCCGGGGCGCTGAGAGGCTGGGCCGGCTCCCGGCTCGCTCGTCAGTTCGTGCCGCCGCCTCGGCCACTCGGCCCCGGGGCCCGGACTTGCGGCGCGCGTCGGGGCGGAGGGCTGCTATCGCCGCGCAGGGAGAGGCCCGGTCCTCGCCGCCGAGGGATGTGAGTGGGAGCAGAACCCGCACGGGAGGGCCCCCGAGGGCCCAGCCTGGCGGACGCTCGGACCCTTGCCCGCTCCAGGGGCTTCGAAGATCGTGGCCGGGCGGAGGCGCCGGGTAGGAGCAGTCCCTGCGGCCTCGGGGCGCGTCCTCGTCGCCTGATCCGTGCAGCGGGTGGGTGTTATTGCTGCCTGGGCTCCGGCAGCAGTTCTCTCTTCACCCTCCCTCCCACCTCCTGATCCCCGCTTTCCCCTCGCTAGTGGCAGTAAACTTCTCGGCAAGAAAATCCTCCTCTTTAAAAGGGAACCTACAACGGAGTGTCTTGCGTTGATATTTGCATCCTTATGTGTCTGATATTCCTCCTCCCCCTTTACTTATTCCTCTTTAAAATTTTTTAGACATCTGAACAGCCTAGAAAAGAGCATCAATTTCCCCTGGATTTCTGCGGTACTAACTGCTGCTTTTTTTTTTTTTTTTAGGTTTCGGAAGCAGGCAAGGCAACAAGATGTGACCTGTTTCTCTTCTGCAGAAGAGGCCCTTCCTCCCCTTCCCGCGAAGGTGGGTATGCGATCCTGGCTGCTGTCTTTTTTCGCTGCAGTAAAGACGAGGGTGTCTCGAGCTGTTGTGCGTAGGAAGTCCAATGGAAGCGTGTGTCGACGGGCAGGGCTCATTGTCGCTTACTCCTTTGAAAATGGCAGTACTGAACTTTGAATATTGCTCTGGGAGGGTAATTTTGGGGGTTATTGTTGCTCTTGGATCCTTTAAGAAACGTTAGTTGTTTGTTTCTCTGCTGATTGTACATTGTCTTTCTTTGCACAGAAAACGTTGTCCGTTACCCTTTCTCCTCAAGCAGCCAAATATTGTTAATCTTTGAACGAGGAACATTTTCAAGTAATAAGAGATACCTATTGAGAGGACACGTTAGCTGCTCTTGCTGGGGTTTCTGCTACCACACTGAATGCTTCGTGAATGGTTTTATCTGCTTAAGTTTGCTGTGTCGGTTGAATTTACCCATTTTGCTTTCCGGTGGTTATTAATCTGTCGGAAGAAACTCCTTTTCTCTGAATGAAAGGATAGAGGCAGCTGAGTATGTCACAGAGGGGAGGAAGAATGTGGAGAAGGAAACTACAAGTGGGAATAAGAGCGATGACGATTGCTTTTGGTTTCATAATAGGTTTGTACAAGTGAGTTGTTGGGCTATTGCAGATATTCTGATATAACACCCAATAGATATGAAGATGAATAATCAACCTTTGGCCTACCTTTGCCTACCCCCTTCACCTTTTACCACTTTAGGTATAAGAATCGCTTGCTTGTATGTGCACATATCTTTTAGTGTGTAACATATCTGCAAAGCAGATGTGTCCAACATTTGCCTTAACAAGTATTTACCTGTACAGGAAAGCTACAGTACTTGCTGACTAGTTAAGCATATAATGCTTGTTTTGGCTCTGAGTGTCCTGTGTTTGGAGTTATTTAGCATGTTTTAGGGACCTGTTAAGGAATAGTTTGTTTCATTTACTGGTTTTTCCTAGTGATTTGAGACAGGTGTCTCAGGTATAGGATGGGAACATGATCTTTTCTCTACTTCACCTGGTTATTGCTGAAAGGTGAGATACTTTTGAGGCAGAATAGGGAAGGACATTGGCTTTGGGGTCAGATCTGGGTTTGAATTCTGGTGTTCCTGCCACTTAATAGTGGTATTATTTAAAATCTCTTTGAGCCTCACTTTCTTATAAGATTGTTGTGAGGATTGAATAAGATTATGCATGCAAAGTAGTACATTGCTTGGCTACTGTGAAAGTCATGGCTGGGCAGGCAAAGGATATTCAGAGAAGGGCACAATGACTGCATAAGGTGATCTGCCAGTGACCAGTGTTTCTTCCTCTTTAGTATAAGGAGAAAAAGGACTTTTATGTCTTGAAGTGGTTAAGGGGTCTTAGAGCGTTTTTATGGAAAGGTTTGACCCTTATCATCTCTCCGCACCCCCCTCCCCCCCACATTTGTGCCGCCCCTACCAACTGTTGTGCTGCCCTCTTGTGGTTAACCATGCTAATAAGAACTTTCTTTTGCTCCTCTCCCATTATTTTTTATTCTTCTCTTTTTTAGGCCCCTTCCCTTTGCTCCCAGTTTCCCAAACTGTGTGCTGAGGTGGCCTAGAGTGCCATTGAACCCAAGCATGAACTGATAGTTTGAGGTAGTTCACAGTTTCAACATTAGATTGACACATTCCTTTCTACAATGTCATGTTTTGCAAAGCTGTATTTTTAGAGGTTGCTCTGATAAAAAGCAACTACTGTATGAAACAGGATACTACAGTGTCATGTTGTCCAATTTGATTCCAGGTTTGAGGGTTTGTACAGTGTCCAACAAGCACTAAGTTATAAGGACATTAACACTTAAGGGGTTTGAGCCCACCTACTTAAGTATTTCTTTTGGCCTAAGGGTGCTATGAAAAAATTACTAAGACTAAGAATTTCCTAAATGGAGAAAGTTTGGGAACCTTTGCCTTAGGTTTTGGTTGGCTTTTCTGATAAATTTTTTTAAATGGGAAAACTGCATTTTTTAATGTTGGTCACTAATTGATTCCCCTCCCCACCAAAATTATTCATACAATTATTGATACAGCCGGTTATCAATTTATTGATAAAGCCAGTACTAGCTGATCATAGCTTAGTATATTTACTCTCCTATTTAATATCTTTATAGCTTCTGTCTAGCTCTTTCGTTTTAGGCTAATCCTATTGATTGTCATTCTAGTTACTTTCTGGTTTTTCCAGTACTGTTTTTCTACTAGTATTTTTGACCATCTCCTTAAACATAACATACCTTAAATGAAAATCATCTTTTTATACCCCTTTGTAATTTCCTTCTCTCCTAGCCATATAGGCTTTAAATTAGATGTCATCTTTAAACTACCTCTTTCATTTACCTCATATATTAATCCATTCAACATGTCCTATTCATATTTATTTTGTCATTCATATTTCTGCTTCCCCCACTTTTACCACCTGAATCCCGGGACTCTTATCCTCAGCCTAGAATATTGAAAGTCATATCAAACTCTTAGAATCCAGAGTAGTAAGAAATCAGGTTGAAAATGTGGATTGGAATTAGATTATGGATGGTTTTAAGTGCTAGGATGAGAAGAATGTATCAGCACTTTGCTTCATAGGTAATAGACAAGCTTTAAAAGTTTCAGATTGAGAAGGAACTTGCTTAAAAAAGTATTTTAAGAAAATCACAGTGGCACCAGCACTGGGTAGAGTATGAGTTGGAAAGAGAAGTGATAAAGCTAGGAAAATAATCTGGGCCTGAGGTAATGAGGATTTGGCTTTAGTGAAAATAAGACTGGAGAGATGTCACACAAGGCTTAATTCTGGACTGAATCAGAAAGGAGGATGTAGTGCGGGGAGGAAGAGGAGTAATCAAAAATGACTGAAGTTTTGATCCTCAGTGACAGAGGAAATCAAAGAGTGTTGAAACTCTTAAGATATCTGAGAACATGTGCATTAGGAAACCCAGAGAGGTTTAAAAATGTGGCCAAAGTTACTCACCTAATTGGTGACAAAAAGAGAACTAGGGTTTTATTAATGACAGTACTGACAGAAATAGGTATGAGGTATTAGTAGCTGGTTGACGGGATACGGACAACTGGGCTTATATTTTGGATATGTTGAGTTTGAGGTGACAGTGGGGTAAGTAAGTGAAAATAGATAGCCAGACAGTGGGACAATATGACTAGAACGTAATAGAGAAATTTAAGGCTGGAATTGTGCTTAGAGAGAAGAGCAGTGCATCTGAGCTTGAGCCTTGGGAACTGCACATAATTAGAGAATGGGTGAAAGAAGAGGAATTGGCAAAGGCGACAAAGATGGAGCAGTCAGTGTGTGAAGCAGGTGGGTGGGTAGGTTAAGAAGGTGGGATTGATTAACAAGTTTACCATTGTTGATCACTGCCAAGAAGTGAGAAGAATCAGAATTTTAAAAGGTCTTGGGACGTCTCTGGTGGCGCAGTGGTTAAGAATCCGCCTGCCAATGTAGGTGACACGGGTTCGAGCCCTGGTCCGGGAAGATCCCACGTGCCACAGAGCAACTAAGCCCGTGCGCTACAACTACTGAGCATGTATCTAGAACCCTCGAGCCACAACTACTGAGCCCACGTGCCACAACTACTGAAGACCGTGCGCCTAGAGCCCGTGCTCTGCAACAAGAGAAGCCACCACAGTGAGAAGCCTGCACACCACAACGAAGAGTAGCCCCCTTTCGCCACAACTAGAAAAAGCCTGTGCACAGCAACGAACACCCAATGCAGCCAAAAATAAATAAATTAATTAATTTTTAAAAAAAGAAAGAAAAAGTTCTTAAAAATGTGTACTGCTGTCTTTCCTAATATAAAACCTAGAAAAGCAGAAGAAAGAAGAAAATTGCTTATGGTTTCCCCATGCAGAAATAACCATTGCAAATATTTTGTTCTCTCTAGTATAACAAAAAACCGTTGAATTTGACTTTTGGTTGATCAGTGGAGACTTCTATTCAAAACTCTCCATCCCTGGGACTAATGATGAGAATTTTAGACACAATAAAGACTAGGAGGTATTTTTTGACAGAATGTTTGTCATTCATCTGTGTCCTCTCATATCACACTACACAGGGACCCATATTCCTTATGGGCATTAGCCCTACATTTATATTATTTGAATGAGTAGACATCCAGTGGTTAGCATTAGACATTCATTGGTCTGTCAGTTTAGACAACTAACCTCTAGGTGCAATTGTACTGGTAAGATCTGAATAAAATGATAAGGTATTAATTGCTAAAAGGAAAGAGAAATTCTTGGTTGATAACTTATAAAACTGAAGGTAGTATAATTAAGAGTATTCAGATTAGGAAAGGACAAAGGAAGTGTTATCTGTTTTTGAAGCCTGTACAGTATAGCTATTCTAAAGGTGAATGAGGTAGAGATAGTCCATGGGCTATTTATTTTGCTTGAATGAGTATTTTGATCTTCACAAGGACACTCTTCTGCCTTTTTTGGTATCAGTCCTTGGGAATAGGGCATTCATTATTGCTTACTAGGTTATTTTAATAAATTCTGATTATGAAATATGCCAGTAGGTAATATTTTTATAATATAAAAGGTAGTGTGATGTGAGGAAGTACACTGTTTTGGAAGTCAGGGACTGACTGACTGCTGTCAATATGGTGTGTGATTTTGAGCAAGTCACATAATCAGTGAGTCTTGTTTTTTCCTCATTTGCAAAATGAAGGAGTGGACTAAATTTTTTAAAAAACTGTGTACTTTAAAAAGGTGAAATCACATGGTAAAGTGTGTATAAAGTTTAAGAAGTAAATGGTTTAAATGTTTATAACAAAAAACAGCAGCCCCTTGCCTCTGCCCCCCTCCCCGCATCTCTGATTCTTGTTCTCCAGGAAACCACTTTCAAATCTTAAAACAGTGTCTTCTGGTACTTAGCTACATATGTGTAAATAACACAATCCACCATCAATAGGCCCCTTTCCTCCAATTCTGTATCTGTACCTGTACTCTGCCCTTCCCTCCTTTACAATGTATGTACTATTCAGTGTCCCATGTAAGACTTCTTCATCTATTTGGGTAGAGGAAACCATCCCCTTTTGCCTTCAAGGACTTTAGCACTGTATTTCTCTCTCCTTTTCTTGCATTCTCAATTTTTCCCTCTACTGGATCATTTCCATTAGTATGTATTTTAGTTGCTATTACTTTGTGACAAAACCACCCCACAACTTAGTGATGAAAAATAACTACTTTATTAGACTCATATTACGAGTCAGTATTTCAGATAGAGCACACCAGAGATGACTTGTTTCCACTCTACAGTGTCTAGGACCTCAGTTGGGAAGAGTTGCTGGCTGGGGGTAATTTGGAGGTAGAGGGCTAGAATCATCTGGAGGTGTCTTCACTCACATGACTGGTAATTGACACTGGCTGCTGACTCAGATCTCAGCTGGGGCTCTTAACTGGAACATGTACATGTGGCTTGGGCTTCCTTAAAATATCGGGGCCTCAGGGTAGTTGGCTTTCTTACCTGGTGAGTCAGGGTTTAAAAGTGAGTATTTCAGTGAACATGGCGAAGTGGGGGTGGGGAATAGACTGCTTCTTGTGTTACCCAACCAGGTTCCTTTGCCTGATGTGCAGGAAGCCACATGCTGAGATGCTGAGGTTTGCAGCAGAGAAAATGTTTACTCATGGGGCAGCCAAGTGAGGAGACTGGAGAACAAATCTCAAATCTGCCTTCCCGAAAGTGAAGCGCTTGGGATATTTATGGAATAAAGGAGAATGGTGGTCTGAGGCATGGGGAAAGGTGATTGGAAGCAGGAAAAAAGTGCAGTAATTGAAGTTCTGCACAGGCACAACTGAGCTACAGGCTTCTACATGGGGTGCATGTTCAGAAAATGGTGGCATTAGTATGATCTGAGGGTGGAGCTTTGGGTCTTCTGACATGAAAAGGTGATCCAATGGACAATCAGGCAGTCCCAGTTGAATGGGTGGTGGTCTCAGCTGGGTTGAGCTGGTCAAGAACTAGCTCCTGAAAAACAACTTAGGCAAGCATTATTATAGTGACTTGTAGTCTAAGGTGTTATTTATGAGAAAGCTATTGGGAGTTTAGATATATTGCTTGGCTAATGACTGTTAGCTATATGGATTTTAAAATCAACTAAAGGCAGGCGATTAAAAGCAAGTGAGTCAGGTTAGGTTTGGTGGACCTAATCAGGTTAGCCCTTGGTATAAATTGGGGAGTGGCAAGGTCACATTGTGGAAGAAAACATGGGATAGGAGATTTTGTTATGGCTATCTCTGGACAATATTATTGCCATAAATGCCATTTTGCCACACTTCACATCCCTCCTATGTCCAAAATACACTAACCCCTTCCTCAGAGACCTCTAATTCACATCCCATAATGACATCGCTCAAAATCCAGTATCTCATCATTGAAATCAGGTCCAGGTGAAGATGAGGTTCCTTGGGTATGGTTTCTTGAGAATGATTCCTCTATAACTGAAGACCTGTGAAAAGACAAGTAATATGCCCCCACATAATTAAACTACAAGATTGGAAAGGCATGCATTAACTGCATTAGACATTCCTGTTCAAAAAAGAGGGAAAAAAGGAGTCACATGGCATTCTATAGCAACTCCAAAACCTGGCTATGTGCATGATGGCAGTTCCTTGATTAGAGTTCAGTCCTGTTCCCTGGAAGTTGTTCTTAGTGGGCCGTGGCATCTTCTTTTGGTCTTTGGCTTCACCTTCTGAATCATTTTTTTTTTCCCCAGAAGAACTGACCTTGTTTGCCACTGAGTAAGTTTCTGAGCTTGCTTCCTGCCTGTAGTAGTTTGGGGTCCAAATGCCTCCTTTTATTTTATATTATTACTGTCCCTTTCATTCTAAGCTAATGTAACTCCAGTAAAAACTTTGTGGACTTCCTGTGTGTCAGTTCATAGTCTACTCCATCAGACAAAAGTCATACCCACAAATCTGTTTTGAGAGGAACTTTTTGCTACCTTAGGCTTCTGTGAAGCTGCTGTAGAACAATATCCTTAAGATCCTAAGGTGATCTCTTGTTTGAAAGGATCTGTGAGGTACTGATTCAGATCTTTCTGAGGTCTGAACAGTGGTCCCACTCTAGATTTGGTTTTTGCCTTGAGGCCCTTTCTTTAAGAACATTTTGCTGGCTGAAAAGACTGTTTTTAGCCCTTTACATTTCATTGAAATTCCACTCAGAAAGCGAATAGCTCATTTTTTATTTCCTCTTGCTGCTCTTTCACTTATAAAGGCAGATAGAAGAAGCTAGCTGTTTCTTCAACATTCTACCTAGAATCTTCTTAATTTATTAAGTATATGTTTTATTTTCCATGTTACCATAGGTGATAGTTTTGCTAAACTTTACTATATAACAAGGATCTCCTTTTATTTAGCTTTCAATAGTATTTTCCTCTTTTTCCTTTAAGCCCTCACTGACAGCCTCCTTGAGGCCAGTTAAGTTTCCATTAAATCTCTTCAAGGCCCTTTAAATTTGTGAACACAAACTCCAGATGGGTCCCTATCTGTTCCTGGCCTTACTAGAACCGTTCCCTTACCCAGTAGTTCTTTTTTTTTTTTTTTTTCTGATGTATGTGGGCCTCTCACTGTTGTGGCCTCTCCCGTTGCGGAACATAGGCTCCGGACGCGCAGGCTCAGCGGCCATGGCTCACGGGCTCAGCCACTCCGTGGCATGTGGGATCTTCCCAGACCGGGGCACGAACCCGTGTCCCCTGCATCGGCAGGCAGACTCTCAACCACTGAGCCACCAGGGAAGCCCCCCCAGTAGTTCTTAATCAGAATTACCTAGAGGTCTTGTTTACACACAGATTGCTGGGCCCTGTGCCCAGAGTTTCTGATTCAGTAGGTCTGTAGTGGGACCTGAGAATTTGCATTTCTGATAGGTTCCCAAGTGATGCTGATGATGTTGGTTTGGGTACCAAACGGTGAGAGTTACTGATTTAAACCAGGATTTGGCAGTATTTCTCTTAAAGAACAGAGAGTAAATATTTTGGGCTTTTCAGGCAAGATTGTCTCTGATGCAACTACTCAACTCTACCATTGCGGTGCAAAAGCAGCCATAAATGAAGAGACATGTAAAGCTTTATATACAAAACAGGCAGTTTTGTAAAGCTTTCTTTACAAAAACAGGTAACTGTCTGAATTTGACCTGTGAGCTGTAGTTTGCCAATTCCTAATTTATACCATTACTTGACTCCATATTGTCTTCAAGCTACTGCCCCATTTCTACTGCCTTTTGGAGCAAAGCTCTTTGGAAAAGTTGTCTCTATTTGTCTCTTCTTTTTATTCTCTCTTAAAATGTTTATGTCCTGCTACCTGGCTCTTTGGTGGGACTAATGGCGGACTCTGGGAGGGCTCACGCCAAGGAGTACTTCCCAGAACTTCTGCTGCCAGTGTCCTTGACCTCACGGTGAGCCACAGCCACCTGCCACCTCTGCAGGAGACCCTCCAGCACTAGCAGGCTGCACCACAAGACTTGCAGGATCTTAGTTCCCCCACCAGGGATTGAACCTGCGCTCTCTGCAGTGGAAGTGCGGAATCTTTACTACTGGACTGCCAGATGAGGACACCACGTTAGTTAAACTGGCAAAGAAGGATTCAGTCCCAGACAGTTGACTCAGCAAGGTCACCCACCATCCTAGAAGTCTTGCTCCTGGTAGCTGCCAAGCCTACATCTGACTAAATTTAATTCATCTTCTAAAATCTTTTTTAGAAACTCTGAGCCCTGGTCTTGACTATGATGGACAAGTCTTCAAGGAGGATTCCAAACAGAACTAATATGGCACTCAATCTCAACTTAAATATAGAAATGAGCTGAAAAATGGTTCCAGTAAAAGGATTCTTCATGTTGAATAATCAAGCTATTATTATAGCATTATGACAAAGTGAAGACTCATCTTGGTCTAATATTTAACTGAAGGTAAAATCAGAATATTTATGATGACTGGAAATTTATTATAGCTAATTTTTTAAGTACTAGGTTCCCAGAGTTCCTTCAGTAATTTTTCTGGGATACCCTCATCCACCAGAGGGCAGACAGCAGAAGCAAGAAGAACTACAGTCCTGCAGCCTGTGGAACAAAAACCATATTCACAGAAAAATAGACAAGATGAAAAGGCAGAGGGCTATGTATCAGATGAAGGAACAAGATAAAACCCCAGAAAAACAACTTAATGAAGTAGAGATAGGCAACCTTCCAGAAAAAGAATTCAGAATAATGATAGTGAAGATGATCCAGGACCTTGGAAAAAGAATGGAGGCAAAGATTGAGAAGATGCAAAAAATGTTTAACAAAGACCTAGAAGAATTAAAGAGCAAACAATACAATAAATGAAATGAAAACTACACTAGAAGGAATCAATAGCAGAGTAACTGAGGCAGAAGAACGGATAAGTCACCTGGAAGACAGAATGGTGGAATTCACTGATGGGAGCAGAATAAAGAAACAAGAATGAAAAGAAATGAAGACAGCCTAAGAGACCTCTGGGACAACATTAAACAGCAACATTCGCATTATAGGGGTCCCAGAAGAAGAGAGAGAGAAAGGACCCGAGAAAATATTTGAAGAGATTATAGTGGAAAACTTCCCTAACATGGGAAAGGACATAGCCATCCATGTCCAGGAAGTGCAGAGAGTCCCATACAGGATAAACATAAGGAGGAACACGCTGAGACACATAGTAATCAAATTGGCAAAAATTAAAGACAAAAATTATTGAAAACAGCAAGGGAAAAACAACAAATAACATACAAGGGAACTCCCATAAGGTTAACAGCTGATTTCTCAGCAGAAACTCTAGAAGCCAGAAGGGACTGTCATGACATATTTAAAGTGATGAAAGGGAAGAACCTACAACCAAGATTACTCTACCTGGCAATGATCTCATTCAGATTCGATGGAGAAATCAAAAGCTTTACAGATAAGCAAAAGCTAAGAGAATTCACCACCATCAAACCAGCTCTACAGCAAATGCTAAAGGAACTTCTCTAAGTGGGAAACACAAGAGAAGAAAAGGACGTACAAAAACAAACTGAAAACAATTAAGAAAATGGTAATAGGAACATACATATCGATAATTACCTTAAACGTGAATGGATTAAATGCTCCAGCCAAAAGACACAGGCTTGCTGAATGGATACAAAAACAAGACCCATATGTATGCTGTCTACAAGAGACCCACTTCAGACCTAGGGACACATACAGACTGAAAGTGAGGGGATGGAAGAATATATTCCATGCAAATGGAAATCAAAAGAAAGCTGGAGTAGCAATACTCATATCAGATAAAATAAACTTTAAAATAAAGAATGTTACAGGAGACAAGGAAGGACACTACATAATGATCAAGGGATCAGTCCAAGAAGAAGATATAACAATTATAAATATACATGCACCCAACATAGGAGCACCTCAGTACATAAGGCAACTGCTAACTGCTCTAAAAGAGGAAATCGATGTTTAACACAATAATAGTGGGGGACTTTAACACCTCACTTACACCAATGAACAGATCATTCAAACAGAAAATTAAGAAGGAAACAAGCTTTAAATGAAACAATAGACCAGATAGATTTAATTGATATTTATAGGACATTCCATTTCAAAACAGCAGATTACACTTTCTTCTCAAGTGCGCATGGAACATTCTCCAGGATAGATCACATCTTGGGTCACAAACCAAGCCTCAGTAAATTTAAGAAAACTGATACCATATCAAGCATCTTTTCTGACCACAACGCTATGAGATTAGAAATCAATTACATGGAAAAAAATGTAAAATACACAAACACATGGAGGCTAAAAGTACGTTACTAAATAACCAAGAGATCACTGAAGAACTCAAAGAGGAAATCAAAAAATACCTAGAGACAAATGACAATGAAACCACGATGATCCAAAACCTATGGGATGCAGCAAGAGCAGTTCTAAGAGGGAAGTTTATAGCTATACAAGCCTACTTCAAGAAACAAGAAAAATCTCAAATAAACAATCTAACCTTACACCTAAAGGAACTAGAGAAAGAAGAACAAACAAAACCCAAAGTTAGCAGAAGGAAAGAAATCATAAAGATCAGAGCAGAAATAAATGAAATAGAAACAAAGAAAACAATAGCAAAGATCAATAAAAATAAAAGCTGGTTCTTTGAGAAGATAAACAAAATTGATAAACTGTTAGCCAGACCCATCAAGAAAAAGAGGGAGAGGACTCAAATCAATAAAATTAGAAATGAAAAAGGAGAAGTTACAACAGACACCGCAGAAATACAAAGCATCCTAAGAGACTACTACAAGCAACTCTGTGCCAACAAAATGGACAACCTGGAAGAAATGGACAAATTCTTGGAAAGGTATAACCTTCCAAGACTGAACCAGGAAGAAATAGAAAATATGAACAGACCAATCACAAGTAATGAAATTGAAACTGTGATTAAAAATCTTCCAACAAACAAAAGTCCAGGACCAGATGGCTTCACAGGTGAATTCTATCAAACATGTAGAGAAGAGCTAACACCCATTCTTCTTGAGCTCTTCCAGAAAATTACAGAGGAAGGAACACTCCCAAACTCATTCTATGAGGCCACCATCACCCTGATGCCAAAACCAAACAAAGATACTACAACAAAAGAAAATTACAGACCAATATCACTGATGAATATAGATGCAAAAATCCTCAACAAAATACTAGCAGACAGAATCCAGCAACACATCAAAAGGATCATACACCATGAGCAAGTGGGATTTATCCCAGAGATGCAAGGATTCTTCAATATACGCAAATCAATCAATGTGATACACCATATTAACAAATTGAAGAATAAAGACCATATGATCATCTCAATAGATGCAGAAAAAGCTTTTGACAAAATTCAACACCCATTTATGATAAAAACTCTGCAGAAAGTGGGCATAGAGGGAATCGATGTCAACATAATAAAGGCCATATACTGCAAACCCACAGCAAACATCATTCTCAATGGTGAAAAACTGAAAGCATTTCCTCTTAAGATCAGGAACAAGACAAGGATGTCCACTCTCATCGCTGTTATTCCACATAGTTTTGGAAGTCCTAGCCACGGCAATCATAGAAGAAAAAGAAATAAAAGAAATACAAATTGGAAAAGAAGAAGTAAAACTGTTTGCAGATAACATGATAATATACTTAGAGAATCCTAAAGATGCCACCAGAAAACTATTAGAGCTAATCAATGAATTTGGTAATGTTGCAGGATACAAAATTAATGCACATAAATCTCTTGCATTTCTATACACTAATGATGAAAAATGTGGAAGAGAAATTAAGGAAACTCTCCCATTTACCATTGCAACAAAAAGAATAAAATACCTAGGAATAAACCTACCTAGGGAGACAAAAGACCTGTATGCAGAAAACTATAAGCCACTGATGAAAGAAATTAAAGATGACATAAACAGATGGAGAGATATATCATTTTCTTGGATTGGAAGAATCAATATTGTGAAAATGACTATACTACCCGAAGCAATCTACAGATTCAATGCAATCCCTATCAAATTACCAGTGGCATTTTTTTACAGAACTAGAACAAAAAATCTTAAAATTTGTATGGAGACACAAAAGACCCCGAATAGCCAAAGCAGTCTTGAGGGAAAAAAACGGAGCTGGAGGAATCAGACTCCCTGACATCAGACTATACTACAAACCTACAGTAATCAAGACAATATGGTACTGGCACAAAAACAGAAATAAAGATCAATGGAACAGGACAGAAAGCCCAGAGATAAACCCACGCAGCTATGGTCAACTAATCTATGACAAAGGAGACAAGGATATACAATGGAGAAAAGACAGTCTCTTCAGTAAGTGGTGCTGGGAAAACTGGACAGCTACATGTAAAAGAATGAAATTAGAACACTCCCTAACACCATCCACAAAAATAAACTCAAAATGGATTAGAGACCTAAATGTAAGCCCGAGCAGTATAAAACTCTTAGAGGAAAACATAGTCAGAACATTCTTTGACATAAATCACAGCAAGATATTTTTTGATCCACCTCCTAGAGTAATGGAAAGAAAAAGAAAAAGAAACAGATGGGACCTAATGAAACTTAAAAGCTTTTGCACAGCAAAGGAAGCGATGAACAAGACGAAAAGACAACCCTCAGAATGGGAGAAAATATTTGCAAATGAGTCTTCAAAGGATTAATCTCCAAAATATATAAACAACTCATGCAGCTCAATATTAAAAAACCAACCCAATCCAAAAATGGGCAGAAGACCTAAATAGACATTTCTCCAAAGAAGACATGTAGATTGTCAAGAAGCACATGAAAAGCTGCTCAACATCACTAATTATTAGAGAAATGCAAATCAAAACTACAGTGAGGTATCACCTCACACCAGTTAGAATGGGCATCATCAGAATATCTACAAACAACAAATGCTGGAGAGGGTATGGAGAAAAGGGAACCCTCTTGTACTGTTGGTGGGAATGTAAATTGATACAGCCACTATGGAGAACCATATGGAGGTTCCTTAAAGAACTAAAAATAGAATTACCATATTACCCAGCAATCCCACTACTGGGCATATACCCAGAGAAAACCACAATTCAAAAAGACACATGCACCCCAATGTTCATTGCATCACTATTTACAATAGCCATGTCATGGAAGTAACGTTAAATGCCCTTCAACAGACGAATGGATAAAGAAGTTGTGTTACATATATACAATGGAATATTACCCAGTCATAAAAAGGAACTAAATTGGGTCATTTGTAGAGACATGGGTGGATCTAGGGATTGTCCTACAGAGTGAAGTAAGTCAGAAAGAGAAGAACAAATATCGCATATTAATGCATAGATGTGGAACCTAGAAAATCATACAGATGAACCGGTTTGCTGAGCAGAAATTGAGACACAGAAGTAGAGAAAAAACATATGGACAGCAAGGGGGGAAGTGGTGGGGGGTGGGGGTTGTGGTGTGATGAATTGGGAGATTGACATGTATTCACTGATGTGTATAAAATGGATGACTAATAAGAAAAAAATAATTTTTCTGATCTTAAAAAAAAAGTTATGTGCTTTTTGAACAGGTAGCACATTTAAATGTTTTAAAATTCAAAAAGTAGTATTTTTGTACATAAGTCAGTTTGTGTGTATGTGACCATAAATATAGGTTAAATAAATAGAAGAGGAATTGCTTATTTAAAAGTGGTATGTGTTATTAATTTCAATAAATATTGCCAAATTTATCTCCATAGAAATGCCAATTTATACTTTTCTACACTTTTCAGATGGTTTGATCTTTGCCAATTTGAGATGTGAAAAATGGAATCTCATTATAATTTTAACTTTAAATTTTCTTTTTCTGGGAGCTGTTCACTCTCATCCTGGCTCATTTTCTGTTGGGTTGTTGACCTTTTACTTTGATTTGTGAGAGTTTTTTTTATACTAGGGAAAAAGGCTCTGTGTTTGGGAAATGCATTGTAAATATTTTCTCCACGTTGTATTTTTATCTTTTTTGCCTCTCTTTATAGTGTGATTTCTTTTGCCATGCATATGTTTTTTTTCATTTTTTTCAGTCCTTTCTTTCAGTTATCAGTCTTTTATTTTGTTTTTAATCATACTTCATTAGGTTCCTCTCATCCCTGAAATCATGTTTTTGAAACTTTCCCATGTTTTCTTGATTCAGCTGGTATTTATATTGGTGAATGGTATAAGGTGGAATCCAACCTTTTCCTTCAGATCATTGTCTGATTGTTCCAACACTATCTGTTGAATAATCCGTCTTTTCTCTGCTGTTGTGAAATGGTAGTGTTTTAAACTGTGTATATAGTTGGGTCTATTTCCTGACTTCGTTTGTTTCAACAAAGGCTTCTGTGAAACTGTACTGTGAGTTCTAGCTCAGGGAATATTTCTATTAGTTTCTTCATTTTCAGGTCCTATATAGTATTTGGCATGCAGGAGGTATTCAAATGTTTGAAAATAAAATGAAGAAGTCAACAATTTAGAGACATAAGCAGATCTTTGTGTCAATTATGCAATTTAATTATTCTATTTAATTTCCCTGTTTATTGTTTTTTTTAAAAAAATATTTATTTATTTATTTGGCTGAGCCACGTCTTAGTTGTGGCACACCAGGTGTTTGTTGTGGCATGTGGGGTCTTTAGTTGCAGCATGTGGGATCTAGTTCCCTGACCAGAGATCAAACCTGGGCCCCCTGCTTTGGGAGCGTGGAGTCTTAGCCACTGGGCCACCAGGGAAGTCCTGTTTTTCGTATTTTTAAACTTGGATCTGAGTTTGGTTTTTCCGTTTCTCTTTTACCTTTTTTTTTTTGGCTTTATTGTGAGGTCTTATTTTTTGTATTTGATGAATGGATTTTTGCTAACTTAAGATCTTTTCTTCTTTTCCTAATCTATTTTTGGCCTTTAATTATTAATAATTTAACAATGGTTAAATTGTGGTTTTATCTGTATCAAATTTGCATACCAAGAGAAGTTTGTCATTTCATAATGGCAGTCCATAGCCTAGGGTGAATCATTTGAGAACTGGAATACCCAAGGAAAAATTAATTTAAGGGCTGATTATTACATCTGTGATAATTGACCAGAACAGAAAAGATAGAATTAAAGGTGAGTCTGGATTTTATAACTTAATATTTTAAAAAACTGAACTTAGAATAATGTTTTTTAAGCTTTTGTAACGGATGGATACTACTTTGTATATAAAATATATATAAACAAGAGAATCAGAGTAGTAGCCTGTCCTGTTAAAAAATATTATTCCTGCTTTTACCCCCAACTCTCCTTCCCACAGACTTTTTTAAGGCAAATATTCAGTGATAATTGGAATATATTTATTACCTGGAACATTTTAAATTATTAATAATAAAATAAGTACGCCTTTCATTGTAATAAGTTTCACAGTGCGGCTGATTATGGTGGTCAGTAAAAATACCATTGTATTAGGAATAGTCTTCATGGTAGGAGTTATTTCTCTCCTTTGATACTACTTTCCTTCCTCTACCTCTCACCCTTTGTTTATAGGCAACCATTAGATATATTGGTTTAACAAAGGTTTAACTTGGAAAGATTTGTTTGGAGAGGATTTCAGTACTTGGGGAATGACCAGAGAAGAAAATAGTAAATTATGGTACAAGTTCGTTTGATTTATGATGGTTAATGTGGAAGTGGAAATCCATCCAAAATAGAAAATACGTAAGTGTCTAGAAAATTAAATTTCATTTCCAGGTTTATGTATTCCTGATTCTTGTTTAGGCATAAGTGGTTTATTTTTTATCTGACGCATTATAATCTTTACAGAATTATTTCATTAGAATGTCTAAAATAGTATTCTTCTAAAATGGTAGTATTTTAAAAATCAGTATGAACTTAAATTCATACTGATCTAAATAACTTTAGATTTTTTGAATGTCAATAGCAAAAAATAGTGTTAAGTACTTCAGTAGTAGAATTAGTTAAGTATTCTGTGCAATTTTATTTTCTATAGGCAAACTCATCGCTTGTTAATACAAAAAAATTTCTTGGTAGTATAAGCTTGGAGTATGATGGTTTTGAAATGAAATCTTAAGGGTCACTCCTCCCCTCCCCCACGATGCACAGCACTTTCAGAGATCTATTCAAAGACTTTCCCCCATCTTTATTTTCACCTTTTCCTATGTAGTCATCATGAAGCGTGATTCTGAGGAGTGGCTCAAAATGTGTTCCTAGGACGAAAAATAGGGGAAGGAGATAAATTTGCTGAAGAATTTACATTTTCTCTGCTTTCTATTCGTATATAATCCATGGCATCAAGTTTCTTAGGAGATCTTTTAAATTATTGCTTGTCATGCATATATTTCTGTGACTGGCCCAGGGTAAAATGATGAAGTTTGACTTCATTGTCCTTTAAATGTGTACCTGTTCTCATCCTTTTCTTCTCTAAAACCTCAGAGTTGAGTAAGTATTCATCTCAAATCCCTTGCTTCTAATGTGAAAGAATCATGATGTTGTTTTAAAATACATACATTTGCATATGTTTTATGTACGGTTTTAAGAGTCAATATTAGAGTAATGTACATGTGTTGAACAATATCTCTTCAAACAGAAAAAGTCAGGGGCATAAACGTGGTCATCTAAAAATTACATTCACGGGGGCTTCCCTGGTGGCGCAGTGGTTGAGAGTCTGCCTGCTGATGCAGGGGACGCGGGTTCGTGCCCCGGTCCGGGAAGATCCCACATGCTGCGGAGCGGCTGGGCCTGTGAGTCATGGCCGTTGAGCCTGCGCGTCCGGAGCCTGTGCTCCACAGTGGGAGAGGCCACAACAGTGAGAGGCCCGCGTACCGCAAAAAACAAACAAAAACAAAACAAAAAAACAAATAAAAATTACATTCGTCAATCAAAGGGGAAAAAAAGATTACAGGTCCTTTAGTGATTGGTTTAATAAATTGCTTAATTTTAGTATCTTTCTGGATGTTTAATTTAATTTAATTTTTTTGCACTTAATGGTTTTTAAAAAAAATTTTATTGGGGATATAGTTGATTTACAGTGTTGTGTTAGTTTCAGGTGTACAGCAAGTGAATCTGTTATACATATATCCACTCTTTTTTAGATACTTTTCCCATATAGGCCATTACAGAGTATTGAGTAGAGTTCCTGTTCTATACAGTCGGTCCTTACTAGTTATCTGTTTTATATATAGTAGTGTGTATGTGTCAATCCCAATCTTTCAGTTTATCCCTCCCCCCTGCCTTATCCCCTGGTAACCATAAGTTAATTTTCTACATCTGTAACTCTATTTCTGTTTTGTAGATAAGTTCATTTGTAGCCTTTTTTAGATTCCACATATAAGTACTATCATATGATATTTGTCTTTCTCTGACTTACTTCACTCAGTATGACAATCTCTAGGTCCATCCATGTTGCTGCAAATGGCATTATTTTGTTCTTTTTTATGGCTGAGTAATATTCCATTGTATATATGTACCACATCTTCTTTATCCATTCCTCTGTTGATGGACATTTAGGTTGCTTCCATGTCTTGGTGGCTATTGTAAATAGTGCTGCAATTAACATTGGAGTGTGTGTATCTTTTTGAATTATGGTTTTCTCTGGGTGTATGCCCAGGAGTGGGATTGCTGTATCATATGGTAGCTCTATTTTTAGTTTTTTAAGGAACCTCCATACTGTTCTTCATAGTGGCTGTACCAGTTTGCATTCCCATCAACAGTGCAAGAGGATTCCCTTTTCTCCACACCCGCTCCAGCATTTATTGTTTGTAGATATTTTGATCATGGCCATTTTGACTGGTGTGAAGTGATACCTCATTGTAGTTTTGATTTGCATTTCTCTAATAATTAGTGATGTTGAGCATCTTATCGTGTACTTTTTAACCACGCATATGTCTTCTTTGGAGAAACATCTATTTAGATCTTCTGCCCATTTTTTGATTGGGTTATTTGTTTTTTTGAGCTGCCTGAGCTGTTTGTATATTTTGGAGATTAATCCTTTGTCGGTTGTTTCATTTGCAAATATTTTCTCCCATTCTGAGGGTTGTCTTTTCACTTTGTTTATGGTTTCTTTTGCTTGCTGTGCAAAAGCTTTTAATTAGGTTCCATTTGTTTATTCTTGTTTTCATTTTCTTTACTCTAGGAGGTGGATTGAAAAAGACCTTGCTGCAGTTTATGTCAGAGAGTATTCTACCTATGTTTTCCTCTAACAGTTTTGTAGTATCTGGTCTTACATTTAGGTCTTTAATCCATTTTGAGTTTATTTTTGTGTGTAGTGTTAGGGTGTGTTCCAATTTTGTTCTTTCACATGTAGCTGTCCAGTTTTCCCAGCACCACTTATTGAAGAGAGTGTCTTTTCTCCACTGTATATTCTTGCCTCGTTTGTCTTAGGTTAAGTAACCGTAAGTGTGTGGGTTTATTTGTGGATTTTCTATCCTGTTCCATTGATCTGTATTTCTGTTTTTGTGCCAGTACCATACTGTCTTGATTACTGTAGCTTTGTAGTATAGTCTGAAGTCTGGGAGCCTGATTCCTCCAGCTCGTTTTTCTTTCTCAAGATTGCTTTGGCTGTTCAGGGTCTTTCATGTTTCCGTATAAATTGTACAATTTTTTGTTCTAATTCTGTGAAAAATACCATTGGTAATTTGATACGGATTGCATTGAGTCTGTAGATTGCTTTGGGTAGTATAGTCATTTTGACAATATTGATTCTTCCAATCCAAGAACATTGTATATTTGTCCATCTGTTTGCGTCTTTTATTTTTTTCATCAGTATCTTACAGTTTTCTGAGTATAGGTCTTTTGCCTCCTTAGGTGGGTTTATTCCTAGGTATTTGATTTTTAATGTGTCAAGTACAGTTTTAAATTAATAGGTTCATCCCATTAATTCTGATTTGTGCCATTTTAACTCAAGAGTGTGTATTGTAGAGACTTTTCCATTTCAGTGATTAGAGATTCATTCATTAATTCATTTATTCATTTAGTCCTTTCCTTATTCAGTCAGAGGGTCACTCAACTCAGTCTGTCACTCGTTTGGTTACTTGATTACTCTCTTGGCTCATCATGCACTCACTCACACATTCATCCTATAAGTCACTTATTCAGCTGGTCAGTCAGTCATTCAAGTCACTCAATGGGTCAGTTGGTCACTCAGTGTCAATCAGTCCCTCACCCACCTATGCACTCAACCATATCAATCAGCATTTAATCAGTCATCCATTAAATAAATAATACAGTCAATCATTCAGTAGATACTTAGTGTCCATTTTAAGCTATGCACTGCATATAATGCTAAGGATAAGTTAATGGACATCATTTTTAATGTCCTTACAGTATTCTCTTCGCTAAGTATACCATAGTTAATTGATCAGATCCCTTTAAGGTCATTAAAACTTCTTTTCATTATTATAACCAGTGTTTCATAGAATTCTTAGTATGCATATTACTGCTCTTGTCCTTTTTAAATGGAAAAAATTTAAATATTATTGTTTTTTTAATATCCTTGCCAACACTGGGTATTGCAGATCTTTTTAATCTGTGCCATTGTGATAGGGAAGAAACAGTATCTCATAATTATTTACTTTTCTCTGATTATTAATCATGTTGACCATGTTTTCAGTTTAGGGAATATTTGTGTTTCTTTTGCGAAATGCCTGTTCATGTTCTTTGTCCATTTTCTTACTGATTTGTAACAGTTGGTTGTATAAATACATTAAACCTTTGTAACACGTTTTTCTTAATTTTACAAAAACTTTTGATTATGATATTTATAATTTTATGTAGTCCAATTCTGTATCAGTCTTTATTTCCTTTATTTCATTTTTTTTTGCTTAGATTTTGGGTTTGGAAAGGGTGTACATATGTGAAAGATTTTTGGGTAAGAAATAATTAAAGTGGTAAGGTAGATAGCTAGTGGGAAGCAGCCGCATAGCACAGGGAGATCAGCTCGGTGCTTTGTGACCACGTGGAGGGGTGGGATAGGGAGGGTGGGAGGGAGGGAGATGCAAGAGGGAAGAGATATTGGAACATATGTATATATATAACTGATTCATTTTGTTGTAAAGCAGAAACTAACACACCATTGTAAAGCAATTATACTCCAATAAAGATGTTAAAAAAAAGTGGATGGATTTAAAATACACCAAAGAAATTAGTGGAAATGTCCAACTTAAAATGTGTAACGGTATGAAGAAGAACATGAGGAAGAGTAAACAGCAATGATTTTTTTTTTTTTTTTTTTTTTTTTTTTTTTGCGGTACAAGGGCCTCTCACTGTTGTGGCCTCTCCCGTTGCGGAGCACAGGCTCCGGACGCGCAGGCTCAGCGGCCATGGCTCACGGGTCCAGCCACTCCGCGGCATGTGGGATCTTCCCGGACCGGGGCACGAACCCGTGTCCCCTGCACCGTCAGGCAGACTCTCAACCACTGCGCCACCAGGGAAGCCCCCCTTCACTGTAGTTTTGATTTGCATTTCTCTAATAATTAGTGATGCTGGGCATCTTTTCATGTGCCTACTGGTGCTCTGTAGCACATACATATTTTTATGTAGTGGCATTCTTATTTCATCCTAGACACTGTTCCTCTTGATTAATCCAAAGAAGAAGTTCTTTTGCACTATTACAGCATTTTGTAGGTGAATTTCAGATGAAGAAAGAGTCTGTAAATGCACAAATAAAGAAAGATCAGCAAATAGCCTACTGCTTTCTGTGTAGCATCTTTTGGTTTAAGGTATCAACTTCACAGAGAAACGTTTTCTTTAGCAAACACAAGTTTTGGATAATGAAGGGATATAGCATTTCCCCTCCCACAACCAAATTACTTTTGTTTTAAAGCATTAAAAACCCCTCTGTTTACAAATTTTAGCCTATGGCTTTAGACTAAATGTGCCCCTACATGTGGAGATCCTGACTCTTGATCAGTGATGCTTTCAAGGAAAGATTTTCATCAAAAGGGGAAAATGTGGAATAAATTAAAGAAACTTGAGCTAAAATTGGGACAGGCCTTTAGGGGGAGCTCTCAGGCCCTGCCTTGCATCTACCCAGGTAAAGGGAAAATTGTATGCCCCGTTATTTACACCATTGATAACTCCAAAGACATGCCTATTTTTTTTTTTTTTTTTTTTTTTTTTTGCGGTACTTGGGCCTCTCCCTGTTGTGGCCTCTCCCGTTGCAAAGCACAGGCTCCGGACGCGCAGGCTCAGCGGCCATGGCTCACGGGCCCAGCCGCTCTGCGTCATGTGGGATCTTCCCGGATTGGGGCACGAACCCGTGTCTTCTGTATCGGCAGGCGGACTCTCAACCACTGCGCCACCAGGGAAGCCCAAAGACATGCCTATTTTAATGAAACCAACAACCTTAAGCTAGCTTTCATTAACTAAAATTTAATCCTAGATCATATGAACTTTAAAAAAAAAATTATTTTATTTATTTATTTTTGGCTGTGTTAGCTCTTCGTTGCTCCATGCAGGCTTTCTCTTGTTGCAGTGAGCGAGGGCTACTCTTTGTTGAGGTGCGCAGGCTTCTCATTGCAGTGACTTCTCTTTTTGCAGAGCACAGGTTCTAGGTGCATGGGCTTCAGTAGTTGTGGTACATGGGTTCAGTAGTTGTGGCTCGCAGGCTCTAGAGTGGAGGCTCAGTTGTTGTGGCGCATGGGTTTAGTTGCTCCGTGACATGTGGGATCTTCCCAGACCAGGGCTTAAACCCGTGTCCTCTGCATTAGCAGGTGGATTCTTAACCGCTGCGCCACCAGGGAAGCCTGATCACGTGAATTTGAAAAGGTTTTGGGTTGGTTTCTGTAATATTTCTTTAATTCATATAAGTGCTTGTTTTTTGGGTCTTTTTTTTTTAGCATCTTTATTGGAGTATAATTGCTTTACAATGGTGTGTTAGTTTCTGCTTTATAACCAAGTGAACCAGCTATACATATACATATATCCCCATATTTCCTCCCTTTTGCGTAAGCCAATTAAATAGAACTCTTTTACAAGTAAATTTTAGCAATACCTTCTGAAGGTAGAAAAGAAAAAATACAACACGTTTTACAGCATGTATGTATATACACGTTGTAACGATACATATTTACAATATGTATACACCCACATGAACATGCAGGCAGATGCAAACAGGGACCATGTAATTTCATTAAAAATTTTATGTGTGCTGATACAATTTGTATTTGTGTGCTGTAAGGATCTTTTTAGAGCTGTTTTTGGAGTCAATTTGTCTTTTACAAGCTTCTGCTTACCAATCAAAAAATGCATTACATTGTCTCCCAAGAGGTTTGGAATCCTCTCTTTTAAGGTGCCTCTAAAGGTGGACTTATTTAAAACAAGTGTTTCCCCTTTTGAGCAGGTTGGGTGACTTACCAAAAGACTTTAACAAAGAGAAACAGAAAGCAAGTTTTCTTCTAGGAGTTTTGGAATATATTTGCCTATTACCAAAAATCTGGGGCAATTACTGTTTGAAATTTTTCTTCCAGTTGTTTATTTGCTCAAGTTAACTTAGAAACAGTAATTAGGAGTCTAGCATTTGGATCTTCAGAGGGTCCAATTTTAAAGGGGTAGGTTTTTGAAGAGGAAGAAAGAGAAAGATGGCATGGGGGTGGGGCTGAGCACAAGATGGCTGCTGGGGTGGAGTCTGAGACAAATGGGTGGTCAGGGAAGACACACAAGGTGGCTCCTGACACAAAGAAGTTGGGGGAGGGGAACACAAGGAGCATGAGGCTTCAGAAGCCATTTTGTTCTTTTTAATTTTTTTTTGTTTCATCCAATTTAGAAATGCTGTCTTGCAAAGTGGAAATTTTAGAGTTTTGTGCACATTTGGATATATTTTGTTTAATTTTAGAAAGGCAGTGTTCCAATTTAATCTGAAGAAAAACAAGTTTGGGGAGATTGAATGTTCCCTATACTGGCCATTGTAATTCCAATTACTTGTAGTTTGTTCAGGTTACTTAGTTAAAAATGTGCATGTTGGGGGTCCATAGTTTTTAAACATGAAACTGGCTGGAGTCCTCAGAGGGCTCTGCTCAGAGCATTTAGATAACCAGAATCCCATTTCCCTAATATGACCTGAGAACCCAAGAAGTTTGATAAGAGTCCTAGCCAAGACTCCAAAAGGAATAAAATAAATTCTTGGATCCCAGTTACCTTGATCCCGCCCTCCTCCCCCAAAAAACCCCTCACTACTACACACTGCAGAAAGCAACTGAGTACTCACCAAAGTCAGAGCCTTGAACCAGAAAGGACCAAGCCTTTCCAGATCCTGAGTAAAGTCAGAAAGCTCAAAATGCAAAAAGAGCAGAGCTTGGAATTTGAGAGGAGACCTAGCAAACTGAAAACTTGTAGCAGCTCACGACAGCGATGAGCACAAGGGGCTTGGTGTTGGTACCTCGCTTGATTCTGGGAGTCATCGTCTCTTGGGGTTCACCTTGTTTGGGTCCTACTTCTGACAGCAAAAATGTCAGGTCTAGTCATACAACATCCATTTATTTTACCAGCAAAAGTTGGTTTATTTGGGAAGAGGAATTGCAGTTTGGGAAATGCAAGCTGTGGTGGCCCATGGGCAAATCCAGAGAACAAAGAAGGGGAACTTAATTTTATAAGGAAAAGGGGGAAGCTGGGAGGGACTGTGTTAACCAAAGAGTCCATTGATAGAAGCTGGGAATGCAAAGTATGATTCTCATTGGTTGGGCTGCTACAAGTCTGATTCGTTGAGCTTTTGTGGAGCACAGCGAAGTTTTCTTCTTCCTGCTGGATAGTAAAGTAGAGGCACCTTTCTGTCAGAAATACAGGCATATGGCTTCCTGTTCGGAGCAATTGATGATGCATGGCAGGGCCTCTACAGGCCTGTTGTCCCTACTCTAATTATAGCTGAGATTTCTTTAGTTAATTGCACACTTAATATAATAGTCTATGCCATTTCTAGCAAAAAGATTTTTAATGTTTTTATTCAAACAATGTGTGCAGCATAATGGATTAGATGATGTGAGTGTAAGATAAAAACATTAAAAAACCTATCTCTTAAAAAAATTTCCTTCTAAATTTTCCTCGTATATCTAGAGTCCATTTTTCTTAGGTTGTGTGAGGAGGACATTCCATTTTTGACAAAAGAGAAATTCTCAAAATCTCTTTAATGATCACACGAAATACTTGGAATAAAAAGAAAACATATCTTTATTCAGTTTAATGTAATTAAAATGAATGTAACTCAGTGTTTAAGTGAAAAATTGAGGAAGAACAAGTTCTAGACTAATTAGCCAGTAGAGCTGAGACCATATTGCCTGCTTTTGTTCTCTTTAAATAACAGCCTAATTGTACACTATGGCACTGGTAGCTGATGGTGTTACTCTGAAACTTCCCTGGAAGTTTCACATATTACAAGGTGAGCTGGTAGATTGCTTCATTATTTCATTTCATTAATCCCTTAGTCTTGAAAATAGGTCAGTTCAGCCAAACAGTTGTGTCTCATTTTAGGAGGTGGTGATGCAGCTGGGCTCCCAAAGTTAGTCTTATATTGTGCAATAAATCAGATATTTAATAAGACATTTCTATTGAAACAAAAGAAAAACAATGGTTAATGATTAGAGCAGACTATAAATCCTGGTTCTGAAGGCAGTCATTTGAGAAGATTTCTTGATGTCTGGCTGAAGTATCTTCAGATGGAGTAAGGGTAGACAGTGGCAATGTGATAGATTTTCCTAGTGTGCAGTTTGAACGTCTCTGGTGATCTTTCTGAGTGGTCATATAGCAACAGGCATGAAGATTGTCTATGAAGATTAAGCTGTTGTGTTGATTTCTCTGAAGTTTATATCAAGTTGTTCAAATTTACTCTGTATGGCTTTGGATGCTTCTAAGTCAGAAGGGTGGGAGAAAAAAATCAGAAATGTTAATTTGAAGCGCTGTAGCCAAATACTGGAGGAACTGAGAATTCAGGATTTAGTCCAGTTTACAGGTAGAGAACAAAACCTAAAAGACAATTAACAGAACTAGAATCTAATATCCACAAGTGTGTAGTATAGTTTCTACTGAAACATAATTTTTTCTCTACAGTCACCCCTCCCAATTCTATTAAAGATAACCATAGTAAGACTAATTTTTTTGCAAATTAAGTCTAGTTTCAATAAACTTCGCTTATTTACATAAGAGCAGCAAGAATAGCAGTTGACTATATAGGCTCTTTTAAGTCTGCTTTGCTGGAACTTTTCATAAAGAATCTGAGATTGAACTTTTAAACGTCTCTCAAGGCTAAGAAGTTGAGCCAAGAACTTGCCATGAAACTTGGCTTGCAATACCTATAGATTTGGGTGACTTTCTCTCTTCTCAAGGTCCCCCAAATGTTCTGAAGTTTTTGTACCTGCCAGGAAGTGACTTTTTTACTCACCTTGTAAGGCTGCTGGGGGTGTAAGCAAGGTAGAAGGTTGATTTTTTTTTCCAGAGGGCTTTATTGACTCCATAAAGTCAACCATAGTTCCTTAAAGCTGTCTAGTCAAAACTTAGTCAATGCGTATCTTTCTCAAGTATGACCAAATATTACCAGTTAAAGCCTTGGTAACATGACCAGTGTTTCTGATTGTATCCTGCTACAAGATCCTTGTAGACCAGATCCTTATTGAACTCATGCAGAGAACTATATTGCCATGAAAATAAGTATACTCACTGAGAGTTTCTAAATTCTGGAGGGATGAGGTAGGAAGAAAAAGGTAAGTGTGCCATCTTTGCTTACAAAGGTGTATTTTATCAAATTGTTGTAGGCCAAAATAGTTTAAGAGAAAAGAAGAAGGTTTTCTTAAACCTGAGAAAACAAAACATTAAAGAAAGAGCAATATTTTAAACAAAAAGTCATAAATGTTATAATCATCCTCCTTAGTTTATTCAGTCCTATTTAATTTTTGTTGATCTTGATCTTTTGTCAGCAGTTTCATGAAGCCACCATTGTCTCTATTAGACTTATGGAAATTCTTACCCAGTTCAATGGTATGATTTTTAATTTTATTTATTTATTAATGGTATGATTTTTTAAAAATATTTATTTATTTATTTATTTATTTGGCTGCACCGGGTCTTAGTTGCGGCACACAGGATCTTCGTTGCAGCGCTTGGGATCCTTGTTGCTGCACACGGGATTCTTTAGTTGTGGCATGTAGGATCTTTAGTTGCGGCATGTGGACTCTTTAGTTGTGGCATGCGAACTCTTAGTTTCAGCATGCATGTAGGATCTAGTTCCCTGACCAGGGATTGAACTCGGGCCCCCTGCATTGGGAGTGCGGAGTCTCAACTGCTGGACCACCAGGGAAGTCCCAATGGTATGATTTTAAAGTTACCAGAAACTTGTATTCTAGAGTACTTGTCAGAGTCCTTTATATGAATCTCTGTGAAGGTGAAACACTTTTACAGGAACACTAAAAACGTAAAAGAGTAAAATGATAACTGTCTGTTCATTTTAAAAAAGACTTAAAAGTGCCCATGGTTAAAGATTTGATGAGAGTGTATTATGCAATTGACAAGGAAATTTAGTCAATTTTGTGACATATGTTTTAAGATAGTAAATAGAATTACAAGTAATAACTATACGAGTACATATCAGATTCTTTTTTGAATTTCATATAGTCATTGAACACTTGTAGTAATAACATTTACACATACAATATAAGCTAAGAAGGTTTATCATCACTTACTTGATAATGTCTCCCATGTAATTTAATAACCAAATAAGCTTAATTAGTTTAATATTTCCTTTTATAAGGAGAGAGAACAGATCTTTTGAGATGTTCCAGGGGACTCTGAAAAATCCCAAGTTTGTTCAAGGTCAAATAGACTATTTAGAATTTGAATTTGGGGAATTTTTCCAAAAATACTAAAAGGTTTTAAAACACTAGATTAAATAGGATCATAGGTCACTGTGAAATAATACTTAGTTATCCATCTAACTGCAGTGACAATTAAAAGATTTCAAAGGCAAATACAGAAAGTTACATAGTTGTAGAAAAGCTTAGCTCTTTTAATAGAGAAGACTCAGTTATTTTTTTAAAAGTAATCCAAGACCTGATAAAACAACAAGAAGCACGGGAAATTATTTTGATAAAACTCAGAATCTTTGTTTCCTATGCAGATTACTTAAAGGTAAAGAAAAACCTTTCTTTACCCTTTTTTTCTCTTTAATTCAAGTATAGTTGATTTACAATATTGTGTTAGTTTCAGGCGTACAGCAAAGTGATTCAGTTTTATATATATATTTTCAGATTATTATCTAGTATAGGTTATTACAAGATATTGAACATAGTTTCCTGTGCTATACAGTGAATCCTTGTTGCTTATCTATTTTATGTATAGTAGTTTGTATGTGTTAATCGCAAACTCCTAATTTATCCCTCACCTCCCTTTTCCTTTTTGTAGCCATAAATTTGTTTTCTATGTTTGTATGTTTCTGTTTTGTATATAGGTTCTTTTGTAATTATTATTTAGATTCCACATATAAATGACATCTATGATATTTGTCTTTTTCTTTCTGACTTAACTTATGATGTTCTCTAGGTCCATCCATATTGGTGCAAATGGCAATATTTCATTTTTTTTTAAGGCTGAGTAATATTCCTGTGTGTGTGTGTGTGTGTGTGTGTGTAATCTCACATCTTAAACCAGTTGCTGATGGGCACTTGAGTTGTGTTAATGTATTGGCTATTGTAAATAGTGCTGCTATGAACATTGTAGTACATGTATTTTTTTGAATTAGTGTTTTCATTTTTTTCTGGGATATATACCCGGAGTGGAATTGCTGGATCATATGGTAGTACTATTTTTGGCTTTTTAAGGAACCTCCATACTCTTTTTCATAGTGGCTGCACCAATTTACATTCCCACCAACAAGCATATGAGAGTTGCCTTTTCTCTACATCCTCTCCAGTGTTTGTTATTTATAGCCTTTTTGATGATAGCCATTCTGACAGGTGTGAGGTGATACCTTATTGTGGTTTTGATTTGCATTTCTCTCATAATTAGTGATGTTGAACATCTTTTCATGTGCTTATTGGCCATCTGTGTGTCTTCCATGGAGAAATGTCTATTTATGTCTTCTGCCTGCAGACCAATAGTCTAGGAAAACTTCGTTCTTTTAGAAAACCAAAACCTAGTTTTTCACCAGTATACTTTTGTTATTAAAATTCATTCATTTTTTAAACTCAGTTAAATCCATCCCAATCTTAGCCAGCTTGAGCACACATAAAGTTCCTTTTTCAATATTCCTTTTCCAACACACCTTCTGCACCTTTCTGTATCGAAAGGTCCTGTCTTTTTTCTTTCTTATTCTGGAACATTTTACTTTAGTTCAAAATTGCTTTCTTTTTTCTTCTCCCTTACCAAAAATCCATCTCCATTCTTTATACTTTATATTATTGTAAACACACATTCTGCGTTTCTTATACAGTCATTTTCTCTTACCCTTAGTATTTCTAGTAGTTTTGTAAAAAAAAAAAAAATCCCAGGTCTTTTACAGATCAGTTTTGACAGGGGAAGTTCTATAGCAGTCTGTATTTTTTTTAAAAGCCTATTTTTTTCCCTGAAAATTTAAACCTTATTAGTTCAAATATTATTTTCTCAATTTCAGAAGCTTACGAAGCTTATGTGCAAAAGAAATTATGCAAGGCAGTTGATACCGAATAATTACAGATTTAGAGGATAGCATAATTGACTATGTGCTACATTAAATGAGTATAAACTGCTTCTATATAATATAATTAAAACGAGCCGTATGCTTTTTGGAAATTACAATATGAGATTCACTCCTGTCTACAGGTTCATCCTGACATTGCTCTACTACACTGTGATATTATAGAACAGGCAGGGGCAACAGGATCCCCATATTATTGCTGAAGACAAACTCTAAGTTGAATAGGCAGAATAAACATTTGAAAGATGGGACAACAACTTCTAAACTGATGGCAGAGCTATGAATATCTGGGAAGCCACCATCAGAATTCCCAGTCTTGCAAATAGTTGTAAGAAATGGAGGAAGGTCTTTTAAGCAAAGATTGCTGCCTGATTGCAAATCTGAAAAGACAAGGTGACAAAGTATGCGCCTATCAGAGAATGATAACAGCCTGGCCTTAAGGAGTTATCACTGTGTCTGTACCTAACAGGAAGGGTGATCTTGTCCTGGCCTTTCAGCTGGCTGCATAGACCCTTTTGTTGTTCAGTTTACTGTGGTATAAGAGCAGTGGCTTTCAAACACGTTGGGTCATTCCACAGTAAGAAATACACTGTATATTATGGCTCGTCACACACCTACACATGCAAAACCATGTAAGTAACTGAAGTAAAAGTTTAATAAACTGACATGTATTTCCTATTTTAAGTATGTCATGCATGCACTCTATTTTACACTTTGTGAAACTATTCTATTTGTATATAGATAATAAGGGTTTATTTTACCTATCTACAAATTATAGATAAAATTGAAGATATATATTATCCATTTATCTATATAAAATATAGATAACCTGTGCATTTTTTTCAAATGTTAATCATAACTCACCCATATTCCATGACCACAGTTTGAAAAAGTTACATTAAAATTCTAGAAGTTATAGTAAATCCTTCCACAGTAGGAGAAGGCACTCACGGGTGCTCCACTGCTTCTCACCTTCCAAAGATGGCACCTACTCTGTTGCATGCACTCTTTCAGCACCAATGCACAGTCTGTGTAGAGTTAATTTATGCTTATTACTCTGTGTTCTGACATTTTCTCTTTAGTTCACTTTGTAGTCTTAGCTCTTCTTCCAACCTTTTAAACTATTTGTAATCTTTGCTTTCCACTGAAAACTAGGAAGCAGGCAATTGTGAAGTATCCTATATTAACATCCTGTAGTAGTTTAGATTAGCAAAATTATAAATTAAAAAATTTTTAGAAGTGTATTCTTATAATAAATTTTTTTCATTGTGGCCTAAAACGTATTTATTAATGGACCCAAGTATCCTTTGCCTCTGCAAAAATTAGAAAGTTAAAACTAGACAAACTATGTTTAGCAATCGATATCTCTCAGTATACCATCCTATCTGGAATATCCATTATTTAGTTAACTAGGTATAAACTCTTGTCTTATTTAAATTTATTTAAAACACTTGTTTGTAACAATTATGCTTGGATTAGACATTAAATAGTTAACCATCAACTTAAGTTATTTTTCTTGACAAATTTTGAAGACATGCTTGCTTTTCTTAAACCAATAAACTTTTTTTAAAAATTATTTATTTATTTATTTATTTTTTGGCTGTGTTGGGTCTTCGTTGCTGCACGTGGGCTTTCTCTAGTTGTGGTGAGAGGGGGCTACTCCTCATTGCGGTGCGTGGGCTTCTCACTGTGGTGGCTTCTCCTGTTGAGGAGCATGGGCTCCACTAGTTGTGGCATGCGGGCTCAGTAGTTGTGGCTCGTGGGCTCTAGAGTGCAGGCCCAGTAGTTGTGGCGCATGGGCTTAGTTGCTCTGCAGCATGTGGGATATTCCCGGACCAGGGCTGGAACCCATGTCTTCCAAATTGGCAGGCGGATTCTCAACCACTGCGCCACGAGGGAAGCCCTTAAACCAATAAATTTAAGCTAGCTTTTATTATCAAAGATTATCCCAGATCATATGAACATGAAAAACATTTGGGTTAGTTTCTGTATATCTGAGAGTATATTTGGTTTACATAAATGCTTACTTTTCTCTAAATCAATTACGTAGAGCTCTTTACCAATTAATTTTGGCAGCACCATCTGGAGGTAGAAAAATATACCATAATGTACGTACATAGATCAAATATACAGACTGACACAGAGATCTCAGAGCTTTATTCCAAAACTTTAGCCATGAATCAAGTGACTAAAACAAAACTAATTTATACATAATTGTGTCTCTTGTGGAACAAGTTCAAGTTACCTGCTTTAAAGCTTTTTGTTAATGTTTATGAAGAATACTTTTAAGATTTGTATTTGTTCTTGACAAGTGATCTTAAGGAGGCTGCGTTCTAGAGTTTGGGCAAGAGAACTCTTTTAGCAGTTTGTATTTTAAAAAGGCCTCTTTCTCTCTGTAGTCTCAGGTGAGTTTGGGCATTGTTTTATACACCTGGGATATTTCATTCCAAAGATACAGTAAGGTTTACATCTTTAAGGGACAGGGAAAGAATGCAGGTTTTCTCTTGGGAGTTTTGGAGTGTATTTGCCTCTTACCAGAACTCTAAGGTAATTACTATTTAAATTTTTACTTCTTAGTGCATAATATGACCTTAGTCCAATTCACTGTAGGGGAGAAATCCTCTAATATCATTCCTATCATGCCTTGAATATTAACCTCTAGCTGAGTCATTTCCTGGTCATTTGCAGGCAGTCCTGGGAGAGGTTCTGGCTATCTCTTTCCTCCATGAGGGGTGGTATTTAGACTATTGTCCCATAGACCCAGATGGTCTTCTGGAGGGTCAGGGATAGAGCTGGGGACAAGAGGTGTGTAAGAGGGAGGAGAAGGGAGATTTATGTCAGATTTGATTTTTAATTTTGTTCTGAGTTTCATTTCTGTTCTTTTATCTCGTTAAAGGAGTACCTAAGGCTAGTCGTTATACTTCTTTGTATGCACTTTTAACTTTGGTCTTCCCATAGGTACCAATAAGACAGTTAAGATGAGAAAACTTAGAAGTTTTTCCAGTTCAAAGGATCTACTGTCTGGGCATTGACAAGTAGCATCTTCTTAATAGCAACTTAAACCATAAATAAGCATTTTTATGGCTTAACTATGGATGCAAGAGGTGTCCCCAAAGAGAGGGCAAGAGATGCAGCTCTCACATTATCCAGAAAGTTCATACCCCCAAGATAGTCTAAGAAAGCAAAGTCCTTTGTTGCATAGGTGTAAGAATTGTGTAGTGAAAACTGTATCTCTGGTTTCCCCAAGAATGTGAGACACCTCCGATTACAGACCTGCTAAACTGTAACACTAGGCGGGTGTTACTGGAATGGGACTTTTCCAGCACTAACAAAACAACAAAGGTTAGATGACAAAGGCCCCTTATGGACTGTGACCCCTTATGACAGATTACCCTGAGATCTCACACCCCTGGACAGAGTGCTGCTTGTGACTTCATGTCTCAGTACCCCAGTATGTTTGATTGGTCACCTTGGTACACCCTGGGAAGTGTACCTTTCAGTTTGTATGGTAGAGATAAGAGAGAATATTTTCACTGGACACAAAGCCAAGCTCTCAGGATGTAGAACAAGGTGAAATGAAAAACCTCATCTGGTTTTTACATAGGGAACCCACAGCAGAGTTTGTCTAAACAAATACTGGTCTGATGAGAACTGAACTCACTAGTCTGTGAAATCTGGTTCAAACAACAGGCTTATAGGGCTTATGCCTATGTTCTAGCCTGTGGATTTTCCTCCTTAGTACAAATGACACAACAGAGACAAATAAAAATGGTGACCATCTCTGGGAGGAAAAGGATCAATAAAAACCAAAAGTACTCATATTAAATTTACCAGAGTTTCTATGCCAAAGAAACTTGTTACACAAATATTTTCTTCTGTTAATCTAAATTTAGAAAGAAAAGGCCTGTCACCATTTTTGCTTTCGTTGGAACCCTACAGACAGAGATTCAGAAGGTGGACATGGTAAGAATTCTTACCGGCTGCGAGCTCTTATCCAAGGTTTCAGGATTTCTCAGCTGTTGCAGTCCTGGGAACAGGCAGTTTTCCAGCAAATGAAGATCCTACTGACTATACCAAAACTGTTGAGGAAGTAAAATTTCCCCTCTACTTCTCTTGGTTCTTTTGGCTGGTCTAATAATTAAATTGGCTCAAGAGGGATTAACAGGAGAAAAACAAATTTTATTTGATACATATGGAGGTCCCATAGATACGGGACCTAAGAAGTGACCAAAGAAGGCTGTTGATATACCCTTTTAGACAAAGAACCAATTATTTGTGAAGTTTTGGGACAACAAAGGGATTTGGGCTTGGGGTAGCAAATTAATGAAGTAACTGAGTTTATATAGCTTTCTCAACCTTGAATTCCCTGTCTCTGGTGATAAGGATGCCTTCTATCCTCCTAGTGTATGGAGGATACCTTCACATGGGAGATTTATTTCCCGCTTTCAAGAAACAAAGGTGGGTCAGAATGTTCTTCTTATACCAGCTGTTTCTTAAGTAACTTTAATTCAAAATAATCAGTATGCCAAAATGGCATATTTTGGGGTGGCCTGCCCTGAACCCTATTATAGGTAAGAAGCAATCAAACACCCTCTCTTCTTACTCTTATATAAAGTTTCAGTTTCACATATTTCTTGAGGTGTTTTTCCCCCTTCACTTAAAAACACCTGTCATTACCTAATACCATTTACCAATAATTTATCAATTTTGGTGCTTACTGCTGAACCTTAAGTGCTTTCTGTCTGAATTCTCTTCTTATTAAAATGTATCTTTTAATAGCTCCTTTAGTCAGAATATGTGTGTAGTTTAACATTTTGTCTTTATATGGCTTTGAAATGTCTGAAAATACCTTTTTTTCACTCTTGAAAAATAGTTTCCTTGATGGTTTTCCATGTCTCTTAACTATATTTTCATTTTTATTGTCTTTATCATTGTTGCTTTCTGGTTGAATTTCTTAGTACTACCTTCCAATTTACTACTCCTCTCCTCATCTTTTTCTAGGTTATCATTATCCCACATATTCTGCTGAAATTATTTTCTTTTATAGTTCTTCTTTTCATGAATGTTAATCTTTCCCTTGTATCTTTGATCATGACTAATAATTATTGTAAAGTTTCTATGAGACCATCATATCGTTCCTTTGATCTCAGGCACTGGTATTTATAGAGTTCCCAGTGTTATTCTAACTTGTAGCCAGGGTGAGAACCATTGTTTTAAATTATTTCAGTACGATGTACAGTGATTGTATCATTATTTTAAAGATGAAGGAAGTCAAAGAAGAAATGTGGTGAACAACGTGATGAGATTAGACAAGGGACAAGAATTGGGATTAGTAATTCTTAAACTAGATTATAAATTAAATATTTAAGTATAGTCAGGGAAAAGTTTAAAAAGGTATCTTTCATAAGTTCTTACAATGCTTTTTTTCTTGCAGATTATTTAATACAAACTGGTTTTGTAAAGGAGAGTGTTAAGTTTGATCAGATATTTTAGAAATACAATGGTGATAGTAGTGAACATCTTAAAAATATCCTGTTTGGGGCTTCCCTAGTGGCGCAGTGGCTGAGAGTCCGCTTGCCGATGCAGGGGACATGAGTTCATGCCCCGGTCCGGGAAGATCCGAGATCCCGCGGAGCGACTGGGTCCGTGAGCCATGGCTGCTGAGCCTGCACGTCCGGAGCCTGTGCTCTGCAACGGGAGAGGCCACAACAGTGAAGAGGCCCACATACCGCTAAAAAAAAAAAAAAATCCTGTTTGGGATATTTTTAAGGATAATTAGAGACACTGTTTTTTTGTCTGAATAGAAATAAATTAAACTTTTACTGCATTTAGAGATCAGTATCTTTAAAAGATAGCTTTAGCAAATTTTACAGAGTTCTTTAACACCTGCATGAGAGGTGAATTATAAAATACAAAATAAAATCTGGGACTTTATATTCTGAAATTTTCTTATTGAATAACCTGAAAACATTCTTCTTAAGAAATGCTAGATAAAATATAACAGACATCCTTTAAAAAAATCTTTTTTGTTAGGGAGAATTTTAAACATAAAGAAGTAGAGATAATGTATAATGAACTCTCATACTTTTATCACTCAGCCTCAGTAGTCCTTATAACCTGTGGTCAATTCGGTTCTATCTATTTTCCCCACTACTGCGTTATTTTGAAGCACATTGTAGACATCATATTTTTTTCCTTAATATTTCTTTACGTACCTCTAAAATATAGGAACTTTTTTAAAAATAAAGGAATCACAATTCCTTAATATCTATAGGTAGTTGGCAAGTAATTAAATTTCTAATTGATATATCATAACTGTTTTTTCTTTTTTATAGTTTTTTTAAAAATACTAAGATCCAAATAGGTCTACAGCTGTGACTTTACAGTTTCTTTTAATCTATTGATATATGTTTCCTTCATCTCTTCTCTTTTTTGCTTTTTTTAATTTTTTTTCTGTACGCGGGCCTCTCACTGTTGTAGCCTCTCCCGTTGCAGAGCACAGGCTCCGGATGCGCAGGCTCAGTGGCCATGGCTCACGGGCCCAGCTGCTCCACGGAATGTGAGATCTTCCCGGACCGGGGCACGAACCCGTGTCCCCTGCATCGGCAGGCGGACTCTCAACCACTTTGCCACCAGGGAAGCCCTTTGCTTTTTAACTATGTTGGTTCTGGTTTCCCACAATACAGGTTTTGCTGATCATATCCTCATGGTGTAATTTAATGTTTTCCTCTGTTCTCTGCATTTCCTGTAAATTGCTGTTTTACAGGCTTGATTGAATTCAAAATTCTCATATACTGCCAGAAAATATTTTACGTATTATGTCTTCTTAATACTTAGTCCTTTCTATAAGGTCCTTCCAAATTCCTTATTCCCTTATAAATTGGGTTTTCTGTAGCATCATTTTTCTTCTGCTTTCTTACCTTCATTGAATGTTGCCTTGCCTGAAGATATTGCATTACATCTACCCTAGGGTCTAGAGGAAGTATTTACACTGCTATTTCTATAACATCTACTATGCTAATACAAAAACAAAAAATCTTGTCCTTTGAAATGATTATGATGCAGCTTATATCATCCTCAGTCTACCCTGATGTTGTCTGCTACTCTTCACTTGTCTACTCCCATGTCATTAATTGAGAATTTTTGGCATCTAACTTAGTTTTTCTTTAAACCACTTCTCCTAACATTATCATAGTTCATTTCATTATCTGCTGAAGAACTCACCCAAGGACACCTTACAGTTTCTATCTTTGACTCTGCAGTGTTGTCCATACTTTACAACAGTAGTCCATCTCTGAAGTTGTAAACTGTTAATTATACCACTCTGGTTATATCCTCCTGTTTTTAGCTTTCTTTTTGCACACTGTGCTCTTGATCTTGTTGTTCCTTTCTATCTTTTCTAGGGCTAACACCTCATTCCTTTGTTTGTTTTTCACCACTTTCTTTGGTATTATCATTATTTTCCCCCTTTAGTAGCTCAAGAATATGTTTCAGCTTATTTTTATATTCTCCTTTGATCTTTAACTATCAGCAGTTATATACCCTTTTTCTTTTCTGCTCTTCACCCTTAAGAATAGCCTTGCCACCTTGATTTTCTTATTTCCTAATTACTCTCTTATTTTTTTCCCCTAGATGTTTCATTTACATTGGTTTAAAAAGTCAGATCACACAGAAGAGCTAATAATCCACAACAGTCCAGTTGCAATGAAAAGCTCTGTTCTTCCAACTTTAATCCTTTTCTCCAGAGGGAGACCATTTTGACTCTGTTAACTTCTGGTATTTCAATCTCTTTGTTACCTATACCACTGTGTTCCTCCTCTTTTCCTCAGATTACACATTTCACTATTTTATTTCTTATATTAGCTATCATTGTAACTTAGGGTAATATATTTGTAACTTTATTTCTTGTTCCAGCAACCATTGGCAATATTTGTTGATTTCTCAATTTCTAAGGTTAACGCTTCTCTCCCAAGCTTCTGTTTAGCTTCCCTCCTTGCTTTCACCTCTCAGCCTCTAAAATTTGTACTTTTATGTTAAGACTAACATCTATGTTCTGTTCAGTAACCATACTTAACACTTTAGTGCTTTGTAGGTAATTTTAAATTTGAAAAACAACAACAATGCTTATATTGAGGATTTTTTGGGATATTATATCTTAAGAAAGTAACTTCTTAAATGCTGCTTTGGAGGTAAACTTTGAATCTTCAAATGTTTGGGAATGCCTGTATTCTTCTGGGTAAGAATTCTAAGTTGAAAGCCTTGCTTGAGATGATAAAACTCAAAATAATGAAACCAAATGAAAATAAAAAGCCATTCTTACCCTTCAGATCCTTTCCCTATAGGTAGTCTTTACTAACTTCTTAATTACCAAGTACAGTGAATTTTTTCCCTTCTGTTTCTGTCTTATTTAACCTCTTCATAGTACTTGATAACTCTTCTCATAAAGCTCTCTGCTCTTCTTTTCTTTTCTAAGGGAACCTTATTTTTATTAAAATACAAAGAAAATGCAGTAATCAATGAATTTTTACACAGTTAATTCTAGTTTTCCTCTTACTTCTGTCCGTTTCTTTTCAAGTTCTTTGCTACATTCTTTTTTATGCCCTCCATGCCTGACATTTCTGAGTAGTCCTTAAATGTGTGACCTCAAGGATTTGATCTATGACCTTCTTCTCGTCCTACCTTATACCTTATATCTGGGCATCATATATGTCTATGATTATAGCTACCTTCTTTATGCATAATGACTATGAAATCTGTAGCAAAAGCACATTATGTTCCCGTTAGCCTTCATAAATCTAGTGCCTATAGGATATCTCAGTCTGGATATATTATAGGTAACTCATTTCAGAATGTGCCAAATTGAATTCATCATTCCTCCAAAACTATCCTTGTTCTGTATGTCCTATTCTGTGAATTGTAATACTGGATACCCAGCCTCTCAAATCCCAAATCAAGAAATCCTTCCTAACTACTCATATATCAAGCTGATTGCTACAAATCTTCCTTTTAATTGTCTTGTAGGTGCTTCTGACTCCAAATATCTAAAATTCATCTTTCCTTTCAAGCTTATTCTTCTTCTGTGTCTTGGTGCTTCCTATATACCTACACAGTAAGAAATCTCAGATTCAGGATGGATTCCTCAGGGATCAAGGTATGCAGTGCACAGCCCAGTCATTTTCACCATATATATTCTATTATAGTTTCTGAAATACTTTATGTATTGTTTAATATCTGAGACCTTTTTAAAACAATAGTTACTGAAAAGTAGATCCAAATTCTTATTCGCTGATGATTTCTGTTGAAAACATGATGTTCCCATTACCATTGACAAGAAGCTCAAACTGGACTGTCTCTGCCCTTGTGCAATTTATGTTATGTAATTTTCTTGGCTGTCCCCATACTTGGTTGTTTGGTTATAGTTTAGGGAGGTATTGCATTAGATATGATTGATCAAATGTGAACTGAAAAGTATGTTTGGCTAGCCAAATATGTGGTAGAAATGGACAAACTTAAAGTAGAAATGAGAAGAGCTAAAGACAACAAATGTTTAGTTATTTTGATGCTAAACAGGTATCTGGGGTAATTGTTTAACATTTCTGTTTTTCCTAAAAATACACATACTCAAAAGTTTTATTGAGACATAATTCACATACCATATGGTTCCCCCCAGCCATACATTTTAATTTTAAATTGAAGAAGCAAAACTAGAATCTGTATGAGCATGAATAGTGAGAAATTGTATTCAGATATTATTCCCAACACCTTTAATAATAGAGTTTATATTTTTCTCAAACCATTCTCAAGGAACTTTTTAGGTTTAGTAGTTGAGGGTAAGGGATTATGGAAAAGACAACCATTTGTCTTCTAGAATGGTGTTAGGGACAAAGGAACAGAAGGAAAGGATTTTCCGTGTTACAGATTTTCCAGTCATAACTTTTTCCTCACTAGTTTCTGTGATTTTGCAGTAAATATTTCTGTGCTGTGCTTCAGCAATTTCTTTTGCTTCTGTTATCAGAAACTGCTAAAATCAGACCTCAGGATGGAAACTGGTGAGAGAATGCCTTTTTGAATACATTTCTTTTAAAGAATAAATGTACTTTTGTGTACATTGTAAATCCTTTTGATTTAATCCTGTACTATCTTGAAGATAACATATCTTCTTGACTAGGTTTGAATACAAGTAATATTCAGCATAAATGCAAGATAGAATCCTGGAAGGGCAGCAATTCAAAGAAAAGATTTACTTATTTATTGAAATGTCTTAGGTTGCATGAAGAGTTGAGAGTATATCTGGAGAAGCATATCAGTTAGGATTTGGTTTGGCTGCATATTTACCGAATATACAAATAATAGTGGATTTATGTTTCTCTGAAGTAAAATAAGTTTGAAACTGTATAGATTATGCTGGACTTGGTGGCTCCCTGGTTGTCAGGAAGATACTTACTTGTGCTCTTTCTCTTCTTCCAACCTTTGCACTGACTTCCATTCTCAGGGTCACCTATGGTTGCAAGATGGTCATTGTATAGCTTCAGCTACTCTGTCTTCATTCTAGGTAGCCTGAAGGAGGAAGGGGCAAGGAAAAAGTATGCACTTTATAGCTAAATCACCAAGGAGTAGAATTGTTGGATCATAGTGTGAATGTATGTATAACTTTGTAAAAAAGTGCTGAACATTTTTGCAAAGTGGCTGTTCAGTTTAACATTCCTACCAGCAATGAGAGTTCCAGTTGTTCTACAACTTTTTAAACATTTGGTATTGTCAGTTTTTAAAAAATTTTCCATTTTAATGGGTGTGTGAAAGTATCTTTGGTTTTAATTTGTATTTCCCTAATGATTAGTGATATTCAGCTGTTATTCATAAGTACTTTTGGGCAATTTTATATCTCCTTTTTAAGTTTGTTCAAATGTTCCCCACCTCTTTTTTTTTTTTTTTTTTTGGCGGTACGCGGGCCTCTCACTGTTGTGGCCTCTCCGTTGCAGAGCACAGGCTCTGGACGCGCAGACTCAGCGGCCATGGCTCACGGGCCCAGCCACTCTGCAGCATGTGGGATCTTCCCAGACCGGGGCACGAACCCGTGTCCCCTGCATCGGCAGGCAGGCGGACTCTCAACCACTGCGCCACCAGGGAAGCCCCCCACCTCTTTCTTTATTACTGAATTAGAGGAGTTTCTGTTGTCATGTAGATATTCTCCATTTTTCTCTGGAATCTTTATTCCAGAAAAATGTCTATTCCTTGTTTATTCCTTGTACATATATTCATTTGTATTACTTTTTAGATTCTACATGTAAGTGACACCATACAGTATTTGTCTTTCTCTGACTTATTTCACGAAGCACAACTTTCTCTAGGTCCATCCACATTACTTTAAATGGCAGAATTTCATTTTTTTTTTCTCGCTGAGTAACATTCCATTGTGTTATATACCACATCTTTTTTATCCATTCATCTGTTGCTGGGCATTTGGGTTGCTTCCATATCTTGACTATTGTAAATAGTGCTGCTGTGAATGTAGGGGTGCATGTAGCTTTTCGAATTAGTCTTTGTTTTTTCTGAGTATATACCCAGGAGTGGAATTGCTGGATCATGTGGTCATTCTATTTTTAGTTTTTTGAGGAAACTCCACATTGTTTTCCATAGAGGCTGCACCAATTTACATTCCCACCAACATTGTAGGAGGGTTTTCTTTTCTCCACATCCTCTCCAACATTTATTATTGGTAGACTTTTTGATGATAGCCATTATGACAGGTGTGAGGTGATATCTCATTGTTTTGATTTGCATTTCTCTAATAATTAGCAGTGTTGAGTATCTTTTCATGTGCCTGTTAGCCATCTCTATGTCTTCTTTAGGAAAATGTTTATTCAGGTTTTCTGGCCTTTTTTCTTTTCTAACAATGATTTAGTAGTTTTTATTGCAGAGTTCTTGTAGATATTTCAATAGATTTGTTCCTAGATATTTGACTTTTTGTTTAGTGTTGTTTACTGTTATAAATTATATTGGTTTAGAATGTTCATTTTTTAATTGTTTCTGGTATATGGTATTACAATAGATTTTTATATATTGATTTTGTATCTTGCGACCTTACTAAATTCACTTAGTAATTTGTATTTTTTTTTAAGGGAACTTTATTTTTATTTATTTATTTATTGGGTGCATTGGGTCTTTGTTGCTGCCTGGGCTTTCTTTAGTTGCAGCGAGTGGGGGCTACTCTTCAGTTGCAGTGTGCGGGCTTCTCATTGTGGTGACTTCTCTTGCTGCAGAGCACAGGCTGTAGGTGTGTGGGCTCAGTAGTTGTGGCTCACGGGCCCTAGAGTGCAGGCTCAGTAGTTGTGGCCCACAGGCTTAGTTGCTCTGCGGCATGTGGGATCTTCCCAGACCAGGGCTCAAACCTGTGTCCCCTGCCTTGTCAGGTGGATTCTTAACCACTGCGCCACCAGGGAAGCCCACTTAGTAATTTTTAGATTCTTTTAAGTTTTCTATGTACACAGTCATATCGTGTGTGAATAATGATAGTTTTACTTCTTCCTTTCTAATCATTATACTTTTAATTTCTTTTTCTTGCGATATTGCACTGGCCACGACCTCCACTACAATGTTGAATAGAAGTCTGGATTTTGGACATGCATATTAAGTTTTTGAACTCAAGAAGAACAAGATATATATTTTGCCATTAAGTAATTAATTTTAGGTCTTTTGTAGTTACTGTTAATCAGAATGAAGAAGTTTGCTTTTATTTCTAGTTTGCTGAGTTTTTTATCATGAACTGTTTTATAATTTTAATAGAGGCAATTTTGGCATTTATTGAAATAATCATATGTTACTTTTCTCATTTATTCTAATAATGTGGTAAATTATATTGATCGAATTTTGATTGTTCAGTTAACCTTGCATTTCTGTTGTAAATAACTCAGTCGAGGTTTTTTCTGTTTTTTGTTTTTTTTCCTGCACCACATGGCTTGCAGGATCTTAGTTCCCTGACCAGGGATTGAACCTGGGTCCTGGAAGTGAGAGTGAGTGCCAAGCGCTAACCCCTGGACCGCCAGGGAATTCCCAAACTCAGTCAAGATTTATTATTCTTTTAAAAATTACTGGATTCAGTTTGCCAGTGTTTTTTTGTTGTTGGTTTTTGTTTTTGTTTTTGTTTTTTTTAGTATTTTTTCTTATATGCTTTATGAGAGTTATTTAGCCACAATTTTCTTTTCTTGTCATGTCCTTATTACATTTTGGTATCATGTTTGTGCTCTCTTAAAATGTGTAGAGAAATGTTTTTTAATTTTTGTTTACTGCGTTTGTGTAAGCTCATTGTTTATTTGTTCATCAGATGTTTGGAAAAATTCACCGAGAATGTCACTGGGCATTCATTGAATATTCTTTGTAGAAAAATTTTAAATTATACATTCAACTCTTTAACAAATATTAAAAATTTAGAATTTTATATTTTTTCCTGTGTCAGTTTTAATAAGTTGTATTTCTAAAGAAACTTGCCCAACTTCTTAGAATTTTTCAAACTTATTGCAGAATGTTTTTATACTCTTAAACATTTTTAATATTTAAGTTTTGGTAATGATGTCAACTTTTCAATTCCTGATTTGGGTCATTTATGTTTTCTCTCTCTTTTTTCTTTATCAGTCTTTCTAGTATTTAAAAGCAGTTTATTAATGCTTCTAAAAAGCCAGCTTTTAAAGTTTTCTTTGGTCTGTTTTCCTTTTCACTGATTTCTGCTTATATATTTTTCCTTCTGTGGTCCTTAGCTGATTTGTTCTTTTCCTAGCTTGTTGAAACAAAAGCTCATTAAATAATTTTGTTCAGCCTTTCTTTTTAATTGCATTTCACTCAATTTTTGGTTTTCACTGAATTTAAAGTATTTTCTAACTTTTTCTTTGTCCCATGGATTATTTAAAATTATGTTGCTTAATTTCTGAATATATGGGGATTTTCTAATTATTTTTCTGTTATTGATTTTTAGTTTAATCCCATTGTGATCAGAGAACATTATGGAAAATAAGTACATGTTGTGATACTTTTATCAGTGGCCATATTTTTCATAAGAAATTTTTAATTTAAGTGCCATTAGTAAGTTTACATCAGTTCAAATGCAGATCTTTATATTTTTCGGTGTTGTTTGTTCTTGTTGAAGTATTTAAAATAGCACGAATTTACAGAATACTGAGTATTATTGACTTTTGAAAAATAATTTAATATAGTTTGTAACTGGAAAAATTTTCATCAAACTGTTAGGAGTGTTGATACACACTTTGCTGCACAGCAGAAATTAACACAACATTTTGAATCAACTATACTTCAATAAAATTTTTAAAAAAGAGTGTTGATTCAGAGAATGAAAAGAAATTTTTAAAAAGTGTTGATTCAGAGAATGAAAAGAATAGGTAGGGATAAAGCTGACTTTCACATTTTTCCGTGGTCCTCTTCAGTGTTCTTATTTCTTCAGTATTTTAAAGAATTACATAAGTTAATCATGGTCTCTAACATTTAATCAACATTATGGGTCTTAAATAGATAAAATAGTTGCTTGCTCTATTGTTTATATTTTGAATGGAAATCATATAGAGTATGATTCCTTTAGTATTTGTTGATAATTGCTTTGTGGCCTAACATGTGGTGTACTTTCATAAATATTTCAGCCACATTTGAAAAGGATGTATGTTCATCAGTTGTTAGGTGTTTCCTTTTGATTGCTTGTATTTCTCAGTGAAATGTAGGAAGTGGAAGTTAAGAATGGGGGTTGCAGTTTTGGTGATTGAGGAGACAGGAAAAGGTATGAGTTGTCTAGAATGAGAGTAAATGAACTAAGGAAATATAAAATGATAGGTGAGCAGCACTAAAGACCCATTTGAGGTTATCATTTATGAATTTAAAGAGCGATCAATCTGAATTCATGTATGTTTCCATCAGCCATAATTATATGTGTAGGTGGAAAATCTGAATAGTCAGAATTAAATTGAACTCTTTTAGAGTTTCCCCATTGTCTTTGGTGTTCTAACCCTTTGCTTTGATCTGTGCAAGTGTAAGTCTTTTTAAAATTAATCTTTATCTCAGAAGATTCTTTTAATATGAGCCGAGGTATCTTTAACACCAATTAAGTTTCTTCTTTTATTAAAAAATTTTTTTCTTCACTGTGTTCTTTTTCTTTCTCTATCTAGAGGTCTTAGAGTTGTACTTTCTCTGTTGATCCTCTACATTTCTTAGTTTTTTGCCTCTCTTTCTCTCTATCTCTGATACAGGAAACTGGGAGTTTGTTTTGACTTTGTCTTCCAGATTATTACTTGTTCTCTTCAGTTGTATTCAACCCTTTCATTGAAATGTAATTGTTTAAAAAAATGTAAACTGTTTTTATTTTCTGCTCCTTTTTGATGATCATCTAATGATACTTCGTATTTTCAAAATCTTCTGCAATCTCTCTGAGGGTAACAAGTAGATTATTTTTTAAAAAGTTAATCTTCCTGTATTATCTCTGTTTCTTTTGGGGTCAGTTCTGCTCTTCATTTAAAAATTTATTTATATTATTTTTATTTTTGGCCGTGTTGGGTCTTCATTGCTGTGTGCGGGCTTTCTCTAGTTGCGGCGAGTGGGGTCTACTCTTTGTTGTGGTACACGGACTTCTTATTGCGGTGGCTTCTCTTGTTGCAAGGTACAGGCTCTAGGCACACGGGCTTCAGTAGTTGTGGTACATGAACTCAGTAGTTGTGACTCGCGGGCTCTAGAGCACAGGCTCAGTAGTTCTGGCGCACGGGCTTAGTTGCTCAGCGGCATGTGGGATCTTCCTAGACCAGGATCGAACCCATGTCCCCTGCATAGGCAGGCGGATTCTTAACCACTGTGCCTCCAGGGAAGCCCTGCTCTTCATTTTGATTTGACTTTTTTATGCTTCCTTCCTCTACCCCAGCTCCCAGTAGATGATGATCTTTGATTATCTTTGGATATTTGTGCTTTTTGTATGTGTGCAAAAAACTTTTTTTATGCTTGTTGATGCTTTCTTCTTTGTACTTTAAATAGAGTGTATTTCCTCCGCTCTCTGTCACCTGTTCCTATCTATTTTTAATCTTTCAGGAATTCTTCTACATTTCTGATTTGCTGCTGGCACCTTTTCTTCTTTTTCCAAGCTATCATGAATTTATTTGTATAAAGATTTTGTTTAATTCCTTTTCATCCTGTTTAGCTATTGATGTCATCTGTTTTACTTTGACATGTATTATAAGCTACATCATACCTTATTATCATTAATGCTTTAAACAGTTGTCAGTTGTCCTTTAAAAATTTTAAGAAATGAAAGGAAATAGTCTGATTATCCACATATGTATTATTTTGGGGTTCTTCATTCATTTTTGCAAATATGAATTTGTATCTGGTATCATCTCCCTTTAATCCAGAGAATTTCCTTGAGCATTTCTTGTAGTTTGGGTTTGTTGGTGGTGTGTTCATGCAGCATTCATTTATCCAAAAATAATGTTTTGCCGTAAATTTTGAAGGTTATTTTTTGTGGGTCATAGAATTTTAGGCTAACCGCTTTCTTTCCTCCCTACCAGCACTTTGCCTTCTGACCTCCAGTCTTTCTGAAGAGATGTCAGTTGTATTTCTTATCTTGGTGTTACTGTATGTTTGTGGCTGCTTTAAGATGTACTCTTTGCCTTTTATTTTTAGAAGTTTGATTATGATGTAACTAGGTATGGATTTATACTGATTGGGGTTAGGTAACTTTTTGGATTAGTGGACTGTTGTTTTTTAAAGAAGTTAGAAAAAAACTGGCTAATATTTTTCAAATATTTCTTCTGTCTGTATATATTTTCTCTACATCACATTTTTCTTTTGATGTTAAGTAAGTTTCAACTGATGGTTGTCTACTGTGGGTAATATATTGTATAAGCTCTGGATAGTGTATATTTTAATTTTTCTCTAAAGTATTGAGTTTTGTTCTAGTAGGCAGTTCAGTTAAATCTACTGGCAGATTGCTTGATCCTATGGAAACTTGGTTGTAGGGTCTGTTAGGACAGGTCTCTTTCAGTTTTGCTTTTAATTCTGATGTGGTTTTTATTCCTCAAGTATGGCTTTTCTGGAAGTTTAAACGGAAAGCCTGAGGTATTTACCTTTCAACTCCAAATTCTGCCTCTCCAAGGACTAAGCAGCTGTTGAAATCTCTTCACGACTCTTTCAGGTTTCCAGTTACTGCCTCTCCCTGGGCTTCTTGGATTTTCATCTCATACACAGAGGGGAGTTCAGGAATCAGCCCCCCATGTCTCCCTTTTTTCCCCCCTGGGATGTCTGCTTTCAACTTCTACCTCTTTTAGCAGCTCCAGAGTTCATTCCCTAATACTTCTACCCAATAAGACTACAGCTTTTTACAAGAGCCCTATCCTCTTCTCCATTGCCTACATATACATTACACAGACTGTATAGTCCCCTCAGGATAGAGATGGATAAATGTGGACCTCATTCAGTGTGATTTCATTCTTTCAAGGATCAGTTCCAATCAAGTTTCTCTCTGCTTTTGTTTGCTTGCCAATGCCTTCAAACAGTGTTTTTAAAGATAGTTTTCCAGAGCTTGTAATTCTTCTCAGCAGGAGCATTAGCCCAGGATAAATTACTCTGTCATTACAGGAAGTCTGTATTTTTTAAATGATTTAAAATTATCATTATTATTATTTACTATTTCACTGGTGTTTGGAGCTGAAGGGGAACGCTCATGATTGTTTCAAATTTCTCTTTAAGGGAATCAATACAGTCTTGGTCTTGAGACCTTATCCTTGAGTTTTCCACACACCAAACTCCTGTAATTGTACTGTATGAAATTAATTCATGATTATGAGCATGGTATTCATTCATTAAATATTTAGTAAGATCTACGTTTCAAGACTTTTCTAGCTGCTGAGAACCGATTGTTGAACAAGGCAGATGAGACCTTTTTAAATATTACAAGGTATCGAAGCCTATAATTCAGTGGTGAAAGGAGCACGTAAGAAGAGATACATGGTGAATTGAAGACGTAGGCAGCAGACAGGTAATGTAGGACTCGTAGAGTTTTATTCTAAGTGTAATGGAAAGCCATGAGTGCATTTACAGGACCCTCTCCCAACCCCTGCCTGTAGCTTTAGACACAGGTCTAGTGCAGCACAGGCAAAAATGCCTGTGCTCTTTTCTCCTTGGAAGGGGCTTAATACATACTTTTCCAGATGTTGCCTGAGGGTCTGGCTTCTAATCAGCCTGCATCTAGGGCCTGAATGCAGTATTCCTCTTTGAGACATGATGAGTCTTAGCACACCCTCAAGTACTGGGAACCACTAGGAACAAAGAAGGTGACTTGGACAGCCACAAAGGTTTGAGAGACGTTGAGGAGCTTGGGCTGGGCTGATTGATGAGGTTCATCCCCTACACTAGATCGATCTGTCAAGACTGGGCGAGGTGGCTGTTTTATCCGGTGCACAGAAACCAACACAGAGAGTCAAGGAAAATGAAAAAAACAGAGGAATATGTTCCAAACAAAAGAACAAGATAAATCTCCAGAAACAGATCTTAATGAAACAGAGGTAAGTGATTTACCTGATAGAGAGTTCAAAATAAGTTATAAAGATGCTCACTGAGGTTGGGAGAGCAGTGCATGAATGAAGTGAAAATTTCAACAAAGAGATCTTCAGCTCAAAGCTTCACTGAGCTGAAGAATGCAATGACTGAACTGAAAAATTCAATAGAGGGATTCAACAGCAGACTAGATCACGCAGAAGAAAAGATTAGTGAACTAGAAGACAGGGCAGTGGAATTCATCCAATCAGAGGATCAATTAAAAAAAAAAGTGAATATAGCTTGCGGGCCTTATCAAGAAGACTACTATATGCATTATAGGGTTCCCAGAAGAAGAAGAGAGAGAGAGAAAGGGGCAGAAAGCTTATTTGAAGGAAAAATGGCTGTAAACTTCTAACTTGAAGAAAGAAACAGACATCCAGATCTAGGAAGCCTGAGAATATCAAATATGATGAATTTAAAGAAGCTCATACTGAGGCACATTATAATTAAATTGTTAAAAGTTAAACACAGGCAGAGAATCTTAAAAGCAGCAAGAGAAAGCAGTTACCTAAAAGGGAATCTGTATAAGGTTATCAGCAGATTTTTTAGCAGAAACTTTGCAGGCCAGAAGAGAGTGGTCTGATACATACCAAGTGCTGAAAGAAAAAATAAAGCCAACCAAGGATACTCTACCCAGGAAAGCTGTCCTTCAGAACTGAAGGAGAGATAAAGAGTTTTTCATACAAACAAAAACGAAAGGAATTCATTACCACTAGACCAGCCTTACAAGAAATATTAAAAGGAGTTATTTGAGCTGAAACGTAAGGATGCTAGTTAGTCACAGTAAAACATATGAAAGTATAAAACTCACTGGTTAAGATAAATACCTAGTCAAGTTCAGAATACTGTAGTGTTGCAAACTTGGTGGGTAAATCACTTATAACTCTAGTATGAAGATTGAAAGAAAAGTATTAAAATAACTAATATGTTAATGGATACACAATGTAAAAAGATGTAAATTGTGATATTAAAAACATAAAATGTGAGGGGGGAAAGTAAAAATGTAGAGCCTTTGTGTGCATTAGAAATTAAGCTGTTATCAGCTTAAAAGAGATTGTTACAAAAATAAGATATTTAATTTAAGCCTCATGGTAACCACACAAAAAAACCTATAGAATATAAACAAAAGAGAAAGAGAAAGGGATCAAAGCATTTCACTACAGAAAATCATTAAATGTCAAAGTAAAAGAGCATGAAAGGAACAAAGGAATTAGAAAATGACCAGAAAACAATTAACAAAAGGGCAATAGTATATTCATACTTTTCAATAAATACTTTAAATGTAAATGGACTAAATTCTATAGTCAAAAGATACAGAGTGGGGCTTCCCTGGTGGCGCAGTGGTTGAGAATCCGCCTGCCGATGCAGGGGACATGGGTTCATGCCCCAGTCCGGGAAGATCCCACATGCCGTGGGGCGGCTAGGCCCGTGAGCCATGGGCACTGAGCTTGCGTGTCCGGAGCCTGTACTCCACGACGAGAGAGGCCACAACAGTGAGAGGCCCGCGTACCGGAAAAAAAAAAAAAGATATAGAGTGACTGCAGCAAGAGAGTGGCAACCAAGGAGCAGATCACTTCACCATTGAACTGACAGAGAACTTCCAGCAGTTCCAAGCTGAGCATGACAGACAGGCTAAGGAACTGTTCCTATTGAGGAAGACCTTGGAGGAAATGGAGCTGAGAATCGAAACACAGAAACAGACCCTCAGTGCCTGAGATGAGTCTATTAAAAAGCTTCTTGAGATGTTGCAAAGTAAAGGTTTGCTGTCCAAAAGTCGAGGATGACAGTGAATGGACACGTAGGATGGCAGAGGCTGAGTCTCAAGTCAGCCACTTGGAAGTGATTTTAGACCAGAAAGACAAGGAAAACATACATCTTAGAGAGATGAAGAAGCCAAAGATCAGAGAGAGGAAGTAAGCTGCTCAAGGTCATGAAGTAGGAGCTGGTAGAAGAGCTGATTGACTCTAGGGTGCAAGAGCCTACAGTATGCATGGGTGTGCCCAGTGTTTTCTGTTTCCCCCTTTGCACTGACATTCCTTTAACTCAGTTGTTCTCGCCCCTGGAGCTTATGAGAACATTCCAAGAAGCTTAAAAATGCATGCAAGTTCCACCCCCAGATCTGATTAATTCAATTAGAATCACTAGAAAGGAGGCCCAGGTGATTCTACTGTGCAGAGAAGGTTGGCCGAGAATTCCTCTCCTCTCTGCCCTTTATTCCTGGTCAGTTTTGTTTTGTTTCATTAAAATAAATAAATTTATTTATTTATTTAAAAAAGGAAACTCATTTCAGCTTTAAAGACACACCTAGACTGAAAATTAAGGGATGGGGAAAATATTACGTCAAATGGTAGCCAAAAGAAAGCACGGATAAGTATCCTTATATCAGACAAAGTAGACTCTAAACCAAAGACTGTACCAAGAGATAAAGAAAGTCATTGTGTAATGATGAAGGGGTCAGTTCATCAAGAGGAACTAGTAACTACTTATGTACCCAAAAGAGGAACACTTAAATATATGAAGCAAACATTAACTGATCTGAAGGGAAAAATACATAGCAAATACAAAACTAGTAGGGGACTTTGATACCCTACTTTGAACAATGGATAGGTCAGACAGAAAATCAATAAGGAAATACAGGAATTAAATTACAGTTAGGTTAAGTTAGATCATATGGTCATCTCAATAGAGGCAGAAAAATCATTTGACAGAATTCAACATCCATTTACGATAAAAACTCTCAACAAATTGGATATAGAAGAAATGTTCCTTAATTATAATGTCATGTATCACAAGCTCACATCTAACATCATACTCAGTGATGAAAAGCTGAAAACTTTCCCTCAAGATCTGGAACAAGACAAGATTACCTATTTTCACCACTTTTATTCAAAATAGAACTGGAAGTTCTAGCCAGAACAATTATGCAAGATAAGAGAAATAAAAGACACCAGTATGAGAAAGGAAGAAGTAAAAATGTCTCTATTTGTAGGTGACGTGTTATTATATGTAGAAAACCCAAAAGACTCCACCAAGAAACTATTAGAACTAATAAAGAAATTTGTTATAAGTTGCAGGATATAAAGGCAGTATACAAAAATGACTTTTGTTTGTATACACTAAAAATGAACTACCAGAGAAATTAAGAAAAACAATCCCTATTACAATAGCATCAAAAATAATAAAATATTTGGGAATAAATTTAAGCAAGGAGTTAAAAAACTGTACACTGAAAACTATATGACATTGATGCAAGATGTCAAAGAAGACACATATAAACAGAAAGATATGCTGTGCTCATAGATTGGAGGAATTAATACTGTTCAAATGTCCATGCTACCCAAAGTGATCTGCAGATTCAATGCAGTCCCTATCAAAATTCCAATTGCATTTTTCACAGACGAAGAACAAACCTAAACTGTGTATGGAACCACAGAAGATTCCAAATAGCCAAAACTGTCTTAAGAAAGAACAAAGTTGGAGTCATCATAATTCCTAATATTAAACTATGTACAAAGCTGTAGTAATCAAAACAGCATGGTATTAAACAAGCAAACAAACAGTATGGTATTGACATTAGAAACAGATGCATAGATCAGTGGAATGGAATAGGAGAGCCCTGAACTAAACCCATGCATATATGGTCAATTAATTTTTGACAAAGAAGCAAAGTCTATACATGCGGAAAAGATGGTCTCTTCAATATATGGTTTTGGAAAAACTTGGTAGTCACATGCGAAAGGGTAAAACGAACACTTATCTTACACCATGCAGAAAAATCAACTCAAAATGGATTAAAGAGTTGTACTTAAGACCTAAAACATAAGGGTTATGCTCTGTTGCATTCGTCTTGGCAATGATTTTTTTTTTTTGATTTGACACAAAAGCAAAGCAAACAAAAGTAAAAATAAGCAAGCGGGACTACATCAAACTAAAAAGCTTCTGCTTAGCAAACGAAACCATCAACAGAATGAAAAGCCAACCTGGAGAAAATATTTGTTACCCATCTGTTAAGAGGATAATATCTGAAATACATAGGAATTCAAACAACTCAATAACAATGAACCCCCAAATAACCCAATTAAAAAATGGTGGCGGCTAACAGCGCGGACCCCAGAGACGGGCATGAGACGCTAAGGCTGCTGCTGCCACCACCAAGAAGCCTGTGTGCGAGCACAGGTCACTCTCCACACCTCCCTTCCGAGGAGCGTGTGCAGCCCGCCACTGCCAGGGTCCCGGGATCCAGAGACAACTTCCCCGGGAGAACGCATGGTGCGCATCAGGCTGGTGCAACGTCACGCTAGCCTCTGCCGCCGCAGACTCACCCCGCATCATGCCCCTCCCTCCCCCCCGGCCTGAGTGAGCCAGAGCCCCCGAATCAGCTGCTCCTTTAACACTGTCCTGTCTGAGCGAAGAACAGACGCCCTCAGGCGACATACACGCAGAGGCAAGGCCAAATCCAAAGCTGAGCCCGGGGAGCTTTGTGAACAAAGAAGAGAAAGGGAAATCTCTCCCAGCAGCTTCGTGAACAAAGAAGAGAAAGGGAAATCTCTCCCAGCAGCTTTGGGAGCAGCAGATTAAATCTCCACAATCAACTTGATGTACCCTGCATCTGTGGAATACCTGAATACACAACGAATCATCCCAAATTGAGGAGGTGGACTCTGAGAACAAGATTTATGATTTTTTTCCCCTTTTCCTCTTTTTGTGAGTGTGTATGTGTATGCTTCTGTGAGAGATATTGTCTGTATAGCTTTGCTTTCACCATTTATCCTAGGGTTCTATCCGTCCGTTTTTTTTTTTTTTACTTATAAAAATTATTTTCTTAATAATTATCCTTTATTTTAATAACTTTATTTTATTTTATCTTTATTTTATTTTCTTTTATCCTCTTTCTTTCCATCTACTTTTTCTCCCTTTTATTCTGAGCTGTGTGGATGAAAGGCTCTAGGTGCTGCAGCCAGGAGTCAGTGCTGTGCCTCTGAGGTGGGAGAGCCAACTTCAGGGCACTGGTCCACAAGAGACCTCCCAGCTCCACGTAACATCAAACGGCAATAATCACCCAGAGATCTCCATCTCAACACCAGCACCCAGCTTCACTCAACGACCAGCAAGCTACAGTGCTGCACACCCTATGCCAAACAACTAGCAAGACAGGAACACAACCCCACCCATTAGCAGAGAGGCTGCCTGAAATCTTAATAAGTCCACAGACACCCCAAAACACATGACCAGACGTGGACCTGCCCACCAGAAAGACGAGATCCAGCCTCATCCACCAGAACACAGGCACTAGTCCCCTCCACCAGGAAGCCTACACAACCTACTGAACCAACTTTAGCCACTAGGGACAGACACCAAAAACAACAGGAACTACGAACCTGCAGCCTGCAAAAAGGAGACCCCAAACACAGTAAAATAAGCAAAATGAGAAGACAGGAAAACACACAGCAGATGAAAGAGCAAGATAAAAACCCACCAGACCTAACAAATGAAGAGGAAATAGGCAGTCTACCTGAAAAAGAATTCAGAATAATGATAGTAAAGATGATCTAAAATCTTGGAAATAGAATAGACAAAATGCAAGAAACATTTAACAAGGACCTAGAAGAACTAAAGATGAAACAAGCAACGATGAACAGCACAATAAATGAAATTAAAAATACTCTAGAAGGGATCAATAGCAGAATAACTGAGGCAGAAGAACGGATAAGTGACCTGGAAGATAAAATAGTGAAAATAACTACTGCAGAGCAGAATAAAGAAAAAAGAATGAAAAAAAACTGAGGACAGTCTCAGAGACCTCTGGGACAACATTAAACGCACGAACATTCAAATTACAGGGGTTCCGGAAGAAGAAGAGAAAAAGAAAGGGACTGAGAAAATATTTGAAGAGATTATAGTTGAAAACTTCCCTAATATGGGAAAGGAAATAGTTAATCAAGTCCAGGAAGTGCAGAGAGTCCCATACAGGATAAATTCAAGGAGAAACATGCCAAGACATATATTAATCACTGTCAAAAATTAAATACAAAGAAAACATATTAAAAGCAGCAAGGGAAAACCAATAAATAACACACAAGGGAATCCCCATAAGGTTAACAGCTGATCGTTCGGCAGAAACTCTGCAAGCCAGAAGGGACTGGCAGGATATATTTAAAGTGATGAAGGAGAAAAACCTACAACCAAGATTACTCTACCCAGCAAGGATCTCATTCAGAGTTGATGGAGAAATTAAAAACCTTACAGACAAGCAGAAGCTGAGAGAGTTTAGCACCACCAAACCAGCTTTACAGCAAATGCTAAAGGATCTTCTCTAGGCAAGAAACACGAGAGAAGGAAAAGACCTATAATAACAAACCCAAAAACAATTAAGAAAATGGGAATAGGGGCATACATATCGATAATTACCTTAAATGTAAATGGATTAAATGCTCCCACAAAAAGACACAGACTCGCTGAATGGATACAAAAACAAGATCCATATATATGCTGTCTACAAGAGACCCACTTCAGACCTAGAGACACATACAGACGGAAAGTGAGGGGATGGAAAAAGATATTCCATGCAAATGGGAACCAAAAGAAAGTTGGAGTAGCAATTCTCATATCAGACAAAATAGACTTTAAAATAAAGACTATTACAAGAGACAAAGGAGGACACTACATAATGATCAAGGGATCAATCCAAGAAGAACGTATAAGAATTGTAAGAATTTATGCACCCAACATAGGAGCACTTCAATACATAAGGAAAATACTAACAGCCATAAAAGGGGAAATTGACAGTAACACATTCATAGTAGGGGACTTTAACACCCCACTTTCACCAATGGACAGATCATCGAAAATGAAAAAAAATACGGGAACACAAGCTTTAAATGATACATTAAACAAGATGAACTTAATATTTATACAACATTCCATCCAAAAACAACAGAATACACATTTTTCTCAAGTGTTCATGGAGCATTCTCCATTGTTCTCCATGGAACATCTCTCTTGATTTGGGTCACAAATCAAGCCTTGGTAAATTTAAGAAAATTAATATTGTATCAAGTATCTTTTCCGACCACAACGCTATAAGACTAAATATCAATTACAGGAAAAGATCTGTAAAAAATACAAACACATGGAGGCTAAACAATACACTACTTAATAACAAAGTGGGCACTGAAGAAATCAAAGAGGAAATCAAGAAATACCTAGAAACAAATGTCAATGGAGACACGACGACCCAAAACCTATGGGATGCAGCAAAAGCAGTTCTAAGAAGGAAGTTTATAGCAATACCATCCTACCTTAAGAAACAGGAAACAATTCAAATAAACAACCTAACCTTGAACCTTAAGCAATTAGAGAAAGAAGAACAGAAAAACCCCAAAGTTAGCAGAAGGAAAGAAATCATAAAATTCAGATCAGAAATAAAAAAGAAATGAAGGAAGCGATAGCAAAGATCAATAAAACTAAAAGCTGGTCCTTTGAAAAGATAAAGAAAATTGGTAAATCATTAGCCAGTCTCATCAGGAAAGAAAGGGAGAAGACTCAAATCAGTAGAATTAGAAATGAAAAAGGAGAAGTAACAATTGACACTGCAGAAATACAAAAGATCATGAGAGATTACTACAAGCAACCCTACGTCGATAAAATGGACAACCGGGAAGAATTGGACAAATTGTTAGAAATGCACATCATGCCAAGGCTGAATCAGGAAGAAATAGAAAATATGAACAGACCAAACACAAGCACTGAAATTGAAACTGTGATTAAAAATTTTCCAACAAACAAAAGCCCAGGACCAGATGGCTTCACAGGCGAATTCTATCAAACATTTAGAGAAGAGCTAACACCTATCCTTCTCAAACTCTTCCAAAATATAGCAGAGGGAGGAACACTCCCAAACTCATTTTACGAGGCCACCATCACCCTGTACCAAAACCAGACAAGGATGTCATAAAGAAAGTAAACTACAGGCCGATATCACTGATGAACATAGATGCAAAAATCCTCAACAAAATACTAGCAAACAGAATCCAACAGCACATTAAGAGGATCATACACCATGATCAAGTGGGGTTTATTCCAGGAATGCAAGGATTCTTTAATATACGCAAATCAATCAATGTGATACACCATATTAACAAATTGAAGGAGAAAAACCATATGATCATCTCAATAGATGCAGAGAAGGCTTTCGACAAAGTTCAACAGCCGTTTATGATAAAAACCCTCCAGGAGCTTCCCTGGTGGCGCAGTGGTTAAGAGTCCACCTGCAGATGCAGGGGAAACGGTTTCGTGCGCCGGTCAGGGAAGATCCCACATGCCGCGGGGCAGCTGGTCCCATGAGCCATGGCCTCTGAGCCTGCGTGTCCGGAGCCTGTGCTCTGCAACGGGAGAGGCCACAACAGTGAGAGGCCCGCGTACGACCACACACACACACAAAACCCTCCAGAAAGTAGGCATAGAGGGAACTTTCCTCAGCATAATAAAGGCCATATATGACAAACCCACAGCCAACGTCATCCTCAATGGTGAAAACCTGAAAGCATTTCCTCTAAGATCAGGAACAAGACAAGGTTGCCCACTCTCACCAGTCTTATTCAACATAGTTTTGGAAGTTTTAGCCACAGCAGTCAGAGAAGTAAAAGAAATAAAAGGAATCCAAATTGGAAAAGAAGTAGTAAAGCTGTCACTGTTTGCAGATGACATGATACTATACATAGAGAATCCTAAAGATGCTACCAGAAAACTACTAGAGCTAATCAATGAATTAGGTAAAGTAGCAGGATACAAAATTAATGCACAGAAATCTCTGGCATTCCTATACACTATTGATGAAAAATCTGAAAGTGAAATCAAGAAAACACTCCCATTTACCATTGTAACAAAAAGAATAAAATATCTAGGAATAAACCTACCTAAGGAGACAAAAGACCTGTATGCAGAAAATTATGACACTGATGAAAGAAATTAAATATGATACAAATAGATGGAGAGATATACCATGTTCTTTGATTGGAAGAATCAACATTGTGAAAATGACTCTATTACCCAAAGCAATATACAGATTCAATGCAATCCGTATCAAACTACCACTGGCATTTTTCACAGAACTAGAACAAAAAATTTCACAATTTGTATGGAAACACAAAAGACCCCTAATAGCCAAAGCAATCATGAGAACGAAAAACGGAGCTGGAGTAATCAGGCTCCCTGACTTCAGACTATACTACAAAGCTACAGTAATCAAGACAGTATGGTACTGGCACAAAAACAGAAAGATAGATCAATGGAACAGGATAGAAAGCCCAGAGATAAACCCACGCACATATGGTCACCTTATTTTTGATAAAGGAGGCAGGAATGTACAGTGGAGAAAGGACAGCCTCTTCAATAAGTGGTGCTGGGAAAACTGGACAGGTACATATAAAAGTATGATATTAGAGCACTCCCTAACACCATACACAAAAATAAGCTCAAAATGGATTAAAGACCTAAATGTAAGGCCAGAAACTATCAAACTCTTATAGGAAAACATAGGCAGAACACTGTATGACATAAATCACAGCAAGATCCTTTTTGACTCACCTCCTCCAGAAATGGAAATAAAAACAAAAATAAACAAATGGGACCTAACGAAACTTAAAAACTTTTGCACAGCAAAGGAAACCATAAACAAGACCAAAAGGCAACCCTCAGAATGGGGGAAAATATTTGCAAATGAAGCAACTGACAAAGGATTAATCTCCAAAATTTACAAGCAGCTTATGCAGCTCAATAACAAAAAAACAAACAACCCAATCCAAAAATGGGCAGAAGACCTAAATAGACATTTTATACAGACTGCCAACAAACACACGAAAGAATGCTCAACATCATTAATCATTAGAGAAATGCAAATCAAAACTGCAATGAGATATCATCTCACACCAGTCAGAATGGCCATCATCAAAAAATCTAGAAACAATAAATGCTGGAGAGGGTGTGGAGAAAAGGGGACACTCTTGCACTGCTGGTGGGAATGTGAATTGGTACAGCCACTATGGAGAACAGTATGGAGGTTCCTTAAAAAACTACAAATAGAACTACCATATGACCCAGCAATCCCACTACTGGGCATATACCCTGAGAAAACCATAATTCAAAAAGAGTCATGTACCAAAATGTTCATTGCAGCTGTATTTACAATAGCCAGGAGTTGGAAACAACCTAAGTATCCATCATCGGATGAATGGATAAAGAAGATGTGGCACATATATACAATGGAATATTACTCAGCCATAAAAAGAAACGAAATTGAGTTGTGGTGAGGTGGATGGACCTAGAGTCTGTCATACAGAGTGAAGTAAGTCAGAAAGAGAAAGACAAATACCGTATGCTAACACATATATATGGAATTTAAGAAAAAAATGTCATGAAGAACCTAGGGGTAAGACAGGAATAAAGACACAGATCTACTGGAGAATGGACTTGAGGTTATGGGGAGGTGGAAGGGTAAGCTGTGCCAAAGTGAGGGAGTGGCATAGACATATATACACTACCAAACGTAAAATAGATAGCTAGTCGGAAGCAGCTGCATAGCAGAGGGAGGTCAAGTCGGTGCTTTGTGACCACCTATAAGGGTGAGATAGGGAGGGTGGGAGGGAGGGAGACGTAAGAGGGAAGAGATATGGGAACATATGTATATGTATAACTGATTCACTTTGTTTTAAAGCAGAAACTAACACACCATTATAAAGCAATTATACCCTAATAAAGATGTAAAAAAACACAAGCAATGGTCAAAGGATCTGAATTTTTTCCAAAGACATACAAAAATGGCCAACAGGTACATGAAACGGTAATCAGCGTCATTAATCATCAGGGAAATTCAAATCAAGACCATAGTGAGATATCACCTCACACCTATGAGTATGTCTATCATTCAAAGGACAAAAGATAAAAAATACTGGAGAGGATGTGGAGAAAAGGATCCCTTGTAAGTTTTTGGTGGGAATGTAAACTGGAACAGCCACTATGGAGACAGTATGGCATTCCTCAAGAAATTAAAAATAAAGCTACTACATGATCCAGCAATCCCACTTCTGGGTATATGTCCAATTGAAAGTTAAACATTATTCTGAAGAGATATCTGTACTTCCACATTCATTGCAGCATCATTTGCAACAGCCGAGGTATGGAAACAACCTAAGTATCTGTCAGCAGACGAACAGATGAAGAAAACGTGGGGAATGTATATGTGTGTGTGTGCACACGCTCACACACATACACAGAGGAATATTATTCAGCTTTTAAAAAGGAATACTTGTCATTTGTGACAACGTAGATGAGCCTGGAGTACATCATGCTAAGTGAAATAAGCCAGCGAGAACCACAAATCCTGCATGTTATTACTTATATGTGGAATCTTAAAAAGTTTAGGAAACAGACAGTAGAAAAGTGGTTGCCAGGGTTAGTGGAAATAGAAATGGGTAAAAGGGTAGATTTTCACTTATAAGATAAATAAGTTCTGAGGATCTGTGTATAACGTGACTGTGGTTGATAGCACTGTGTTGTAGAATTGAAATTTTCTAAAGAGTAGAATTTAAATGTTCCCTCACCCACCAAAACGGTAAATTTATGAGGTTGATGGAGATGTTGACTTAATGGGGGGAGCCTTTCACAATGTATACATATATATTAAATCATCATGTTTTATACTTTAAATATTTTATTTGTTAATTATACCTTAGTATAGCTGAAAAAAATTTATTTCAAAGACTACAACAGAAAAACCCTTAATGCCGCATTGAGAGATCTACTAAAATACATATTTCAATAAGAAAAAGTGAGTCCAAAAGGAAGGCATAGGATCCAAAATAATGGTAAGCACAAACTGATGGCATTCTAGCATATTTGCTCTTTAATGGCTAAGAATTCATCTGATGGCTTTCTATAGCTGAGTAATAGAGATGGTGTAATAGAGTACGAGAAATATTTTTAAAAATTTCTATTTTTGAACAAATGAAAATTGTTTAAATTTGCGTATCCAAATGCAGAGGAACTTCAAAAATCTGGCAGTTTTGCTCACAATTGCCAGTTTTTTGTTTTATTTTTACACACTGGTAGTTTTATATTATTTGAATAAGTATTAACTCTAGTATTATCTCTAATAGAATAAGGTTCTTGTAGTTGAATGTAGAACTGTGTTTCATATTGCAGTTCACTTAATAATCACTTTATTTATTTAATATCTGTATTTAGAACAGTGCCTGGCATATAGTAGATGCTGTGCAAGTGTGTTTGCTATTATTCCCGTCCTCTTCCTTCACGTAGCTCATGATTTAAATGATTACGTCTGTGAGGAAGGTTGTCAAATTTTCAGGTCTTCCAAATATCAGTCTCATGTTTTAGCTGCCAGCTAGATTTTGGTCTAATTGCCCTGCTTTCGTTCCTAATAAAAGTCTGTAAAACAGTAGTCTTTATTCTCCTCACCTTCCAAAGTCAAGGGACAAAGTCCTTCTAATAATGGTATTACAGATCTCCCAAGTTTGAAATCCTCATACTATCTTTTACTTCTGGCTTCTATATTCAGTTAGTCCTCATGGTGCATCAAGTCTTCCTCTTTTATTACCTCTAACCATCCAACTGTTGCTGTTTCAGTTCAGGATCTTAGTACTGCCTAGGTTATTGTAATAGCTTTCTGACTATATCACTTCACCTTTCTGATCATTATTGACTGTGGGATAAAGTTTAAATTCTTTGGTCTGACATTTGGACCTTCTTTTATTTCGTACTGTATCAGTTAGGATTGCACTTACTTATACATAATAAGGTGTCTGGTGGTTGGTAGGGGATTCCTGACATTGATTCAGCTACTTAAGGTTACCAGGTCGTTTATTCTCTTGGCCTTTCCTTCATGGTTACATGGTGTTAAGGTGACTGCCCTACCTATATTCATGCTTAGATTCAGACAGAAGGTGAAGGGGAAAAAGTAAAAGGAGACATGCCAGCTACGTCAGCCTTTTTTTAAGGAGTGGTCCTGAAAGTACCACCCAGCAACTTTCACGTAAATCTCATTTGCTTAAACTGGTTCACATGGCTATCCATGGGGAAGTAGAGGTTTTTTGGGGGGGTACATTGGTATACCCCCCCATTTGGGCTTTTGTATCAAGGAAGAAGGGGAAAATGCATACTGGGTATGTAGCTGCAGTTTTGTTACAAGTATCCAGGTCTTAGTTGTGGCGTGCAGGCTCTTTGTTGCAGCATGCAGGCTCCTCTCTAGTTGTGGCGTGTGGGTTTTCTCTCTCTAGTTGTGGCGCACAGGCTCCAGGGTGCGTGGGCTCTGTAGTTTGCAGCACCCGGGCTCTCGTGTTGAGGCGTGGGAGCTCGGTAGTTGTGGCACGTGGGCTTAGTTGCCCCACGGCATGTGGGATCTTAGTTCCCTGACCAGGGATTGAACCAGCGTCCCCTGTATTGCAAGGCAGATTCTTTACCACTGGAGCACCAGGGAAGTCCCTATCCATCTGTATTTTTAATCTTTTCCTAAATGGTATAATTTCTCAAATACTTCACTCAGACCAATAAATTATTGAACATATCTTGTATCTTTCTACTCTTCAGAACAGTTCCACTCTTCCAGAACGTTCTTCCTCTTCCATCCATCAAAATCCAATCCATGCTTCAAGAACAGTTTTAAATATGACCTCGTCTAATAAAGCTCATCAGTTAATCCCAGCTTGAAATGTTATTTTTCCCTTCCAGATTCCAATAAGCAATTGTCAGAGTAATCTGTTGAGAAATCATGTTGCTTTGTGGAATCTCTTCTTCTGTTGTCTGTAACTGATTTTGTTTGTTCTGTTAGTGTTATATATTTATATTGTGGTTCCTCAGTGTATAAGCTTCAGTTTTATTGTCATTGTCCACAGGAAGTTTATAATTTTGATATCTCTCACTGTGCTTTGTATATAGTAGTATAGGCATACCTCATTTTATTGTGCTTCCCCGATACTGGTTTTTTACAATTGAAGGTTTGTGGCAGCCCCGTATTAAGCAAGTCTATCAATGCCAATTTCCCAAAAACATTTGCTCACTTCACGTCTCTTTGTCACATTTGATACTTCTTGCAATATTTCAAACTTGTTCATTATTATTATATTTGTTATGGTGATCTATGATCAGTGACCTTTGATAATACTATTGTGAAAAGATTACAAATCGTTGAAGGCTCAGATGATGGTTAGCAATAAAGTATTTTTAAATTAAGGTATGTACAATTTTTTTTTAGACATAATGCTATTGCATACTCAGTGTACTACAGTATAGTGTAAATATAACTTTTATAGGTACTGGGAGACCAATAAATTTGTGTGACTTTATTGCACTGGTCTGGAACAGAACCCTCAGTATCTGAGAAATGACTGTACATGATACTTATTCAGTTAATGGATTTGACAGAGTCATTGCTGTCAGTGAAGACTTCTTTATATATGAAGGATAACTTATGAATATCACTTCCATTTGTAACTTTGGTTTCTCTTACAGGCAAATGTTCTGAAAAAAGACTGCATGGGAATGGCATGCCTTACAATGACAGAAATGGAAGGAACATCCTCATCTCCTGTACATCAGAATGGTGATATTCCTGGAAATGCTAATTCTGTGAAGCAAATAGATCCAATCCTACAGGTCTATCTTTATCATTCCCTTGGAAAAGCTGAGGGGGATTATCTGAAGTTTCCAACTGGGGAGTATGTTGCAGAAGAGATTTGTGTTGCTGCTTCTAAAGCTTGTGGTAAGTGTTAAAAAGCAGTGTTTTTCTTCTTATTAATATATCCGTACTTTAATTATGCTACTCTTAACACAATGTACATGTATAATGTATTTTTATGCTTCTGTGACTGACAAGTGTTTTCATATGCATATAAAATGAGAATATCACTAAAGTAGAATTTAAGGTAAATTCTGTGTTGAGCTAGTGGTATAGACTGAATGTTTGTGTTCCCCAAAATTCGTGTTGAAACCTACTCCTCTAATGTGATGAGTTTGGAAGTGGGGCTTTCGAGAGATGAATCAGTTATGAGGGTGGATTCCTCATCAGTGGGACTGGTATCTTTGTTAAAGAGACAACTGAGAGTTCCTTTGCTCCTTCTACCATGTGTGGACATAGCATGAAGATGAATAAGAAGATGAACTATCTATGAACCAGGAAATGGGTCCTCATTAGACACCACATCTGCCAGCACCTTGATTTTGTACTTCCAAACCTCCAGAAATGTGAGAAATACATTTCTATTTTTTTTATAAACCACCTTGTCTGTGGTATTTTTGTTACAGTATCCTGAATGAACTAAAACAAAAATTGGTACTGAGAAGTGGAGGAGTGCTGTAATAAATTCCTAAAAATGTTGAAGTGGCTTTGGAACCTGGGTAATGGGTAATGGAAGAGTTTTGAGGTGCATGCTAGAAAAAGCCTACATTGTTGTGAACAGGAGATTCTGGTGTGGACTCTAAAGGAGGAGAGGTGTACAGAAAAACCTCAATCTTCTTAGAGAACACCTGTGTAATCCTGAGCAGAATATTGGTAGAATTGTGTACTGTAAAGACCATTCTGATAAGATCTCGGGTGGAAATGAGGACTGTGTTATTGGAAACTGAAAGAAAAGTGATCCTTGTTGTAAAGTGTCAAAGAACTTGGCTGAGTTATGTTCATGTTTTAGTGCTTTGTAAAATGTAGAGCTTGTGAGCAGTGAAATTGGATATTTACTTGAAGTAATTTCTAAACAAAGGTTTGAAGGTGTGGCTTTGAGCCCTCCTAACTGCTTATAGTTGTAAAAAGTTAATAAACAGAAACCTCAATAAAATAGAATCAGGAGACCAGAAGGGGGAGTTCTCATGCTCTGCAAGGATACCAGAGCCCAAGAGGAAGAAGACTCCTCTTCTTTGCTGGCAAGGACTCAAACAATGAAAAACCTTGGGCTTCTTGTTTACTGTAGCCCTCCCCTCTAGGACAGTGTTCTCCTTCCCTTGCCTTGGGGGAGCTTCCATGTGGCTCACCATGATTGCAGACCCCAGATTGCAGTTCTCTGCTGATCCCAAATAAATCCATCTTTTCTGGAAAAATACCTGGCAGCCTGTTTGTTTTAGGTCAACATAGTATAATAAGAGAGAAATAACTTACAGGCATAATTATAAATGTTAAGCAAAAAGGAAGCAGGACTTAAAAATTTGGAAAATTCCCCACCTATCCAAAAGATGAGAAAGCCTGTTCAGTAGAGAACACTAAGGGTGTGGCCAAGCAACCATTTGTTAAGATTAGTGTGGATAAGCCATCTCAACAGGAACCAGATGCTGCTACCTAAAACAATGGAAGAATGACCCTGAAGACAGTTCAGAAATCACCAGGACTGCTGTCTTAGCACAGGGCCTGGAGGCAGAATGATTTCAAAGGAGGAGATGCCAGTGTTTGGAGACCTTGAGCTTGCTGCTTGGTGCTACCTCACCTTGAGGGCTCTGCTGGTGCACTGCCGGTGCTGAGCTCCTTGGCTGCCCCAGGTGTGATTCTGGCAGCCCCTGGTGCAGCAGCTGCCTCTCAGCAGGGTGCAGGCAACAAACTGGTGGAATAAGCCATCTCCACTAGTGGAGAATGCACAGGCCCAGGGGGCATGTCTGACTCCACCTAGATTTCAAAGAACAGGAGCCATCCAAATCCACTAGGGCAGGGCCGCCAGGAGCCTTAGGTGCCCACCCTCTGCCCAGCAAAGCTGAAGGGGCAGGAATGCTGCCCAAGTGGGTCCTGTAGGTAGGACCTCTGCTTCAGTGGGCCTGGAGGGCAGAGTATCAAGTTAGAGGATTATTCATGGACCTTAAGGTCTAATGGAATTTGCCCTGTTGGGTTTTAGACTTGCTTGAGACTTGTCACACCTTTCTTCTAAATATCTGTTCTGTGCCTGTTCTGCCATTGTATTTTGGAAGCACATAACTTGTTTAATTTCACAGGTTTACAGCTGGAGAACCTCAGGATGAATTGTACCTTGAGTCTCATCCAAATCTGCTTTAGATGATATTTAGATGAGACTTTGAACTCAGACTTGGAGTTGATGTTGGAATGAGTTAACACTTTTGGGGCCATTGGGAATAGAATGAACATATTTTGAATGTGAGAAGGATGTTATTTTGGGGGGTCCAGGAACAGAATGCTGTAGATTGAATGTATCTCTTCTCCCTCAAATTCATATGTTGAAACCTAATCTCCCAGTGTGATTGTATTTGGCGGTGGGGTGATCAGGATATAAGGTTAAGTATCACCTTCTCTCAGTTGCTTTTCTACCCATTTGTGGCTCAGTTATAGAACTTGTCTCTTTGGATTATGGATATTCGTGTCTCTTTTTTCAGGATACAGTCAGTTGTGGTATAGTGTGAAATAGGTGTTCCTAAAATGCACTATGCTCTGCAGAATTGTGCAATAAAAACCATAGGGCTTAGAGGAAAAATGAGATTAGTGGCATAACATAAACTTCGTGACATTAAAAAGAACAATAAAAACAGCACATGTTAAATGGTAACAAAATATATAAAATCTGAAATATATTTGGCACTTTACCTTAAAGTCTTGAAGCTTGCTTGTGGAAGTGGGCGCTGGAAAGGTTGCATCTTGTGAGTTAGTGTGAGGCTGTAGAAGGAAAGTATCTGAGATCACATGAGAAGTTGTAACACCACATATAGATGGCTGTGGCTCATAACATACATGGTAAACTGTATGTTCCATGTATGTTCTCAGTTTGGACGCCAGGCTGAAGGAGTACCCCCTATGTGAGACATGATGTTCTCCTGGTAAAAGGCAAAAGAACATGAGGACTGCTGGAAACGAAATACCTCCCTACTGCCTCTGCTTGGAACTAACACACTCTCAGTTCTTCTCAGATTCCATTGGCCAAACCAAGTCATATGGCCAAGCCAGTGTTAGTCAGATGGGGTGGTCCTCTCAGGGACTGGGAAGAGAAAAGTGAGTATTTGTGAGCAGTGATGTAGTCTGCTACACTTTTCCCTCTTGACCACAAATAATTTCTTTCTTCAGTATTGAGAATAAATTTTCTCCTTCCCCAGTGAGGATACCCAAAGGTGTCATTGAATCAGGCTTAAAATCCAGGCTCTCCCTGTATTCTCTCAGTCATGTCCAGATGTTATTCTGCTTGATTCAGAGAATCTGTGAACTGAAAAGACAATTATTCTGATATCATATCTACAGCCTTGACAAGTTATATTTCAAAGATATGATATGAGATAGTTTTCCCTAGCATAGAGACAGCAAGGTTTAGACAAAATAGCTATGTAGAGTTATCTTTTGGAATCCTCCCACCTCTCTCTGAGCCCTATGCCAGTTACTCTTTCTTGACTGAGGTACTCACGTATCTAGTATCCTCATATTCCTTTCCATTCCCATCCCCAAATGCCCTTTATTGTATCTAGCTGCAATCAGAACTTACGTTGATGACCCTTTGTTAAGTATGGTTTTGATGATAAAATAATTTGCAGTAAGTTATAAATGACAAATAGTTTTAATATTTAGATATTTGTATTTATTGAAGAATCTTGATCTGTAGTAACCTCTAATTGTAAAAAATGTTTAGGGGAAATGTATTCCTTTAAAATGACCTTTACTCTTTTCTCAATCCCCAAAGAGTAGAATATTGAGTTAATGTTATAGCTGTACCTCATTCACCTCTTTCAGCTAGCTAAAATTTATTGACACTGTGTTAAGTGCTTTATGTGTGTTACTCAATTCTTACAGCAGCACTAGGGTGTGTAGATGTTGTAGTGTAAGCACCTGACAATTAGCTTTTAAAAAAAGTTTTTACTTTATATTGGAACATAGTTGATTAACAATGTTGTGTTAGTTTCAGGTGTACAGCAAAGTGATTTAGTTATACATATACATGTATCTATTCTTTTACAAATTCTTTTCCCATTTAGGTTATTACAGAATATTGAGCAGAGTTCCCTGTGCTATACAGTAGGTCCTTGTTGGTTATCTATTTTATTTTATTTTATTTTAAAAATTTATTTATTTTTATTTTTGGCTGTGTTGGGTCTTCATTGCTGTGCGCGGGCTTTCTCTAGTTGCGGCGAGCGGGGGCTACTCTTCATCGAGGTGTGTGGGCTTCTCATTGCAGTGGCTTCTCGTTGCAGAGCATGGGCTCTAGGTGTGTGGGCTTCCATAATTGTGGCACGTGGGTTTCCGTAGTTGTGGCTTGTGGGCTCTAGAGCACAGGCTCAGTAATTGTGGCGCACAGGCTTAGTTGCTCTGTGGCATGTGGGATCTTCCCAGACCAGGGCTCAAACCCATGTCCCCTGTGTTGGCAGGCGGATTCTTAACCACTGCACCACCAGGGAAGCTCGGTTATATATTTTAAATATAGCAGTGTGTACATGTAAATCCCAAACTCCCAATCTATCCATCTCCCCCATCCTTCCCCACCGGTAGCCATAAGTTCTCTAAGTCTGTGAGTCTGTTTCTGTTTTGTAAATAAGTTCATTTGTATCATTTTTTTTTTAGATTCTGCATATAAGTGATATCATATGATACTTGGCTTTCTCTGTCTGACTTACTTCACTTAGTATGATAATCTCCAGGTCCTCTATGTTGCCACAAATGGTATTATTTCATTCTTTTTTATGGCTGAGTAATATTCCACTGTATATATGTACCACACCTTCTTTATACATTCCTCTGTCAATGGACATTTAGGTTGCTTCCATGTATTAGCTATTGTAAATAGTGCTGCAATGAACATTGAAGTGCATGTATCCTTTCAAACCATGTTTTTCTCTGGATATACGCCCAAGAGTGGGATTGCTGGCTCATATGGTAGCTCTATTTTTAGATTTTTAGGGAGCCTCCAAAATGTTCTCCATAGTGGCTGTACCAATTTACAGTCCCACTGTTGTTTGCACAACAGTGCAAAAGAGTTCCCTTTTCTCCACACCCTCTCCAGCATTTATGGTTTATAGATTTTTTGATGATGGACATTCTGACTGGTGTGAGGTGATATCTTGTAGATTTGATTTGTATTTCTCTAATAATGAGCAATGTTGAGCACCTTTTCATGTGCCTCTTGGCCATCTATATGTCTTCTTTGGAGAAATGTCTATTCAGGTTTTCTGTCCATATTTTGATTGGGTTGTTTGCTTTTTTGATATGCATGAGGTGTTTGTAAATATTGGAGACTAATCCTTTGTCAGTCACATGGTTTGTAAATATTTTCTCCCATTCTGTGGGTTGTCTTTTCGTTTTGATTATGGTTTGCTTTGCTGTGCAAAAGCTTTGAAGTTTCATTAGGTCCCATTTGTTTATTTTTGTTTTTATTTCCATTTCTGGGGGAGGTGGGTCAAAAAGGATCTTGCTGTGATTTATGTCATAGAGTGTTCTGCCTATGTTTTCCTCTAAGAGTTTGATAGTGTCTGGCCTTACATTTAGGTCTTTAATCCATTTTGAGTTTATTTTTGTGTATGCTGTTAGGAAATGTTCTAATTTCATTCTTTTACGTGTAGCTGTCCAGTTTTCCCAGCACCACTTATTGAAGAGGCTGTCTTTTCTCCATTGTATATTCTTGCCTCCTTTATCAAAGATAAGGTGATATGTGCGTGGATTTATCTCTGGGCTTTCTGTCCTGCTTCCTTGATCTATATTTCTGTTTTTGTACCAGTACCATACTATCTTGATTACTGTAGCTTTGTAGTAGAGTCTGAAGTCCAGGAGCCTGATTCCTTGAGCTCCATTTTTCTTTCTCAAGATTGCTTTGGCTATTAGGGGTCTTTTGTGTTTCCATACAAATTGTGAAATTTTTTGTTCTAGTTCTGTGACAAACGCCATTGGTAATTTGATAGGGATTGCATTGAATCTGTAGCTTGCCTTGGGTAGTATAGTCATTTTGATAATATTGATGGTTCCAGTCCAAGAACGTGTTATATCTTTCCATCTGCTTGTATCATCATCAATTTCTTTCATCAGCATCTTAATAGTTTTTAGAGTACAGGTCCTTTGTCTCCTTAGGTAGGTTTATTCTTAGGTATTTTATTCTTTTTGGTGTGATGGTAGATGGGATTGTTTCTTGAATTTCTCTTCCTGATCTTTCGTTGTTAGTGTATAGAATGCAACAGATTGCTATGTGTTAATTTTGTATCCTGCAACTTTACTGAATTCATTGATGAGCTCTAGTAGTTTTCTGGTAGCATCTTTAGGATTTTCCATGTATAGTATCATGTCATCTGCAAACAGTGACAGTTTTACTTCTTCCAACTTGGATTCCTTTTATTTCTTTTTCTTATCTCATTGCTGTGGCTAGGACTTCCAAAACTATGTTGAATAAAAGTGGTGAGAGTGGACATCCTTGTTTTGTTCCTGATCTTAGAGGAAATGCTTTCAGGTTTTCACCATTGAGTATGATATTAGCTGTAGGTTTCTCATATATGGCCTTTATTATGTTGAGGTAGGTTCCTTACATGCCCGCTTTCCAGAGAGTTTTTTTATCATAAATGGGTATTGAGTCAAAAGCTTTTCTGTATCTATTGGGATTATCATATAGTTTTTATTCTTCAATTCTTTGATGTGGTGATTCACACTGATTGATTTGCGAACATTGAAAAATCTCTGCATTCCTTGGGTAAATCCCACTTTGGTCATGGTGTATGATCTTTTTAATGTATTGTCGGATTCGAATTGGTAGTATTTTGTTGAGGCTTTTTGCGTCTATGTTTATCAGTGATATTGGCGTGTAATTTTCTTTTTTTGTGGTATCTTTGTCTGGTTTTGGTATCATGGTAATGGTGGCCTCATAGAATGAGTTTGAGAGTGTTCCTTCCTCTGCAGTTTTTTGGAATAGTTGCAAAAGTTTAGGTATTAACTCTTCTGTAGATGTTTGATAGAATATGCTTGTGAAGCCATCTGGTCCTGGACTTTATTAGTTGGGAGTTTTTAAATCACATTTTCAATTTCAGTACTTCTGATCCATCTGTTCATATTTTCTATTTCTTCCTGGTTTAGTTTTGGGAAATTGTACCTTTTTAAGAATTTGTCCACTTCTTCCAGGTTGTCCATTTTATTGGCGTATAGTTGCATGTAGCAGTCTCTTATGATCCTTTGTATTTCTGTGATGTCCATTGTAACTTCTTTTTCATTTTTAATTTTATTGGTTTGAGCCCTCTCCCCCTTTTTCTCGATGAGTCTGGCTAAAGGTTAATCAATTTTATTTAACTTCTCAAAGAACCAACCTTTAATTTCATTGATCTTTTCTTTTTTCTTAGTTTCTATTTCATTTCTTTCTGCTCTGATCTTTATGATTTCTTTCATTCTACTAATTTTGGGTTTTGTTTGTTCTTTTTGCTTTAGGTGTAAGGTTAGGTTTTTCATTTGAGATTTTTTCTTGTTTCCTGAGGTAAGATTGTATTGCTATAAACTTCCCTCTTAGAACTGCTTTTGCTGTGTCCCGTAGGTTTTGGATTGTCGTGCTTTTGTTTCCATTTGTCTGTAGGTATTTTTTGATTTCCTCTTTGATTTCTTCAGTGATCTGTTGGTTGTTTAGTAGCATATTGTTTAGCTTCCACGTGTTTCCGTTTTTTACAGTTTTTTTGGTCTCCTAGTTAATTTCTAATCTCATAGCATTGTGGTCGGAAAAGATGCTTGATATGATTTCAGGGTTCTTAAATTTACTGAGGCTGGCTTTGTGGCACAGCATGTGTTCACTCCTGGAGAATGTTCCATGTGCACTTGAGAAGAATGTGTATTCTGCAGCTTTCGGATGGAACGCTCTATAAAAATTAAATACATCTGGTCTAATGTGTTATTTAAGTCATGTGTTTCCTAATTGATTTTCTGTCTGGATGATCTGTTCATTGATGAAAGTGGAGTGTTCAAGTCCCCCACTATTATTTTGTTACTGTTGATTTCTCCCTTTATGGCTGTTAGTACTTACCTCCTTTAATGAGGTGCTCCTGTGTTGGATACGTATATATTTACAATTGTTATATCCTCTTTTTGGATTGACCCCTTGATCATTATGTAGTGTCCTTCTTTGTCTCTTGTAACAGTCTTTATTTTAATGTCTATTTTGTCTGATATGAGTATTGCTACTCCAGCTTTCTTTTGATTTCCATGTGCATGGAATACCTTTTTCCATTCCCTCAGTTTCAGTCTGTATGTGTTCCTAGATCTGAAGTGGACCTCTTGTAGTCAGCATATATACGAGTCTAGTTTTTGTATCCATTCAGCCAGTCTGTGTCTTCTGTTTGGAGCATTTAATTTGTTTACATTTAAGATAATTATCAATATGTATATTCTTATTGCCATTTTGTTAACTGTTTTGGATTTATTTTTGTAGGTCTTTTTTCTTCCCTTACTCTTTTGTTCTCTTGAGATTTGATAACTAACTTTAGTGTTGTGTTTGGATTCCTTTCTCTTTTTTTTTTTACGTGTATCTATTGTAGATTTTCAGTTTACAGTGGCCATGAGGTTTTGATGTAGCAGTCTGTATATAAACAAAATTGTTATAAGTTACTGATCTTTTAATTTCAAATGCATTTCCAGTATCCTGCAGTTGTGCTCTCCTCTTCTCACAACTGCTGGTTTTGATATCATATTTCTGTGTTGATGACTTCCTACCTTTACTGTATGTTTGCCTTTACTGGTGAGCTTTTCCATTTGTAATTTTCTTGTTTCTAGTTGTGGACTTTTCTTTTCAGCTTTGAAACGTTCCTTTAGCATTTGTTGCAGAGCTGTTCTGGTGGTGCTGAATTGTCTTAGCTTTTGCTTGTCTGTAAAGCTTTTGATTTCTCTGTCGAATCTGAAGGAGATCCTTGCTGGGTAGAGTATTCTTGGTTGTAGGTTCTTCCCTTTCATCACTTGAAATATATTGTGCCACTCCCTTCTGACCTGCAGAGTTTCTGCTGAGAAATCAGCTGATAACCTTATGGGAGTTTCTTTGTATGTTATTGGTTACTTTTCCCTTGTTGCTTTTAATATTTTTTTCTTTGTCTTTAATATTTGTCAGTTTGATTACTGTGTGTCTCGGCGTGTTCCTCCTTGAATTAATCCCGTATGGGACTCTCTGTGCTTCCTTGAGTTGGGTGGCTGTCTACTTTCCCACGTTAGGAAGTTTTCAGCTATTACTCTTCAAATATTTTCTCAGGTCTTTTCTCTCTCTCTTCTCATTATGGGACCCCTATAATGTGAATGTTGGTGCTTTCAGTGTTATTCCAGAGGTCTCTGAGGCTGTCCTCATTTCTTTCATCCTTTTTACTTTATCCTGTTGTGAGGCAGTGATTTCCACCATTCTGTCTTCCAGCTCACTTATGCATTTTTCTGCCTTAGTTATTCTGCTATTGATTCCTTCAGGTGTATTTTTCATTTCAGTTATTGTGTTGTTGATCTGTTTGTTCTTTAGTTCTAGGTCTTTGTTAAACATTTCTTGTATCTTCTTGATCTGTGCTTCCATTCTTTTTCCAAGATCTTGGTTCGTCTTCACTATCATTACTCTGAATTCTTTTTCTGGTGGATTGCCTATGTCCACTTCATTTAGCTGTTCTTCTTGGGTCTTATCTTATTCCTTCATCTGGGACATATTCCCCTGCCATCTCATTTTGTCTAACTTTCTGTGATTGCAGTTTCTTTTTCACAGACTGCAGAATTGTAGTTATTGCTTCTGCTGTCTTCCCTCCGGTGGATGAGGGTGTGTAAGAGGCTTGTGGGAGGGACTGGTTCCTGTCCATTTGTGGGAGGGACTGGTTCCTGCCCATTGGTGGGTGGAACTGGGTCTTGTCCCTCTGGTGGTCAGGGCCATGCTCAGAAAGACTTTAAACCCTGTCTGGTGATGGGTGGGGCTGTGTTCCTGACCTGTTGATTGTTTGGCCTGAGGCATCCCAGCATTGGAGCCTTCAGGCTGTTGGGTGGGGCTAGGTCTTGGGGAGAAAATGGCAGCCTGCAGGAGGGCTCACATGGATGAGTACTCTCCAGAACTACTGCTGCCAGCGTCTCTGTCCCCGCAGTGAGCCACAGCCACCCCTTGCTCTGCAGGAGACCCTCCAGTACTAGCAGGTAAGTCTGGCCTGGTCTCTTAATGAGGTTACTGCTTTTTTCCCTGGCCCCTGGTATGCACGAGACCTTGTGTGCACCCTTTAAGAGTGGAATTTCTGTTTCCCCTAGTCAAACCCCACTGGCCTTCAAAGCCAAATTCTCTGGGGGCTCCTCCTCCCATTGCCTGACCCCCAGATTGGGGAGCCTGACATGGGGCCCAGGAGTTTCACTCCTGTGGGAGAACTTCTGTGGTATAATTATTTTCCAGTTTCTGGTTCGTGCACCTGGTGGGTATGGGATTTGCTTTTATTGCGATTGTGCCTCTCCTGTCGTCTTGTTGTGGCTTCTTCTTTGTCTTTGGATGGAGGGTATCTTTTTTGGTAGGATCCAGCGTTTTTTTGTCAATGATTGTTCAGCAGCTAGTTGTGATTTTAGTGTTTTCGTAAGAAGGGGTGAGTTCACATCTTTCTCCTCCACCATTTTGAGACTTTCCCAGGAAGATTAATTTGGAAGAGGGTTCATCTTTAGGAAACTTCTTGCATGAATGGCTACCAGCAGAGAAGAGCTTTCTGCTCACCACACTCCTAGTTAGTACTGTAGCCAGGAATTCCAGCTGTAGCTATTTCTTGGAAATCACAGTGAGGCCGAAAGTCAGGGTCCTGAAGGATTGTTTGCTCCTGGAGTTATCCGACAACTAGCTTTGTTGATTGCAGTGTGTCTGGTATTAAGCTTTTGATTGTCTAGGTAGCCACTTGAAAGACATCCATTTCAAATAAACAAATTGCCAGCTATAGGACTAGATAAAGAGCCAGGCCACCCTACCCATGAAGTTCCTTTTTTTAAAGAGGTCTGACTTAGATAACTTAGATACTGACCATTTGACCTCTTGCTTTTCGCTTCTTGTGCTTTCATTCCTGCTTTATGTTTTAAATTCATCAATAAAAAGAAACCTGTGAAACCCTAGGCACCTCACTCTCAACCCCAGGAAAGACAGAACCCCGGGTTTGCATTCACTAGCTCTCTACCTGTGACCTTGCTGTGTGGCCAGGACTTGTGAATAATAAACGTTGTTTATTTTTCACAGTTCCCCGGTGGTTGTTGCTGAAGTACGTCTTGTAATCATAGTAAGATCCATAAGGGCTAGTCCAGCATCAGTATTGATTCTGGAAGGGGAAATGTCTGTGGGGGTTGCCTTAGTTCTGGGTGGGTCTTTAGGTACTTCTGGCCAGTAGCAACGTTATTGCTAGGCTGAGACTGACACAGAACAAGGTACTATGTTTATCTCTCTTTTAAAGTGAGGAAATTGACCAAATGACTTTTATTCTTTAATTTGATCTTAGAATTCCTTTTGGAAGTAGAGTTTTCAAGGCCCTAATCTTTTTTTTTTTTGCGGTACGCGGGCTTCTCACTGCTGTGGCCTCTCCCGTTGCGGAGCAGAGGCTCCGGCTGCACAGGCCCAGCGGCCATGGCTCACGGGCCTAGCCGCTTTGCGGCATGTGGGATCTTCTCGGACTGGGGCACGAACCCGTGTCCCCTGCATCGGCAGGTGGACTCTCAACCACTGCGCCACCAGGGAAGCCCCTGGCCCTAATCTTAAATACTGAAAAATGTGACCAGTCAAGAGGTGGTTCAGGCATTCATTCAGCCAAGCCAACACCCATGGAGCCATCTAACCCTGAATCATACCAGTGGGTGTGAAGTAGTATCTCATGTTTATTTTTTGTAAAAGCTGTATTGATATGTAACTCAATATCATATATTTCAAGTAATACATTTCATATATTTTTGCAAAAGCTTTATTGATATATAATTCAATATCATACATTCCAAGTCATATATTTCACGTTTTAAATATGTACAATTCAGTAGTGTGTACTATCCTCACAGAGTTGTCCAACCATCACCATAATCAATTTTAGAACTTTTTCTTCTCCCCCAAGAAAACCCTGTGCTTATTGGGTATCACTTCCCAACTCTCCATCCCTCCCCAGTCTTAGGCAACCACTAAACTACTTTCTGTCTTAGTAAATTTGCCTTTCTGTCTCAATAAATTTGGATTATATAATATTTGGCCTTTTTTTACTGGCTTCTTAAACTCATATAATGTTTATAAGTTTCATTCATGTTGTATCATTTATCAGTACTTAATTCTTTCATGGCTGAATAATATTGTGTTGATATACTACATTGTGTTGTGTTGATATACTTCTTGTTTAACCACTGATCAGTTGATGGATATTTGGGCTGTTTCCAACTTTTGGCTATCATGAATAATGTTTCTGTGAACATTTGTGTACAAGTTTTTCTGTGGACGTATGACTTCATTTCTGTTGTGTATAAATCTAGGATTGCTGGGTCAAATGGTAATCTTTTTTTTTTTTTTTTTTTTTGTGGTACATGGGCCTCTCACTGCCGTGGCCTCTCCCATTGCAGAGCACAGGGTCCGGATGTGCAGGCTCAGCGGCCATGGCTACTCCGTGGCTTGATAGATCCCCTATCAAGTATATTATTTGGATATATTTTCTCCCATTTTTGTGCTTTGTCTTTTCATTATCTGGATCTGGATGGTGTCCTTTGAATCAAATATTTTTAATTTTAATGAGGCCCAGTTTATCAACTTTAGTTATTGTTGCTTGTGTTTTTATGTCATATCTAAGAATCCATTTACCAAATCTAAGGTCATGACAAATTCCCCTTGCATTTTCTTTTCTAGGAGTTTTACAATTTTTGCTTTGATTCATTTTGAGTTGATTTTTGCAGATGGTCTGAGGTAGGGATTCAGTGTTATTCTTTTGCATGGGAATATCCATTTATTACTGACTTATTCCATTTTGTGTAGTGTTTTTAAAGTTCATCCATGTTGTACCATATATTAGTACATCATTCTTCTATGGCTGAATAATATCAAATACATGGTACAACATGGATGAACCTTACAAAAATTGTGTGAGGTGTAAGATGCGAGTAACAAATAAATGTTTACATGTAGATCACAGCACTCTTTGATGAAGAGACTTTGATTTCCTCACTCAGTAGTCTCAGATCACTTGGCAAAATCTCGTTGGTCCATAGACAAATTGGCTTATCTCTGGATTTTCAGTTCTATTCCATTGGGCTGTATTTCTCTCCTACTGCCAGTACCACACTGTTTGGATCATTATAGCTTTGTAGTAAGTTTTTTTTTTTTGCCCATTTTTGGATTGGGTAGTTTGTTTTTTTTGATCTTGAGCTGCATGAGCTGCTTGTATATTTTGGAGATTAATCCTTTGTCAGTTGCTTCATTTGCAAATATTTTGTCCCATTCTGAGGGCTGTCTTTTTGTCTTGTTTATGGTTTCCTTTGCTGTGCAAAAGCTTTTAAGTTTCATTATGTCCCATTTGTTTATTTTTATTTCCATTTCTCTAGGAGGTGGGTCAGAAAGGATCTTGCTGTGATTTATGTCATAGAGTGTTCTGCCTGTGTCTTCCTCTAAGAGTTTTAAAGTGTCTGGCCTTACATTTAGGTCTCTAATTCATTTTGAGTTTATTTTTGTGTATGGTGTTAGGAAGTGTTCTAATTTCATTCTTTTACATGTAGCTGTCCAGTTTTCCCAGCACCACTTATTGAAGAGGCTTTCTTTTTTCCATTGTATATTCTTAGCTCCTTTATCAAAAATAAGGTAACCGTATGTGCGTGGGTTTATCTCTGGGCTTTCTATACTGTTCCATTGATCTATATTTCTGTTTTTGTGCCAGTACCATACTGTCTTGATTACTGTAGCTTTGTAGTGTAGTCTGAAGTCCAGGCGCCTGATTCCTCGAGCTCCGTTTTTTTTCCTCAAGATTGTTTTGGCTATTGGGGGTCTTTTTTGTTTCCATACAAATTGTGAAATTTTTTGTTCTAGTTCTGTGACAAATGCCATTGGTAATTTGATAAGGATTGTATTGAATCTGTAGATTGCTTTGGATGGTTTAGCTATTTTCACAATGTTGATTCTTCAAATCCAAGAACACGGTGTATCTCTCTGTTTGTATCATCTTTAATTTCTTTCATCACCATCTTAATACTTTTCAGAGTACAGGTCTTTCATCTCTTTAGGTGTGTTTATTCATAGGTATTTTAATGTTTTTGATGCAGTGGTAGATGGAATTGTTTCTTGAATTTCTCTTTCTGTCCTTTTGTTTTTAGTGTATAGAAATGCAACCGATTGCTGTGTGTTGTTGTTTGTTTTTTTGTGTGTGTGGTACGCGGGCCTCTCACTGCTGTGGCCTCTCCCATTGCAGAGCACAGGCTCCGGATGTGCACGGTCAGCAGCCATGGTTCACGGGCCCAGCCGCTGTGCGGCATGTGGGATCTTCCCGGACCAGGGCACAAACCCGTGCCCCCTGCATCAGCAGGCGGACTTTCAACCACTGCGCCACCAGGGAGGCCCTGTGTGTTAATTTTGTATCCTGCAACTTTACCGAATTCATTCATTAGCTCTAGTAGTTTTCTGGTATCATCTTTAGGATCCTCTATAGTATCATGTCATCTGCAAACAGTGACAGCTTTACTTCTTTTCTGATTTGGATTCCTTTTATATCTTTTTCTTCTCTGATGGCTGTGGCTAAGACTTCCAAAACTATGTTGAATAATAGTGGTGAGAGTGGACATCCTTATCTTCTTCCTGATTTTAGAGGAAATGGATTCAGTTTTTCACCATTGAGAACAATGTTGGCTGTGGATTTGTCATATATGGCCTTTATTATGTTGAGGGAAGTTCCCTCTATGCCTACTGTCTGGAGAGTTTTTATCATAAATGGGTGTTGAATTTTACTGAAAGCTTTTTCTGCATCTATTGAGATTATCATGTGGTTTTTATCCTTCAGTTTTTTAATATGGTGTATCACATTGGTTGATTTGTGTATATTGAAGAATTTGGAATAAACCCCACTTGATCATGGTGTATGATCCTTTTAATGTGTTCTTGGATTCTGTTTGCTAGTATTTTGTTGAGGATTTTTGCATCTATGTTCATCAGTGATATTGGCCTGTAGTTTGCTTTTTTGTGACATCTTTGTCTGGTTTTGGTATCAGGATGATGATGGCCTCATAGAATGAGTTTGAGAGTGTTCCTTCTGCTATATTTTGGAAGAGTTTGAGAAGGATAGGTGTAAGCTCTTCTCTAAATGTTTGATAGAATTCACCCGCATGTGAAGCCATCTGGTCCTGAGCTTTTGTTTGTTGGAAGATTTTTAATCACAGTTTCAATTTCAGTGCTTGTGATTGGTCTGTTCATATTTTCTATTTCTTCCTGATTCAGTCTTGGCAGGTTGTGCATTTCTAAGAATTTGTCCATTCCTTCCAGATTGTTCATTTTATTGGCATAGAGTTGCTTGTAGTAATCTCTCATGATCTTTTTTATTTCTGCAGTGTCAGTTGTTACTTCTCCTTTTTCATTTTTAATTCTATTGATTTGAGTCCTCTCCCTTTTTTTCTTGATGAGTCTGGGTAATGGTTTAGAAATTTTGTTTATCTTCTCAGAGAACAAGTTTTTAGTTTTATTGATCTTTGCTATTGTTTCGTTCATTTATTTTCCATTTATTTCTGATCTGATCTTTATGATTTCATTCCTTCTGATAACTTTGGGGTTTTTTAGTTCTTTTTCTCTAATTGCTTTAGGTGTAAGGTTAGGTTGTTTATTTGAGATTTTTCTTTTTTCTTGAGGGAGGATTGTATTGCTATAAACTTCCCTCTTAGAACTGCTTTTGCTGCATTGCATAGAGTTTGGGTCGTCGTGTTTTCATTGTCATTTGTTTCTAGGTATTTTTTAATTTCCTCTTTGATTTCTTCAGTGATCTCTTGGTTTTTTAGTAGCGTATTGTTTGGCCTCCATGTGTTTGTATTTTGTACAGTTTTTTTCCTGTAGTTAATATCTAGTTTCATAGTGTTGTGCTCAGAAAAGATACTTGATACCATTTCAGTTTTCTTAAATTTACCAAGGCTTGACTTGTGACCCAAGATATGATCTATCCTGGAGAATGTTGCATGAGCACTTGAGAAAAAAGTGTATTCTGTTGTTTCTGGATGGAATGTTGTCCTCTAAATATGAAGTCCATCTTGTTTAATGTATCATTTAAAGCTTGTGTTTCCTTGTTTACATTTTGGATGATCTGTCCATTGGTGAATGTGGGGTGTTAAGTCCCCTGCTATGAATGTGTTACTGTGCATTTCCCCTTTTATGGCTGTTAGCATTTGCCTTATGTATTGAGGTGCTCCTATGTTGGGTGCATAAATATTTACAATTGTTATATCTTCTTCTTAGATTGCCCCCTTGATCATTCTGTAGTGTCCTTCTTTGTCTCTTGTAATAGTCTTTATTTTAAAGTCTATTTTGTCTGGTATGAGAACTGCTACTCCAGCTTTCTTTTGATTTCCATTTGCATGGAATGTCTTTTTCCATCCCCTCACTTTCTATCTGTATGTGTCCCTACGTCTGAAGTGGGTCTCCTGTAGACAGCATCTATACAGGTCTTGGTTTTGTATCCATTCAGCCAGTCTATCTTTTAGATGGAGCATTTAATCCATTTATATTTAAGGTAATTATTGATATGTATGTTCCTATTACCATTTTCTTAATTGTTTTGGTTTTGTTATTGTAGGTCTTTTCCTTCTCTTGTGTTTCCTGCCTAGAGAAGTTCCTTTAGCATTTGTTGTAAAGCTGGTTTGGTGGTGCTGGATTCTCTTAGCTTTTGCCTGTCTGTAAAGGTTTTTATTTCTCCGTCAAATCTGAATGAGATTCTTGCTGGTTAGAGTAATCTTGGTTGTAGGTTTTTCCCTTTCATCACTTTATATATGTTCTGCCATTACCTTCTGGCTTGCAGGGTTTCTGCTGAAAGATCAGCTGTTAACCTTAGTGGGATTCCCTTGTATGTTATTTGTTGTTTTTCCCTTACTGCTTTTAATATTTTTCTTTGTATTTTATTTTTCATAGTTTGATTAATATGTGTCTTGGCGTGTTTCTCCTTGGATTTATCCTGTATGGGTCTCTCTGTGCTTCCTGGACTTGGTTAACTATTTCCTTTCCCATATTAGGGAAGTTTTCAGCTATAATCTCTTCAAATATTTTCTCAGTCCCTTTCTTTTTCTCTTCTTCTTCTGGGACCACTATAAGTCAAATGTTGGTGTGTTTAATGTCATCCCAGAAGTCTCTGAGACTGTGCTCAATTATTTTCATTCTTTTTTCTTTATTCTGCTCTGCATTGGTTATTTCCACTATTTTATCTTCCAGGTTACTTATCCATTCTTCTGCCTCAGTTATTCTGCTATTGATTCCTTCTAGAGAATTTTTAATTTCATTTATTGTGCTGTTCATCATTCTCTGTTTTCTCTTTAGTTTTTCTAGGTCCTTGTTAAATGTTTATTGTATTTTCTCCATTGTATTTCCAAGATTTTGGATCATCTTTACTATCATTACTATGAATTCTTTTTGAGGTAGAGTGCTTATTACCTCATTTGTTTGGTTTGGTGGGTTTTAACCTTTCTGCTTCATCTGCTGCGTACTTCTGTCTTCTCATTTTGCTTAACTTACTGTGTTTGGGGTCTCCTTTTCGCAGGCTGCATGTTCATAGTTCCCATTGTTTTTGGTGTCTGCCCCCAGTGGGTAAGGTTTGTTCAGTGGCTTGTGTAGGCTTCCTGGTGACGGGACTGGTACCTGTGTTCTGGTGGGTGTGGCTGGATCTAGTCTTTCTGGTGGGCAGAGGTGTGTCTGGTGGTGTGTTTTGGCGTGCCTGTGAACTTATTATGATTTTAGGCAGCCTCTCTGCTAATGGGTGGGGTTGTGTTCCTGTCTTGCTAGTTGTTTGGCATGGGGCATCGAGCACTGGAGCTTGCTGGTTGTTGGGTGGAGCTGGGTCTTAGCATTGAGACAGAGATCTCTGGGAGAGCTCTTGCCAATTGATATTACTTGAGGCTGGGATGTCTCTGGTGGGCCTATGTCCTGAACTCAGCTCTTCCACCTCAGAGGCTCAGGCCTTACACCAGGCTGGGGCACCAAGACCATTTTGGGAACTCTGAGGTCTTCTGCCAGCCTTCACTAGGTGTTCTGTAGGAGTTGTTCCACATGTAGGTGTATGTTTGATGTACTTGTGGGGAGGAAGGTGATCTCACGTCTTACTCCTCCACCATCTTGAAGGTCCCCCTGATTCTTTTTTAATATAGGTGTTTACAGCTATAATTTTCCCTCTATCCTCTGGTTTTGCTGCATCCCAGAAGTTTTGATATGTTGTGTTTTTGTTTTCAGTCGTCTCAGTGCTTTTTTCAATTTCTTTGATCCATGGTTTCTTCAGGGTGTGTTACTTAATTTCCACATATTTGTGTATTGTCCAGTTTTCCTTCTGTTATGATTTCTATTTTCATTCCATTGTTATCAGAGAAGATATTTTGGATGATTTAATTCTTTTTAAATGTGTTGAGATTTTTTTTGTGACTTAACATATGGCCTACCCTGGGAAATATTCCATGTACACTTGAGAAAAAAATGTATGTTTTGCTATTTTGTGGTCGTGTTCTGAATATGTCTGTTACATCTAGTTGATTTATAGTAGTATAAATCCTCTATTTCTGTATAGTTTTTCTGTCCTTTATTGGGAATGGGGTATTGAACTCTCCAACTGTTATTGTTGAACTGTCTGTTTTTCCTTTCAGTTTTCAATTTTTAGTCCATATATTTTGAGCCTCATTTGTTAGATATGTATATGTTTATAATTGCTGTATCTTCTTGAAGGATTGAGAATTTCATCAATACATAATGCTCTTCTTTTTCTTTTTTAACAGTTCTTGACTTAAAATCTATTTTGCCTGATATTAGTATAGCCATCCCAGCATTCTTTTGCCTGCTCTTTGCATGGGTTATCTTTTTCTGTGCTTTCCCTTTCAACTTAAAATGTCTTTAGATTTAAAATGAGTATCTGGTGGACAGCATATAGTTGGGTCATTTTCTATTTTTTAACCCATTCTACCAATCTCTGCCTTTAATTGGATAGTTGTATTCATTTATGTTTGTAGTAATTCCTGGTAATGAAGGCTACTTTCTGCTATTTTGCTCTGTCTTTTATATGTCTCAGATGTTTTTTACTCCTTGGTTCCTCCATTATTTCTTTCCTTTGTGTTTAATTTTTTTATTATAACATTTTGATTCCTTTCTCATTTTCCTTTCTGTGTATTTTTTAGTTATTTTCTTAGGGGTCACCCTAAGGATTTTAATTAATCTCTTGAAGTATGATAATCTATTTTTAATTAATACCACCTTAGCTTCAATAGTATGCAAAAACTGCTTACATACACCTCTGTCCCACCTCCTTTTTGTTGTTGTTTTACAAATTACATCCTTATATATTACATGCCCGTTAAGATAGATTTGTAATTATTGGTTTATGCATTTTTATATTAGAGCATTAAGGGTTAAAAGAGGGATTACCACTTAAAAATACAGTAATATTGGCTTTTGTATTTATATATAGATATCTTCATAACAGTTTTAAAATTTTTTCTCATGACTTTGAGTTACTGTCTGATATGTTATCATTTCCACCTGAAGAATACTTTTTAGCATTTCTTGTGGGGCAGGTCTATTAGCAGTGAACTCCCTCAGCTTTTGTTTATCTGAGAATGTCTTCATTTCTACTTCATCTTTAAAGGATTATTTTGCCAGATGTAAAAGTCTTGCTTGACATTTTTCCCTTTGAGCCCTTTAATTATATCATCCAGTTTCCTCATGACCTCAGTGGTTTTTGATGAGAAATTGGTTGTGAGTCTTACTGAGACTGCCTAATTGAGGATTCCTTGTATGTAATGAATCATTTGTCTCTTGCTGTTTTCCAGATTCTCTGTATCTTTGGCTTTCGGTGGTTTGATTTTAATGTGTCTCAGTGTGCATCACGTTGCATTTATCATCTTGGAACTCACTGAGCTTCTTAGATTTGTGGGATTTGTGGTTCTCATCAAACTTGGGGAGTTTGGAGCCATTATTTCTTCAGATATTCTTTCTGTCCTTTCCTCTACTTTCTCTCCCTCTGGAACTCCCATAATGTATCCTACAGGTGTGTTAGTTTTCTCCATTTTTTTTCCTTTCTATTTTCTTTTTCCCCCCTGCTCTTCAGAGTAGGTAGTTTCAATTGACTTGAATCAGAATCAGTTAGCTGATTCTTCTGTTTAAACATGCTTTTGAACCCCTCTAGTGAATTTTCAGTTTCAGTTATTGTAGTTCTTTGCTCCAGATTTTCTCTTTTTATACTGTTCATGTCTTAGTTGATTACATCCTTCTCCTGGTTTCCTTCAGTTCTTTGTCCATGGTTTCCTTTAGCATTTTTGAGCATGTTGAAGGCAGCAAATTAAAGTCATTTTCTAGTAAAACCTACGTCTCTGTTCCTCAAGGTAGTTTCTCTTAATTTCTTCTGTGTATGGGAATTCTTTCCTCTTTCTTTGCTTGCTTCATAATTTTCGATTGAATATTCAACAAGTTGGATCTTTCAAATCTATAATGTAGTAACTGGAAATTTGAGTCTTCTCTCTTCTGTGTTTTTTGTTGCTTGCTTTAGGTGGCAGTTGTTTGTTTACTGACTTTTCGAAACTCTATTTATAAAGTCTGTATTCTTTGTCATGTGTAGTTCTGAAGTCTCTGTTCCTTTAGCTTGTGGTCAGGTTTTATTATCAGAGATTTCTTTGAATTCCAAGAACCAAAAGAAAAGAAATGAGGACCAAAAACTCTCCCAGTCTTTGCAGATTGGCTCTCTGTTTGATCATTCCTTCAGTGTTTATTCAGTCTGTGTACAACTTTGCCTTAGCCTTTTCTTTCTGCTTGTGCTGAGACTGAAGATCAGCCTGAGGTGAAAGCTTTAAGGGTCTTCTCTTAACTGTCCTTCCTTGGGCATGAATATGGCTTTCCTCTTCTCCAGTATATAAAGGTGCTTTTCAATGCTTTAATTCCCCAAAGAAACTTTCTCCCCATCATTTTCTCTTTAGCTTTCAGCATGTCTGTTTTGGGCCTCAACTTTAGAACTTTTGCCCCAGGTGGCAGCACATTGGTCATTTGCCTTAAAACATTTTGGAGGAATTACCTCTATGAAGCTGCTTTTCTGCTCTGAGAAAGTTCCAAATTTGTTGAAACATAGGTATGTTCTTGCAACAATTCTTCTGTCAGTTTCCAGTCAGGTCAAAAGAGACAAAAATCAGTTCCTTGAGATTAAGGTTGGCTCTCTTCACTCCAGAGCCATGAACCAGAGTTTCACATTGGGAATACCAGCTGCCATCTCTAAGCCCTTCATGAGCAGAGAGGAAAGTAGAAATGCTGCCAATTTTTCCTACCATTTTAAAATTGTCTTTTTCCTGACTCAACAATTGCTTGGTTGTTGCATATCTTTGACTGTTTTCCAGAGTTCTCATGAAGTTGATTCTGACAGTTTTTACTCAGTTTTTCTTGTTGCTGTATAGGGATATTCCATTTTCACTGATGTCACTCTTCCTTTACTTCTGTAATCATGGTTTATTCTAGTTCTTTGAACATATTTATAATGACTGCTTTGAAGATTTTGTTAAATCTCACGTCTGGGTCTTCTCACAGGCAGTGTTTGTTGCCTTCCTTTTTTCTTGCCCAAGGATTAAACTTTCCTGTTTCTTTGCATATCTCATAATCTTTTTTGTTAAAAACTGGACATTTTAGGTAATATAGGAGATCTGGATTCTGATTCCTTTTGGGGATTTTAAAATTATCCATCTGTTACTGATTTTTTTGTTTGTTTAATTTTCTATGGTCATAGTGTATACTCTGTATAATTTCAATCCTTTGAAATTTTTTGAGACTTTCATTGTTACTTAGGTTATCAACTGTCTTGTTTAATATTTCACATGCATTTAAAAATGGTGTGTATTCTGCACTTGCTAGGTGTAGTGTTCTCTAAATTTGAATTGGTTAGATTTTAAACTTTATGTCTTTTATTTTTATTTTTTTGTCTTTTCTCAGTTTCTGAGAGATTTTGAATGTGTTTCTCCTTCTGGTTCTATGTTTTTTTGCTTCATGTATTTTGTAGCCATGTTATTAGTTGTACACACATTTAATATTATTATGTCTTCCTGTTGAACTGACCCTCTTATCACTGTGAAGTGTTCCTTTTTATCACAACTAATGCTTCTTCCTAAAGTTTATTTCATCTGATGCTAATGTTGACTCATCACGTTTGTTTTGGTTTGTGTTTGCGTCGTATATCATTTTCTTACTTTTTAGTTTCAGCCTATCTGTGTCTCTCATTTAAAGTATCTCTTGTAAATAACACAAAGTTTTTTTTTTATAATCCAGACTGATAGAGTATGCATTTTAATTGGCTCATTTACATTTATGTAATATAATCAGTAATTACTGATGTATTTGTGTTTAAATTTATTATCTTGTTTGTTTTCTGTTTGTCTTCATTTTCTACGTTTTTTAGGTTGATCAAGTATATTTCTTTTCTTTACTTCATCTCTTCTATTGGATTTTTTGTACTAGTTTTGGTATTTTTCTGTTGGTGGCTACCCTAGATATTATAATGTACATTTTTGGCTTATTACAGTCTTAAACTAGTATGTTATTTTTCAAACAGTTCAAGAACTTTATAACAGTTTAACTCTGTTTACTTCTTTTCACATTTGGTGCTATTGATATAGTATATTTTACTTTTGTATACATCATAAACACACAGGGCACTTATATTATTATTGCTTTAAATAGTCATTGTTCTTTTATCTTTACCCTTTCCCAAGTTCTTCATTTTTCCTACAGTTCCATGCTTTCATCTGTCATCATTTTCCTTCAGTTTAAAGAACTCCTTTTAATATTTCTTGTATTGCAGATCTGCTGGTGACAAATTCCTTCAGCTCTTGTTTATCTTTACTCCTCTTGAACCTCTTGATAAATTTTTTGCCTCTGTTAAAGGAAACCAGAGCCAAACAAAAGTTAAAGTGGTAAAGATGGACTTTATTTAAACAACTATTGTAGTAGGGGAAGCTACTCCAGTAGAGGAGTGGGCTTAATTCTAGACACAGTCTGAACAAGTGGGAATTTATAGCCAAGGAGCAAGTAGGGTGGGGGCATTGGTGAATGGAACATTACTAGAGGAGACATCAAAGTCTGGGAATATTTTTGGCTGAACCAACCTAACAGAGGATTCTTGCTGAGCAGGCCAAGGTGATCATATACCACCTGGGGGATGGTAGGGGTGAAGAATTTGATCAGATATCAAAGGTGGCGAATTCTTGCTAAAAGGACTTAAGCAGGATTCCTACAAGGAAATACATGGTTGGGGCTTGTTAAGGAGAGGGTTCAGAGGAGCCTGACTAAAATTTGGTCAAGCGAAGAATCTTTGTCACCTCTCTGTACTTTTGTGTTTTCTTGTTGTCTTTACTGTCATTGCACTTAATTCCTTGAATTGTAATTCTCTAATGGCTTCTCTGTGTCATCTACTACATTGTGAGATCCTTAGAGTTAGTCACTATTTTCATTTTTGTATTTTCCATACCTATCTTATGCATATTATAGAATAGGGACTCTGTTAATATTAGTGTAATGATGACTATTCTTGGTCTAGAATGATACAGAATTGAATCACAATTCTGGTAATGGCTTGAAAAAGAAGAAACATTTGAACTAATTAATATTATTTTATTAATAAATAAAAATAAGAATAATTTGGACTTGGTGTGTAGGGAAAGAAAGGGAGTTAAAAATGACTTTGAGGTTTCTTTGAGGTCCAACCTATTCAATATAATGTATATCTCAAACACAGTATCACTGCCTTTTCTTCCTTCCTAAGACAGTCCAATTAACATGAACTAGTAAGAAAAACATGAAATAAGTATTAATATATAATTGCCATTTTGGAATAAGGTAGTGTGACTGAACATGACTATAAGCACTGTCTTCTGCTTTTTTTTTTTTTTTTTTTTTTTTTTTTTTGCGGTACGTGGGCCTCTCACTGTTGTGGCCTTTCCCGTCATGGAGCACAGGCTCCGGACGCATGGGCTCAGCGGCCATGGCTCATGGGCCCAGCTGCTCCACGGCATGTGGGATCTTCCCGGACTGGGGCACGAACCCGTGTCCCCTGCATCGGCAGGTGGACTCCCAACCACTGAGCCACCAGGGAAGCCCTCTCCTCAACTTTTTAAGTGCTTAGATTGTTTCTTTAATAGTTATTTTTCTTTTGAAGTTTTAAACTTCTTGAATCCATTTTTTAAAGTAATGTAGATTTTCAAAAATTGTCCAGTTGTCTGCATTTTCAAATTTACTGCCAAAATTTATTCTAACACTTTTTGTCTTTATAACATACACTTGTAATTATACTTTAAAAGATTCTTAATGTTTATCTATGCCTCCTTTTTTTCTTTTTCTTGATCAGGCTGGACAAAGGCTTATTTATTTTGTTAGTAATTACAAATAATCAGATTTTATTTTGTTGATTCTCTTTATTGAATCTTTATTCTCTGTTAACTTCTACTCTATCATGTCCTTCTTTCATCTGTCTTTGGGATTAGTCTGTTGTTTTCTAATGTATTGAGTTAGATAATTTAGGTCATTATCTGTGATTTTCTAATATAAGCAGGTTAAAGCTACAGTTTTCCCTCTTGAATATCACTTTAGTTATATTCCATCATTTAATACGTGGTATTGGTCATCATTCATTATAAGTGCTTTTTAATTTCTGTTATAATTTCTCCTATGACCTGTGAGATATTTAGAAGTATTTGTAAATTCAAAAATGATGCAAGGATACAGTTTCAAAGTTGTTACTGAATAATGTTTTTATATATAACTAATTGAAATTGTTACATATTTATGAGTAGACAGTTACGTTAATAACTTAAATAAAAAATTTAAATCTTCATTGTCAGTGTGTCAGGTTGATGTCATTTTGCCTACAGTGGAAAAGAATGAAAACATCAGTAGAGTAAACATACTTTCTGTGAGGCTTATGTTTACAAATATATAGGATTAAAATTTTTTTCCTTAGTATTCATTTCTGATTTAATTGAAGTGTGATTAGAAAACATGGTATGTATGATCATTCTCTGGCATTTTTGGAGACTTGTTTTTAGTTTCCATATGATTGGTATTTATTTGTTTGGGTGAATGTACGTGTGAATGTTCTGTATGTGCTTGGAAATAATATGCGTTATTTAATTGTGTGACTTAGGTGTTCTGTATGTTTTTTTAAAAGTCCACTGTCCTTCAGCCTTTTGTTAATGTACCTCCTAAAATATCTTTGAAAACAATTCTTGCATTTTAAGTTGGTGTTTAAAGTATTTCATTGTAAGTTTAAATAGTGCAGAGGATATAATGACTGGTATATTGTGTAAAACTTGACATTTAAAAATAAAACTGTTTCACTGTTCTCTTTAAAGCATCTGATGACTCCTAAATATTTTAGTTATTTGGTACCCTCATGATTATTTAAAACACACGTAACTTTGTATCAACCTTACTGTACAGGACAACTAAAAAACTAGATAAAATATATTTTATAATGTGCTTGAAAGAATCGTAGCAATCAAATTTTAAAATATAGGGGAAAAATATATTTAATTAAGAATTCAGTTGTAAGTCGTGTTGAACGAGAAGATTTTGACTGCTACTGCATTTTGTGCTGATTTTAAGTGTTGTTACTTCAGCCCCATTGCAGATTATAGATGTTATGTAAATGTACTTCACTATCTAATAATTTTTTTTCTGCTTCTTTCCTAGGAGTCACACCTGTGTATCATAGTATGTTTGCTTTAATGAATGAAACAGAAAGGATCTGGTATCCACCCAACCACGTCTTCCATATAGATGAATCAACCAGGCACAATGTACTCTACAGAGTCAGGTACTTTCTCCAGTAAAGTGACTAATTAACTTAATAGTAAAAGGGCAAAGTGGGAGAAATTACCAACCATATTTTTTAATTGCAAGGTCTTTAATATCAGAGACCAGAACCAATTAGCATCTAATCTTCTCCAGTTAAGACTCTCTTTCCCCACTAGAGAAAGTGTTCATACATGTTCTTTAACTAGAATGCTCTGAGAATAAAGCTGTCCTGGTGAGATGCTACTTTACCACTTAAGATTATAGTTAAATTTTGAACAGGGCAAGAATGGCCTTTACTAGCAAAATCCTAAATGTTTGGAATATTGATAGTTTCCCAGGAAATTTGATGTTTTGTTCAATAATATGTAATCTCACATTTTTTCTTTTTAATAACTTTTTTTTTAAGTTGAAGTGAAGGAAAGATAAGATTTTGCCAATGATTATTTACAACCTCAAATTATAAGTTACTTTATTGGATAATCTTTGGTAATATGTAGTACCAATTTAGAGAAATCCAGAGGTACTTTTCCATTCAAAAGGATGAAACAAAGAAATAAGTTTGATCTCTGGTTCTTACTTATGAAATAGATCCATTCCATACAGAGTCAGTGTTGCATAGTAAAAAAGAAAATGGACTCATTCATGTTTTTAAAAAGAAAAGAAAAGGAGACCGTAATAAGCTAAGACTTAAGAGAGGCATCCTTACCACGACAAAGGATATGTGCAAAAAACATGTGGCAAATAATATTCTTAAATGGTAAAATGTTAGAAGCATTCTCTTTAAAATCAGGAACAAGATGTATAGAAAACAAAGATAGCCGTGATCACTGCTTGTATATAGGATTTTGGTGGAGTTCCTAACCAGTATAGTAAGACAGGAAAAATAAATAAAATATTTCATAATTGAGAACAAAGAAGCAAAAAGTCATTATTTGGGGATGATATGATTGTTAACATAGAAAATATGAACAAATCTACAGGCGTCAATAATAATCATTCAGCAGAAGGCTAGATTTATGTGATCAGTATGTTAAAAAATTAACTATTTCCATACACCACAAACAAACAGAAAGAGGTCACTTAAAATAATGACTAATAACAACAAAAAACATAAGGGACCTAGGATTAAATCTATTCAAGTTATATAAGAGTTATGCAGATTTTAAGACTTTTCAATTTGTGTTATTTAAAGAAGCAGGTAATATGCATATGTTTCACAAGATATCAGTATCTGATTAAGAATATTTTCTTTATCACTTTCTATAATTACTGTACTTTCTGCAATCAGCAAGTAGTATATCTTTTTATTTTAAAATGTTTGTAGAGCAGTGGTCTGCAGTCTTTTTCTGTAAGAAGACAGATAGTAAATATTTTAGGCATTGCAGGCCATACTGTCTCTGTTGTAGTTATTCAACTCTATTATTATAGTGTGAAAGCAACCATAGACAGTAAGTAAATGAATGACCATGACTGTGTTCCAGTAAAACTTTATAAAAATTGGTAGTGGACCAGATTGGGCCTGTGAGCCATAGTTTGCTGACCTCTTCTTAAGAATTAAAAAATATGTCCCGTATCAAATTCATGACTTTCTCGTATTTTTAAACTAAGGGGGCACATATCCATTGCTACCTATAATCAAAAGTTCCAAGGATAGTCTAACCAGAAACTACCCAAAAGGAGATTTTATATAATTAAAAAAAAAATTCCACCTGTCTTTTATTCAGAGGCTATTCTTCATTTCCTCTATTACATATTTATGGGTTATTTCAAAATCAACATAAAAGAGCAACAATTATAAAACTGTGTTGGAGGGCTTATAATGTATAAAGATGTAACTTTTATGACAAATATAGAATAAAGGGAATGGAACAGAGTTTCTGTATTTTATTGAAATTAAGTTGATATGAATAAGAACTAGATTGTTTAAGTTAAAATGTCTGTTGTAATCCTCTGGGAGACTCCTATGAAAATAACTCAAAAATATATAGTAAAAGATAAAACAAGAGACTTAATGTATGTAATACACTAGAAAATATCTATAGCAATAATGGAGGAATATATGAACAAAAAATCGAAAAAAAGCCTAATAGAAGCAAAATGACAGACATAATAAATACTTTATTAACAGTAATTACCTTAAATGTAAACGAATTAAACACTCAGGTCAAAAGGCAGAGATTGGAGGACTGAATTAGAAAAAAACATAAATTACATGCTGTCTATAAGAGGCACACTTTGCATTCAAAAACACAAATAACTTGAAAGCAAAGGGTTGAAAAAGATAAAACAGGCATTCAGTAACTGAAAGAGAGCTGGAGTAGCTGTATTAATATCAGACAAAATTGTCTTTAAGATATATATTGTTGCTAGAGACAGAGGAGGGACATTTTATAATTATCAAGGAGTTAATCTGTTAGGAAACATAATAACATTTGTTTAAAATTGTTATAAGTTGGATCCAACTACAGAGCTCCAAAATAAATGAAGCAGCAATGAAAGAATTAAAGGGAAAACTAGACAATTCAACAATAATAGTTGGAGACTTCAATACGTCACTTTCAGTAATGGACAGAACAACTAGACAGAAGATCAGCAAGGAAATAGAAGACTTGACCAACACTGTAAACCAGCTAGACATACATAAATAGAACACTGCACCCAACCACAGCACAATACACATTCTTTTCAAGTGCATATGGAATATTCTCCAGGATAGATCATATGTTAGTCCACAAAATGAATCTCAATAAATTTACAAAGATTGAAGTCATACAAAGTATGTTCTCTGACCACAGTGGAATTAAATTAGGGATCATTAACAGAAGGAGATCTGGAAAATTCACAAATACATGGTAATTAACAACACATTTCTAAATAACTGAGGGGTCAGAGAAGAAATCACAAAGGAAAATGGAAAATACTTTGATATGACTGAAAATGAAAACGGATCATATCAAAACTTATGGTATGCAGCTAAAACAATGCTTAAAGGAAATTCATAGCTATAAGTGCCTATATTAAAAAAGAAAGAAGTTCTCAAAGCTATTAACATTCCACTTTAACAAAGTAGAAAAAGAAGAATATATTAAATTCAAATCAAGCTGAAGGAAATAATAAAGATCAGAGTAGAAATAAATGAAATAGAGAATAGGAGGACAACAGAGAAAATCAAGAAACCAAAAGCTGGTTCTTTGAAAAGATCAACAATATCAGTAAACCTTTAGCTAGACTGACCAAGATAAAAAGAGAGAAGCTTAAATTATTAAAATCAGGAATAAAAGAGGTAACATTACTGTGACCTTACAGAAATAAAAAGAATTATAAGGAACAACTGTATGCCAACAAACTACATAACCAAATGAAATGGACAAATGTTTAGAAAGACACAAATTGTAGAACTGACAAAGCAAGAAGTAGAATGTCTGAATAGACCTTAACAAGTAAAGAAATGGAATTCAATTAGTAATTTAAAAAAACTTTCCCGGGCTTCCCTGGTGGCGCAGTGGTTGAGAGTCCGCCTGCCGATGCAGGGGACACGGGTTCGTGCCCTGGTCCAGGAGGATCCCACATGCCGCGGGCCCGTGAGCCATGCCTGCTGAGCCTGCACGTCCGGAGCCTGTGCTCCGCAACGGGAGAGGCCACAACAGAGAGGGGCCTGCGTACCTCAAAAAAAAAAAAAAAAAAAACTTTTCCACAAAGGAAAGCCCAGGCCCAAGTGGCTTTACTGGTAATTCTATTAAACTTTTAAGGAAGAGTTGATACTAGTTATTCACAAAAAGTGAAAAGGAGGGAACACTTCCTAATTCATTCTGTGAGTTCACCATTACCCTGATACCAAATCCAGACAGACATCTAAAAGAAAAGAAAGCTACAGACAAATATCCCTTATAAACATAGTTGTAAAAATCATCAAGAAAATACTAGCAAACAAAATTCAGCAATATATAAAAAGGATTAAATATTGACCAGGTGGACTTTACTCCAGGAAATACAAGGTTGCTTTAACATATGAAAATCAATCCATCTATATAATGTACCATATTAGTAGAATAAAGAATCAAATCTTATTATCATCTTAATAGAGACGGAGATAAACATTTGACAAAATCCAACATTCTATTGTGATCAAAATATAAACATAATAAGGATGGAAGGGAACTTAGTCTGATAAAGGGCATCTGTGAAAAACCCAAAGCTAACCTTATGCTTGATAGTGAAAGGCTGAATGCTTTCTTCCAAAGATCAGGAACAAGACACAAATATCTGCTCTCACCACTTCTGTTTAACACTGTACCATAGATTCTAGCCAGGGAAAATAGGCAAGAGAAAGAAATACAGGGCATCTATATTGGAAAAGAAGTGGTAAAACTCTCTGTTCACAGATGATATGATCTAGTATATGAAAAATCCTAAGGAATTAAGAAACTGTTAGAACTAATAAATGAGCTCAGCCCAGTTACAGGATAGAAATACAAAATCAGTTGTATTTCTATATGCTAACAATTAGAGAAGAAATGTGAAATTAAGAAAATACCATTTACCATGGCATAAAAGAATACTTAGGTATAAACCTGACAAAAGAAGTGCACAGTTTGTGTACTGAGAAATATAAAATATTATTGAAAGAAATTAGAGAAACACCTAAATAAATGGAAAGATAATATAGGAAGACTTAATATTGTTAAGATGGCAATGTTCCCATAATTAATCTGTATATTCAATGCAATCTCCACTGAAATTCTAGCTATCTTTATTGCAGAAATTGAAAAATTTGTCATAAAATTCATAAAAAATCAAAGGGACTTGGAATAGCCCAAACAGTCTTGAAAAAGAAGAGTTAGAAGATTCACACTCATTTCAAAACTTCATCCACAACCACAGTAATCAAGACAGTGTGGTGCTGACTTAAGGTTAGATAATAGATTAATGGAGTAAAATTGAAAGTCCAAAAATAATCTCTCATACTATGGTAATAGACTTTAGACAAGGGTGCCAAGACAATTCATGGGGAAAGAATAGTCTTTTCAACAAATGGTGCCGGGACAACTGAATATCCACATGTAAAGTAATGAATTTAGACAACTCACACTGTTTACAAAAAGGTAACCTAAAATGGATCATAGACCTAAATCTAAGAGCTAAAACTGTAAATTCTTAGGAGAAAACAGGATCATGTGTTTGTGTACTTAAATTAGGCAGTGATTTCAATATGGCACCAAAAACCTAAGCAACAAAAGAAAAATAGGTTAATTGGGATTCATCAAAGTATATGTTTGTGCATCAAAGGATACTGACAAGAATGTGAAAAGACAACCTATAGAATGGAAGAAAATGTTTGTAAATTATATATCTGACAGATGTCTTATATCCAGAATATATAAAGAACTCTTACAGTTCAGTACAGTGACAACTAACACAATTAAAATAGGGGCAAAGTTTTGAATAGCCCTTTCTCTAAACAAAACATACAACTGATAAATAAGCATGTGAAAAGATACTCAAAATCTTTATTCATTAGAGAAATGTAAATCAAAACCACAATGGGATACCATTTTACCCACTAGGATGGCAAGCATTAAAAAGATGGACGATAACACATTGTTATAAATTTGTCAAATTAGGGATTTCCCTGGTAGTCCAGTGGTTAAGACTCCATGTTGCCAATGCAGGGGGCACGGGTTCAATCCCTGGTTGAGGAACTAGGATCCCACGTGCTGCGCGATGTGGCCAAAAGATTAAAGAAAAGGAAATTGTCAAATTACCTCTTATTAAGTGGAACATAGGGTGCCAGATGGTGAGCCACATTTCAACAACAGACTACAAGAGGAATTGAAGTAGAAAAAAGTTCATTACTCACAGGTTCTTGAGGAAGTACCCACATGCCTTAAGGGGTCACATGGAGAGGTCAAGGCACAGTGCAGATAGAGAGAGTCAGGACCTGGAGCATGTGCCTTTATTAGGGTTTAAGTGTAGAGTGCCTTGAGGTTCCTGGACTAAGGCCAGACTGGTCAATTCAAAAGAGTTGGGTTTTGGTAAGCCACGTAGGGATCTTATTGAAGAGGTGCATAGGACTAGGCACTGGGAGGCAGGGATGAGTGTTGATCACAGAGGCTGTTGGGGAAGTCGTATAAGGAACTTACATTTGCTTGTGACTCTGCAAGTTGTTCTCTAGGGCATGCGTTTGTGTGGGAGCTAATGTCAGTTTAAGGTCACTACAGGACTCTTGACGAAACAAAATGAATGCTGAGTCAGCAGCACCATAGAGTAACTCAGCTAAACTCTCCACCCAAGTGTTGGCAAGGATGTGACCTATTGGGACACTCATACATTGTTAGAAGTATAAAATAGCGCTGCTTTGAAAGACAGTTTGGCTACTCCTTTAAAAGATAAACATAGAATTATCATATGATTCAGCAGTGCCACCCTAGGTATATATGCAAGAGAAATGAAAACATACTTCCACAGGAAAGAAAACTTGTATATGATTATTCATAGCAACATTATTCACAATAGCAAAAAGATGGAAACAAACCAAATGTCCATGAAGTCATGAATGGTTAAGCAAAATGTGGTATATCCATACAATGGGAATTTAATTGGGCAATAAAAAGAAATGAAGTACCGATACTGCTATAAATGTGGATGATCCTTGAAAACATTATGCTAAGTGAAAGAAGGTAGAAAAAGCCACATATTATATGATTCCATTTATATAAAATATGCAGAATAGACAAATTTATAGAGGTAGACTAGTGGTAACTTAGGGCTGAGGAGTAGATAAAGGTGGCTTGGGTAGGGAATTTCTTTTATGGAAGATAAAGATGTTCTAAAGTTAGGTTGTGGTGATGTCTGTACAGTGCTTTGAATATACTAAAAACATTGAATTGTATACTTTAAATGAGTGAACTTTATGTGAATTTTATCTCAGTAGAGCTGTAAATAAAAAAAGCAATATAGAATTTTTTTGTTTCTCTGAAGGACAAGTTTGTAACCTCCATTTTTTTTAACTGAAGTATAGTCGATTTACAATGTTGTGTTAGTTTCTTGTGTACAGTAAAGTGATTCAGTTATACATATTTATATATATTCTTTTTCATATTCTTTTCCATTATAGCTTATTACAGGATATTGACTATCCCTGTGCTATATAGTAGGACCTTGTTTATCCATTCTATGTATAATAGTTTGCATCTGCTAACCCCAAACTCACAATCCAACCCTCCCCCACTCCCCTTCCCCTTTGGCGACCACAAGTCTTCTCTATGTCTGTGAGTCTGTTTCTGTTTCATAGATAAGTTCATTTGTGTCATATTTTAGATTCCACAGATAAGTGATATCATATGGTATTTCTCTTTCTCTTTCTGACTGGCTTCGCTTAATATGATAATCTCTAGGTCTGTCTGTGTAGCTGCAAAGGGCATTATTTCATTCTTTTTTATGTAATCTCTGTTTCTTTAAAGAAGAAGCAATTATTTGTTTTCACACCAAATTAGCATTTTCACATTCCTCTACTGATGTTCCTAGAATTACATTAAAAATTTTTTTTTGAATTTTATTTTATTTTTTTAATATAGCAGTTTCTTATTAATTATTATTTTATACATATTAGTGTATATATGTCATTCCCAATCTCCCAATTCATCCCACCACTACCACCCCACCCCGCTTTTCCCCCTGGTGTCCATACTAAAATTTTTTTTGTTAATGTTTTATTTCTACATTTCTCTATTTTCTATTATTTGCTTCTATGTTCTGTTCATGGAAGAAGGCAGAATATGGATTTTAAACTTATGTTTCTTGTATTTTCTGGCTGTATTATTACCATGGCTTTACCCATATTTCCTTTTGTCCTCACTTTGTATTTAACACTGTTAGTTGTGTTTTCTGATTATGGGATAATACCTTTTGGTAGATCGGAAGTGGTTATATATATATAGTATGTTTATATTAGAACTGTTAGAGGCTGACTGATTGTTTTAATTGTCTTGTAGATTTTACTTTCCTTACTGGTATTGTAATGGCAGCAACAGAACCTATAGGCATGGAATATCTCGAGGTGCTGAAGCTCCTCTTCTTGATGACTTTGTCATGTCTTACCTTTTTGCTCAGGTATGTACATGTGTTAAACGATAAATATCTGGCCATGTAAATGTATCTCTTAATCAGAAAAATATTCACATATGGGAAAATTGATGTTCTGTCTGCATAGCAGGTGCAGAAAGGTAACAAAATTGAGTCTTTTATCACTAATTTTTAATCCCATGGTTTATGGATAATAGAATCTATCTTATAAAGATTCCTAGAATTGCCCCTTTTGAATTTTCTTTTTATTTTAGTGCTTTAGATCATTTTAAGGATTTCACAAGTTTAGACTGAGTTTTACAATATGATTCATGTAGACCTAAGTGGCTGGAATATAGGACAGTGAAATTTCTTTAGAGAAAAATTTTTTTAAATTCCTAAACAATTTCAGACTTAATTAGTGGGTTGTAAAATGTGAAGAATGTAAGTAATTGCATAAAAAATGAACTACAGTAGTTTGTGTAGCCCCTCATAGGAGGGTGGCTGGTTGTTGATACTTAGTCTGAGAACTGTGTTCCAGTTGTTTATTAATATTGTTAAATTTTTGTGGTGTTTTTGAACATTTTTAAATGCTTTTATCTATTGCCTTGATTAGTGCTTTTGTGTAAAGATACACTCTTGATATCCCCAAGGTATCAGATCAAGGAGTTCTAAATCAGATCTGCTAATATCATGGGAAATAACCTCACAGATCCTCATAGCTCACATTTCTAACATGTGTAGTAGGGCTAGTTCAGTTTGTGAGCAACAAATTGAAAAATATTTCTCTTTTGCAATATGAGAGCAACCAACTTTTTTGTGTGTGAGGGGGTAAAATGTACTTAATAAAATTTACTATTTTAACCATTTTTAAGTGGTCAAATCAGTGGCATTAATTCAGTACCTTCATTTTTTTTTTTTTTCTTTTTTTTTCGGTGCGCGTGCCTCTCACTGTTGTGGCCTCTCCCGTTGTGGAGCACAGGCTCCGGACGCGCAGGCTCAGAGGCCATGGCTCATGGGCCCAGCCGCTCCGTGGCATGTGGGATCTTCCTGGACTGGGGCACGAACCCGTGTCCCCTGCATCAGCAGGTGGACTCTCAGCCACTGCGCCACCAGGGAAGCCCAGTACCTTCATATTGTTCTGCACCCATTACCACCATCCATCTCCAGAACATTTTTCATCTTCCTAAATTGAAACTTTATACCCATTAAAAAATAACTTCTCATTCCCCTCTCCTCCTGACCCCTGGCAGCCACCTTTCTACTTTCTGTCTCTATGAATTTGCTTATTCCAGGTAGCTCATATAAGTGGAATTATACAGTATTTACTCTTTTGCGACTGGCTTATTTCTCTTACCATAATGTCTTCAGGATTCAACCATGTTGTAGCATGTGTCAGAATCTCATTCCTTTTTAGGGCTGAATAATACTCTATTGTATGTACCACATTTTGTTTACCCATTCATCTCTTGTTGGATAGTTGGGTTGCTTCTACCTTTTGGTTCTTATGAATAACACTGCAACGAACATGGGTGTACAGATATCTCTCTGAGATCTTACTTTCAATTCTTTTGGATATCTATCCAGAAGTGGGATTACTAGATGATATGGTAGTTGTATATTTAATTTTTTTGAGGAACTGCCATACTGTTTTCCATAGCAGCAGCACCGTTTTACATTATTACCAGCAGCACCCAGCATTCCACATCTTCACCAACACTTACTTTCTGCTTTTCTGATGATGGCCATTCTGATAGGTGTGAAGTGGTATCTCGTTGTGTTTTTTTTTTTTTTTTTTTTGCGGTACGCAGGCCTCTCACTGTTGTGGCCTCTCCTGTTGCGGAGCACAGGCTCCGGACATGCAGGCTCAGTGGCCATGGCTCATGGGCCCAGCTGCTCCACGGCATGTGGGATCTTCCCGGACCGGGGCACGAACCTGTGTGCCCTGCATCGGCAGGCGGACTCTCAACCACTGTGCCACCAGGGAAGCCCTGCATGTATCTTTTTGAATTATAGTTTTTTCCAGATATATGCCAGGAGTGGGATTGCTGGATCATATGGCAACTCTAATTTTAGTTTTGAGCTACCTCCATACTGTTCTCCATAGTGGCTGCACCAACTTACATTCCCTCCAATAGTGTAGGAGGGTTCCCTTTTCTCCACATCCTCTCCAGCATTTGTTATTCGTAGACTTTTTAATGATAGCTATTCTGACAAGTGTGAGGTGGTATCTCGTAGTTTCGATTTGCATTTCGCTCACAATTAATGATGTGGAACATCTGTTCATGTGCCTGTTGGCTACCTGTATGTCTTCTTTGAAGAAATGTCTATTTATATCTTCTGCCCATTTTTCAATTAGGTTATTTGTTTTGTTGTTATTGAATTGTATGAGCTATTTGTATATTTTGGAAATTAAGCCCTTGTTTGTCACATCATTTGCAGGTATTTTCTCCCATTCTGTAGATTGTCTTTTCATTGTGTTATGGTTTCCTTTGCTATGTAAAAGCTTGTAAGTTTGGACTAGGTCCCAGTTGTTCGGTTTTGCTTTTATTTCTATTGCCTTGGTAAACAGACCATTGGTATGATTTATGTCAGAGAATGTTTTGCCTATGTTCTCTTCTAGGAGTTTTCTGGTATCATGTCTTATATTTAAGTCTTTAAGCCATTTTGAGTTTATTTGTGTATACAGTGTGAGGGTGTCTTCTAATTTCATTGATTTACATGCAGCAGTCCAACTTTCCCAACACCACTTGCTGAAGAGACTTTTTTCCATTGTATATTCTTGTCTCCTTTGTTGAAGATTAATTGACTGTAGGTGTGTGGGTTTATTTCTGGGCTCTATATTCTGTTCCACTGATCCATATGTCTGTTTTTGTACCAGTACCACACTATTTTGATTACTGTAGCTTTTAATATTGTCTGAAGTCTGGGAGGGTTATGCCTCCTGCTTTGCTCTTTTTCCTCAGGATTGCTCTGGCAATTCTGGGTCTTTTATGGTTTCATACAAATTTTAGGATTATTTGGGAATTCCCTGGTGGTCTAGTGGTTAGGACTTGGCACTTTCAATGCTGGGGCCCAGGTTCAGTCCCTGGTCAGGAACTAAGAATCCTGCAGGCTGCACGGCACAGCCAAAACTAAAAAATAAAAATTAGGATTATTAGTTCTGTGAAAAATGTCATGGGTAATTTGAAGGGATTGCATTAAATCTGTAGATTTCTTTGGGTAGTATGGCCATTTTAACAATATTAATTCTTCCAATCCAAGAGCATGGGATATCTTTGTATTTCTTTGAATCATCTTCAGTTTCCTTTATTAATGTTTTATAGTTTTCAGCATATAAGTCTTTCACCTCCTTGATCAGCTTTATTCCTAATTATTTTATTTTCTTGGATGTGGTTTTAAAAGGGATGGTTTTTTAACGTTCCTTTTCTGATATTTCATTTTTAGTGTAAAGAAATGCAACCGTTCTGTATGTTAATCTTTTATTCTGCTACCTTGCTGAATTCGTTTATCAGTTCTAGTAGTTTTTGTGTGGAGTCTTCAGGGTTTTCTGCATCTAGTGTCATGTCACCTGCATATAATGACAGTTTTATGTTTTGAGGTAATTTTTGTATGGTGTAAGGTAAGGGTCCATCTTCATTGTTTTGCATGTGGATATCCAGTTTTTTCAGCACCATTTGTTGAAAAGACTATCCTTTCTCTGCTGAATGGTCTTGTTGCTCTTGTCAAAAACCATTTGAAAACCAACTAACTTTTTACAGCTTCCTTTGTTTCAGTAGTCATTAAGAAAAGAGAGAGGGCTTCCCTGGTGCCTCAGTGGTTGGGAGTCTGCCTGCCGATGCAGGGGACATGGGTTCATGCCCCGGTCCGGGAGGATCCCGCATGCCGCAGAGCGGCTGGGCCCGTGAGCCATGGCCGCTGAGCCTGTGTGTCCGGAGCCTGTGCTCTGCAACAGGAGAGGCCACGGCAGTGAGAGGCCCGTGTACCGCATTAAAAAAAAAAAGAAAGAAAGAAAAGAGACAGGCCTCTGAGAAGAGCGTACTATGAAGTTATGACTTTATACTGCTTTTAGAATTATATTATTTCATCTATTCTGCAGATCTGGTTTATTTTGATGGAATGCTAGTTAAGTTCCATTAATAAGGCAAGTTTTCCTAAACTATTCATTGATCTACTTTACCCTAATATTACTACTATGACATCTCATACTTCTTTTTCTTTTTTTTTTTAACATCTTTATTGGGGTATAATTGCTTTACAATGGTGTGTTAGTTTCTGCTTTATAACAAAGTGAATCAGTTATACATATACATATGTTCCCATATCTCTTCCCTCTTGCGTCTCCCTCCCTCCCACCCTCCCTATCCCACCCCTCCAGGCGGTAACAAAGCACCTAGCAGATCTCCCTGTACCATGCGGCTGCTTCCCACTAGCTATCTACCTTACGTTTGTTAGTGTGTATATGTCCATGACTCTCTCTCGCCCTGTCACAGCTCACCCTTCCCCCTCCCCATATCCTCAAGTCCGTTCTCCAGTAGGTCTGTATCTTTATTCCTGTCTTACCCCTAGGTTCTTCATGACATTTTTTTGTCTTCTTAAATTCCATATATATGTGTTAGCATATGGTATTTGTCTTTTTCTTTCTGACTTACTTCACTTTGTATGACAGACTCTAGGTCTATCCACCTCATTACAAATAGCTCAATTTCATTTCTTTTTATGGCTGAGTAATATTCCATTGTATATATGTGCCACATCTTCTTTATCCACTCATCCGATGATGGGCACTTAGGTTGTTTCCATCTCCGGGCTATTGTAAATAGAGCTGCAGTGAACATTTTGGTATATGACTCTTTTTGAATTTTGGTTTTCTCAGGGTATATGCCAAGTAGTGGGATTGCTGGGTCATATGGTAGTTCTATTTGTAGTTTTTTAAGGAACCTCCATACTGTTCTCCATAGTGGCTGAACCAATTCACATTCCCACCAGCAGTGCAAGAGTGTTTCCTTTTCTCCACACCCTCTCCAGCATTTATTGTTTCTAGATTTTTTGATGATGGCCATTCTGACTGGTGTGAGATGATATCTCATTGTAGTTTTGATTTGCATTTCTCTAATGATTAATGATGTTGAGCATTCTTTCATGTGTTTGTTGGCAGTCTGTATATCTTCTTTGGAGAAATGTCTGTTTAGGTCTTCTGCCCATTTTTGGATTGGGTTGTTTGTTTTTTTGTTATTGAACTGCATGAGCTGCTTGTAAATTTTGGAGATTAATCCTTTGTCAGTTGCTTTATTTGCAAATATTTTCTCCCATTCTGAGGGTTGTCTTTTGGTCTTGTTTATGGTTTCCTTTGCTGTGTAAAAGCTTTGAAGTTTCATTAGGTCCCATTTGTTTATTTTTGTTTTTATTTCCATTACTCTAGGAGGTGGGTCAGAAAGGATCTTGCTGTGATTTATGTCACAGAGTGTTCTGCCTATGTTTTCCTCTAAGAGTTTGATAGTTTCTTGCCTTACATTTAGGTCTTTAATCCATTTTGAGCTTATTTTTGTGTATGGTGTGAGGGAGTGATCTAATCTCATACTTTTACATGTATCTGTCCAGTTTTCCCAGCACCACTTATTGAAGAGGCTGTCCTTTCTCCACTGTATATTCCTGCCACCTTTATCAAAGATAAGGTGTCCATATGTGCATGGGTTTATCTCTGGGCTTTCTATCCTGTTCCATTGATCTATCTTTCTGTTTTTGTGCCAGTAGCATACTGTCTTGATTACTGTAGCTTTGTAGTATAGTCTGAAGTCAGGGAGCCTGATTCCTCCAGCTTCTTTTTTCATCCTCAAGATTGCTTTGGATATTCGGGGTCTTTAGTGTTTCCATACAAATTGCAAAATTTTTTGTTCTAGTTCTGTGAAAAATGCCAGTGGTAGTTTGATAGGGATTGCATTGAATCTATAGATTGCTTTGGGTAGTAGAGTCATTTTCACAATGTTGATTCTTCCAATCCAAGGACATGGTATATCTCTCCATCTATTTGTATCATCTTTAATTTCTTTCATCAGTGTCTAATTTTCTGCATACAGGTCTTTTGTCTCCTTAGGTAGGTTTATTCCTAGATATTTTATTCTTTTTGTTGCAATGGTAAATGGGAGTGTTTTCTTGATTTCTCTTTCAGATTTTTCATCATTAGTATATAGGAATGCCAGAGATTTCTGTGCATTAATTTTGTATCCTGCTACTTTACCAAATTCATTGATTAGCTCTAGTAGTTTTCTGGTAGCATCTTTAGGATTCTCTATGTATAGTATCATGGCATCTGCAAACAGTGACAGCTTTACTTCTTCTTTTCTGATTTGGATTCCTTTTATTTCCTTTTCTTCTCTGATTGCTGTGGCTAAAACTTCCAAAACTATGTTGAATAACAGTGGTGAGAGTGGGCAGCCTTGTCTTGTTCCTGATCTTAGTGGAAATGCTTTCAGTTTTTCACCATTGAGGATGATGTTGGCTGTGGGCTTGTCATAGATGGCCTTTATTATGTTGAGGAAAGTTCCCTCTATGCCTACTTTCTGCAGGGTTTTTATCATAAATGGGTGTTGAATTTTGTCAAAAGCTTTCTCTGCATCTATTGAGATGATCATATGGTTTTTCTCCTTCAATTTGTTACTATGGTTTATCCCATTGAGAGATTTGTGTATATTGAAGAATCCTTGCATTCCTGGAATAAACCCCACTTGATCATGGTATATGATCATTTTAATGTGCTGTTGGATTCTGTTTGCTAGTATTTTGTTGAGGATTTTTGCATCTATGTTCATCAGTGATATTGGCCTATAGTTTTCTTTCTTTGTGTCATCCTTGTCTGGTTTTGGTATCAAGGTGATGGTGGCCTCGTAGAAGGAATTTGGGAGTGTTCCTCCCTCTGCTATATTTTGGAAGAGTTTGAGAAGGATAGGTGTTAGCTCTTCTCTAAATGTTTGATAGAATTCGCCTGTGAAGCCATCTGGTGCTGGGCTTTTGTTTGTTGGAAAATTTTTAATCACAGTTTTAATTTCAGTGCTTGTGATTGATCTGTTCATATTTTCTATTTCTTCCTGATTCAGTCTTGGCAGGTTGTGCATTTCTAAGAATTTGTCCATTTCTTCCAGATTGTCCATTTTATTGGCATAGAGTTGCTTGTAGTAATCTCTCATGATCTTTTGTATTTCTGCAGTGTCAGTTGTTAGTTCTCCTTTTTCATTTCTAATTCTATTGATTTGAGTCTTCTCCCTTTTTTTCTTGATGAGTCTGGCTAGTGGTTTATCTATTTTGTTTATCTTCTCAAAGAACCAGCTTTTAGTTTTATTGATCTTTGCTATTGTTTCCTTCATTTCTTTTTCATTTATTTCTGATATGATTTTTATGATTTCTTTCCTTCTGCTAGCTTTGGGGTTTTTTTCTTCTTCTTTCTCTAATTGCTTGAGGTGCAAGGTAAGGTTGCTTATTCAAGATGTTTCCTGCTTCTTAAGGTGGGCTTTTATTGCTATAAACTTCCCCCTTAGAACTGCTTTTGCTGCATCCCATAGGTTTTGGGTCGTTGTGTCTCCATTGTCATTTGTTTCTAGGTATTTTTTTATTTCCTCTTTGATTTCTTCAGTGATCACTTCATTATTAAGTAGTGTATTGTTTAGCCTCCATGTGTTTGTATTTTTTGCAGATCTTTTCCTGTAATTGATATCTAGTCTCATGGCGTTGTGGTCGGAAAAGTTACTTGATACAATTTCAATTTTCTTAAATTTACCAAGGCTTGATTTGTGACCCAAGATATGATCTATCCTGGAGAATGTTCCATGAGCACTTGAGAAAAATGTATATTCTGTTGTTTTTGGATGGAGTGTCCTATAAATATCAATTAAGTCCGTCTTGTTTAATGTATCATTTAAAGCTTGTGTTTCCTTATTTATTTTCATTTTGGATGATCTGTCCATTGGTGAAACTGGGGTGTTAAAGTCTCCTACTATGAATGTGTTACTGTCGATTTCCCCTTTTATGGCTGTTAGTATTTGCCTTATGTATTGAGGTGCTCCTATGTTGGGTGCATAAATATTTACAATTGTTATATCTTCTTCTTGGATTGATCCCTTGATCATTATGTAGTGTCCTTCTTTGTCTCTTCTAATAGTCCTTATTTTAAAGTCTATTTTGTCTGATAATGAGAATTGCTACTCCAGCTTTCTTTTGGTTTCCATTTGCATGGAATATCTTTTTCCATCCCCTTACTTTCAGTCTGTATGTGTCTCTAGGTCTGAAGTGGGTCTCTTGTAAACAGCATATGTAAGGGTCTTGTTTTTGTATCCATTCAGCCAATCTGTATCTTTTGGTGGGAGCATTTAGTCCATTTACATTTAAGGTAGTTATCGATATGTATGTTCCTATTCCCATTTTCTAAATTGTTTTGGGTTCGTTATTATAGGTCTTTTCCTTCTCTTGTGTTTCTTGTCTAGAGAAGTTCCTTTAGCATTTGTTGTAAAGCTGGTTTGGTGGTGCTGAACTCTCTCAGCTTTTGCTTGTCTGTAAAGGTTTTAATTTCTCCATCAAATCTGAATGAGATCCTTGCTGGGTAGAGTAGTCTTGGTTGCACGTTTTTCTCCTTCATCTCTTCAGTATGTCCTGCCAGTCCCTTCTGGCTTGTAGGGTTTCTGCTGAGAGATCAGCTGTTAACCTTATGGGGATTCCCTTGTGTGTTATTTGTTGTTTTTCCCTTGCTGCTTTTATTGTGCTTTCTTTGTATTTAATTTTTGACAGTTTGATTAATATGTGTCTTGGAGTATTTCTCCTTGGATTTATCCTGTATGGGACTCTCTGTGCTTCCTGGACTTGATTAACTATTTCCTTTCCCATATTAGGGAAGTTTTCAACTATAATCTCTTCAAATATTTTCTCAGTCCCTTTCTTTTTCTCTTCTTCTTCTGGAACCCCTATAATTCGAATGTTGGTGCGTTTAATGTTGTCCCAGTGGTCTCTGAGACTGTCCTCAGTTCTTTTCATTCTTTTTTCTTTATTCTGCTCTGCAGTAGTTATTTCCACTATTTTATCTTCCAGGTCACTTATCCGTTCTTCTGCCTCAATTATTCTGCTATTGATCCCATCTAGAGTACTTTTAATTTCATTTATTGTGTTGTTCATCGTTGCTTGTTTCATCTTTATTTCTTCTAGGTCCTTGTTAACTGTTTCTTGCATTTTGTCCATTCTATTTCCAAGATTTTGGATCATCCTTACTATCATTATTCTGAATTCTTTTTCAGGTAGACTGCCTATTTCCTCTTCATTTGTTAGGTCTGGTGCATTTTTATCTTGCTCCTTCATGTGGTGTTTGTTTTTCTATCTTCTCATTTTGCTTATTTTACTGTGTTTGGGGTTTCCTTTTTGCAGGCTGCAGGTTCGTAGTTCCTGCTGTTTTTGATGTCTGTCTCCAGTGGCTAAGGTTGGTTCAGTGGGTTGTGTAGGCTTCCTGGTGGAGGGAACTAGTGCCTGTGTTGTGGTGGATGAGGCTGGATCTTGTCTCTCTAGTGGGCAGGTTCACGTGTGTTGGTGTGTTTTGGGGTGTCTGTGGCCTTATTATGATTTTAGGCAGCCTGTCTGCTAATGGGTGGGGTTGTGTTCCTGTTTTGCTAGTTGTTTGGCATAGGTTGTCCAGCACTGTAGCTTGCTGGTCGTTGAGTGAAGCTGGGTGCTGGTGTTAAGATGGAGGTCTCTGGTAGATTTTCGCCATTTGATATTATGTGGAGCTGGGAGGTCTCTTGTTGACCAGTGTCCTGAAGTTGGCTCTCCTACCTCAGAGGCAGAGCCCTGACTCCTGGCTGGAGCACCAAGAGCCTTTCATCTACACGGCTCAGAATAAAAGGGAGAAAAAGTAGAGAGAATTAGTAGAAGTATGAAGAAAGAAAGAAGGAAAGGAGGGAAGGAAGGAAGGAAGGAAGGAAGGAGGGAAGAAAGAAAGAAAGAAATAAGTAAAGAAGAAAAGAAGACAAGAAGGAAAGAAAGGAGGGAGGGAGGGAGGAAGGAAGGAGGGAAAGAAGGAAAAACAGAAAGAAGATACAGTAAAATAAAATAAAGTATAATAAAGTTATTGAATTAAATAATTCTTATTTAGAAAAAGAAAAAAAAAGGGACGGATAGAACCTTAGGACAAATGTTGGAAGCAAAGCTATACAGACAAAATCTTACACAGAAGCATACACATACACCCTCACAAAAAGAGGTAAAAGGGACAAAATCATAAATCTTGCTCTCAGAGACCACCTCCTCAATTTGGGATGATTCGTTGTCTAAAGGAGGGAAGGAAGGAAAGAAAGAACGAAGGTAAAGTATAATAAAGTTATTAAAATTAAAATTATTAAGAAAAAAAATTTAAAAAACCATGGACAGATAGAACCCTAGGACAAATGGTGGAAGCAAAACTATACAGACAATAACTCACACAGAAGCATACACATACACATTCACAAAAAGAGGAAAAGGGGAAAAAATCATAGATCTTGCTCTGGAAGCCCACCTCCTCAATTTGGGATGACTCGTTGTCTATTCATGTATTCCACAGATGCAGGGTACATCAAGTTGATTGTGGACCTTTAATCCTCTGTTCCTGAGGCTGCTGGGAGAGATTTCCCTTTCTCTTCTTTGTTCGCACAGCTGGGGGGCTCAGCTTTGGATTTGGCCCTGCCTCTGCATGTAGGTCGCTGGAGGGCGTCTTTTTTTTTGCTCAGACAGGACGGGGTTAAAGGAGCCGCTGATTCGGGGGCTCTGGCGCACTCAGGCCGGGGGGGAGGGAGGGGCACTGCGTGCAGGGTGGGCCTGCGGCGGCAGAGGCCGGCGTGACGTTGCACCAGCCTGAGGCCCGCCGTGCGTTCTCCCGGGGAAGTTGTCCCTGGATCCCGGGAACCTGGCAGTGGCGGGCTGCACAGGCTCCGCGGAAGAGGGGTGTGGATAGTGACCTGTGCTCGCACACAGGCCCCTTGGTGGCGGCAGCAGCAGCCTTAGCGTCTCCCGCCTGTCCCTGGGGTCCGTGCTTTCAGCCGCGGCTCGCGCCCGTCTCTGGGGTCCACGCTTTTACCCGCGGCTCGCGCCCGTCTCTGGGGGTTCGCGCTTTTAGCCGCGGCTCACGCCCGTCTCTGGAGTTCCTTTAAGCAGCGCTCTTAAACCCCTCTCCTCGCGCACCAGGAAACAAAGAGGGAGGAAAAAGTCTCTTGCCTCTTCTGCAGGTGCAGACTTTTCCCCGGACTCCCTCCCGGCTAGCCGTGGTGCACAAACCCCTTCAGGCTATGTTCAAGCCGCCAACCCCAGTCCTCTCCCTGCGCTCAGTCCGAAACCAAAACCCGAGCCTCACCTCGCAGCCCCGCCCGCCCCGGTGGATGAGTAGACAAGCGTCTCGGGCTGGTGAGTGCCGGTCGGCACCGATCCTCTGTGCGGGAATCTCCCCGCTTTGCCCTCCGCACCCGTTGCTGTGCACTCCTCCACGGCTTTAAAGCTCCTCCCTCCGCCTCCCGCAGTCTCCGCCCACGAAGGGGCTTCCTAGTGTGTGGAAACTTTTCCTCTTTCACAGCTCCCTCCCACTGGTGCAGGTGCCGTCCCTATTCTTTTGTCTCTTTTTTTTTTTTCTTTTGCCCTACCCAGGTACGTGGGGAGTTTCTTGCCTTTTGGGAGGTCTGAGGTCTGCCAGCCTTCAGTAGGTGTTCTGTAGGAGTTGTTCCACGTGTAGATGTATTTCTGGTGTATCTGTGGGGAGGAAGGTGATCTCCGCGTCTTACTCTTCCGCCATCTTCAAGGTCCCCCCCTCATACTTCTGATCTAGAAAAATTATGGGTTATTTACAGTTTTGTCTTCCTAGGAGGGATTTTCTTATTTAGGATGGCAAAATAATTTCACAGTAGAATCCTAAATTGTGTCTACTCACTACCACATGCAATTTTCTATTACTTAATGTTTCTATTTCTCTAAATCCATGCCTAGAAAATAAATAAGGTAATAATTAACTTATTCTCAGATTGTATTGATATCAGGTTAGACTTTATGCATATTATAGACTAAATATAGCAGATTTGATCAGTGATATCACCAGATTGTAAGAAAACGTTGACATTATAAAATAACTGAAAAAATAGTTCAGCCACTAAAGTTTTTAAAGCACAGTATAAAAGACAGTATTGTAGAAAGATAGATTTGGAAGCAGTAAGCAAATAAAAGCTAAAAGTGAGATGGTCCTTTTTGGCTGTGTTGGGTCTTCGTTGCTGCACATGGGCTTTCTCTAGTTGTGAGCGGGGGCTACTCCTCATTGCAGTGCACGAGCTTCTTATTGCAGTGGCTTCTCTTGTTGCGGAGCACGGGCTCTAGGCGTGCAGGCTTCAGTAGTTGTGGTTCACAGGTTCTAGAGCGCAGGCACAGTAGTTGTGGCTCACGGGCTTAGTTGCTCCGTGGCATGTGGGATATTCCCGGACCAGGGCTCGAACCCGTGTCCGCTGCATTGGCAGGCATATTCTTAACCATTGAGCCACCAGGGAAGTCCCGAGATGGCCCTTTTAAATTCATTTTTCTACTGAAGATTGTCTTTATATCATCAACTTTGTCTACTCAGCCAATAAATATACTGTTGCCATGTGAGGGACCTTTAATTAATTCATGTATGTTCAGCCAAAAAGTGGATATTTACTTTGTGTTCTTTCTTGGTTCATCTTTGATTCTGTGACTGTAACTGTTTTCTTATTTTTCTGGCTGAATGCAGATAAAATTTCTTGGTTCAAATGTTGTTTTCAGCTACCCATATGAAAAACTACTTTTCTACAGTTTTAATTAAACAAAATTTTTATTGATACATACTGTAGGAAGTAGGAAGGCTGGTTTAAGATAATATGCTTTGGCATTTGGGACTGTATTTCATTTGTAACTTTTCTCTAATGGATATTTGGTTGATTATCTTGTTAGCACTGCTCTCACTAATTTTATCTTTGGGTCATGAGTTCCACAGAATATCCTCATAAACAGAATTTATTATCCTCTGGTCCTACATAGTATATGAAACAAAAGCAAGCTATTAAAAATAATCTACCTAGTCATTACTAATCTGTAGCTCTTTCTTAATCAGAATGACTTACTTACATATTTTCAAATATGTGGTGAAATAAGTATTTGAAATTGAGCAAAAAGAAATCTAACTCCTTCTATGAATTAATTTTGTATTACAAACATTTAGGCCTTTGTTTGGTTAATACTGGTTATTTCATGGTTTGTGTCTTTTAAGTAATATATTGTCTTATACAAAAACGTTTCTAATTTGTTAATAGAAAGTTAAATATATTAAAAAAATTGTTTTATTGGAGTATAGTTGATTTACAATGTTGTGTTAGTTTCAGGTACAGCAAAGTGAATCAGTTATACATATACATATAGCCACTCTTTTTGGATTATTCTCCCATATAGGCCATTACAGAGTATTGAGTAGAGTTCCCTGTGCTACACAGTAGGTCCTTATTAGTTATCTATTTTATATGTAGTAGTGTGTATATGTCATTCCCAGTCTCCCGTATTATCCCTCCCCCACTTAGCCCCTGGTAACTGTAAGTTTGTTTTCTACATGTGTAACTCTATTTCTGTTTTTGTAGATAAGTTCATTTGTACCCTGTTTTTTAGATGCTGCCTATAAGTGATATCATATTATATTAAACAAATATACTTTTAAATGCGTATTTATTTCTTTTAGTAAAATTTTTTTAATTCATGTAAAACTTTAATTTCATGAGATGTTTTCATAGCAAAGAAGGGAGATACCCATATAAAATATAGAAGATCCTTTATTTCTCTTATTTAGTTTAAACCTTGGTTGGTATTTCAGCCAATATTATGGCTTTTACCTTTCTTATAAAGAAAATTGCTATTATTTTTAGAATATTGGTGCTTTTAACCTTCTACCCCTTTCTTTCTCCCCATTACATGTCCAGTCTGATTTTATCCATGTCCCTAAATCATCCAGATCAAAATCTTGGAACTTCTCTTTTCTTCATTCTTTATATATAATTAGGAAGTTAGCAGTTTTTTCAGACTCTTTTACTGTCTTCTGTTCTCTACATCAGATCCTTACTATCTCATATCTGAACCGTTACTGCAGCCTCTTAAAGAGTCTTCTTGAATACTTTAGTTTCTTAAAGCACTTCTGTCATTGCTATTTCTAGCAATGAAACAGGCTTGATGCTTTAAGAAAAGATTCTTTAGAAACTGCTGCTTTGGGAATTCCCTGGTGGCACAGTGGTTAAGAATCTGCCTGCCAATGCAGGGGACACGGGTTCGAGCCCTGGTCCGGGAAGATCCCACATGCCGTGGAGCAGCTAAGCCCATGCGCCACAACTACTGAGCCTGCGCTCTAGAGCCTGCGAGCCACAACTACTGAGCCCGCGAGCCACAACTACTGAAGCCCGCACGCCTAGAGCCCATGCTCCACAACAAGAGAAGCCACCGCAATGAGAAGCCTGTGCACTGCAACAAAGAGTAGCCCCCGCTTACCGCAACTAGAGAAAGCCCGCATGCAGCAACGAAGACCCAACACAGCCAAAAATAAATAAATAAATTTATTAAAAAAAAAAAAAGAAACAGATGCTTTTAAGAAAATGGTTCTGTGTTGCTTCTAGGATCAAGTCATTGAAGGGTACCTGCAGTCTGACCCCAACTTACTTTTCCAGGTTTTAATTCACTCTGTTCCCTTACAGTTGTGTGCCCCAACCAAACTACTTCACATCTCTGAACATGCCTTGTGCTTTCTTTTTGTGTCATTTCTTCTATTTCCTCATCCTCTTTTGTGCTCATCAAAAATGTCTTCATGTTCAAAGAATACATAAAATTTAAAATTTTCTGTGAAACCTTCCCTAATTACCCCTACTGGATATAATCTCAATTTCTTTTATGTTCCTAAGGTATCTGTTGTGTGGTACTTACTATACAGTGTCTGTCATTATAATTTTTTGTTTACTTGTTTCATGTCCCTCCTACATTTTAGTCTCCTTGGAGGCTGTGGCCACATGTTACTAAGGCCAAAACAGTCCTTAGTAGAATGCTTTGAGCATATTTGGAACTCAGTACATATTTAATTAATATCTATTTTAATTTAGGTAATTTTGATGTAGAAGTTATAATTGAAAATATAAACAGTGAATAGATTGATGTCATAAATATATTCTATAATTGGGAACCCAATTTAAATCAGTTTCAATTTGCAAAAGAACTTATACTAAAATTTTATGGCAAAATGTTTCAAAATCAAGGGAGGAGTTTTTGTTCTTTTTAAATGCATATATTCTGGAAATTACGTTATACGTTAAAATACAACAGTAGATTAAACTGTGATAGTGAAACTAATGAGATATTTTCTTCTAAATTTCTTTTCTTTTTACTTTAGTGGAGGCATGATTTTTTGCATGGATGGATAAAAGTACCTGTTACTCATGAAACACAGGAAGAATGTCTTGGGATGGCGGTGTTAGATATGATGAGAATAGCCAAAGAAAAGGATCAGACCCCCCTGGACATCTATAGCTCTGTCAGGTAATTTCCTTATGTAAATCCATATTCATAAATATGAACAGTTACAGTTTTTGTATAAGTTATTTGTGTTTTCTGTGTTTGCCCATACTTTTTTTTGGCGTGGGTTGTTTTTGTTTTTATTGAATGATTCTTTAAATTCTATAGTGCTTTACAATTTTCAGAAGTTCCAAACACATGATTTCATATAATCCCATAATCATTTTTTTCCCTCTACCCCTATAGTATCCCCTCCTCCTTTCCCTCTCCCAACTGGTAACCACTAGTTTGTTCTCCATATCTGTGAGGCTGCTTCTTTTTTGTTTCATTCACTAGTTTGTTGTATTTTTTAGATTCCACATATAAGTGAAACCATACAGTATTTGTCTTTCTCTATCTGACTTATTTCACTTAGCATAATGCCCTCCAAGTCCATCCGTGTTGCTGCAAATGGCAAAATTTCATTCTTTTTCATGGCTGAGTAGTCTTCCATTGTGTGTATGTATGTATGTACGTATGTATATACCACATCTTCTTTATTCATTGACCTGTTAGTGGACACTTACATTGCTTCCATACCTTGGCAATTGTAAATAATGCTGCTGTGAACATTGGGGTGCATGTATCTTTTTGAATTAGTGTTTTTGTTTCTTTTGGCTGTATACCCAGGAGTAGAATTGCTAGGTCCTATGGTAGTTTTAATTGTAATTTTTTGAGAAGCCTCCATACTGTTTTCCACAGTGGCAGCACCAATTTACATTCTCCCTCTCCAACATTTGTTATGCGTTTTTTTTTTTTTTTTTTGGATGATAGCCATTCTGATGGGTGTGAAGTGATATCTCATTGTGGCTTCAATTTGCATTTCCCTGATGATTTGCAATACTGAGCATCTTTTCATGTGCCTGATGGCCATCTGCATTTCCTCTTTGGAAATATGTTTATTCAGTTCTTTTGCCCATTTTTTAATTGGGTTATTTATTTTTTGATGTTGAGTTGTGTGAGCTGTTTATATATGTTGGATGTTAATCTTTCATCAGTCATATCATTTGCAAATATCTTGTCCCATTCAGTAGGTTGTCTTTTCATTTTGTTGATGGTTTCCTGTGCTGTGCAAAAGCTTTTAAGCTTAATTAGGTCCCATTTGTTTATTTTTGCTTTTATTTCCTTTGCTTTAGGAGATGGATCCAAAAAAATATTGCTGCAATTTATGTCAGAGACTGTTCTGCCTACGTTTTCCTCTAGGAATTTTATAGTATATGGTCTTACATTTAGATCTTTAATCCATTTTAAGTTTATTTTTGTGTGTGGTGTTAGAGAATGTTCTAATTTCATTCTTTTAGATCTAGCTGTCCAGTTTCCCCAGCACTGCTGAGAACTGTCTTTTCTCCATTGTATAGTTTTGCCTCCTTTGTCATAGATTAATTGACCATAAGTCTGTGGGTTTATTTCTGGGCTCTCTATTCTGTTCCATTGATCTCTGTGTGTCTGTTTTTGTACCAGTGCTATACTGTTTTGATGACTGTAGCTTTGTAGGATAGTCTGAAGTCAGGTAGAGTGATTCCTCCAGCTCCGTTTTTCTTTCTAAAGAATGTTTTGGGGGCTTCCCTGGTGGCGCAGTGGTTGAGAGTCTGCCTGCCACTGCAGGGGACACGGGTTTGTGCCTCGGTCAGGAAGATCCCACATGCCGTGGAGTGGCTGGGCCCGTGAGCCATGGCCGCTGAGCCTGTGCGTCTGGAGCCTGTGCTTCTCAACAGGAGAGGCCACAACAGTGAGAGGCCCACTACCGCAAAAAGATAAATAAATAAAATGTTTTGGGTATTTGTGGTCTTTTGTGTCTCCATACAAATTTTAAAATTATTTATTCTAGTTCTGTGAAAAATGCCATTGGTATTTTGATAGGGATTGCATTGAATCTGTAGATTGCCTTGGGTAGTATAGTCATTTTAACAGTATTAATTCTTCCAGTCCAAGAACCTGGTATATCTTTTCATCTGTTTGTCATCTTCATTTTGTCTCATCAGTGTTTTATTGTTTTCTGAATACAAGTCTTTTACCTCCTTAGGTAACTTTACTCCTAGGTATTTTATTTTTTGATTTTATAATAATTAAGTATTGTATGAGTAACTTTTCTTCCTTATGTAACGCGGACTTTGTGAGATAAAAGAAATCATTTTTTCCTTTTTCTTTTTCCTGTTTTATTGAAATATAGTTGACATATAGCACTGTAACAATGTAAGGTGTACGGCAAAATGACTTGACTTACATAATAATGAAATTATTATCACATTAGATTTGGTTAACATCCATCATCTCATGTAGATGGAAAAAAAAGAGAAAGAAAAAATATCTTTTCCTTCTGATGAGAACTGTTAGGATCTACCTTCTTAACAGCTTTCAAGTAATACCATACAGCAATGCTAACTGTAGTACATTACATTCTGAGTACTTATTTATTGTATAATTAAAAGAAATTACTGAAAGAGTTGGAGTACTACAGAAAATATCATAGTGTTAACTGAACTCGGGTTTGGCTGTTCACTGCTTGAAAGCCAGTACTTGAGAGACGAGTGCTTGTAGGAATGGAAAGATTGCTTTATTCTGGAGGCCAGCAACCTGGGAAGAATGCAGATTCGTGTCCCACAACCACCTCCAAATATTCTGCTCGGCCATGAAAGTTTTTAAAGGGAGTAAGGGGAAGTAATCTCAGTCTGTCATTGAGGCAGGAGTCACATTCTTCACCATCTCCCACTGCATGTGAGTTTGTCGACTCCTAGTGATCTTTCTTTAGATGCTATCTTTTTCACACAGTTTGCTCATGAGATTACTGAAGGGGAAGCTGGGGAAAAGAGCTTATCATCTCTTAATTACTTATTTTTCATTTCTTCTTAAATCTAAGAAAAGTATCAACAGGTTAGGCGAGGCGTTGGGTGATCAAAAGATTTGAAAGATGTGCTTGGGCTGGAGGCTGGTTAAAATATAGCTTTGCTAAAGTGACAAGACAAAAGGGGTCCCCTGCAGAGAGCTGCTTCCTGCAAAGGGTTGCTTCCTGCAAAGAGCTGCCTACAAATCCCCACTGTCAGACACCATTCCATTTCTATGGGATTATGGGTGAAGGTCTGTCTTCTGTAACTTCTTCATGCTGACATAGGGTGTGCTGTATTCTTAGAGTAGAAGATGTCAGCATGGGTCTGTAGCATCTCTTTGCTGGCAATTTTAGTTGCCCACTTACATATACGGGTAGAACAAGCTACAATTATTTTGAAGCCCACAAAGATACAGATTATTAAGAGCAATAGTGTTATTCCCATTCTCTTGAGGCTGGTTCTTGGAATTGTGCTAGCCATAGATTCAGTACGTCTCAAGATGGAGCAGCTTATGTCATGGTCACAGTCTGGTCATCATGCAGTTAGCTCTTCCCCTCTGGTGGCAGTTATAGTATCTGTACAACTCAGGAATGTACATCAGACACTGAAAGGTTCTGTGACTCTATTGTCCTAATTATTAATTTCTTGGGCCTGCTCTTTGTGACTGAGGGAGTCCTGGGAGACTTAAGCTTTTTTATATACAAGAGGAGCCTTTGTACTTGGGTGGGAGCCCACAAGGTTCTGCTTGGTTTTAATAGGTGTTCAACACCTGTTTATTATTTAGTTCATTCATTCTGAAACGACTAGGTAAATTCAAAGGAATGAAAAAAACACCTGGAGACATAATTTCTGGTAAGCACAAATTGTATAAATAATTGAGTCAGTATTTCTCCATATTTTACTTGAATTAGTATCACCTGAGGTTCCTGTTAAAACAGAAGATTCTTGGGCTCTAACCCAAGAAGTTGGAATTAGTAAATCTGAGGTGATGCCTACAAATATGAATTTTTACAAGTGTTGTAGGAGATTTTTTAAAATTTCAGCTTTATTGAGGTGTATTTGACATATAAAATTGTTAAGATATTTAAAGTGTACATCATGGTATATATACGTATGCATTGTAAAACGATTCCCTCTATCTAGTTTATTAACACATCCATCACCTCACATATTTTTCTTTTTGGTGAGAACATTTAAGTTCTACTCTCTTAGCAAATTTCAATAATAGACTACAGTATTATCAGTTATAGTCACCATGTTTTACATTAGCTCCTCAGACCTTACTCATCTTATAACAGATCCAGCAGATTCTTATACAAGTGATCCACATTCTCCAAATTATTCTTCTGCAAATTGAATTCTGACAGTCAAGCCTATATGATTTTTTGAAACACTACTCCTACAGCCCAGCTTTAATGGCTATAAAACTTCCACTCTTTTTAAAGGTATATATGACTATTATAAGAATGCTTTGATTGTTTTTTTGAAGTTTGAAGACTAAACATTTGTTTTACATATTATATGCTTACCTGATTAGAAGTTTGAGGACGTCATGATCTGGTTAAAGTTCCTTTTATTCCTAGAAATCCTTTTCTCAATAACTGGCTTCAGTCCCTCCTTTGCTGAGTGCCCTCAAACCAGTTAAATACCCAATTTACAGGTTATCAGTTTCTGTGTTTCCCTCTTTGGTTTTAGGTATTCTTGTTTTATTTTCAGATGTCTGGTAGTCCTTAACCTAAGGGTGCAGGCCGTAGGGTATGATTTCAGGAACTCAATGAGGTGTCTTGAAGATTCCAACATCTAAAGGAAAAACGAAAACATTTCTGTTTTCCACTAATGCCTTGATCTTTATTAAAATACAGACAAACACCTCTTAGGATAGTAACTTATTCATTCGTTCATTCATTCATTCATTTAACAACTTTTTATTGAATACCTGCTACAGCAAGACCATAGTAGAATGGAGTGAGGGAAGGAGTATCTTAGATGTCGTTAATAGAAACTGAAGGGGCTTTGCTGGTGGTGCAGTTGTTGAGAGTCCGCCTGCCAATGCAGGGGACACGGGTTCGTGCCCCGGTCCGGGAAGATCCCACATGCCGCAGAGCGGCTGGGCCCGTGAGCCATGGCCGCCGGGCCTGCGCGTCTGGAGCCTGTGCTCCGCAAATGGGAGAGGCCACAACAGTGAGAGGCCCGCGTACCGCAAAAAAATAAATAAATAAATAGAAACTGAAGGAATTGAAAGGAATACAGTTGAAGAACAGAAACTTTGAGCCACTGAAAATGAGTTTTTAAATATGAAGCCATCTCTAGGCTTAAGCTATGATAGAACACTTATGCTTTGGAGACCATAATATTGTCCAAAATCTAGTGTCCTAAAACAAGTGAATGTTTAAAAATTGTATTTCTCTGATTATCTTTACCAGGATATAAATGCATCTGCAAAATTCTGCATCATTTTTCCTTTATTTTACTTTTAAAACTGTGAAGATATTCATTATATTGATAAGATTTCATGATATTTTAAAACAGTTTTATTCAGGTATAATTTACATATCATAAAGTTCACTCATTTTAATTGTACAGTTCAATTTTTTTATTGAGTTGTAAAGGTTCTTTATATATTATGAATACAGGTCTCCAGATATAGGTTCTCCTGTTTATGATTTGCAAATATTTTTCCCATCCTGTGGATTCTTTTCACTTTCTTGAAAGTATTATTTGCAGCACAAGAGTTTAAATTTTGAAGTAATCTAATTTATCTGTATTTTCCTTTGTCTTTGGTACCATGATATTTTAATATTAGATAAATAATTTATGCCTCTACTGAAGGAAAAACATGCCTGATTTGCTTGACTTCTTAATGTAATTTAACTCACTGATGTTTTCCGAATTTTCACTTCCAGCTTATTTCTGAGAAATAATCAAGGAACTCTACTCATTTTTAAAATTTTCAGGAATAATGGAAGAACAGATGAATGATTAGTTCTTGGCAGAATGAAATAAGCTTCTTTGTTCCTAGAAATATCCAGTAGAGTATGGATCTCTGACTAGTATAACTAAAAACATATTCTTTCCCAGACTTAAAAAAAAATACGTGTAAGATAACATCTCTGTGTGTCTGTGCCTGTGTGTTAGGTGCATCTGTGTCTGTGAGCACATGCCTCTGTGTGTACATATGTACCTGTATATATCAATATGTCTTTGTACATCTCTTTGTGCATGTGTATGTATAAGATACTTACTCTTTTGTATGCCAGTTCCTAATTGGACATTGTGGCTTAGGTATTGGAGTGCAGAAAATAAAGGAAACAAATAAGATTTTTCTGTTTTCATTCTCCATCTGCTCTTTAAAATCCTAGGTTTGCTAAAGGGTGGGAAGAAGAGAGCTGGAAAATGGAAAGAGTTTAAAGGAGACCCTGCTGAATTTGCAAACACTAGGCCAGGGCCAAGGCCACTTACATAGCAACTGAGGTATATTATATACCTCATATCACTAGACTCCCTTTCTAGACAACTAAGCAAATATTAGAGTTTCCAGTGGCCTCCTCCAATTGTAATAATAAGATGCAGGTTTCATTTTATGGTACAAAAATAGTATAATAAGGCAAGGCTTAATTTCAGAACTTTTAGAGCCTGAATTTTAGGCTACTTTAAAAATTCAATATAAGAAAAACATCAGGAAAAATGTTTTTATGCTTCAAAAGTTAACAACTATGTCTCTTGAAAAATTTTAGTGTTTCTAACAAGTCTGGTTCGGATAGCATGACATCAAAGTGGATTCACTATATTTAAGAAATCATACATTACTGTGGTGTTAGCAAAGGATGTATGTCTGGTCCTTTATTCCAGGGATCAAAGTGGAAAGACTTGTAGTTTGTTATCTTAAACTCTTCTTTTTATGTCCAGATAAGCTTTCAAAGCCTTGTTAAATCAAGTAGCCATTGGTGTTTATGTAAATTGTAATCCAAATTTATTAAGGCTCTTGGTATAACTAAAGTTTTTGACAGAAGTAGATAAAGTAGGAATCATTTGTATTCTGATTGTATTTTTAAACCTTTTCAGTTTTTTTCCCCTATACTTACTGAGGCTCTCCTATATCCTATCAAGACTTTCATTAAATTTTATATATCTGTTTATCTACAAATATATAATTGCCATGAAAAGGAAAGGAGTGTGACTTTTGATATCTGAAAAATGAGTAGAATTTAGTGGGTGGAGAGAGGTAAGTGTTGGAGGTGGAGAGTAGATGCTCATGGAAGAGGCCTTGTAGCAGAAGGGACCATAGGAAGAATGAAGAGAGTCAGTATGGCTAGAGCTCAAAGAGTTAGTAGGTGATGAGGCAGGGACTAGACTATGTAGAACCTTAGCAACGTGTTGATAAGGGTAAGAACACTAAGAAACTATTTAAGAGTATTAAGCAAGGGTAAAAAGATTAGATTTGTGTTTTTAAAAGATCCCCATGACTCCACACCAGTGTAGAAAACAAATCAGAGGGTTGGAAGAGAAAATGGAAATGTGGGTCAACCAGAGAGTAAGGCCATTGCAGTAGTTCCTCCAGGAGATGCAGTTGATTGGGTTAATAATGAGGAAAATGGGCAAATTAGAGAAATATTTAGAAGGTAAAATCAAAGGAAAATGGTGGTGGATTGAATAGTGGGGGTTGATAGAGAGGTGGTATGAGGGTGATTTCCTGAGTTTCTAGGGCTTGTGGAAATAGGGGAACTGTAGTGCTGTGTACTCGGATAGGGAATGCTGTAAGATGATCTTTCGGGGAGGACGTTAGGGGGACTCATGAGTTTGGTTTGACACATTGTTTGAGGCACTTTTGAGACATCCATGTTATAAGGGTAAATTGACTTGACTGTGGAAGATATGGGTCTGGAGCTTAGAGATCTGGGCTACAGCTAGAGATATCACAGTCATTTGCATATAGAGTATCTAGTGCGAAAGAAAGTGTAGATAAGAAGAGAAGAGGGCCCATAATTAAGTCTTGAGGAACTCCAACAATTATCACCAGCTAAAGGGGATTGAACCTGTAAAGAAGATTGACGAGTAGCCAAAGAGATGGGAAGAAAATCAGGAAAGCTAAGGGGAGACAGTTTCAAGGAGAGCATGATCAACAGTGTTGGATGCTGCTGAAAAATGACAAGTAAAATGAACAAGGAATTTGGTTTTAGCAACATGGAAGTTTTTCTTGATTTTAGCAAGAGAAGTTTCTACGGAATGATGGAACAGAAGCCAGATTGGGGTGAGTTAAGGAGTAAATGGAAGGAAGGAAAATAGAAATGGCTATATAAACTTCAAAAAGAAGCCAGATAGGCTGTAGCTGGAGGAAGATGAGGGATAAGGAAATTTTACATTTAAGATAGGAAGAACATTAGTATTTTTAAAACTTGTGGATAGAAGAGAAATAATATATAGGGTAAAATTCCCCAGAGGGTGGATATATATTAGAGGAAAAGAGGGGGTATAGGTAAGTACATGTCAAAGGAATGGCTTTAACAGATTTATACCTTATTTATTGTAACAAGTGGGAAGGAGGAGAGAATGAGTGCAGATGTATGAAAGTTTGCTAGCAAGATACTGAGGGATCTCTGCTTAGAGAAGCTTTTTTTACTTTTTCTCCCTAAGAAAGAGGTGAAGTCATTTGCCGAAAGTGAAGAGAAATGTAGCTGAGGTTTAAGGCAAAAGAAAGCTAGGAGGTTTGAGGATTTTGGAGAGGGTTTGACATAGTTGTGGGACTTGGGAAAATTAATTAAACAGAGAAATGTCATAAAAGTGATGGCAGTGATAAAAGCCTATTTGAAATTGGTGATTACGAATTTATGATGCAACCTATCTACCTTGTCAAATGACTTTCTCCAGCAGCTTTGGCTACTTGAGTACAAAACTGAGAGTTCCTTAAGTGGATTAGGGTAGAGAGGGAAAGGGAGTAAGTAAGCAGTGGTATGCTGGTAAATGTTTAACAACCAGTTCTTAAAAAAAAAAAAAAGTCTGATTTGTTTGTAATTTTTGCTGATATCCATGGTTTAAAAACCCTCTCTGTGGCCAGTTTCAGAGTATCAACCTGACATTACTGAATGCGGAATTGAAAAGAGATGAGGAATAGCAAACCTTTTCCACCACTCGGATATGATAGACATTTATACCTCAAAAGCATAGATAGTAGTAAAATGTAAAATAAAATTAAAAATGTAAAATAATTAGGAAGTGATGCCTTTTGAGTAATCGTTACCTATATTTTAAATATACTTAATTTGTAAGTTTATTTAAGTTAAATTTTAATGATCACTGTTTAATAATCAGTGCTATTTAACAAATAATCCTTAAAATGTAACAATAATCTCTAAACATTAGCCAGCTCCATCACTCAGGTACGGTAGAATGTGGTAAGTGATATTATGGAATGGTGCACAGAATGCTGTCATACAAAGGGAGTAGCATCTAACGAGGTTATAGAGGTCCAGAAAGGTTTCCTGGATTTGATGATGCTTGAGCTGAGACTTGTAGAATGAGTAAGAGCTAACCAGATAAGAGATGGGTGATGGGAAGGAGGATTAGCATATGTGAAGGCATGGAAATTTAATATAGTTGTACCTTCAGAAATAAAATGTTTTTCATTTGTGAGACATTGGAGCAGGAGAGAAATAAGTTATCTACCTTCCTTAGGATATTTTACATAGAGATGGAAGTACAAAAGATTCAGAACATTTCCAAATGGAATGTTTTGATTGCAAAGGAATTATTAGGAGTTATTGAAGCTTGCCTGAGAAAAATAATGCATACAAAAGAAGTGTGTTTACCTAATGTATATCGGTAGCATCTAACAAAATGTAACAATTTCCAGAATTCAGATACATTTTAGAGTACAGCCAAAAACTGGTATATAAGATAATCAGAGAAAATAAATTTTTAGACTCCAATGTTAACTAGACTATGTCTTCATTTCATTATGGAAGAAAATTAACATCTCTTGCTCTAAAAATTTATGGTGACTCAGAATTTGTAAAGGCATTCACATCATCAAACAAAACCTTAAGGTTTTATACTATATGGATGGTGGCTGTGTCACTTTTTTCCATTTGACTACTGTGCTGTTTACTTATTATGGAGAAAGTTGGTGACTTCTCTTTTAATTTTGTTTTCCAATTTGTTCTGCTCTTGTGTGTGCTCTTTACCCCTAGCTACAAGACATTTTTACCAAAATGTGTTCGAGCAAAGATCCAAGACTATCATATTTTGACAAGGAAGCGAATAAGGTACAGATTTCGCAGATTTATTGAGCAATTCAGCCATTGCAAAGCCACTGCCAGAAACTTGAAACTTAAGTATCTTATAAATCTGGAAACTCTTCAGTCTGCCTTCTACACAGAGCAATTTGAAGTAAAAGAACCTGGAAGAGGTCCTTCAGGTGAGGAGATTTTTGCAACCATTATAATAACTGGAAACGGTGGAATTCAGTGGTCAAGAGGGAAACATAAAGAAAGTGAGACACTGACAGAACAGGTAATCCTCAATGATATGTTCTCATTCTTTGTTAATTTAAGTAGAATGGCAGTAGAAGCAAAGTACTTTTAGTCATTTGAAACATGGTCTTGCACTTCTCTTCTCCCATTGATACAAATGGAAGTTTTTAATAACGTGATGCCAACAAGGTCATACCCTATTGTTCTTTTCCCATTGTTCTTAAATGGCATTTTATTTAATTTTTTATGACTAAATAATTAGTAATGGTGTTCTTGTAGTTTCACTCTTGAATTCTAAGAGTGATGTTTAAGGTAGTTTTGCTTCCTTTTTTCCTTTTACTATTATTGATAGTATGAAGCACAATCATGAAATTTAATTAGTTCGAAAAGATTAATTTTCATTGATTTTATGATGTATACTTGTTAAATAATTTAGTTTTTGTTTGCATTACAAATTTTAAGTTTGTTCATATCTGTGGTTCTTAGGATGTTATCTGATATATATATATTTTTTATCTTCATTCTTTGGTAAACTCAATTTTCTGGCAATGGTTTCTATTAATGTTGATTGGATTGAAGGGTACTATAGCACTCTTTAGATTCCTGGCACCCTTTAATGCTCTCATTTTTAAGTGAAAGCAAGATACAGTGTAGTTTTAGGGTTACATTATTGGGGGAGAGAATCCCATTTAATGCTTAATCTATTGGTATCAATATTTTTTAAAAAGAATTTGGAATGAAATCTCCTTCATAAGAGTCTTGTTTTAAAATGGCTCCATAAATTCTACCTGTTTTTAATATCAACTGCTCTTAATTACAGGATTTACAGTTATATTGTGATTTTCCTGATATTATTGATGTCAGTATTAAACAAGCAAACCAAGAAGGCTCAAATGAAAGCAGAATTGTAACTATTCATAAGCAAGATGGTAAAAGTCTAGTAAGTTTGCTTTATCATTAATAATGGTTATGTCTTACAGTTGTCAGAAATAAGTATTTCAGAATCTTAATACCAAAGTTACTTTCTTGTAGGGATGTTGATTATAGTTTTAAATAGAGCTGTAAACATAAACAACAATTTAGTAAGCTTTTTGATTACATCTATCTTTTTGTATCACTACCAACACTATCTTCCCGTAGAGTATCTTGTACATTAATGTATTTTTCAGTCATTTTCATAATTAGAAAAAGCACCAGTTACCTCCTGCCCTCTCCTCCCCCACCCCCAGCCTCAATTGTGCTAGTTCCCTGTTGTAATGCTCATTCCTCACTACAGTCAACCCTCTGTATCTGTGGGTTCCATATCCACAGATTCAACCAACCGCAGATTGAAAATATTCAGGAAAAAAAATTCCAGAAAGTTCCAAAAAGCAAAACTTGAATTTACTATGTACAGGCAACTATTTGCATAGCATTTACATTGAACTTACAACTATTCATATAGCATTTACATTATATTAGGTATTATAAGTAATCTAGAGATGATTTAAAGTATATGGGAGGATGTAAGTAGGTTTTATGCAGATAATATGTCATTTTATATAAGAGACTTAAGGATCCACGGATTTTGGTATCTGTGGAGGGAGAGAGAGATACAGAGGGATGGAGGAACAACTGTATAATCTTTTTTACCAATAGAGATGTACGTAATTCTGGCCATACCACCTCTTTATATAACAAAATGTAAACCAATCCCAAGTGATCCCTACCCAAACTGTGAGACATGTTTGACTCTAAAAGATTAACTCCTTCTCTTTTTTAAAATAGCTTCAGAGGGAATTCCCTGGCAGTCCATGGTTAGGACTCTGTGCTTCCACTGCAGGGGGCATGGGTTCAATACCTGGTTGGGGAACTAAGATGCCCCATGCTGCATGGCGTAGCCAAAAAAAAATAATAAAATAAAACAGAATAGCTTCAGACACCCCACTTACTTTAATTGAAAGGGAAGAAATGAATTCCTTTATACTCTGCTCTTAAATTGCTTATTTTTCTGGCTCTGTTTTCTTTCTAACTCAGATATTTCTTGTACTTGGGGCTTAAACGTCATATTAATGTTATTTGTTTATTTAACTTAAGTATCTATATGACTTACCTACCAGGCCATTTCAGGGTTTTATGACCAAAATTATAAAACTTGCAACTCACTTTCATCAGCATGCCTTCCTTTTCTTAGGTATTAATCCTTTGTTGTACAGGTTTGCAGTTTGCCAAGTCTTTTAACATTGTTTATGGTATCTTTTATAGTACCTATTTTTATGGCCTATTTGTGTTAGCTAGATACCTTTTATAGTTCAGATACCTCACACAGTTCTCTCCTTATTATAATTTTTGATATAAGTCCATACTCTGTGTTCTCATTGTGACTAAATATTGCTGAGCCAAGCATTATATCGTGATCACATGTCCATTCTTGTACATACAACTTTTTGTTTTTCTGGGAGTTGATCATACCTTCAACTTTTTTCAGGATTTCTAATTAATACAAACTTTTATATCAGATTAGATAGATTTATAATTAAGATGACTAGCACATTTGTCTAATAGGTGTATTGGAAAATACAATAAAATTATGGGTGTAGAGTGAACTATAACTAGAAAGGCATGATAAACTCATATTTGAGAGGGCCTTAAATATCAGACACAAGAATCTGTAATTCACTTTGGGTAATTGGGAGCCTTAAAAGACATTTGAGCAATTTAGAAGAAACCAATTTAGAAGAATTATCTAACAACATAGAGTGAAAATAATTTTCTTCTTTTTCCTTTCTCCTCTTAGGAAATTGAACTTATGTCATTAAGAGAAGCTTTGTCTTTTGTGTCATTAATTGATGGATATTACAGGTTAACTGCAGATGCACATCATTATCTTTGTAAAGAAGTAGCACCTCCAATGGTGCTTGAAAATATACAAAGCAACTGTCATGGCCCAATTTCGTGAGTAATACAGACTTTAAAAGTAAAATTTTTTTAAAGTAAATGAGGTATTTACATAGAAGAGTTTACACAACAGAATGATATACCTAGGTTTAGGAAGTTTAGGAAAGAAATATTATCTTAATCTGACAGAAATTGTTTTTCTTTTAATGAAAGCCTATTTCCAATCAGACTACATAATAATTAGAATTATTTAGAATATAACTTACCATCTGTATCCCAATCTATAATACTAACTTGCTGTATAAGTTTGATATTTAGTTCCCTAGGTGTGTTTAATTAATTCTTCGGTGTTAATTTTTTTTAAAACCTTCCAATTTATGTTTCATTAATTTGGAAATACTGCAGAGGAGCCACAGTGCAAAATTTGATAATCATCATTATTTTTGGATAATCCATCTCCTTCTACTGAAAGCTTTGAACACAAAATGTATATGATGTCCATATTTCTAGACTAGTTCTGTGCAGTATGTTCCACAGTGATGAAAATGAAAATGTTCTATATCTGTGCTGTTTAATAATTGCTGCTAGCCACATGTGGCTATTTAGTATTTAAAATGTGGCTAGTGCAACTAAGGAACTGAATTTTTAATTTAATTTAATTTTAATAACTTTACATTTACAGTTGACCCTTAAACAACACAAGGTGTTAATCCACATATAATTTATAGTCCATCCTCTGTATCAGTGGTTCCTCTGCATCCTTGGATTCAAACAACCACAGACTGTGCAGTACTGTAATATTTACTATTGAAAAATATCTGCGAATAAGTGGACCCTTGCAGTTCAAACCCACGTTGTTCAAGGGTCAACTGTAAATAGCTTCATGTGGCTACTAGCTACCGTGTTGATACACACAGTTGTAAACCTTTACTTTAACACTGATAAAGCCAGCTATCATGCACAACATCTATTTACCCCAAGTCCTAGTTATCTTTCAGCCAGGATGTGCTTTATGATTGGCACCAGGTCTGAAGGACTTGAGCAGAAGAAACAATCTGGGATTTTGAGCATACGTTTTTTACCTTAACCTATCCTTAACTATTTGAGAAATCATGTCCTGACTGGTATTTAAGACGATTTGGCCTATACCTAATGTCTGTTTAAGAAGTACGGTTGATATGAAAAAGTTGCACTACTTGAACATTCTATAATTTACATATTCAGTATTTTTTAAAATCCTACATCCATTCATTCATTATCCATTCATTCATTATCCATCCATCCATTCTTTCATTTATTTGTAGAACATTTACTGAGTACCTGATATGCACCAGGCACTGGTTTAGGTATGAGAAATACAGTAATAAGTGAAACAGATAACTCTTGCTTTCATGTAGATTGCATTTCTTTCAAGATGTGCAGCTTCAGTTAAACATGTAGCAAATTTTAAAAATTTGTAGTCTTTGTTGCTTGTCATGGGTCTTCTATTAGACTTTGGTATTATATTAAAGATGCACAAATTTTTATATTAGCAATTGCTGTGGTAGAAGAGACATGAGTGTTTTATGACATATTGTTTGTATAGTTTATGGTTTTTTTTTTGTGGTACGCGGGCCTCTCACTGTTGTGGCCTCTCCCGCTGTGGAGCACAGGCTCCGGACGCGCAGGCTCAGCGGCCATGGCTCACGGTCCCAGCCGCTCCGTGGCACGTGGGATCTTCCCGGACTGGGGCACGAACCCGTGTCCCCTGCATCGGCAGGCGGACTCTCAACCACTGCAACACCAGGGAAGCCCGAGATTATGGTTTTTAAAATACTAAATTTGAAATCAGAAGGCAGAAAATTCATATGAATGAATTGTTCTTTGTGATTTTGTATGTCTTATAATACCTTTTGTTTTTAAAGCAATATAATTGCCCCTTGAATTGGTTTGAATTTATTGCAAAATAGCTTGGTACTTTAATATTTTTCCTTGTAAGATTATTGATAAAAATATAAAGTAGAGGAGACTTCTAAAAATTCTGAGAGTTTTAGATTTGACTTTCGACTTTTAGATGACATTTTGGTCATAATGTCATGGTTCTTGCTACATTATCATGCAAATTACTTCTTTACCTTTAGAATGGATTTTGCCATCAGTAAACTGAAGAAAACTGGTAATCAGACTGGACTCTATGTACTTCGATGCAGTCCTAAGGACTTTAATAAATATTTTCTGACTTTTGCTGTTGAGGTTAGTATGTCACACTAATTAATGGTAACATCTTTATTTAGTGCATATAATTTCCCTTTTGTAATATCTACCATATTTCCTTTTTAATACTCAGAATGATGGCTTTGGATATGATGGCTTTGGATATGATAACTAGCAATTAAGTAAACTTAATTTACCTCAGCTATTCTTCATAAACAAGATATAATTTCTAGGACTTATGTTAAAAATTATTTGTAATATCTTACTATCTTCTGGAATTTGTTTTTTTGATGTTTGGGTGTTACCAGTGTGTTAACTTTCATCAAGTCTCTTGAAGTTTTTTTCACAAAAATGCATATCTTTACCAAAACATGTAGAACTAAATAAATCAGAAGTAAACTTTCCTTTTACAGATAATGGTTATAGGATTAGAGTGAAATAGGGTAATAACAAAGAAAGAGACATTATTGCACTTTTAACTAGTGGTTTTCCAATATTAAGAATAATGATCTACAATGTATGTTTTAAATGTAAAACTGCAAGGAAATCTCACTGTTAATACAGATCATTTTGGATCTCAGCTACGATTGTTTACTATCCAAAATTATCTAAAAAGATACTATCACTTATAAGGCAGTTTCATGGTATAAATCTTGAGAAACTTTGTAGCTGCTTACAAAATTTATCTTTTTAAAATTAGAGAATGTAAGGATTGTGTTTTTAATTTTTATAAAAAGCAGTCATCTTATATTTAGCATATGTAAAGTGGAGTAATTGTCCATAAATACAATACATAAAGTAGGTTGCTCCATGACTTTAACATTGTAAAATACTGATAATCTATCCTAATTTCACAGTATCTTTACTGTCATATATGACAGTCTATTATATTCAATTATCATATCAAAATGCATATATTTTTTATATTTACTGTATTTGCCCAGCATAATATGAGGGCTAAATATCAGGGAGTCTATGCTATAACTCTGCTTCGAGAAATTTATCTTTTGGAAAAACAAAAATAAAGTATACCAGAAAATACTAAATCGAGTATTGTTTATTACCCAGTATATCCAGTGTAAGCAAATATTGACAATAAGAGAAGGGATTACAATTATTAAGAAAGGTCCTTTGGAGTAGGAAGCACTTGAGACTGACTGGAGATAATGAGTCAATTTTATAAAAATGGTTCTAAGTCAGTTGAATATGTTTATAAGAAGCAGTTCAAAAAATAGATGGTTGAGCAAGTTCATAATAGAGCACATAAGACAAACATTGAAAAACTGAAAAATATTAAAATTGCCATATTAGACATCATTAACAAATACAGTAGAGGCACAATAGGTAGTCACCTTTGCTTATGGAATGGGGTCAGAGCTAGGGAGGACTTCACAGAAAAAGTGGAAATTGAACTGAGTTTTAAGGATTGAATAAAAAGTACATTGCTCAAAAGGAAAGGATGTACATTCTGTAGAGAGACAGCACGTACAGTTAGCAAGGCATGAAACGTCATGGCATTTGCTTGAAAAATTTTAGGTCACCTAATGTAGCTAGAGCATGGATTGTATGTTGAGAGTGGCAGGAGTTGAGGTTGGGGATGGAGGCAGTAGCCAGCTTATGGAAGGCCTTATATGCTAAAATAGTTTTAGACTTTATTCTGTAAATGGTGGAATGCTGTTAAGGATGGTATTATTATTGTTTATTATTATTGCTTTCTTCCTTGCCTTTCAATAAAATAAGTTTTAAGCCATTTCTGTAGGCTAGGCAGTTGTAATTAGATGCCTTTTTGAGGAACCAAACACCTCTCTCACCTTATGCTGGTATTCATGGTTCAAATGTCTAAATGTTCTTTTGGTTGTTTTGTGATATCATTTTTGTCACAGTAATCACTATTATGACCGTTGCGATTTTTCCTTCCCTCTCTTTATAATTAAACTTACATAGAGAGAAAACGTCATTGAATATAAGCACTGTTTGATTACAAAAAATGAGAATGGAGAATACAACCTCACTGGTACTAAGAAGAACTTCAGTAATCTTAAAGATCTTTTGAATTGCTATCAGATGGAAACTGTTCGCTCAGACAGTATAATTTTCCAGTTTACTAAATGCTGTCCCCCAAAGCCAAAAGGTAAAATAGATTTCTAGTTATTTTTAAAATATTGGCCATGGATGGTGTATATGGTGGGAGCTATTTTCAGCATGTTGATTTCAAAAGAAATAGGAAAGAGGAAGCTCCAAAAACAAATTAATTTTTTCCTGATATGTTGTACAGGCATCCTCTAATAGAATTGTTCAGTTTGGTTTGTGTTTTCTAGAAGTGACTTAAAGTTTTGTAATTCTAAAATGTACTTAAAAAAAATAATTTCATGGTATCAATAAGTCACTTATTTATTGAACTGAAAGACCTCAGTACCAAATTCTCATATGTTATTCTAAGTAAAAACTTTCAGATTCTTTTAGAATTTTAATTTCTTTTAAATTATCTTTTAAAATAAAAATAGTAAGGTTGGAAATCCTTTAAAGTAACAGGCATATTAAAATTATTATTAAAGTTCCTGAAAAATTATACTAGTTAAGGAAGGGATTATAATTTTGAATATATAAAATAACTGGTTAGAGTACATCAAAGTTCAATGAATAAACTCCTAAAATAATTTTCTATGAAAAAAAATGAACAATAAGAGGCTGTTAAGCATTTCTTGTATATAGAACACATTTTATTTTATCCCTTTGGAGCAATTTATATCCTCAGTGTGTTTTGATTTTATATATATATATTTTTTTCATTCATTCTGTCCTTTTTTTTAAACAGATAAATCAAACCTTCTAGTCTTCAGAACCAATGGTATTTCTGATGTACCAACCTCACCAACATTACAGAGGCATAATAATGTGAACCAAATGGTGTTCCACAAAATCAGAAATGAAGATCTGATATTTGTAAGTCATTAGATGCTGATTATTGTCTTTTTGTCTTTTTAAAACAACAACTGTTTTCTTCATTTTCTAACCCACATTACATTCATATGACATTTGGAACTCTTTTATTATAACCTATGTTATAAAAATTTTATAGCAGTTCACATATTTTTATTTCTTGTGAAAATGTGATACCGAACTTAAGTTAATTATTTTAAGAATGGAATTGTATTCTCTTTTCAGGAATTAAAAAAATTTTTAATAAATTAAAAATTAAAAGTCTTCCTCTAAAAAAGTATCTTAATTCTCAAGTTCTCAAGAAAGTAAGGGAAGTTCAAAGAAGGTACTGAAAACAAAGTAGTACATAAGAGCTGATGTTTGGCCACAGAACATTTTGGGGGATCAGGATTACCAGGACCCTCACGTAAATACATCCTCAGTGAAAAATATTTGGATTGTGAAAAATTCACCTGCTAGCAAAAAGAGAAGAGTGTTGTATGTTTTAGTTGAGCTCTTAGTTATGAAAAAGTCTGTCCTGAGAATTTGTAATTATAAACTTTTGAGTTTGGGTTTCTTTATATCACCTGCATGGTTTGAGAAACCCTAAGCCAATAAATTAAATTAACAAGTGGTATTCCCCGAGTAACACCCTGTGGTGGTTGGCAGAGCAAATATAAAATCTTTTTGGAAGAATATACTCTTAACCTAGGCCACCGAAGATTCCCAGTTAAAATGACTCCAAACATGAGCTTTTAATTGAAAATTTTAAAACATACAGAGAAATAATTCCGGATTAAGCAAGAGTCAGAAGACCGACAAATATCAAATTATACTTCAAGAGCTTCATATAACAGACTTTTCAGATAGAGATTATAAAATACATATATATATATGTGTGTGTGTGTGTGTGTGTATATATATATATATATATATATATGTTTAAAAATAAAAAAGGAGTTGAAAACATGGGAAAAACCAAGACATCAAAACAGCCCAAAAAGATTTGGTGGGGGGGGAAGTATAGAAATGAAAAATACACTCATTGACATTAAAAAAATGAACAAATTAAAAAGCAGTTACTCATAGTTGAAGAGAAAACTAGTGAATTGAAAGTTAGATCTGAAAATTATTCAAAGGCAGCAGAGAGGGAGAAAGAAATGGAAGTTATGAAACAGAACTTAAGGGACATGGAGAGTAGAATGAGCAAAACCAACTAATGTCTGAGTTCCTTAAGGAGACAATAGATAGAATTATCCAGAATTATAAAGATATGAATCCTTATGTGAGTAACAAGAAGCAGAGAGTTGCCAGGTAACCTGACTAACGTTACAAAACTAATAATAATAGATTGCAGGCAGCCCTGCTTCAGAGTGCAGTCTTTCAACAATTATTCTGTAAAGATATGCAAGAAGTACTAGTGGATTTTTTAAGACTGTTTGTCATTGAACATATTTCCTTATTCCCACTTCTTTCTCCATCTTTATTCATTCTTTCTTTCCATTTTTTCTGTTAAAGCATGAAAGCCTTGGCCAAGGAACTTTTACCAAAATTTTTAAAGGTGTAAGAAGAGAAGTAGGAGACTATGGTCAACTGCATGAAACAGAAGTTCTTTTAAAAGTTCTGGATAAAGCACATAGAAACTATTCAGAGGTTTGTATATTCCTTTTGTAGTTCATGTAGTTTATGATATTTAAAGATATGCTCTCATATGTACACAACACATTCATGTATGCAGCTTTTCAAAATTGTAATTTTTATAAGTATATATGTCAAGAACCTTTCTGAGGATGTATTCTGGTGGGTCTAAAAAAATATGGAATTTTTTCATAATAACTAATTTCCAAACTAAATATTAAGCATTGTGTTATGTGTATTATTACATCTTTGTATATACTAAAGCAGTGGCTTTTAAATTTGGCTCCCCAGAGCTTCATGGGTTCCACAGGTTTCCTCTATAATTTCGCCTACTTAAAAAAAAGTTTGAAAGGCAGTGTACGTGAGGAGCACTCTAGGTGAAATGTTGTTACCTCTGGGCATCATCCAAAGATGCTAGCCAACAGAAACCCAGCTGCCAGTTGCCAAAGTCCTTAGTATAGTAAGATATCACCAAACATGATGTAACAAACATTTATGATACTTAAAATGTCTTAAAGGATGTTAGTAGAAGATAATGTGAAACATAGAAGCCGAAGAGTTGTTCTAATCCAGAACACCACAGTGTTGGTGATTGTGATCTTCAACAGCCATACCCAGAAGTTCAAGGCAAAGTTTAGTTGAGTTGGAGTGATGTTAATACCATGCCAGTTTCCTGACATAGTTGTTACACTATTTTATCTGCACAGCGATCATTCTTAATTTTTTAGGAAGTGTTACTTGAAGCTCCCATCCATTTACTGCAGTCCCACATCACTGTCTTTGGTGTCTGTCTCTGTTCGTACCTCTGTTCTCTATTCTAGGTGCTATGGGTCTAAGCCTGTTAATCTTGCATCATTCATGTTGCTCTGTACCAACCACTATTGTTCTTTCACATTGCTGTCCGCTTGAACCAAGCTTACTCAAGGTTTTCCTGAGAATGAATTCTAACATCAAGGTTGATGGCAGTTGTAACTCCATCTGAAGGGACCAAAGCACATTGTAACCTTATCTATAGTCCTGCTAATAGGAGAAAGTGCATTTCTCTTATGGCAGAGAGAATCTTTCTGAACTATGAATGCTTTTAGACACAAAAAATAATTCTTTTGCATCTTTTGTATATTTTTCTTTTCCTTAGTCTTTCTTTGAAGCAGCAAGCATGATGAGCCAGCTTTCTCACAAACATCTGGTTTTAAATTATGGAGTATGTGTCTGTGGAGAGGAGAGTAAGTAAAACGACTGGCTTCCTTATGTTAATGTTATGCCTTTCTCAGAACATCCATTTTTATTTATATAGAAAATTCAATTTCAGGTTAATAGATATCAATATAAACTATAACAGGAATTAAATATTGTTGAAACCAAAAACACTGTGGAACTGTTCAGTTATATCTTCTTATAAAGGAAACCAATGAATGAAATTAAAATGCAGTAAACAGTTTAATATGGCTTATGTTAAAATGCCAGAACAGTACAGTATTATAGTAAACAAAAGCAACCTTTTCTGTTAACCATAGCAATACAGATTATGGCTGGTTCAACATAACATTGTAATAACTGGCCATTTCAGTACAGATCTCTTTGAAATTATTAAGACAAAGCATATAAATGTTAGATTGAATTGTAATGGAACTGACTGAAATGATTGGATGTTGATATAGATATAATTTATGGCTAAATTTAAACTGTTCATAAAAACCCTCAAAAGTTTACATTCAGAAATTACTTATGTAATTAATTTCCCATTTTCCATTAGTAATGTGATTAAATATGCATCCATACTTATATAACATTTTTTCATGTTTTTGAAAGTTGATAGTCTTTTCAGAGGCAGTGGTTTTCAAATCTGTTCTGTAGAGGTATCTCAGGGGACTGATGAAATGGGAGTAAATCTAAATGCAGAGTGGAGAGTTCTGCCTCTCACCGCCAACTAAAGTGGTTCTGTATTTCTCTTTTTTATTTATTGATGTTTCCCATAAATTTTCATCTAGGGGAAAAAAAGAATATACTTCTTTACAAAGTTTGAAAACAATGTTTTAGAGCAAATAATCCCAGATCTTACATTTGCTTTTATACTTATTTCATTGATTCTGTGATACCTTTTTTTCACATTAAAAATATCTGAAATTAGGAAGTGTGATATAATTGATGGCATTTCATAATTTAATTGGCAATTTTTAAAATTTTATGACACATAATAATGGGACATATGACAGTCAGTGGTATCTGTGAAATATAGTAGGTCTTACATGCCACATAAAAAAGTTTTACTAAGCTCTTGCTCATTGTAACTCTTAGATCTTTTTTTTGACACTTGCCCTGATGTAAATTTCCCTGCAGTCAGTTCTTTATTATTGACATGTTGACTGTTCTCCAAATTAACTATAGGCATAAAAACTTTCATAACATTTGTTTTAGTTACCCAGCAAGGTCCTAAGGTAGTCTTGTCACCAAAAGTTGTTGTATATCATATGAAAACTAATTTTAATATTAGATGAAGCAGAATCACAATTTGGGATTCAATCTACATACATCTACATATTATTATACATAATGTACAATTATATATAATATTGTGTTTATATGTAATTGTTTAGACTTTACCTCTTTCTGTTGTGAATAAACTAAAACCCCAATATACATTTTATATAGCTGTTAACCTTTCTTTAAATTAGTGAATTTTACGTAGTTTAATCTCTTTACCTATATCATCACATATAACTATAAATATAATTATAAAAGTTTAAAATTATATATATTTTACTGTACTGTACGTGAGCCTTATTATTATCATTATATTTTAATGCAGATATTCTGGTTCAGGAGTTTGTAAAATTTGGATCACTAGATATATATCTGAAAAAGAATAAAAATTCTATAAATATATTATGGAAACTTGAAGTGGCTAAACAGCTGGCATGGGCCATGCATTTTCTAGTAAGTAATTATTATATTCTTTTGTCAACTTACTGTTTTAGATTATGAAGCAATGTGAAAGGATCTTGACGTGGGACCAAGAAATAAATCTGTAAATGGATGCCGAGTCATTTAAAATAATCTGTGTTAGTTGATGAAAGGGATTATTTTAGGCGTATATTTATGTGAAATCAATTTTGAAAGAAATAGTTTTGTCATCCCATCAATCTCTTAGAACTGCTGATAGACAGTCTGTAGTTTGTGTATCTTGGCTTCAGAGAATTTAACGAAAAATTATCAAAAAAATGTTGTGCTAACTATGAATAGCAAAAAATCCCTGCAGAAAATACCTTGTTATGGTATTTGTGGGTAATTGGACATTATGTCCATTGAGAAAGCAGTTTTGCCAGAGAAGCAGAATACCAGAGGGCCAGCTAGTGATCAGATCCTTAAGAATGCACCTACTGAACAGAAACAGTATTTCTTGCTGTTAACTACCACCTACAAATATATACTATTTAAAATCTCAGCTTAATAAAGTGAACTGGCATTAAGTAGTTTTAAAAAGTATTCGTGGGACTTCCCTGGTGGCGCAGTGGTTGAGAACCCGCCTGCCAATGCAGGGAACATGGGTTCGATCCCTGGTCCAGGAAGATCCCACATGCCCCGCGGAGCAGCTAAGCCCATGCCACACAACTACTGAGCCTGCGCTCTAGAGCCCGTGAGCCACAACTACTGAGCCCATGTGCCACAACTACTGAAACCTGTGCGCCTAGAGCCTGTGCTCTGCAACAAGAGAAGCCACCGCAATGAGAAGCCCACTTACTGCAATGGAGAGTAGCCCCCGCTCGCTGCAACTAGAGAAAAGCCTGCGCGCAGCAACGAAGACCCAATGCAGCCAAAAATAAATACTAAATAAATAAATTATTTTTTTTTAAGTATTTGTTTCTTCGTGGGTATAGAGCATTGTTTCACTTAAAATGTAAAACACAAAGCACGGTGATGCTATAAAATTTCGTTTTATTTTCTCAAAGTGCGCCTCCAATTAATGTTTATTAATACTGTTTTCTTATTTTTACTTTTTAAATCCATTTTGGGGTCTTGAACATATTAAGTGCTCAAATTATTTGTGGATTAATATTTGAATGTATATGCATTTAACTTTAATAGGAAGAAAAAACCCTTATTCATGGGAATGTGTGCACCAAAAATATTCTTCTTATCAGAGAAGAAGACAGGAAGACAGGAAATCCTCCTTTCATCAAACTTAGTGATCCTGGCATTAGTATTACAGTTTTGCCAAAGGACAGTAAGTTCTACAAGGATCGAATTTAACTTTATTAAGCTTCGCTTAGAAAGAGGCATAAAGATCAGACTGTTAATTTTTCTCAAATTCTATTTTATTGACATGTTCTTGATTAATAATAAAATTTAGTTACCATTTTTAGCAATCTAAATTAAGTTATAGTTACATCCTAGTCTCTGTTTCTCCTTTCTTATAAGCATGTTTCTATGTACTGTAAGATGATTTTTTTAAAACAGTGTTAATCCCTAATTATATATGGAATATTGGATTTTATCCAGTTTTATTGTGAAATTTTTAAGTATCATTCTTTGAGCCACAAGTAAATTCTTCTAAATTTTTCTTCTCTTTAGTCGTTAAATAAAAATTTGAGAAGATATATTATCAAGTTTGAATTTTTTATTTAGTTTAATTATTCAGCTAATTTATGACTTCTTAGAACTTTTGTGTTGATAACCTTCTCCTTAACACAATTAATTAAAGTAAAAAATTCAGTCAGATAATTGAGAGGCATTTTTTTGATCCAAATAGTGTTGTAATTGTATTTCATTACATTAGCTAATTTCTCTAATTGAATGTCTAAACTTAGAATCCAAAGTTATCAACTTTTGTACACTGATGCATGGTTTCCTATTTCAGCCAGTAGTACTTAAACTTGGTGCCTTTATATGAAGTGAAGACAGAGACTGTAGGGCAGAAAATGTTATAGGATCTTAGTTAGATCTGATACTCAGGGGGACTTTACCCTTTGGAATGGGATGTGAAGAAAGAGAATATATATTCATATGGTGAAGGAGAAAGGACTCTGTACTCTCTTAATTATACAGCAAAAATTATTAACATATATAAGAGTTTTTTAATTGTGGGAACTCTTTAACCATACTTTGTTCCTATCATTTGAAAGTTCTGCAGGAGAGAATACCATGGGTACCACCTGAATGCATTGAAAATCCTAAAAATCTAAATTTGGCAACAGACAAATGGAGTTTTGGTACCACTTTGTGGGAAATCTGCAGTGGAGGAGATAAGCCCCTGAGTGCTTTGGATTCTCAAAGAGTAAGTTCATGTAAACGGTGAAGTTGGAATTACCTTGTGATCCCTGATATTTTTTGCACATGATTTGATATTCTTTAGCCCATTTTATATAAAAAAGGTTGATACGGCATTTATAATTTATTATCAACATGTGGTTCTTTAATTATAGAAACTACAGTTTTATGAAAATAGGCACCAGCTTCCTGCACCAAAGTGGACAGAATTAGCAAATCTTATTAATAATTGTATGGATTACGAACCAGATTTTAGACCTTCTTTCAGAGCCATCATACGAGATCTTAATAGTTTGTTTACTCCAGGTACGTATTGATGGAGCAATCTTAATGAGTCTCCAGCTATCTTTCTATCTTTGTTATATTTAATAAATCCTTACTAATTTTGTAATCCCCTCTGGAAAGTTCCCTGATATCTTTTTGACCCTCTTAATTTCTTACGTTCATTTGACCTTTCCTACTTTATACATTTTCTGGTCTCACTGATTGTGAAGTATTTCCATTTTTAAAAAAGGCTTTTTCCCTTTTAATAACCTCATTTTAGTTTGCCAGTTAATGAGTAGTAAACTATAGAAGTTTATTTGACTTATTTGACTTTTTAAAAACAATTCTTTGTTTTTTAACTAGTTCTCATATATTCTGTAATTGATTAATTTTGTAAACATGAGGTAGATTTGTTTTTGTTTGTCCTCTCCTCCTTTAAAATACATAGCTAAATATACATGTGTCTGACCTATAAGTATTTCCTGTTCCAATATTATTTACTCTTCTCACCACAAAAATCGGCATATAATCTTACTTTATAACTATTAAAACTACCTATTTTGGAAAGTATTCATTTATCCTTTGCAAAAATCTTTACTGAAAACATGTTAGATTATGGTTATAATTCAAGGCTTCCATTAACATAATCAAAACTATTAGAGTTGCCCTGTATTGATTTGTATTTAGTATTTCTAACTCATTCTGATTATTTTGGTCAGCTTGAATATGTATTATTTTAACCTAGAGAATGGATTTGCCAGGTTATGGTAGAAATATTCTTTATTTCTCCAGATTACGAACTATTAACAGAAAATGACATGTTACCTAATATGAGAATAGGTGCCCTAGGGTTTTCTGGTGCTTTTGAAGACCGAGACCCTACACAATTTGAAGAGAGACACTTGAAATTTCTACAGCAACTTGGCAAGGTAAGATGTCAGAAGATTTTTAAATAGTTGAAATATAATCGTAAAACATTTTATTTAGGGAAAAAAAGGCTTAAGAGATTCTCTAAAGTTCACTTTCCACAAAATTTTAAAGACTGTTTGTATAACCAACAAGGATCTACTCTATACCACAGGGAACTCTGCTCAATATTATGTAACAAGCTAAATGGGAAAATAATTTGAAAAAGAACAGATACATGTATATGTATAACTGAATCACTTTACTCTACACCTGAAACTAACAAACATTGTTAATCAACTATACTCCAATATAAAATAAAAAGTTAAAACAAAGTGTTTGTAGAAAAAAGGTTTAGTTGTCAGATGTTGAAGAAATGCTGTGTTAAATAAACAGCTGTCTTTACTGAAGAACTTCTCAGAACCTTTAACATGTACTGTGCATTGAACATTTTCAAGAGATGGATAAATTAGGCAGTATTTTCCCCAATTAATTTGACCATGAGACTCTTGGTAGAGGGCGCTTTGGTTATGAGATACAGAAAGGAACGATTAATTAAGCCTCTCCACCGATGTCCTTTTTCAGTCATCTCAGAGAGAAATAATTAATCTGCTTGTTCAGAGTCTAGATGTTGACTGGACCATGTTTACTAGCAGACAGTCTCTCCCTGCTGAAAGGTCACACAGTCATGCATAGCCTGACATATTTTAAGTAAGACCAAGAAAATCTTAGTTCTTAGCAGGTCCAATCATAGTGGTAAAGCCCTCTTTCTTCCTCTAAGCTTGCTAGTATAGGGCTCTGTACCATGTAGCTTTATGAACTGGATTTTGGCTTGGATGTATTATGAAGGCCTCACTTAGGTATTGAATCTAAACTAAATGTTCTGATCCAGCTTTACCAGAGCTAAACATTGGGTGTTATATTATGTATTGGCTTAGTTATATTAATACCTTGCTGTCATTCCTGGTTTGTAAAATAGTCTCAGGAATGTTTCAAAGTATGTAGCAATGACAAAAAAAAAAGTATGTATTTGGGTGTATTAGTTATCTATTGCTGTGCGACAGATCACCCTAAAACGTAACAGCTGAAAACAAAAAAGCATTTATTATCACACAGGTTAGGCGAGTCAGGAATCTGGGAGTAACTTAGCTGGGTGGTTATAGCTCAAGGTCTCTCACTAGACTGTAATCAAGGTGTCAGCCAGGTCTTGCAGTCTTCTCTGAAGGCTTGACTAGGGGAAGGCTTACTTCCAAGCTTACCACATGGCTATTGACAAGGCCTCAGAATATCTGCTTCCAAGCTCACTTACACGGGCCTCTCCACAGACTGCCTCACAACACGGGAGCTGAGAGCAAATACCCAAGATCGAAGCCATTGTGTTTTCATATCCTAATCTCAGGAGTGGCATCTTATCACTCCTGCCATATTCTGTTCATTAAAAATGAGTTAATAAATCCAGCCTACACTCAAGGGGAGGGGATTTTAAAAGAGCTTGAATGTCAGAATGTAGAGAACATTGGGAGATAATCACAGAAGCTGCCAACCACACAGGCTGACCTTGGCTTAAACAGCAGACATTTATTTCTCGTAATTCTAGAGGCTGAAAAGTCTAAGATCAAGGTTCCGGTAGGGTTCAGTTTCTGATGAGGGCTCTTTTCTTGGCTTGCACATGACCACCTTCTCACTGTGTCCTTATATGGCAGAGAGAACTGGTGTCTCTTCCTCTTCTTATAAAGGCACCAGCCCTACTGGATGAAGGACTCACCCTTATGACCTTATTTAATCTTTATCACCTCTTCACAGGCCTTATCTCCAAATACACTCACATTCAGGGTTAGGACTTTATCATATGAATTTGGGGGGATGGGCATGGACATTCAGTCTGTAACATACCCTTATTCCATATAGCTCACTGACAGTGACATCAAAGGCTATATTGTGAAGAAGAAAAGTTCTTCCTGGAAGTTAGTGATAGAAATTTAGGAATTCCCTGGCATGTCCCTTGGCTTATCTTAAAAATTAATGTTAATGATTTGTTTAAATGCTTTTTTGAAGTTTTTATATTTCAGCCTGTAATTCCTTTTGAAGAAATTAAATATTTAAGTTTACTACTCACCTATTGAAATATTATCTCCTTTTCTTGTTCTGAAAGTTGTTTAATGTGAGTTTCGAGATACATCTTCTAGCTGCTGAAAATTGCCTGTATAATCAGAATTTATTAGTACTTTTTCTAGAAAACTTGCGATTTCTATCTTAATGTGATGTATTATTTAGGGTAATTTTGGCAGTGTGGAGATGTGCCGGTATGACCCTCTACAAGACAACACTGGAGAGGTGGTGGCTGTGAAGAAGCTCCAGCACAGTACTGAAGAGCACCTCAGAGACTTTGAAAGGGAAATTGAAATCCTTAAATCCTTGCAACATGACAACATTGTAAAGTACAAGGGAGTGTGCTACAGTGCTGGTATGTTGCCCATTGATACCTTTTTTGAACTCAGGGTATGTCTTTGACATCCTGGGTAATATTGTAGAAACTTATAATGCCTCCAGATCTGGACTTAAAATATTCCAGTACCCAGCGAAAGAAGCATTCTGTATGACTGGAGATTGTACTTGGTGTTAGGAAGTCCTTGACTACTTGATTGATCATTCTCTTCACTGAGGATGGTGGTTACCATTCTTGCTTAAACTTACCAAGGGAATGTCATTTTTAAAGAAAGAAATTTTCTGTGAAAATATTATTTTTTTAAATTAGATGCTTTTTATTCAGTATAGATGAAGAGAAAGGAAGTTTTCTCATCAGCTTATTTTGGTTTGCATAATGGGTTACAGAAGATTAAAACATAACTATTTTTAAAACTTCTATTCAAATCTTTTTGATTCAAAAAGTCATTGTTCTTGGGCTTCCCTGGTGGCGCAGTGGTTGAGAGTCCGCCTGCCGATGCAAGGGACACGGGTTCGTGCCCCGGTCCGGGAAGATCCCACATGCCGCGGAGCGGCTGGGCCTGTGAGCCATGGCCGCTGAGCCTGCACGTCCGGAGCATGTGCTCCGCAACGGGAGAGGCCACAACAGCGAGAGGCCCACGTACTGCAAAAAAAAAAAAAAAAAAGTCATTGTTCTTAACTACTACATCACCTTTAATTTTATAATCAGGTTTTGTCATCTTAGACTCAGATTTTTTTTTTTATTAATGACTCCAGGACTTCCCTGATGGCACAGTGGTTGAGAATCCACCTGCCAGTGCAGGGGACGTGGGTTCGATACCTGGTCCAGGATGATCCCACATGCTGCGGAGCACCTAAACCCGTTTACCACAACTACTGAGCCTGTGCTTTAGAGTCCGTGAGCCACAACTACTGAGCCCACACACCACAACTACTGAAGCCTGCACACCTAAAGCCCGTGCTCCGCAACAAGAGAAGCCACCACAGTGAGAAGCCCATGCACTGCAACGAAGAGTAGCCCCTGCTCACTCCAACTAGAGAAAGCCCCTATGCAGCAATGAAGACCCAATGCAGCCAAAAAAAAAAAAACCTCCAGTCATGCTTTATTATTATTTTTTTTTTAGGTTGCACTGGGTGTTAGTTGCAGCTCCAGGGCTCCTTAGTTGTGGCACACAGGCTCCTTAGTTGTGGCATGCTAACTCTTAGTTGCAGCATGCATATGGGATCTAGTTCCCTGACCAGGGATCAAACCCGGGCCCCCTGCATTGGGAGTGTGGAATCTTATCCAGTGCACCACAAGGGAAGTCTCTTAGACTCAGATTTTATATATCTTTTAAGTCTTTTTTTTTTTTTTTTGCGGTACGCGGGCCTCTCACTGTTGTGGCCTCTCCTGTTGCGGAGCACAGGCTCCGGACGCACAGGCTCAGCGGCCATGGCTCACGGGCACAGCCACTCCGCGGCATGTGGGATCTTCCCGGACCGGGGCACGAACCCGTGTCCCCTGCATTGGCAGGCGGACTCTCAACCACTGCGCTACCAGGGAAGCCCTTTATGTCATTTTTATACGGTTGTTTTCTAATAGTTCATCAGTAAAGTATAGCAGAGTAAAACGTTATGTTCTCATTTGTGTGTTAATAGGCCGGCGTAATCTAAGATTAATTATGGAATATTTACCATATGGAAGTTTACGAGACTATCTCCAAAAACATAAAGAACGGATAGATCATAAAAAACTTCTTCAGTACACATCTCAGATATGCAAGGTACCTAATATCCTGGCTGTTTGTTGTAGATGAAGAGAATATGTTGAAGTAATTATTAAGAAATCCTCTAAGGTTTTTCTTAGATAATTAAGGGAGTAGAAAGATACAAGACTATTTAAATTGTTTATGTTTATAAAGCTAGCTGAAAGAAAAATGTTATTTTATTCATAGGGTATGGAGTATCTTGGTACAAAAAGGTATATCCACAGGGATCTGGCAACGAGGAATATATTGGTGGAGAATGAAAACAGAGTTAAAATAGGAGATTTCGGCTTAACCAAAGTGTTGCCACAAGGCAAAGAATACTACAAAGTGAAAGAACCTGGTGAAAGTCCCATATTCTGGTGAGTATATTTTAGTACAGTAAAATGAAGTTTTGGAGCACAAACTTCAAACTTTATTTTTACTATTAATAGTTTGTCATTTATATATTTATAGTAATAATCAATGAAGTTATTTCCTATGTTTTCCTCTGGGAATTTTATGGTTTTAGGTCATACATTCAAGTCTTTAATCTATTTTGAGTTAATTTTTGTATGTGGTATAAAATAGCGGTCTAATTTCATTCTTTTGCACATGTCTGTCCAGTTTTCCCAACACCCTTTATTGAAGAGACTGTCCTTTCTCCATTGTATGTTCTTTGCTCCTTTATTGTAATTTAATTGTCCATATATATATGGGTTTATTTATGGGCTCTCAATTCTGTTTGGTTGATCTGGGTGTCTGTTTTTATGCCAGTACCAACCTGTTTTGATCACTGTGGCTTTGTAGCATATCTTGAAATCAGGGAGCATGCTACCTCCAGCTTTGTTCTTCTTTCTCAAGGTTGTTCCCTTTCTCAAGGGATCTTTTGTGGTTTCGTACAAATTTTAGAATTTGTTCTAGTTCTGTGAAATATGTCGTTGGAATTTTGATAAGAATTGCATTAAATCTGTAGATTGCTTTGGGTAGTATGGACATTTTAACAATATTAAGTCTTCCAATCCATGAGCATGGACTGTCTTCCCATTTAATTGTGCCGCCTTTGATTTCTTTTATCAGTGTCTTAAACAGTTTTCACTGTACAGGTCATTCACCTCCTTGGTTGAATTTATTCCTAGATATTTTATTCTTTTTGATACAGTGGTAAATGGGATTGCTTTAATTTCTCTTTCTGTTAGTTTGCTATTAGTGTATAGAAATGTCACTGGCTTGTGTATATTGATTTTTTTGTTTTTGGTATCCTGTGACTTTACTGAATTTATTAGTTCTAAAAGTTTTGTTTTTTTTAATTTCGTGGAGTCTTTAGGGTTTTCTCTATATAGTATAATGCCATCTGCAAAGAGTGACAGTTTTACTTCCTCCTTTCCAATTTGGATGCCTTTTCTTTCTTTTTCTTGCTTAATTGCTGTGACTAGAATTTCCAATACTGTGTTGAATAAAAGTGGTGAGAGTGGGCATCCTTGTCTTGTTTCTGATCTTAGAGGAAAGGCTTTCAGGTTTTCATTGTTGAGTATGATGTTAACTGTGGGTTTGTCATATATGGCCTTTATTATGTTGAGGTAGGTTCCCTCTATACCCACTTTGTTGAGAGTTTTTATCATAAGTGGATGTTAGAATCTTATCAGTTGCTTTTTCTGCATCTGTTGAGACAATCATATGGTATTTATCCTTCATTTTGTTCATGCAGATGTTGAACCATCCTTACAGCCTTGGAATAAATCCCACTTGATCATGGGATATGATCCTTTTGATGTATTGTTGAATTCAGTTTGCTAATATTTTGTTGAGGATTTTTGCATCTATATTCATCCAGGTATTGGCCTGTAATTTATTTTTTTACGGTGTCCTTGTCTGGTTTTGGTATTAGGGTAATGTTGGCCTCATAACATGTTTAGATGTGTTCCCTCCTCTTCAGTTTTTTTGGAAGAATTGAGAAGGAAAAGTATTGAATCTTATTTGAATGTTTGGAAGAATTCATCAGTGAAGCTGTCTGTTTCCTGGACTTGACGTTTGTTGGAAGTTTTTTGATTACTGACTCAGTCTCCTTACTATTCAGGACTATTCAGGCTTTCTATTTCTGTTTCTTCACGATTCAGCCCTGGTAGATTATGTGTTTCAAGGAATTTGTTCTTTCTGGGTTGTTCACTTTGTTGGCATATAATTGTTTGTGGTATTCTCTTATTATCCTTCGTATTTCTGTGGTATCAGTTGTGACTTGTCCTCTTTCGTTTCTAATTTTATTTATTTGAGCCCTCTCCTTTTTTTTCTTGGTTAGTCTAGCTAAAGACTTCTTGATTTGTTTATCTTCTCAGAGAACCAGCTCTTGGTTTTATTGATCTGTTCTATTCTATTGTCTTTTTAGTCTCTATTTCTGCCCTCATCTTATTATTTCCTTCCTTCTACTACCTTTGGGCTTTGGTCTTTTTCTAGTTCCTTTAGGTGCAAATTCAGGTTGTTTATTTGAGACTTTACTTGTTTCTTGAGGTAGGCCTGTATTGCTATGAACTTCCTTCCTAGAACCACTTTTGCTGCATTCCATAGATTTTGGTGTGCTTTATTTTTGTTTTTATTTGTCCCTAGGCTTTTTTTCTCCTTTGATTTCTTCATTGACCCATTAGTTGTTTAGTCGCATGTTGTTTAATCTTCATGTTTTTGTGGTTTTCCAGTTTTCTTATTGTGATTCCTAGTTTCATACCATTATAGTTGGAAAACATGCTTGATATGATTTCAGTCTTCTTGAATTACTGGGACATGTTGTGGGCTAACACATGATCTATCCTGGAGAATGTTCCATGTGTACCTTAGAAGAATGTGTATTCTGCTGCTTCTGGATAGAGTATTCTGAACATATCTGTGAACTCCATCTTATCTAATGTGTCATTTAAGGCCAAATGTTTCCTTTTTGATTGATTTTTTTGTGAATTATCTATCCATTGCTGTAAGCGGGGTGTTAAAATCCCCTACTATTATTATACTGCTTTTAATTTCTCCCTTTAGGGCCAGTAATATTTGCTTTATATATTTTGGTGTTCCTACGTAGTGTGCATATATATTTATAAATGTTTTATCTTCTTGCTGGATTGACCCCTTTATCATTGTATAGTGCCTTTCTTTATCTTTTATTACAGGCTTTGTTTTAAAGTCTGTTTTATCTGCTGTGAGTATAGCTACACCAGCTTTCTTTTCATTACTTTTTCCTCACATCCAGTCTGTGTATGTCTTTACTTCTGAAATAAATCTCTAGGCAGCATATAGATGGGTCTTTTTTTTTTTTTAATCTATTCAGCCACTATATGTCTTTATATTGGCTAATTTAGTCCATTTACATTTAAAGTAATTGATAGGCATGTACTTATTGCCATTTTGTTTATTGTTTTCTGGCTGTTTTTATAGTTCCTCTCTGTTCCTTTCTTCTTTCTGTCTTCCCTTTGGTTTGCTGGATTTTTTACAGGCCAGTACCTGGATGAACATATATGCAAAAATCCCATGTGGTTTGCTGGATTTTTTTAATATTATGTTTAGATTCCATTCTCATTTTCTTTTCTGTGTGTACTGTAAGGTTTTTCTTTGTGGTTACTGTGGTGTTCACATATAACATTGTATGTATATAGCAGTGTCTTCTAAGTTGATAACAACTTAAAATGTAAAGCAAAGCTTTACATTTTTACTCTCCCCCCTGCCACATTTTATATTTTTGATGATGCCTTTTTATTTTATTTTATTTTATTTATTTATTTATTTTGCAGTACGTGGGCCCCTCACTGTTGTGGCCTCTCCCGTTGCGGAGCACAGGCTCCAGACGTGCAGGCTCAGCAGCCATGGCGCACGGGCCCAGCTGCTCCGCGGCATGTGGGATCTTCCCAGACCGGGTGCGAACCCGTGTTCCCTGCATTGGCAGGCGGACTCTCAACCACTGCGCCACCAGGGAAGCCCTGATGATGCCTTTTGCATATTCTTATTTTATGCTTCCCTTAAGTATTACTGTAATTTGAGTTAACTTTACTACTTTTGTCTTCATACTTGCTTTATAAGTGACTGAGCCACTACCTTTACTATATGTTTTCCACTGAGATTTTTATTTTCATATATTTTCTTATTATTAATTAGTGCCATTTCTTTTTTAGCCTAGAGAAGTCCCTTTAACATTTCTTATAAGGCCAGTTTAGTGGTGATGAAATCCTTTAGCCTTTGCTTATTTGTAAAATTCTTCATCTCTTCTTCAGTTCTGATTGATGATCTTGACTGGTAGAATTGGTAGAGAATTCTTGGTTGGAAAGTTTTTCCTTTCAGCATTTTGAATAGGTCATCCACTTCTTTCTGGCTGATAAAGTTTCTGCTGAAAAATCTGCTGATTTAGGGATTTCCCTTGTACTTAATAGGTAGTGTTTTGGGGGTTTGGGGGGCTTTTTGTTTGTTTGTTTTTGCTGCTTTTAAGATTCTTTATCCTTAACTTTTACCATCTTAATTGTAATGTGTCTTGGTATGGTTCTCTCTGGGTTCATCTTACTTGGAACTTTCTGAAATTCTTAGACCCAGAATGTCTGCTTTCTTCCCCAGATTAGGGAAGTTTTCATTCATTATTTCTTCAAAATTTTCTGACCTTTTCTCTCTTTCTCTTTTCCTTTGGGACCTCTATAATGTGAATGCTGTTCTGCTTGATGTTGTTCCAGAAGTCCCTTAAGGTATATTCACTTTTTTAAATTCTTTTTTCATTTTGCAACTGTGTCTGGGTGATTTCTATTTGTTTCATTTTCCAGCTTGCTGATTCGTTCTTCTGCTTCATCAAGTCTTCTGTTGAAACCCTCAAGTGTATTTTTCAGTTCAGTTATAACTTCTATTTAGTACTTTCTTATATTTTCTACCTCTTTGTTTAAGTTCTTGCTGTGTTTATCCAATCTTCTTCTGAGTTCAATGAGCATTTTTATGACCATTGCTTTGAACTCTTTGTTGAGTGAGTTGCTTAGCTCCATTTCATTAATGTCTTTTGTCTTTTTCTTTGGTTTGGAACATATTCCTCTGCCTTCTCATGGTGCATAACTTTCTCTATTTGTCTAAATTCATTAGGTGAAACAGCTACCTCTTCCAGTCTTGTTCTTGTGTAGGAGATAATCCATAGGGCCCAGAAGCACAATCTCCCTGGCCACCAGACCCAGGCACTCACGGGTGTTCTTCACGTGGACTGTGCACACCTACAAGCTGTGGTGGGGCTGCTGCTATGATGTGGGATGTGTGGGATTTGGGGTGCTCACCTGCTGGTTGTAGTGAGCTGTTGCATAGTGTGGACTGGGTTTGAGGCACTTGCTCATCCCAGTTATGGTGCAGCTAGTGTGTGGGGAGGGTGGGGTATCGTGTGTTTGTCCAGCCCAATTGTGGTGTGACATCTGCACTGCGTAGGCAGGGCACTCAAGGTACTCGCTTTGGCTCAGTTGTGGTTCAGGGTGGGAGGAGCACACCTACTGGTGCTAGGAGGCTAGAAGAAGGGCACCAAAAATAGTGCCCACTAGCTGTATCACCAGCAAGTTAGAATGAGATTTCAAAGATGTCATCTACCAGTGCTTTTGTCTCCAGAGAAAGTCCCGTTAGGTTCCTGCCTCTCTAGCAGCTGCTCTAAGATCAGTAAGTAGGTCTCCCTCTCTTATGGTGTAGGTGTTTTCACACTGTTGCTTTTGTGCTGTTTCTCATGGTAGATGGGTCTGTGTGAGCTCTTTAAGAGTGGGTTCTTTGTTCCCTACAGTTATGTGGTTCTCCTGGACTTAATCCCCATTGATTTTCAAAAACAGATGTTTTAGGGGCTCGTGTTCCCAGTGCTGCACTCAAGGGTTGAGGTACATTATTTGGAGCTCAATCCCTTTACTCCTTCTTTTTTTTTACTCCAAAAAGTTACATATTTTTGTTATCCTTCTGATTTGCTCCTGGGATGGGGTCCTGGGTGGGACTGTCTCTCTGCCTCTCCTGCCTGTTTCAATGAGTCTCTTTTATCTTTTGTTGTGGAGGTGCTGTTCATCTAGTTATCATACACTTTTCAGAGGAAAATTACTTCATGTGTAGATGTAAATTTGATGTGTCTATGGGAGGAGGTGAGCTCAGAGTCTTCTTAGGCTGCCATCTTGAACCCCTTACACAGGAGAATGATTTATAATGTCATTGTGAATGTGTTTTAAAGAAGACTTCTTATGTTTTAGAGATGCATACTGGGATAGTTATGGTATGAAATATGGTTGAAATACTGTCATATCCAGAACTCATTTCATATAAATACTGTTGTGTGCAGGTCGGGAGTAGTAGATAAAACAAGGTGGGCAATGAATTTAGCTAAGTGACAGGTACATGGTTGTTCATTGTTCTCTAATTTGTATATGTTTGAAGTTTTTTATAATACTAAAAACATTTTAAAGGAATATCCTGATGATAATTATGAGCATTAGCATTATCTAATTATTTTTAGGGTTTAAGTGAAACTAGAAAATAAGACTTATCTAAACTTGACTGTCTTATTTTGGTCATGTCCCCAGTGATACATGAATTTCATTCTGTTTTTCCAGAATGAGAAATTAGAGAAGTTAAATGGAATTAACTAGCAATCCATAATGATTAGTTATATGGATTTCCAGTGATTTTGGCATACTTAGTGAATACAATTTAATAAATACTTATTAAGCACCTACTTATAAAGCACCTACTGTGTTCCAAACATCATACAAGGAAATTGGAATAAGAAGATAGGATCAGCATCAGAAAAAAAAGAACTGTCCCTTACAAGGAAGGCTGAACTAAGTGGAAAAGTTTGATATGGCGTGGAAATTCAACTGACAGGTCCACTATCCATAATCCTTTGCCTTTTAAGGTCTCTTAGTTTAGGAAAAATCAAATGTGTAATCCAGTCATTGCAATGCAGTATGTAAGTGCAATAATGAAGAAGATGATGCAAAAACATTAGAGTGCAGTAATTCTGCTGAGGGTTTAAATTAATCAGAGAAAACCACAACTAAAAGATGACATTTCAACTATTGATTAATAGTTCACCAGATGGACAAGAGGAAGGGTATTCCATGAGGAGGATGACAAGAACAGCAGGATAAGCAGGGTTGTAAGTGAATGGTGTTACCACAGAACAAACGGAATAATACTGCGTTCTGTGTGCCATGTTAGTGCGTTCAGACATTATTCATTAGACAGTGTGCAGGTGGGATATTAGAGGCTTTATCCAGGGATAATGGTGAGATTCATATTTTAGGAAGATAGCTCTACTTTTGGTGGAGAACAGCAGTTCTCAAAGTTTGGGGACCTCTGGTACACCCTTTAGGGAGTCTGTGAGGTCAGAAGTATTTTTATAATAATACTAAGATGTTATTCCCCTTTTTCACTCTCATTTTACACATACAATGGAATACTACTCAGCCTTAAAAAATAATGAAATTTTGCCATTTGCAGCAACATGGCTGGACTTAGAGGGTATTGTGCTGAGTGAACTAAGTCAGAGAAAGACAAATACTGTATGACACCACTTATATGTAGAATCTAAAAAATACAACAAACTAGTGAACATAACAAAAAAAGAAGCATACTTACAGATATAGAGAACAAACTAGTGGTTACCAGTAGGGAGGGGCAATATAGGGATGGAGGAATGGGAGGTACAAACCATTGGGTATAAGATAGGCCAGCAGTCCCCAACCTTTTTGGCACCAGGGACCGATTTCGTGGAAGACAGTTCTTCCACGGTGGGGGGAGGGCAGTGGATGGTTCAGGCAGTAATGGGAGCAATGGTGGGGATGGTTCAGGCAGTAACGCTAGTGATGGGGGATGGTGGGGAGCGGCAGATGAAGCTTCACTCACTCACCTGCCGCTCACCTCCTGCTGTGTGGCCCGGTTCCTAACAGCCTGCAGACCGGTAGTGGTCCACAGCCCGAGAGTTAGGGCCCTTTGAGATAGGCTACAAGGATGTATTGTTCAACATGGGGAATATAGCCAGTATTTTGTAATAACTGTAAATGAAGTATAACCTTTAAAAATTGTATAAAAACTTTTTAAAAAAAACCACTCACAGAAAATGTCTTCTATTAAACCAACATTAAACTTACAAAAACGTAAAACATACTACTCTAAATACAAAATTTTTTGTTTTGGAAAATAGTTATTTTTTTATAAAAATGTTATTTATGCTACATTACTGGGTTTATACTTTTACATTTCCTTAATTTTGTAATCTAATATGGTAAATATTGGTAAATACAACCCACATAAATGAAAGCTTTTGGGGCACTTCAATAACTTTTAAGAGTATAGGGGACTTCAGACCAGAAGTTTTGAGAACTAGAGGTATAGAGGGTACATTGTATTGAGAAGAGGCTAACAGCAGAGAGAAGACTAGTTAGGCAACTTTGATTGGTCATTGATTTTCAAACCCTTTGTGCATATATACCCATTGAAAGAATTATCAAAAGCTATATTCTTTCTGGCACATTTTTAAATTGATAGCTAATTTTTTCCTTTGTAAATTTAGATGGTTGTAAATAATATATTTTATAAAGTATTGTAAATAATGACATTGAAGTATGGTACATCAATCTTTTAAATGTATACAAGGAAATCCAGACACCACAGCAATTTGATACCCATTGTCACCCACTTAAAAATGTATAGGAACAGATGTTCTTCTTGATAGAAACTTTGCATTATTCCTTTTTCTTCTTAAAATTATATTTCCACTTCCCATCTCAAAATTTTGTATAATGTATTATATTTTGTACTTGGAAAATCTTTTGATTACCTATCTCCGTTGTAACCAAAATAAACATATAAATTTAAATTAATTTTAAAATTTCCTATGACCACAAAAAAAGTATTCACCTTTTTATTCCAGATTAAGTTATCATCGAAATTACTGCCAGGATGAAATTTCCAAAGCAATATAAATGAATTTGAATAATTCTTTAAAATTTTTTATTGGAGACATTTCTTTTTAAAAAAAATTTTTTAACATCTTTATTGGAGTATAATTGCTTTACAATGGTGTGTTAGTTTCTGCTTTATAACAAAGTGAATCAGCTATACGTATACATATATCCCCATATCCTCTCCCTCTTGCATTGGAGACATTTCTTAATAAATGGAGCTTTTCTTTCCCCTCCAACTAGTCCATATATCCTTAGATAAATATTATTTACTTCTATAATGGGACCAGATTCCACATAAATTCTAATTTTATTTCTGTATTTGTAAACATGGAGAAAACTTTTTAGTATAAATAAGGAGATGGGAAAGAAAGAAAGGAGTTTTGTCATAACAATGTCTCTCATTTCTGTGACTCCTGATACGTACATAGCAAAACAGTATATAGTGATCTACCAGTAAAATTTGTTAGCTGGCAATTTCATTAGATCCATTCTTTTTTCAGTTTCATTGAAAACGAAGAATTAAACCCACTTGATTTTCAAAAGTGGATTTACTACCAAATCATTAGAGTCATTCATTTTCTGTTTCTGGGAAGTATACCAAATATCTTTTAAAATTAGTTCAAATTATGATATTACTCTCATTTAGAGGCATCTTGTTTAAACTGATACATTCATAAAATAGAATATTGTTAGTTTAAATACGGTAGTTTTTAATAACATCTTTTATCACATTTTAAATATGTGATTTAAATATGGCAAACCCTTGCACTGCCTCAAAGATAGAGTCACTTAATGAAGAGTGTCCTTCATTACAATCTATTTGGCAATGCCAGGCCTCATAAACAAATATACTTAATTTCCAACAGAAAAGGTCTTACTTCATTTTCAGTTCAAGTAAGTATATTAATGTTATGAAATATTATTTTAAAAAACAGATTTAAACTGCAGAACACATGTGCCAGAGGCATGTTTACAATGAAGCTAACAAAGCATATCCACCAGAGTGCCTTCCTTTCAAGATTCCTTCTTTTCTAATTTTAAATATTCGCTTTCACACCTCATTTTATATTTTTTGTCATAAAGAAAGCCCCTAAAACTTTGGGCCCAGTATTTCTCCCTGCATATCTGTAAAGATTAACCACAAGGGCAGTCAGGATAAGCTTAAGATGATATATATCTAATATAAATAATTTCATAATTAAGTTATGAAAATAAGATAAACCACTTCTCATTACTTAATTTCTACTAAATAATACAGAATAAAATATAGTTAAGATTATAATTTATGAAGTAAGGAATATGGTAAAAGGCCTGTTATTCCTTCAGTAAATGTTTTGGGGAGATTGAACTCTGATGTTTGACTTTGGGGAATCACTAATAAGCTTGTATAAAAATCAGAAAGAACATTTTCATCTTGGTCAAAATTTTCTTATGTATTTAATGAAAAAAGAAAGCTATATACTGCTAAAAACTTATCAGATGGAGAGTTGACATACAGTTTTATTTTTATATTAGCAAGTAAAAAATATGTTTTATATAATGAAATGAGGTTAACTAATTTTTATATAAATATTTCAGAATGAGTTGATAGATTTTACCTAACTTGTTGAGTAACAAACACTAAATCTATAGTCTGAAAGAAATCACATAATTTTTATCCATAGGATTTAGCCATCATATCTTTAAAAAAATACAGTTTCACATAAAAGAATCACTGTCATCTACATTGCGTTTATTGTTCAAAAGTATTCTTTGTTTAGCTAATAGCATGTCCTGTGGGGTGGTATTAAGAAGAACTGCAGGGAAAATGCTTCTGCTAACGTATTTTTTTTAATTGTTCAGGCAGGGTTTTGGACTCATGGAGAATCCTTATACGGTTCTTGCTGTAGAGCCCCTTGGAAAATCTTTGTATATCCTTGGGCTTATTACTCTTCACCTGGTTTGAAGATCTCTGTACTAGTCATGAGATAAGGCTCTAACCTAAGACTGTAATAGCAGTATTGGTTAGGAGACTGACTTGAGACATTTTTAAGACATACTTTAGTGGCTCAGTAGACTTGGGAGTGAAAGATGAGTCAAAAATAATTCTTAAGATTTCCATTTTGGGGAGTTAGATAGATTGTGATACCATTCATTGCATAGAGAAAATAAAATAATCAGCAAGTGTCAGAGAGGTGGGGATGGAGTTCTTTTTGCCTGTGCAGAACTTTAATATGGAAATGTTCAATAAGTCTGAAACACAAAAGAAAGGTCAAAGATAGGGTGGTTGTAAATTTGGGAGACTGTAGTATATAAGTGAATGATACTACCTAAGGGAAATTTTTTTACAGAGAGGAAGAGATCTGGTGATGGAACCTTCAGGGAAAGGTTAACACAGGAAATGAACCTCTCCACAAAAGCAGGATAGAAAGAAAACAGTTTCATTACTGAATAAGCAGTAATCCAGAAAGTAATGGGCATCATAAGCAATCTGCTAAGAGATTACAAAAACAGAAAGAAATCTCACCCTTTTATAAAATGGCCAAACAGATTCAACCCGTTTACATACATGTTCTCAGGATAAACAGTAACTAGTCCTCAAGTAAGAGGACTTGACAGCACCATCTGTCACACATTGTTCATCCTAAATTCACTTAGTAATAGGAGTGCCCATCTGTGTTAGCTAATTGGCTTTATCCAAAAGAAAAATAAACTTCTCATATCTTTATGATAGGAGATAGTTTTGCAACTTGAAGGATACACCTGCCCAAGTTAGGCTCCTGCCCTGCCATTGAAACTGTGAGGTAAGGGCATGATAATCCTTAATGATTACATTCCAAAGAGGTAGTTCCCAAGTTCTTGAGAAAGACATTCCTGTATGTAAACCTGGCAAGAGGCTTTTAAGCAAAAGCTTTTAAAAAGATTTTTACATAAATTTCAAAGAGACAGAGAATTCACAATTTTAAATTTTCTAAAGTAAATGCTCTAAGAAAAGAGGAGAGTCTTTTCTCTCCTTTTCCACATGGACTTTTTTTTTTTTAACTTTGTATTTATCCTTACATAAGTAATGGGAAAGAGAAAAACAGCCTTGGAGATGAAGGGGGAAATTACAAAGAGTGCTTTCATGAAAGCCACAGCAAGAGAATATTTTTCAAGGGTTGAGGGAGTAGTACTGCCTTCAAGGAGGTTATGTTGTTTTAAAATAACATAAATATGTAACTTTTTAAAAAAACTAAATATAAAAAGAATATAACATTACATGGTTAATTGTATAAGTATAGACTATAAGTACTTTAGAATTTCAGTAGCATGAGGTCATTATGACCTTAAGTAGTCAGAGGAGGATTTCTGGAAGTTGGATTTTGAAGGAGAGGTTCATTTTATGTAATTCATATTTTAAACCTCAGTCTAAAACAGATCTCCATTGCAATTCTCTATAATAGGATAAATTTAGCAATGGTACCATGATATAATCCATTGGCCAAAATTCTCAGTTGGGTAGTGTTGATACTTGAGTAGAGGATGACACCATTTTCCCCTATGACTTTCTATTTTCTGTGCTCTCTCTCAAAATCACCCCCTTTCAGATTAACAGGTTATTTCTTTTATATGTTAGTAGCTTCAAGTCTTCTCCAGCTTAAAAGGCACTTTTTCTCTAGGATTCTTATCTGGATTCATTTTAAGCTTAACTTGCAAAGATCAGCTATTTTTCAGTTCTTGGAAGGTACTTTGCAGTTAACCCTGATGTTACTGAGCCAAACATTATTTTGTTTTGGATTTTAGTTATCTTTGTGTTTTGGAGGTTCCCAAGCCCACCCTCAGGTTTGATGATTCACTAGGAGGACTCATAGGACTCAGCATACAGCCATAAGCATGGCTATGACTCATTATAGGAAAAGGATGCAAAACAAAATCAGCAAAGAGAAAAGGCGTCTGGGGGAACACCTGGAAGAAACCAAGCACAAGTTTCTAAGTGTCCTCTCCGAGTAAAGTCATATGGGACACACTTAATTCCCCCAGCAATAAACTGTGACAACATGTGTGAAATGTCATCTACTAAGGAAGCTCATTAGAGACTCAGTGCCCACAGTTTTTATTGGGACTGGCCATGTAGACATTCTCTGCCTGGCACATTAACAAGATTCTAGACTCATTTGTTTGCAGAAATGGTTTAGGTACAGTGAGCCACTTTTATTATCATTTAGGGAATTGTGGAAACCCTCCGGAAATCTAAGATCCCAGGTACCGGTCAAGTGTCAACATTGCAAACAGACCTTTTTGAAGATGGCAGCCTCAGGCCTGCTGTGTTAACCCTTTTCTCTACAGCTTTTTTTTTTTTAATCCAGTGATTTGCAGATAAAATCAAGAATTGACACATCAAGTAACTGTCTTTTAAATATACTACAGGTATGCGCCAGAATCACTGACAGAGAGCAAGTTTTCTGTGGCCTCAGATGTTTGGAGCTTTGGAGTGGTTCTGTATGAACTTTTCACATATATTGAGAAGAGTAAAAGCCCACCAGCGGTCAGTTTGCTTTTTATTTACTCTCAAGGTTTTTTTTTAACATGAGAAAAGCTTTTTCCAAAGAATAATATAGTAAGCTTAGGGTTATTTTAGAGCTCCTATTGCTTATTTGTAAGACAGCATCCAACAAAATAATCCCAAACTTACTCATTAAATTAACTTGATGTTTTAAAAAGTGGGGATTGGAGTACTATTTAGTATATTCTCTTAATATTATCTTCAGTAAATCCGATAAACTCATTCATTCCAGGAATTATTGCAAAAGTTAAACCTTTTAAAGTAATATTTTTTCTGTTCATTGTATAATTTTAATATAGGAAAGTATAAAAAAGAAAATAAAAATAATCTCTAATTCAACTACTCAGAAATAACCACTTTAATACCACTTTAATAACCACTTTAATGTTTTCTTACAGGCTTCTTTTAATTTTATATATAAAAGCGAAATTTTATTAAAAAGATTTCTTTTATAACAGGTCATACTGTACAGTTTGCTATCCTGCTTTTTCATTACATATTATAGCATGGATATTTTCCTATATTAGTAAATATTTACTGCAAATATGACTTCTAATTCCTTGGTAGCATTTCATCATAAGGATATAATTTCTGGACAATTATTTTTCAGTCTTTTAAGTAACACTTCATTGAACATAGTGCACATCCTTATATATATTTATGTTCATCTCTGGTTGTCATCTTAGAGAGTAAAAGTATAATTATAGGTGAAACGTTATGAACTCTTTCATAGGATTTTCATTATTTCAAAATGCTTTGAAAGCTGTACCAGATTAGACTCTCAGTAGCTGTGCATAGGGGTATACGTTTTATCATTTGCCAGTGTTGACTATTATATTTCTACACAGTTTTGCCAAATTGATGGGAGAGAAGTTGTACCTGTTGGATTTTAATTTGCATTTCTGCTATTAGTGTGATTGAATACATATTTATTGGGTATTTGGGGTGAGTCTGTGCGTGTGTGCATTGTATCTTCATGTACTTTGCCCATTTTTATATTGGTAATTTTTCTTACAAGTATATAAGAGCTCTCTGTGTTTAAATAAACGATGTGTTCATTGTAAATACTTCTCTAGCTTATGGTTCAGACTTCAATTTTATGAATTTTAAACATAGAACTTTTTCTCTCCGTTCCATTTATGCTTAAATATTCATTCTGTATTTTCTTTTTATTATGTCTTCTTTTACATTCAACTTTTTATTTCACCTGAAATGTAATATGATGTGTTAAAACAAAGTAAGTGTTTTTAGTTCATTGGTTTTGAACCTTTTCAGGGAATTTGTGCTGAGTATGTTACAGTTATGGAAATGGCATTATAGACGTTCCACATTTAACAATCTTTTCTGAACTGTGACTGAAAACAAAGTTTTTGAAGTTAAAATAGTCTGTTTTTAAAATGTTTCAAGGTAAGGAAACATACAGGATTTTTCCCATTTACTGGAAGAAGTTGAGAAAGAATTCTGATTCAAATTAAATGTACCAAAAATGTGTCATTGAAAAGTGGGTTTGTGTTTCAGGAATTTATGCGTATGATTGGCAACGACAAACAAGGACAGATGATTGTGTTTCATTTGATAGAACTCCTGAAGAATAATGGAAGATTACCAAGACCAGATGGATGCCCAGATGAGGTAACAAAAAATTTTTTTTATCCACAGTAATGCATTTTCTTTCTCTCTTTACCCAAGGATTTCAGGTCAGTTTATGTAATTTAATTTGCTGAGGTTGTAGAAAAATAGCATAATCATGACTGTGGATATAGGTATATCCATGACACATGCCTGTACAGGTAAATTAAGTGGGAGTTCTGAATTTATGTCTTCACCAATTAAAAGATGGCACTTCGTGCTCATTGTAAGTTTGGTTTATTTTCCCTTTTACAGATTTATGTAATCATGACAGAATGCTGGAACAATAATGTAAACCAACGCCCTTCTTTCAGAGACCTAGCTCTTCGAGTTGATCAAATAAGAGACAGCATGGCTGGATGAAAGAAATGAACTGCACTCTGAGACCAAAATAGACTTACAGAACAAAGTGTTGTATTTCACATTACTGTGGACTGTTACTACATGTATCATTATTATGTATATCATGACTTTAGCCAGCAAAGGTGTGGAAGTATCTGCTCAGAGCTTTCAAAAGTTTAGTGAGTTTTTCTTCATGAGGACACCAGCCAAAGACACTGATGAAAAGTCCTTAGCAAAGAGTTTTGTAAAAAGTTTCGTGAACCTAATCAGTCAGTTAATATCACCTTTGGCAAAAGAAGAAACAGACTTTTTTCAACTCAGAATTATGAGAGATGAAAAAATTGTAAATGTTTAATATGCACAGAATACGTATGTACAGTTTTTACCACAGTGAATGTATAATACCTTGGCATCTTGTGTGATGTTTTACACAAGAGCTGGTATTCATAAATAATGTTTTCTAATTTTTCCATAGTTGATCTGTAATAACTTCACTGTACAAATTAAGATGCTCAGATAATTGAATAAGCACCTTTGTGTCCTTGTTCATCTGTATCACTGGCCAGCAATATAAGCAGGTGTATACTTTTAGCTTGTTGTTCTATGTACTGTAAATATTTTTCAAAGCAAAGGGAACAAATGTTTAGTTTTATTTGTATAGGGAATTTCCCTGACTCTAAAGAATACATTTTGAGATGGAACAAGTTTACAAAGATATAACACAATCTATTTTCTTATTTCTCTCCCTTGTATCTGTTTGTGGCGAGTATGTTTTTTAAATAGAACTGTCTCCAGGCTTTTCTAAGACTACAGTGAACAGTTTTCTTTTAAAATTTTGAGATGACGAATGCCAGGAATATTGTCATCCCTTGAGCTACTGGCTGCCAATAAGACTCTTCAATCCCTGGGACCTATAGTCATGGATTAAATTTAAGTGTAAGCCATAAAATAGATTGTTTTTCATATATATATGCCTATTAAGATGCACAGTGGGTTAGGAATTTTTTCTAAAGAATTTATATTTTAGGGATTTCAGAAATCTATTGCCGCTATAAAAGAGATTTTCTTTTGTTAGATTCTTACAAGGGGGAAATGAGAGTAAATTGGTAAAAAAAAAAAAAGTATGCTTGTTAATTTTATTCAAGAATGCCGGTAGAAAATTCATAATGTCTTGAAGAAAAATCAGCATTTTTCAACTGAGTATACAGGGTCGTTTGTTACTGTTGTCGTTTGTTTTAGTGCTACTCCATTTTAGACACCATACCTAAAATTTGGTGGGGTTTTTTGTCTGTGTGTTATTTATACAAAGTTTAAAATACTTGGCATTTTGGTTAAAAAGAAAATAGTTTCTTTATTTTCAATGCTATATGCTTTTTTTCTTTTAACTTGAACTTAAGACTTTTGATTATCTTTCTATTTTTTGGAGCTGGTTTTAAAACGAATATTATATAAGAAAAAAATGCCTCACATATAAAGTTTGAGTTTTTTGTTGGAAGGAAAGGGAAGAAATGCTTTTTATGCTATCTTTAAAGCATTTTACCAAATAGTAGTTACACCAAATGCACAAATCATCTAAAATAATATATTAGATTTTAAAAGATTTCTAGTAAACATTATATTTTGATGAAAGTTGAATATAATTTTTGTTTAATTTGTAAAGACTCCTCCAGGATCTCTGTATGTAATGCATTTAAGAGATCTTCTGTTCTGCTACTTTTCATGTCCAAAGTAGCATATCATATAATATGTTTGATTGCAGATTTTTGTACTAAAACTTAAGTACCTAAAAGTAGATTCTTAAAGGTTGATAACATTTTGTTTATAAAAACAAGGATGGTAACTAGGTTTCTTTTTTAAAAGTTTTTCTTTTAATGTTTCCATTTTTAGTTTTAGGAGAAAAATCCCACATAAACATCTTAAGTTTTTAGAATGGGATGACAGCCTTATTGTAAAATTCTAAGTTTTCAAGAGAATTATTATTTATTGAGGGTTTGTGATGTTTTAAATTTTGATTCTGACCATACATAAAAGGAAATTAACCATGCAGCTGTTTAGTTGGTTCTGCACAAGACACAGGTAAGTCAGTATTGTACCAGTTAATGCCAAAATGTTTCTTCAAAGTAATACTCTTCAGAAATGAGCGTAAAGATTTTCTTAAAATTCTGCAATTCTGTAAATATTCCAGTATTTTAAGTTACACAGTCTTTATATAAATAATTCCCTATATCCATGACTACCTGCTTTGGGAAATAGTCACTTTTTCATGTTATTTATGTATGCTGCCAGTAGCACTATAATTTGCTATGGAAGAGTGCTTTCTTACAACCCAAGACTTCTGCTTTAAAGTCAAGTGAAATTTTTATCAAAACCATAACTCCTGATATTTAAATTTTATTTAAAGAGTTTTGCTATAGAGTAGACTTTAGAAAATACCTATAGTTCTATACCTGGGGAGCCATTCTTTTTGGGGTGGCATGATGTGGTCAGATTGAGACTGTATTATTTTCTTCATTGTGCCTTTAGCATGTTCCCACAAAACTGAAATACTCATGTAATAAATATTCAGAAGTTATTTTCTTTTGTATTGTCACCTAACCAAGGAACTGCAGGTACACACATTGATTTAGGGATATGCAGAGAAAGACTTTTATAAAGTAAACTTACCTTTCAGTTTAAAAGAAATGCTTCCTAAGAGTGCTATCAACTACTTTGTGCTGCTTATGAACACTGCTATATCCACCCTAGGTCTGGTATGTAAATTATTTCTAATGAAAGTTTCTCTAATTTTCCAGTACAACTTACTAAAGATCTTTAATCTCCTATATTAGAATAAATAATAACAGTAAGTCAGCAGAACTATCCAAACAAAAGACTAGGTTATATGAGATAATCTTCATTTTATTTAAGAAAAAAAAAAGTATAACTATCAGAAAATACTTTATATTGACACCCTGATTTGGGTTGGTTGTACTTAATTTCAAGATAACTAGCTGCTGTTTTATGATACTGACAGTAACATTAGAGAGATTTCAGAATGACAGTGAGAGAATTTTTAAACTTTCACATTAGTCAAATGCATATGATATGCACATCACATTATATACCTAAATATTAAAATTACCAATTTTGTTTGACTTTATTACAGTATGTTCTTCATAGGTTAAGGAATTAACTTCTACTGTGCTTATGCTAGATGGCATTGCTTAGTGCAGGCCCTAAATATTGTTCTTTTCCAGTCTTATAAAATTATAAGGAAAATCCTTATCTCCAACTGAAACACCAATTGTTATTAATATATCTTTAAAAGTTTTTAATTATCATTTTCTATTATAAGGCCTTTCTTTGCATAGCAAATTGCTTAACATCTTATTTTGAACTGGAACAGATTTACAACATGAGATCATTAAAAGAGCTTCTAGGAGTCTCTGTTCCAGTTATCCATATTCTTAGTTTTTGTGAATATGTGTTATGTTTTTAATACCTGTACTAGGAAGCACTCCTATAGATGCTATTTATTGGGGTCAAGCAAGTCAACTTTGAGCAGTGTGAACAGACAGTAGCATAGCTTTTAAGTCTGACAACAGGTAAATAGCACTAATAAACAAAACAAGGTGGTAAGGAAAAGGCATATAGCAGGATTTTATAGAGACAGCAGGCAGCTGGAAAGGCAACTTACCAGTTGCAGATGATAAGCAGAACAAGTACACTAAAAACACAAATGAAAGTATGCAATAGAAAGGTTTGTTCATCAATTATCCTTTCAAGATCATAGTTAAAAATGTTTAGGTGCTTTTCACATGCAAAAAAGATAATTAAGTATTTTTAATGAAAAAGTTTAGGGTGTTTCAAATGCTTGGAATATATGTGAATCTCAGAGCGTGAATTTTCTAGTAGCATGGAGTATAAGCTTGTGAGTTGCAATTTATTTACTGAAACTAAAAACGTTAGAGATTAAGAAAGTCATAGATACTAAAGAAAATGGAAATAAAATGAGAAAGATAAACCTACACTCAATTATGAAAATATCTACTTGAAATTTCTTTCAACTTCAACAACTTGAAATACACATATGATACTTTCTTCTTCTGCAATAATAGTTTTGTTGAAGGTTGCTGTAATGAACCTTTATAACTATCCCAAATTTTAAGTATATAAGAACAAAATTTATTTTATGTCCTTAGTAACATTTAGGATGTTGGATTAATTTTGGTTGGAGAGGAATGAAAAGAAAGTTGTTTGTAGAATCAAAGATTTCACCTTGATTCTTAAGAGCAAATAACTGAATTCTCCAACAGTACTGATTAAAATACTTTTAATCTGCATAACCAAGGTAGCCTAAGCCCTTGAGTGCAAGCTGCAGGTAGCGCAGATCTAAATGACAGATTTGAAGTAGTTTGTGTCAAATGATAGCACTTATTGTCTACTGTTTACAAAGCATTTTAAAAACAAGTCACTGTTTCCCACAAATTCTGCCAGAATATTGTTTTTCTTCTTTCTTTCTTTTAAAAAGTGTTTTAAATCCTTGTTTCTATCAGTAATTTGAGGATAGCGTGAATCCCATGGTACCACTTCTTTTCCTTCCTGTTACTAGTTTTGTAACATTATCATGCAGCTTACTGAATAGGAATTCTTGATAATAGAGTAAAGGTATTGGTGACAAAGAAAAAAAAATTGAAACAAAGTCTTACCTTTTTATTGAAGGACTTTGAGAAATGTTGAAGTTGAATTCTAAAACTCGAGTATACCATTATAATTCTTTAAGGTGGCCCAGTTTACTTCCAAAGCTACTATTACAGAGGAAGAAATTTCCAAAAATTTAGAGAAATTTTAGAGAAATAGAGGATAATCTTTTTCCTAAAAATGATTTGGAAATCTGAGACCTAAGGAACAAGAGTGTGGTGATGGGAAAAGGGAATTTCTAAATTTCTGTCAGATCTCAGATTAAACTCACACTTAATGGGAATTTTTTTCTAACATCTTGAATTTCTCTTATTTTAGGATTACTATGATAAATGTAGGTGGTTAGAGTATGGATAGCTCAGTCAAATGCCAACTACTATGGGTCTAGTAATTCTCTAGGTCATTTTCTTATAGTTGCTCCAACTTGGCCACTTAAGGGTCAGATTCTTAGTAGAGTCATTTTTCTTTTCTAAACTTAAAAAAAACAAAACAAAAAATGACCATATCCACATTGTATACCACTTCAGACCTTCCTATATATGCACTCACTTACCAATGCTGACAAATGCAAGCTCCCTACGACTTTCAAGTTGCATCAGATAATTCATGTTAATGGTTGTAGTAATGAAGCCATCACCTCTTGATAAAATCCTAAATCCCATTCACATATTCAGAATAAAGAAGAGTAGATAGTGCAGTTGTGGATATAGACAAAGGAATCCTGGGTAATCTTATGGGAGGGTTAATCCTGAAGGTATTTCACCTTAGAATTTCCTGTTAAGTAAATATTCAGAGAAAACCAAGAGATTTAAACTTTCAGTTCTGCTGCAGCTTTGAGGATATGAGCCCTAATCCTGGTGTTTTCAGGGAATCTAGTTTGGTGTGGCCCCAAATGATCTCAAATATAAAGGATCCATAGAAAGGATATCTTGGGCCTGGGCCTAATATGAGAGTTGGAGTTTCATGTATTACTTCTCTTTAGAGCATGCTTTTTCAGCAGAGGTGATATCAACTCTCGGGGTGAGTACTGATGAAAAACCTTGTTCTTTTTATGTATAAAGCACAGACATACATACAGTACATAAACAGGTATGCAATGATATGAAAATTTCATGGTGAAAGAGATTAGGAGAACATGTCTAAAAACCTCCTTCCAAGGATGGGGGATAATGCAAAAAAAGTAGAGAAACACTGCTCTGAAGTGTACACATGTGGACATGGGCCAAACCAGCACTACCTCAGAAGTGACTTCAGTAAGAGAGGGAAGATATGTCAGTGTGAGGACACTGAGAGTATTATATCTTTTTGTTTTTTATTTATTTTATTTTATTTTTTGGCTGTGTTGGGTTTTCATTGCTGCACACGGGCTTTCTCTAGTTGCAGCGAGTAGGGGCTACTCTTTGCAGTGCGCAGGCTTCTCATTGCGTTTTGGAGCACGGGCTCTAGGTGTGCGGGCTTCAGTAGTTGTAGCACGCAGGCTCAGTAGTTGTGGCTCATGGGCTCTAGAGCACAGGCTCAGTAGTTGTGGCATACAGGCTTAGTTGCTCCAGGACATGTGGGATCTTCCTGGACCAGGGCTCGAACCTGTGTCCCCTGCTTTGACAGGTGGATTCTTTTTTTTTTTTTTTTTTTGCTGTACGTGGGCCTCTCACTGCTGCAGCCTCTCCCGCCGCGGAGCACAGGCCCTGGACGCGCAGGCCCAGCGGCCACAGCTCACGGGCCCAGCCGCTCTGCGGCATGCGGGATCCTCCCAGACCGGGGCACGAACCCGTATCCCCTGCATCGGCAGGTAGACTCCCAACCACTGCGCCACCAGGGAAGCCCGACAGGTGGATTCTTAAACACTGTGCCACTAGGGAAGCCCTGAGAGTATTAGATCTTTAAGCAAATATTCTAAATAGTGTATCTAAACTAAAAAAGAAAAAAATCAGTTAATATGTAATCTTTTTAAAGTCATCCAATTTTAATATCTCTAGAATTTAAGGACTTTCCTTAACAGATACAAAAATTAAGTCTTCTTCAGTGGAGATACACCCCTGAGTACCATTCTGTTGTCTTGCTTTTACATTTCACAATAAATAAGATACAATAATCTTCTCAAAAAACTTAGGGTATTTTAATGATATGCAGTGTATTAGCAGTTTTTCTTCTTGATCATTAAGAGGTGATAAGAAAGATACTAAAACCATGGCATATTACTGTATATTAAAGTCAAAGGAAAATTTCCACAGAAATAGTAAAGAAACTAACAATACCAAATGAAGATCATATCTGTGCTATGAAATTACCCAGTCAAGGCATTCATCTTTGAAAAATGCTGCAGCTTTTATTTCTTCTCTTTTATTGTATCCATCTTAATGGATGTGACGTTGTTTAGCATTGTGGTTTTCATTTACATTTCACTAATGATTAATGGTGTTAAGCATCTTTTTTTTTTTTCTTTTTTTTTTTTGCGGTACACAGGCCTCTCACTGTCGTGGCCTCTCCCGTTGCGGAGCACAGGCTCCAGATGCGCAGGCTCAGCGGCCATGGCTCACGGGCCCAGCCGCTCTGCGGCACGTGGGATCTTCCCGGACCGGGGCATGAACCTGTGTCCCCTGCATCGGCAGGCGGACCCTCAACTTCTGCGCTTGGGAAGCCCACGCATCTTTTAATATGCAATTTTATTGGCCATTTTTTTAATCTTTGGAGAAATGTTTAAGTCATTTGCCCATTTTAAAATTGGGTTCTTTTTTTGTTAAGCTGTAGAAGTTCTTTCTATATTCTGGATATTAACCCCTTATCATATATATAATTTGCAAATATTTTTCCCATTCTGTGGGTTGCCATTTTATTCTGTTGATTGTATCCTCTTATGCACAAAAGTTTTTAATTTTGATAATTCCAACTTACCTACTTTTACTTTTGCTGTCATATTCAAGAAATCATTGCCAAATCCATTGTTAGAAGAAAACATTGGGAAAAAGCTTCAAAAGTGTTTTATGTCTTTAACTCTTGACGTTTAGGTCTTTGACCCATTTTGGGTTAATTTTTCTGTATGTTGAAAGGTAAGGGTCCATTTTTTTGCATGTAGATTTATAGTTTTCCCAACGCCGCTTCTTGAAAAGAGTGTCTTTCTCCCATTGAATGATCTTGGGGGTACCCTTGTTGAAAACTGTTTGACTATATACATTAGTGATTATTTCTGAGCTTCCTGTTTTATGCCATTAGTCTTTATGTTTGTCTTTATGCCAGTACCACACTGTTTTGATTACTGTAGCTTTTGTAGTAAGTTTTGAAATCAGGAAGTGTGAGACCTCCAATTTTGTTGTTCTTTTTAAAAATTGTTTTGGCTATTTGGTGTCCCTTGAGATTGCATATGAATTTTAGGATGGGCTTTTCTATTTCTGCAAAAAAAATCATTGGGATTTTGATAGGGATTGCATTAAATCTGTAGATTGTACTTAGGGTCGGGGTAGTATCCTCCTACATAGATTACCTCATTTTATCCTCACAACTCTGAGGTAGGTACTATTATTTTTCTCATTTTAAGCATGTAGACATTGAAATTTAGCAAGATACAAATTTCCAAGTCCCACGTTTAGAAAGAAGGGATGTTGGAATTTGAATTTAGGCAGTCTGAGTCCAATGCCAGAGTTCATAACCACTTCACTATGCTGCCTTTCACAGCTTTGGCAGCATGCATATAAAGCAGCAATAAACTAGATAAGCTTTCTGCAGTGATCCGTGATTGTATTTCCCAGGTGGCAAGATGACAGAATCAGTCATTTCAGTTCCCAGTGAAAATTATTTGAATATATTTTTACATGTACTCTCACATCCTATCCTCCAAAAAAGATTTAAGTGCACAACAATTTGATAAAATGTAGAAAAGTAAATCTTTGTAGAAGGAGCAATGTAAGGGATAATAATACCTTTTGCTAGATGACAAGAGAAAGTTGAAAGTAAATAAACTTTAAAAAAAAAAAAAGGTTTGGGAGGTACAACATGACTGAGCTAAACAGGAAGGAGCAGGTGTAGCAGATGCCAGGACAGCGCACAGAAGGTCTCTGGGACCCAGGGTACCGGGACCCAGGGTACCTGCACCCAGGGCAAAAGCAGTGACTTCATAGGAGCCTGGGCCAGACATACTTGCTGGTATTGGATGGTCTCCTGGGGAGGCAGGGGGTGTCTGTGGCTCTCTCTGGGGTCATAAAAGCTGGTGGTGGAAATATTTGGGGAGAGTTCATCTACTGGAACTCTTGCTGGAGGCAGGTATTTTGCTTGGGTCTATAGCACCAAGACCTGGCATCACTCAACAGCCTGTAGGCTCTAGTGCTGGGATGCATCAGGCCAACCAACCAACAGGGCAGGAGCACAGCCCCACCCATTAGCAGACAGTCTGCCTAAAAACTTTCTGAGCCCACCTCAGACATGGCCACCTCAAGACATGGCCCCTGACACGGCCCAGCCCAGCAGAGGGCCAAGACCCAGCTCTATCCACCAGTGGGCAGGCATCGGCCCGTCCCACAAGGAAGCCTGCACAAGCTTCTAAACCAGACATCTGCCAGGTGGCAGACAGCAGAAGCAAGAAAACTGAAATCCTGCAGCCTGTGGAACTGAGTCTGCAAACACAGGTCAGAACCTACCCTGGGACCAGGTGGTCCCTGGCCCTTGGGCAACAAGAGTAGAGTCAACTGCTAGGACACATGGGACATCCCCTACAGAGGGCCACTTATTCAAGGTTGGGAAACATAACTAACCTTCCATATACATAAGAATACAAATATAAATTTAGACAATGAGACAGCAGAGGAATATGTTCCAGATGAAGGAACAAGATAAAACCCCAAAGCAACAACTAAGTAACATGGAGATAGGCAGTACACTCAAAAGAACTTAGAATAATGATCGTAAAGATGATCCAAGAACACGAAAAAGAATGGATGCACAGAGCAAGAAGTTACAAGAAGTTTTTAACAAAGAGAAAATATAAAGGACAAAAAGAGATGAACAATAAAGTGAAAAATATACAGAAGGGATCAGCAGACTAACTGAGGCAGAAGAATGCATAAGTGAGATGGAAGACATAATGGTGGAAATCACTGCATGGAACAGAATACAGTAAAAAGAATGAAAAGAAATGAGGATGGTCTAAGAGACCTCTGGGATAACATTAAATGCACCAACATTCGTATTATAGGGGTCCCAGAAGGAGAAAAGAGAGAGACGACCTGAGAAAATATTTGAAGAGATAATACCTGAAAACTTCCCTAACATGGGAAAGGAAACAGTCACCCAAATTCAGGAAGCACAGAGTCCCATACAGGATTAATGCAAGGAGGAACACACCGAGAGTAATCAAATTGACAAAAATTATAGACAATAAATAAATAAATAAAAGCAACAAGGGAAAAGCAACAAATAACAGACAAGGGAACTCCCATAGGTTATCAGCTGATTTCTCAGCAGAAACTCTGCAGGCCAGAAGGGAGTGGCACAATATATTTAAAGTGATGAAAGGGAAGAACCTATAACCAAGCATACTCTACCCAGCAAGGGTTTCATTCAGATTCTAAGGAAATCAAAAGGTTTACAGACAAAAGCTAAGAGAATTTATCACCACCAGACCAGCTTTGCAACAAATGCTAAAGGAACTTCTCTAGGGGGAAAAGAAAAGGCCACAACTAGAAACAAGAAACTTACGAATGGGAAACCTCACCAGTAAAGGCAAACATACAGTAAAGGTAGGAAATCATCTGCACACAAATATAACAAAATGAGCAATCGTGAGAAGAGGAGAGCACAAATGCAAGATATTGGAAATGCATTTGAAATTAAAAGACCAGCAACTTAATCTTGCTTATGTATAGACTGCTATATCAAAACCTCAGGTTAACTGAAAACTGAAAATCTACAAGATATACACAAAAAAGAAAATTGAATCCAAACCCACACTAAAGATAGTCATCAAATCACAAGGGGAAAAAAAAATCACAAGAGAACAAAAGAGGAAGGGAAAAAAAAGCCTACAAAAACAAATCCAAAACAACAAAATGGCAATAAGAACATACATATTGATAATTACCTTAAATGTAAATGGATTAAATGCTCCAACAAAAGACACTGGCTGAATGGATACAAAAACAACACCCATATGTCTGCTGTCTACAAGATCTGGATCTGAAGACCCACTTCAGATCCAGGGACACATACAGACTGAAAGTCAAGGGATGGAAAAATGTATTCCATGCAAATGGAAATCAAAAGAAAGCTGGAGTAGCAATACTCATATCAGACAAAATAGACTTTAAAATAAAGACTATAAGACTGTTTGTTAAAGAAATAAGACTGTTACAAGAGACAAAGAAGGACACTACATAATGATCAACAGATCAATCCAAAAAGAAGATATAACAATTGTAAATATATATGCACCCAACATAGGAACATCTCAACATACGAGGTAAATACTAACAGCCATAAAGGGAGAAATCAATAGTAACACAATAATAGTTGGGGACTTTAACACTCCACTTATATCAATGGACAGATCATACAGACAAATCAATAAGGAAAAACAGGCCTTAGATGACACATTAGACCAGATGGACTTAACTGATATTTATAGAGCATCCCATCCAAAAGCAGCAGAATACACATCTCAAGTGTACATGGAACAGTCTGCAGGATTGATCACATGCTGGCCAACAAAGTGAGCCTTGATAAATTTAAGAAAGTTGAATCACATCAAGCATCTTTTCCAGCCACAACACCATGAGATTAGAAGTCAACTACAAGAAAAAAATTGTAAGAAAACACAAACACATGAAGGCTAAAAAATATGCTACTAAACAGTCAATGAATCACTAAAGAAAGAGGAAATTGAAAAGTACCTAGAGACAAATTAAAACAAAAGCACGATGATCCAAAACCTATGGGATGCAGCAAAAGCAGTTCTAAGATGAAGTTTATAGCAATACAGTCTCACCTTAGGAAACAAGAAAAATCTGAAATAAATGACCTAAACTTATACCTAAAGCAACTACAGAAAGAAGAACAAAAAAACCCAAGTTTAGTATAATGAAAGAAATCATAAGGATCAGAGCAGCAATGAATGAAATAGAGACTAAGAAAACAATAGAAAAGATCAATGAAACTAAAAGCTGATTCTTTGAAAAGATAAACAAAATTGATAAACCTTTAGCCAGACTCATAAACTAAAAGAGGGAGAGGGCTCAAAACAATAAAACTAGAAATGAAAAAGGAGAAGTTAGAGTAGACATCACAGAAACACAAGGGATCATAAGAGACTACTACAAGCAACTATATGCCAATAAAATGGACAACCTGGAAGAAATGGACAAATTCCTAGAAAAGCACAACCTTCCAAGACTGAACCAGGAAGAAATAGAAAATATAAACAGCAATCACAAGCACTGAAATTGAGACTGTGATTTAAAATCTTCCAACAAACAAAAGCCCAGGACCAGATGGCTTCACAGGCGAATTCTATCAAACATTTAGAGAAGAGCTAACACCTATCCTTCTCAAACTCTTCCAAAATATAGCAGAGGCAGGAACACTCCCAAACTCATTCGACGAGGCCACCATCACCCGGATACCAAGACCAGACAAAGATGTCACAAAGGAAGAAAACTACAGGCCAATATCACTGATGAACATAGATGCAAAAATCCTCAACAAAATCTGGCAAACAGAATCCAACAGCACATTAAAAGGATCATACACCATGATCAAGTGGGGTTTATCCCAGGAATGCAAGGATTCAATATACGCAAAAAAATTCAAACATATTAATGCATTGTAAGTGTATATTATATAGATATGTGGAAAAGAACCTTTGTCCTAAGAAATAACAGAGCCAAATAGGAATTTAAAAATTTAACTAAAAAGAACATTACAGTACATATTTGGGAAAGAAACTAGAAAAAGATTTCAAATGATACTTACCCCCTAATTAATGGCAGAAAAGTAGGAATTCCACTTTTGATTCTATGTATAAACTTTATATGTAGCATTAATATGTAGCATTAAAAAATTTTCACATGTGGACATAAAGTGGAAAAACACACCAAAAACTTAAGTGTTATAACATCTATATTGAGTTGAGATACGAAAGCACATAAATAGCAGAATTTCTACAATATTCATATAGTGACTCTATTACCAGTGGTTCTCAACCTTTAACCTACTTCAGAATGACCCAGAAGGCCTATAAAAATGCAGACCACTGAGCCCTATACCCAGAGTTTCTGATTCAGTAGGTCTGGGGGAGGACATTAGAACTATATTTCTAACAAGTTCCCAGGTGATGCTGACACTGCTAACCTGGTCAGCCCTCTATTCTGACCAAGGCAGAATAAAATTTCACATTATATCAGTACCTTCAAAGCAAAGACAGAGGATCCTGGAGAGAGATTACAACCTAAAGAAAGTCACTGAACTCTAAGTCCTCAATAGAAACTGAAAAAACTTCTGACGGACCAGTTACTATTATAAAACACAAAGAATTTTAAATGTACCTACTATTGCAGTATAAGAGCTCCTACTAGGAGTAGTAGTTGATTAGTTAGTTTTAAATTGGTAGGACAGATGTATTAGCATACTGGAGTGAGCGTAATAGTCATGGGCACCAGTCTGTATATCATACACATGGAATGCAGAACATTCCATAATCCATTTAAATGTAGCTTAAGAGAGTTTCAATCATACTGACAAAAATAAACAGGTTAATTCTTAGATGTCTACAATGATCATGCCATGTCCGGTAACATCTTCTTCAAATATAAAAATATATGAAAAATAGGGCACCAAAGAAAATACTAAGATTCCTATTACCACCATAAAATATTGTCAAGTGCTTGCAAGTACATTCAGATGTTGTTCACAGTAGAGAACTTACAAGGACAATCACCAAAAAAATAAAAGTAAAATATATTAAGCTATTTATTAAGTTAGTATAATTCCTATGATGGTTAGTACATCTCAGTCACAACTGCTGATGCTTTAAGTTTTTATAATCAATATATGGAAGGCATGCAATAATAAGTTCTTTTTGTACATCCCTTCAGACAACATTTTTCTGAGTATCCTCTGCACTTTCTTTGGGGATGATTCCCCCAAAACAAATTGCTTAAGGTTTTAATTTTGTTTGTATTTTTCTTCTGAAATTCTACAATCTCATGAATATATGGACTGATATCTTGTGATGAGGAAAATATCTCTTGTCTTGTCTTAAAAGGCAAGTTGGCCTTTTTGTACTGATGCTCAGACAGTGACTGCATCTTCAAATTGTTTAATGCTTCTTCCTGAGAGGCAAAAGTAGAGACTGTTGAGAGACAAGAAAAAAACCCTACTTTATTAAAATCTTCGTTTAGCTGAAAATTTAATCATAATGCTGTAATACTAGAGTCAGCTAATTTTGAAAACACAAGTAATCACATTTTAACTAGTAAAATGGTTATTTGAAAGCAATGTATATTTTTAACTAAAATAGTTGTAGGTATTGTTTTCCTATAAAAAAGGCCTAGAAACATTTGCACATTTTTATGCAAAAAATATTGAGATATAACTCATATGCCATAAAATTGAGCATTTTAAAGTATACAATTAATATATTCACAAGGTTGTGCAAACATCACCACTACCTAATTCCAGAACATTTCTATCACCCACAAAAGAAACCCCCACCCATTAGCAGTCACTCCCATTTCCCTCTTCCTCCAGCCCCTGGCACCTACTAATCTACTTTCTATTCTATGGATCTGCCTAAATCATACTATATGTGGCCACCTGTGTCTGGTTTCTTTCACTGAGCATATTTTCAAGGTTCAACCATGTTGTAGCATCTCTAGCAATACTTTATTCTTTTTATGGCTGAATAATTTTCCACTGTATGGATATATCACATTTTGTTTATCTGTTTATCAGTTGATGAACATTTGGGTTGTTTCTACTTTTTGACTATTATGAATAGCACTGCTCTGAACACCCACATACAAGTTTTTGTGTGAACACATTTTCAGTTTTCTTGGATATATACCTAGGAGTAGAACTGCTGGATCATATGGTAAATTTGTTTAACTTTTTTAGGAACCGCCAAACTATTTTCCACAGTGGTTGTACCATTTTACAATCCCACCACTAGGCTTCCAACTGCTACACATCTTCACCAACATTTGATATTTTTCATATTTTGATGAGAGCCATCCTAATGGATGTGAAGTGGTATCCCACTGTGGTTTTAATTTGCAATGACCTTGCAACTAATGATGTTGAGCATTTTTCATGTGCTTACTATATATCCTCCTTGTAGAAATGTCTATTCAAATCCTTTGCCAATTTCTAATTATTTGTCTTTTACGCACATTTTTAACTAAGTGGTTAGTAGAAGCCATTTTGGTTTTTGTTGAAATATAAAGAAATGGAAAAGTAGTGATACGCTCAATGAACTGATTATTTCTATTATACTGCTCTTACTCAATATTACTGATAATAAATTAAAATAACACCAGAAGGTAATTAATTGGCGGCTTGTTGGATTTCCATCATTGCCCTTGCCCATCTACAGTCCCTTTTGGGAGATATATTTGCCTCTAGCCATTGCTGTAGAGTCACCCTTAGGCAGTCATAGGGTGATTCCACCTTATATCCACAGATGAATAGTCAGGAGGTTGGCACCTGACCCCAAACAAACCAATCTACTACAGTGGCCAGCAATCCATGCCATGTGAAAAATAAGTTGGCTCAATCAGATTTCCTCTCTTTAAAATTAGAACTAAGAAGTAATGAGAACAAGATGAGTTAGAACGAAAACTGAGAGGATACTATGAAGCTTATCATGACAAGCTAAAGTTATAAAGGAACATAGATATTAGAGGAGAAAAGATTCAGAGAGAGAAAGAGAGAAGGTGATTTTTAGCACTGACTTGATTCCTTAGGCTTTCCAGGGCCTTTCCAGATCCATTTACAGATCTTGTTTTTATAATAACTATCCTCCGCTTTTTTCTTGAGGGTATTTAGGAGAAACTCTGTCTCTTGCAGTGACAGTCCTATTAGAATACTCTGTAATAACTTTGTATTTAATAAATGCCTAAGACAAAATGTGGAATAGTAAAACTTTAGGACAGATATTAATCTATTCTAAAGTAGCAAATAATGTCATCTAAGACAGATAAATATGTGATCAATTAAAGTGTGTCACAATGAACAGAGTACACTGAAGGGAAAAGTGAATTAGGTTGTCTACGCAGGTTGAAGAAAGACATTCCTGGATGAGATGTGCCATGTTCTGCCACTTAAAGGGAAAAAAAAGGCAGACAATAAGAAGGAAACTTGTTCATGAATGAAGGCAACTAGGGACTAGTTAATGAAAAGTACATGTCAAATTGGAGAGGGAACTTAAAAGGGAAACAAGCTGTACTCATCAGGAAACAAGAAAGGTTAAAAATGAGTATTCAAATCAATGAATTTGAAAAAGAGCAACAGAGATAACCCAAATAAGTAATAAGGAAAGAAATCAATGAATTATAGAAACAAAACAATATAAAGATTTAGAAAACCAAAAGTTGGCTCTTTTAAAGGATTAATAAAATATAACTTTAGCCAGACTAATCAAGAAAAAAAGATGAATGTGAACAAAATACACTAGGAAAAAAAGGACTAAAATACAGATACAACAGTGGTTCATACAAATCAACATCAAAAAAACAAAACAACCCAATCAAAAAATGTACAGAAGAACTGAACAGACATTTTTCCAGAGAGGAAATGCAGATGGCCAACAGGCACATGAAAAGATGCTCAACATCGCTAATCATCAAGGAAATGAGTCAAATCAAAACCACAGTGAAATATCACCTCATACCTACCAGAATGGCTATCATCAAAACTAACACAACCAATGTTGGCAAGGATGAGGGGAAAAGGGAACCCTCGTACTGTTGGTGAGAATGTAAACTGGTGCAGCCACTCTAGAAAACAGTCTGGAGGTTTCTCAAAAAACTAAAACTAGAACTACCATATGACCCAGCAATTTCACTTCTACGTATATATCCAAAAGAAACAATACACTAATTCGAAAAGATACAGGCACCCCAATGTTCATAGCAGCATATTTACAATTGCCAAGATATGGAAGCAACCTAAGTGTCCATCAACATATGAATGGATAGAAAAAGTTGTGAGAGATATATATATATGTATGTATGTATATATAATGGAATATTACTCAGCCATAAAAAAGAATGAGATTTTGCCTTCTGCAGCAACATGGATAGACTTGGAGGGTATTATGCTAAGTGAAGTAAGTCAGACAGAGAAAGACAAATACTGTATGATATCACTATATGTGGAATCTAAAAAATACAACAAATAGTGAATATAACAAAAAAGAAGCAGTCTCACAGATACAGGGAAGAAATGAGTGGTTACCAGGGAGGAGAGGGAAGGGAGGAGAGGTAAGACAGGGGTGGGGGATTATGAGGTAAAACAATTATGTATAAAATAAGCTACAAGGATATATTGTACAATACCAGTAATATAGCCAATATTTTATAATAGCCAATATTTTATAATAACTATAAATGGAGTATAAAAATTGTACACCTGTAACATATAATATTGTACACCAACTATACTTCAATTAAAAACATTTTTTTAAACCATAAGCCCATTTCACTTACAAATGTTTGTTTGAAAGTCCCAAATAAGGTATTAGTTAACTGAATCCATGAACGTATTTTACAAATATATTAAGAAAGTGTTTATCCCAGAAATGCAAGATCACAAAATCTATAAATGCAATTTACTATATTAATAGACTCCCATGCTCACTCTCAGCTGGTTTCGCTTTCTACTTTATAAGAAAATTGAAGGAATCAGAAGAGAACTTGTATTTGCTCCCTTCACTGTCTTTTTACTCATCTCTTAACATCTGTACCCATAATTCTGCCTTCCTAAGTATTTCCATAGATGAATTATCCACTCTAAAACCAATTCCTCCACTTATGGACTAGATCTATTTCCTCCTGCCCACTCTGGGATATCACTCCAGCAGTGCTTCTCTTTATCTTTCTTTCATCATTATTTTTTCACTTCTAGCGAACCACTCCTATCAGCAAATGTGCTATTTCTCCCACTTAAAAAAAAAAAAAAAAACAAGAAACACTTCTCTTGGCCCTGCTTACCATCCAATTTCTCTTCTCTCCTCTGTAGCAAAACTCCTTCTGTATTTATTAATTCACTTCTCTTCTCTTACTCGGTCTGAAACGCATTCTATACAGGCTTTTACTCCATCACTCCACCAAAACTTCTCTTATCAAGCTCACAAACAACCTCTATATTGCTAAATTCAACAGCCAACTCTCATCTTATTTAACTAATAAAAACCACTCCTTCTTGATATGCTTTCTTCACTTGGTTTCCAGGATACCACATTCTCTCTCCTTCCCACCTAACTATTTGCCCCTTTCTACCTCCTTTACAAGTACTTCCTCTTCAGTTTTTTTTAATGTTGATGTCTCCCAGAGCTCAGTCCTTGGTACTCTTTTCAATCTATACTTACTCTCTTCATGATCTCATCCAGTCTTATGGCTTAAAAAATTATCTATATACCTGTGGCTCCTTAATTTCTTTCTTCAAGCAAATTTTTTCTTCCAAACTCCAGATTCATATATCCTACTTGCTACTCAACATCTCCACTCTGATGTCTCAAACTCAACATGTTTAAAACTCCACCTGAACTTTTCAAACTCAAAATGTCCAAAGATGAACTACTAATACTGTTTTCCAAACCTGTTCCACTTGAGGCCTTTCCTATTTCAGTTGATAGTAACCCTATCCTTCCAGGTGTTCAAAGCAAAAACTCTGAAATCACATATTTTTTTAACATATTGGAGTAATTCCTGATTTTTCTTTTTTCTCATATCTCACATCATATCTGCCCAAATATATCTAGATTATAACAGTTATCACTGCTTCCACTCACTGCTACCATCCTTATCCAGATGCTATCCTCTCTAATACCTTCCTAACAGGTCTCTCTGTTTCTACTCTTGCTTCCCTACAGTCTATCCTCAACACAGTGGTCAAAGTGATCCCTTTAAAATGTCAATTATGTCACTCCTCTGCTCAAAAACCTGTAATGACTCCTTGCAAATGCTATAAGAATAAAAAAAGAAGAGTGGTATAAAGTTTAGAAAGTAAGTGACAAAAAACTATTAAGATAGTTCCACATAATTACTGGATTAAAATCAACCTGTAAAACTCAACTGCATTTCTCTAACCAATGATCACTAACTAGAAATATAATTAACAAGTATTTACAATAGCAACAAAATTAAAGTATTAAGCATTAACTTAACCAACAATACAGAAAGTCTCTATAGAGAAAACTTTAAAATTCTAATGACAGAATACAAAGATATTCCATGTTTTTGGCTGAGATGACTTTTTGTTAAAAAGATGTCAATTCTCTTCAAATTATTCTCTGTAATTCCATGCATCCCATTTAAATTCCAGATGGGTTTTTATAAAATAAATTCAATAAGCTTACTCTTAAATGTATATATAAGGATAAAGGCAGAGGATTAGTTCAGTCAACCTTAAGGGAAAAAAATAATTGGAGACTTGCTCTCCAAGATAAATGACACCCTACAGAGTCATAGTACTAAAACAGTGTAGTAATAATACAAAGTCAAACAAAAAGACCAATTAAATAAGAATCTCAGACAAACTTAATAAACAATAAAAGTGGCTCTACAATCAATGGGAAAAAACCGATTGTTCAGTAGATGGTATTCAGAAAATTATTTCTTCATGTAGAGAAAAGTAAGACACTGAGAAAACTAAAGATAGTATCCCTAGCAGAACAGAACCAAAAATGGGCCCCAGAATTAAGGACCTAATGAGAACAGTAAAACTATAAAATTAACAGAAGAACAGAAAAGGAACCTCTAAAACTTTTGAAAGTTTTGTTCATACTTTTGAAAGTATGAACAATAAGGCAAAACTCTTATCGTCTAATTGTATAAAAATTAAGACTTTCTGTCAAACACCAGTAGACAGATGACAGAATAGGAGAACATATTTGTAATATCTAAAACCTACAGCTGATTACTATTGTATCTAGATTTTGAATAACTCTTACAAATCAACTGGAAGATGACAATTCCAACAAAAAGTGAGCAAAATGTATAAACAGGAAATTTTCAGAAAAAAGGAACCCAAGAGGCTAATATGTATATGAAGAGGTGCTCAAATTCAGAGCAAATTAAGACAAAAATGAGACACTATTTCACGCCTGTGGCACTGGCAAAAGTTAAAAATTGTATAATGTTAATTCTTGACAGGGATACAAGAACACAGGAATCCTCATGTACTAGTGGTGCAACTATAAATTGGTGTAGCCATTCTGCAAAGCAATCTGAATGCACCTCAAGTAAATTAAACATAATATATTTTATGATACATCAATTCTACCCCTAGGTATATATCCCAGAGAAATGTCCACACAGATCCATAAGGGGGCATATACAATGATGCTCACTGCAGTGTTATTTATAGTGGCAGGGAGTTGAAGGCTATATAGGTTAGATGTTCATCACTAGGAGAAAGAATAAGTAAAATGTGAGGAATGCGTATGAATATTATGCAGCAGTTTGAAGCAATGACTAAAAGTTCACATAGCAATAATAAGATATAGATCTCAAATACCATTTAGATATATTTTTAAAATACATGCACAGGAAATAATGCACAATTTGCAATAAAACGTATAAAAACAAAAATACATAATAAAACATTGGAATGGATGCCTATGGGAGGAGGAGAATGGGCATGAAGAAAGGAGATATGTGGAGACTAATTATCTTCTAACATACCATATAATTTATTTATGTTTATTGTCTATCTTCACTATTCTGTAAGCTTCATGAAGGCAAGAACCTTCACTGCCTCCTGAGTGAAACTGTTCACTCTTATATCCCAAGCAGCATGAATACTAACTAATATACAACAGGCACACAAATTTTGTTGAATTAATATATAAATAGAGAGGTTCTGCATAGCCAGTTGTGATAATGATATCTAAAGAAACAAGAAAATAAACAAAAAAACAAGAACAAGTGAATGAAGACCAAGAATGGGGGAATACAGCCTATCTAACTGGAATAGTGGTTATGGATTATGAAAAACTGGTGATGAAACTTTGATGATTTCACCTGGTACTAAGAGTTAGGCAGCACCATATTCAGCCAGAATTTAGAAATATGACGTTAGCTTCATGGTGCCACACTATGAGGTAAGCATGAGACATGGCCCATACATTCAGGATCCACTAACAAGAAGTACACATCTCAAATTCAAGTTATGCATGAGTAGTCCTGAAAAAAAGCATTTTTGAATATGAGTGTATCAAACTATCTTTTCCTGTGTCAGACTCAAATAGATCATCAGAAGATTAAAATTGTTGATAACTGACTTGATCTAATATAGAAATATATTCTGCTGATATAAGCTAAATAAAAATCAATCAACTTTACAGCAACATTCACATGTAAAAGAAATTGCATACTTATATATTCTACGTTGGAATTCTATATTGGAAACACATACCTCTCTACAACTTCTAAATTAGTCACTAGAAATTAATAGGACTACATGTCGTCTTTCCTTATAGATTAAGAATTCTTTAAATTTTAATACACATTCATATTGATAACCTAAATCCATTTTTCGTTCTTCCATATATTTTAAAACAACCATGGTTTTATTGCCACATGATATTTCCACTTCAGCAAACGGCCCTTTATATAGCTCCCATAGTAACATGTTTAATGGGTATGAGAACTCTGAAATATTATCAGATGTATTTTCATTTCCTACGAATCCTGTTTCATTGCAGATCCCTCCTCATTGAATTAGTGACATGTTCTCCTTCAGGGGATTGTGAATAATACCTGAGACAAAGGAGTGATTAATCAGCTCTGAGTTTTAAAGTTGACTTTTTATTAATGAGAAAAGTGTTTCCTCCAGAGTAGGCTTTGTCGAGAAAAAGGATTCTAAACTCTTTTTCAATAATAAACTCAAGCTTGGATGACTGAAGGTAAAATTTTGACTAGGTTATAGGTAATGAGAGCACAGTATTTGATGTGAGAGAAATGCCCACTGAACATGAAGTAGAAAGGGTAGGTCCACCTTGCATTTCTGGGAGAAAAGAGTAATGAAGAAATAGAGAAGTGAACTATTCCCTTGTTACTCAAAGAGCAGTGTCCAACTAACAGAATAAGCATCACCTGGGAGCTTATAAAACTGTAGACTCTCAGGCCCCACCCCAGACCTACTGAATCAGAATCTGTATATTAACAGTATTCCCCAGGTGATTCATATACACATTAAAGTGTGAATATCAACTGAACTAAGGTACAATTTAGAGACTGGTGAGAAACAATTCCTTCTTTATAAGAGCAGGATAAAGTGAGTTTATATGTAGGCGGTTTTGATGGTGGAAAATGATTAAGATTCAGTCTGATGCTTTCTGTTGTTTCTGTCTTTAAAAGTTTTCATTCCCCTTATATGCAGATGGCATGATACTCTATATAGAAAACCCTAAAGACTCCACACAAAAACTACTAGAACTGCTAAACAAATTTAGCAAGGTAGTAGGATACAAGATTAACATACAGAAATCTGTTGCATTTCTTTCCACTAACAATGAGATATGAGAAACAGATAGTAAAAAAAAAAAAAAAATCCCTTTTAAAATCACATCAAAAAAAACAAAAAACAAAAAAAACCTAGGAATAAACCTGACCAAGGAGTGAAAGACTTATACCCTGAGAACTATAAAACATTGATAAATGAAACTGAAGATGATTCAAAGAAACGGAAAGATATCCCATGCTCTTGGATTGGAAGAAATCTACAGATTTAATGCGATCCCTGTCAAATGACCCACAACATTTTTCACAGAACTAGAACAAATAATCCTAAAATTAATATGGACCCACAAAAGACCCAGAATTGCCAAAGCAATCCTAAGGAAAAAGAACAAAGCTGGAGACACAACCCTCTCAGACTTTAGACAATACTACAAAGCTACAGTCATCAAAACAGTGTGATATTGGCACAAAAACAGACATAAGGATCAACTGAACAGAATAGAGAGCCCAGAAATAAACCCACACACCTATGGTCAATTAGTCTTCAACAAAGGAGACAAGAATATACAATGGAGAAAAGACAGTCTCTTCAGCAAGTGGTGCTGGGAAAGCTGGACAGCCCCACGTAAATCAATGAGGGTAGAACACTCCCTCACACCATACACAAAAATAAACTCAAAATGGCTTAAAGTCTTAAATATAAGACATGACACCATATAATTCCTAGTAGAGAACATAGGCAAAACATTCTCTGACATAAATCATACCAATGTTTTCTTAGGTCAGTCTCCCAAGGCAATAGAAATAAAAGCAAAAATGAGCAAAGGGGACCTAATCAAACTTATAAGCTTTTGCACAGCAAAGGAAACCATAAACGGAATGAAAAGACAACCTACAGAATGGGAGAAAATATTTGCAAATGATGTGACCAACAAGGGCTTAATTTCCAAAATATACAAACAGCTCATATAGCTCAATATAAAACAAAACAAAACAAAACAAACAACCCAGTCAAAACTGGGCAGAAGAACTAAATAGACACTTCTCCAAAGAAGACTACAGATGGTCAATGGGCACATGAAGGTGCTCAACATCGCTAGTTATTAGAGAAATGCAAATCAAAACTACAATGAGATATTACTTCACACTGGTCAGAATGGCCATCATCAAAAAGTCTACAAATAATAAATGCTGGAGAGGGTGTGGAGAAAAGGGAACCCTCCTACACTGTTGGTGGGAATGTAAACTGGTACAGCCACTATGAAGAACAGTATGGAGGTTCCTTTAAAAATTATTGGGTTGGCCAAAATGTTCATTTGTTTTTGTTTTTGTTTTCCGTAAGATGGCTCTGGTAGCGTTTAGGTGTCTTTAACTTCATTCGAAACAATTTTGTTAGTTTGTATTGTGACAGCTGTCATATCAGCATATTAAAAAAAAAAAACACTTATTAGGGACTTCCCTGGCGGTCCGGTGGTTAAGACTTCACCTTCCAATGCAGGGGTTTGGGTTCAATCCCTGGTCAGGGAGTTAAGATCCCACATGCCTCTTGGCCAAAAAACGAAAATGTAAAACAGAAGCAATATTGTAACAAATTCAATAAAGACTTTAAAAATGGTCCCCACCAAAAAAAATCTAAAAAGAAAAAAACCTTATCAAAATTGGTGAATTTTTGTGTAGCCATTTTAATACTGAAGATGGAAGAAAAATAGCAACATTTTCGGTATATTATGCTTCGTTAATATTCCAAGAAAGGTAAAAATGCAACTGAAACGCAAAAAATTTGTGCAGTGTATGGAGAAGGTGCTGTGACTGATCGAATGTGTCAAAAGTGATTTGCGAAGTTTTGTGCTGGAGGTTGCTCACTGGACGATGCTCCATAGTCGGGCAGACCAGTTGAAGTTGATAGCGATCAAATCGAGACATTAATTGAGAACAATCAACGTTATACCATGCAGGAGACAGCCAACATACTCAAAATATCCAAATCAAGCAATGAAAATCATTTGCTTGGTTATATTAATCACTTTGATGTTTGGGTTCCACATAAGTTAAGCAAAAAACCTTCTTGACCATATTTCCACATGTGATTCTCTACTGAAATGTAATGAAAACATTCCGTTTTTAAAACAAATTGTGACAGGCGATGAAAAGTGGACACTGTACAATAAAGTGGAATGGAAGAGATCATGGGGCAAGCGAAATGAACCACCACCAACCACACCAAAGGCTGGTCTTCAGCCAAAGAAGGGGATGTTGTGTATATGGTGGGACTGGAAGGGAATCCTCTACTATGAGCTCCTTCCTGAAAACCAAACGATTAATTCCAACAAGCACTGCTCCCAGTTAGACCAACTGAAAGCAGCACTCAGTGAAAAGCGTCTGGAACTAGTCAACAGAATACACATAATCTTCCATCAGGATAACACAAGACCACATGTTCCTTTGATGGCCAGGCAAAAACTGTTACAGCTTGGCTGGGATGTTCTGATTCATCTGCCGTATTAACCAGACACTGCACCTTCAGATTTCCACTTATTTTGGTCTTTACAAAATTCTCTTAATGGAAAAAATTTCAGTTCCCTGGAAGATTGTAAAAGGCACCTGGAACAGTTCTTTGCTCAAAAAGATATAAAGTTTTGGGAAGATGGAATTATGAAGTTGCCTGGAAAATGGCAGAGGGTAGTGGAACAAAATGGTGAATACATTGTTCAACAGTTATGGGTGAAAATGAAAAATGTGTCTTTTATTTTTACTTAAAAACCAAAGGAACACACACAATGGAATATTACTCATCCATAAAAAAGAATGAAATAATGCCATTTGTAGCAACATGGTGCAACCTAGAGATTATCATATTAAATGAAGTAAGTCAGACAGAGAAAGACAAATATCATGATTATCACTTATATGTGGAATCTAAAAAAATGATACAAATGAACTTATTTACAAAACAGAAATAGACATAAGAAACAAACTTATGGTTACTAAAGGGGAAAGGGGGGAGGGACAAATTAGAAGTATGGGACTAACAGATACACACTACTATATATACAATAAATTAAAAAAGGACTTTCTGTGTAGCACAGGGAACTATATTCAATATCTTGTAATAACCTATAATGGAAAAAATCTGAAAAAGAATATATACAAATATACATATATAACTAATCTAATAACTAAACTAATATTATATATAAATACAACTGAGTCAATTTGCTGTACACCCGAAACTAACACAACATTGTAAATCAAATACACATCAATGAAAACAATTTTATTCTCTTAGCAACAATAATCTTATAAGATTTATTCATTCATTCATTAAAGAATAAGTGCTTATCAGAATATAGCCAATACTTTATAACTTTAAATGGAATATAATCTATAGAAATTTTGAATCACCATGTTATACACCTGAGACTAATATTGTAAACCAACTATACCTCAAAACAAAAAAAAAGAATAAGTGTTTATAATGTGCTAGGCAATGTTTTAGCTTGTTTCAGTCATCTACATTAGGGTCTCTCTTTTGGCACCAAAGTCTAACTCCTTTCCTTAATTTCAGAAATCTTGACTTTTGCAAAATTTGTCCAAATAGAATCAACTGGATTACTATAAAAGGCAATAACTTCAATGACACTACACTCTATAGACCACAGTCTACAAATAAAGTGCATTTTCTTTTAAAATGGCAAACATATTGGGACTAAAATGTGTTAGTCACAAAATGTAAAAACAGAAGAATGGATCTGAAACAAAAATACTCTTCCTAAAGACTGCTTAAAAGCATTAAGTATAAATTCAATACATATTAAGCACATACCCTGTGCTCAGCCCTCTGCTAGACATTTCAGATAAAAACATACATGAGCAATCCCTATAACATGGTATGGCATACAGGGCTGGCATTAAGAGATTGAGACTTGCCAGTAGCACAAGCCTAGTGCTTAGAAAGACCCTGCATTTTGTTTAATGCTCTGTTGTCCCAGTCTTGAAATTCTCAATAATTTTATCTTTTGACTTGTATGTGAAGTCTGATGGGACAGAGGACCATGTGTTTGAGCAGAGGAGATACGCACAAGAAAGGTAAAAAGCTTTATATTTTAGTACCTTTAACAGTTTTTCCTGCTTTTTGAACAAGGGGCCCTGCATTTTTATTTGCACTAGGCTGGGCCAATTATGTAGCAGGTCCTCATTACAGTTAAATATTACAGTTAAATGTAAATAGTTAAATAGAATTATGTGTTAGATATTGCGGTAGAATGGAGAATGGAGTGAGTAGCTATGAAATGGTCAGTGATGAGTTCACAGGGAAAATGATACCTAAATCAGGCTTTGAAGGGCAAAATAGTTTGCCAGGTGACAAGGGCACTGCAGAAAGGGAAAGCGAGGGAAACAGCATTATTCTTATACAAATGTGTAGACTTACATGTGTACGCTTCTTTCCTCCAAGTTACAACAAACAAAAACAAAGACTTCATGGCTTTTGTATATGTATTAGGCACAAATTCCATTTCCTGCAGAAGTTCCATGCCTGGCAGGGCAAATTCGGGAATAAGAAATGTACAAAGATGAAAAAACATGCCTCTGGTTTAGATTTTTACCTGGGTTTGTCGCTCTCCTCCAGACCGGGAAAGTGGTTTGCGAGCTTTCTAACCGGTCAGGGATAAAGGTTTCGACCTTCTCCGAGGCCTGGGAAAGCAGCTGTGTGAAAGGCTTTTCCTCCTCACTGTGGCTCCAGTTAACAGTGCCACAGAGTTTTACTATTTCTTGCAACAGATGCCTGCCGCACAATCTCCTGGCTCGACTAATGTCGTTCAGCTCACGGGAGACCCGAACTAGCAGGAGCCCGACACACAAGCAGAAGAGCCACGGCATCCCTGGACCCCCAACACAGACAGATCCCCCGAGGGCCCTAACTGCCGTCTGTCCCACGACTGCGCGTGCGCACCTGGCGACCTTCTGATTTTCGCGTGCAGACCTCGCGAGAACTTCAAGACTAGGTGAGCGGCGCCGGCGCCTAAACTTCCCGTGTTACGCGGGGCTCTCAGGCCGTCCCAGGTGGCTGCCTGTTAATTTTTAAAATGATTGATTAGTTTTTCTTGCCATCCTCACTAGGGAGACTCATCAAATGAAATATGGGGCCGTAGTTAACGCATCCCTCTAGTGGAATGCGTTTCCCGCCTCTTTTGCCTGTTGGGACGTCGCTTCCTTCGAGAAACCTCTCATTTTCTTCATGGCGTTTATCTCGGTAGGTTTCCTCACATTTATTTTTGCGCCTGTTTGATAATTTCTTCCCCTAATCCCCGGGTTTCACGAAGGCAATGCCGGCGTCTGTTCTTGCTTCCCATTGTACCTCAGGGCCTGACGCATAGTTGGCAAATATGTGGAAACATGTGTGCACGTTTTAAAGTCAGATGCAAAGCTTTCTGAGGAAATTCCTACCAGTTCTGCAGGGAGAAATGGGCCTTAGCCTCAATCTCCAGAACAAAGAGAGGATTTGGGATAATCTAGTATTTTTGTTTATAGATTATAGAGGATTGCCCATTGCCAAATTATTAGTGCCAAGTTTAGTACTAGCCGGTTATTTTATCAGCAAAAGTGAGTTTATTCAGGAATAGCCAGAGGAATGCAATTCAGGACATATGAACCTTGACTGGCCGTAAGCAAATCCAGAGAACGAGGAAGAGAACTTGCTTTTATAGAGAAAAGGGGTGGAAGGTGGGAGGGAGTGTGATAACCAAAGAGTCCACTGAGGAAGCTGGGAGTCCAAAGTATGGGGTTTTCTCCTTGGCTGGACTGCTTAGTTTCCGATTGGCAGGGATATGTGGGCCGGAGAGAAGCTTTTTTTCTTCCTGCTGTATTATAAGTAGAGGTGCCGTCCTCTTGGTTATGTAGGCAACTGTCTCTTCCTGTGTGGAGCAATTGATGATGCATGGCAGGGCCTGAGAGTGCCCCCTTCAGGTCTATCTTGGCTACAATATTAGTTGATGGTGTGACAGGGCCTTGTAGAGGATTTGTCTTGTAAGAATATAAGCATTTCGCTAAACTAAGAGGGAAGGGGCAGGGAAGTGCAGCATAATCGGTATAGGTTGCCTTGTCATTTTCAATGAAATTTTATTTTATTAGAGTGTGTCGGCGCTGAAGGGTGTGCTAGTAGCCACAAGGGGGCAGTCAGGGGCTGTCTCAGGAGTAGTCAACTTCAGGATGCCAAAGCTTCAGAGGCTCCAGCAATTGTCAACGCTATCCTCACCTCTTTGCTCTAAAATGTTATTTTTTTCCCCTTCTCCTTTCTGCCTTCTGCCTCTATGCCTTTTTCTCCATTTTCTGTTCGCCCAGCTTTTCCCTGCTTCCCAGGGGCATCCGTGAGTGCTGTTACATTAACTGGCAGTCGGATTTTTTTAAAGATTGATGTAATTTGATTAGCACAATTTCATCACCTACTTTGAGAAACAGTTCATGTCCAAACTATAGTGGCCATGAGTCCTAGGCAGAACTTTATCTGGGAAACCCTGTGAGAAAGGAAAATTATCATTATACTGAGAGGAAGATTTTTTTTTAAAGCAAAAAAAAAACCCAGAACCAAACAAAAAAACACCTCTCAAGCAATGTATGTCAGAACCAAGCAAATTTATACTCCCATTCTCTTTGTACTCTCTATATTCTCACCCTCCTTTGTACTTCTTCATACCATTCATTAAAGACTGACATACTATATATTTTACTTCTCCATATTTTCTGTCTCCTCCTACCGATTGTAAGCTCCATGCAGACAGGGATTTTTGTTTATTTTGTTTACTTTGGTATCATCTTTGCCTTTAAAGACAAAGACATTGTTAACAGTGTCATAGTAAGTTCTCAGTAATAATTTAATGTAAATAATTATAGTGATTAATATGAACAAATAATAAGTAAAATGTTAATATCAATAATCATATAATATTTGGTAAATGAATAAACTCCCTGAGCATTGACTACTTGTTTCTTTATACCCTATTTCATACTTATGTCATAATTATTCTTTATTGCACTATGGTGAATTTTTTAAAAAATCATGTAATTATCTCTTCTCTACTAGTTGTAAGCTCATTAAGGGCTGGAACTATTTTTGTTTCATATTTATTGATAATATCCAGTGCCTGGGACAATACCTGCTAAGTAGACCCTTAATAAACATTTATTGAATGAATGAACACATTCTTAACTACTGCTACTACTTGTTATCAAGAGTCAATTAATTTATTGAAATGAACAAATTATTAGTGAAATGGCGTATTTTGAATGAATAAGTTACTATTATTACTGAATGAATTCCTGACTTATTTGTTAGTATCCTATCCTAGGTACCTTATTCCAGAACATTGTCATAAAATTGGAGCTGCCCAATAAACCATATTTGAGTATTTATAAATGAAAATTCCATTTATGCAAGAAAAATATGGAATTGTTAGTAATTATACTGGAATATTTGTTTTTCAAGTTATTTTAGCATTTTATATTGATATGGGAACTAGGATTCCCGTGATTGAGTCCTTAAAATTTTTAGCTTAACGATATTAATTGTGGGTACAATTAATTATAGTAACTATAATTAATGCTTGATTATAAAACAGCTAATAGGTAATATCTTTTTTATTTACTTTTCTGCTTTCTGTTCAATTTGTTGTCTGTCTTCCCCACTATAATGTTGGTCTTGTTAACACTTTATTCTTGGTGTTTACACCAAGTCTGTACATACAGATAGTACAGAAATAGTAATAATAGTACTATTGCTTTTGAAAGAGCGATAATAATAACACATCATTTGTTGTGTGATTACTGTATGTCAAGCATTACTCTAAGTGCTTGTACACAGTTTACCCTATTTAATCCTGTAGTAATCATATCAAATAGTATTGAAATTATTTCTAGTTTATAGATGAGGGAGCTCATCTTAGATAGATTAAGAAGCTTGCCTGAAATTAGAGGGCAAGTAAGGGGCAGAAGGCTGATTAAAAATAGTCAGTCTGGGGCTTCCCTGGTGGCGCAGTGGTTGAGAGTCTGCCTGCCGATGCAGGGGACACGGGTTCGTGCCCTGGTCCGGGAAGATCCCATCCGCGGCTGGGCCCGTGAGCCATGGCCGCTGAGCCTGCACGTGCGGAGCACAGATAGTCAGTCTGTCTCTGGAGACCAAACTCTTAACCTACTTTATATAACCATAATTTGTCAAAAAAATTACAAAAACAAAGAATCTGGTTTGGTGATGGCAGTACATGGCATCATAATATCAGAGCAAATCTTTTTAGACCAAAACCTTAAATTAGAGGAAATAATAATTTGGACAAAAAAAAAAAAAAGCATACACACACACACTAAAGTAATTGCCTCAGAATGAGTTTAAAAGTTCACTCCATTGGTAATAAAGACACTTAGAGGCTGGTCCCAGGCACAAGAGTAGGTAGCTGTACAAACTTTTACAGAAATCTTATACCCCAGTTTACTTATGTGTGTCATGAATATAAGAACATGTGGTATATGTTGAAGGTAGATCATAATAGTACCTTCTGACAGTGCTGTTAAAGGATTATATGAGATAATATATTAAATAACACATGAGATAATAAATGAGAAAATACAATGCCTGACACATAATAATAAGTATTAGCTGTTATAATTATTGCCATCTCTATTTTGTTGGAATGTGAGAATCAAGTGACATAATAGGTTCAATGTTCTTTAAAATAAATGTTGTATTCTTTTGTATATCAGGTACCAGACTGTTAATTTGGCAAGAGCTTGAGAAATGCATTTAAAATCATTTTTCATCTTTTTATTTCTAGTACATAAAGGATAGTATGCAGTCAATATAGGCATGGTCCAGTCCTACAAGAAGAGGTTTTCCATTAAGTCAGTTGGGGAAAAAAGTCTTTTGTGTTTAGGAGTTATAAATGAAATAAGTGAAATATCTTTAAGCACCAGAAGCTTAGACTTCTTATTCTAATTATGTTGAAAACATATTGGAGTAAAAACATCATTGGTTAAATGTTGAAATGAATAGTGGAAAATTTAAGTAAAATAATTTATAGAAGGGGGAGACTGGTATGAGCTGCAGTGGTCTTGGAAGACTTCATCTAGGAGACAGAACTTAACCAGGCTTTGATGGCAAGGTACGTAGTACAAAAGTGGGGCTGAAATTTCAGGAAGAAGAGAGGATGGCAGGTGCAAACGCATGGAAACAAGTGAGCAAGGCATATTCTAGGGAAAAGAACCTATAATAGTGATGTTAGGGATTAGTAGAAGATGGAATATTGCTAGCAGACAAAGGGGACTTTAAAATTCAGACTAAGGAGTATGGATTTTATTGTTTTTATCCTATGGAGAGTAGAAGGTTATAAAATAGTTTGTGGATAATGTATGGACAAGATGGAAATTGAAGCTTAAGTCAAGTTAGTAACTTGACTCTAGTGTATACAGAAGTGGAAGGAGAAGAATTGAAAATGGAGAAAACAACTAGAAGTCCACATTTTTGATCCATGAATTGTCAGGAGCCAGCAGTAGTATGGAAAGAGTGGGAATAAACAAAAAGGACCCATAAAAGTGATTTTTAAATGAACCGTCATTGGATTTGGTGACTCATTATGTGTAAGCTGTATGTGGGAGAGAGAAAAAAATTTAAGAAGACCACGGCTTTTTTAAAATTGAAATACAGTTGACTTACAATGTTGTGTTAATTTCTGCTGTACAGCAAAGTGACTCAGTTATACATATATATAAAAATATATATACATTCTTTCTTATATTCTTTTCCATTATGGTTTATCTCAGGATATCAAATATAATTCCCTGTGATATACAGTAGGACCTTGTTGTTTATCCATTCTATACATAATAGTTTGCATCTCCTAACCCCAAACTCCCAGTCCATCCCCTCCCCACCTCTCTTCCCCTTTGGCAACCACGAGTCTGTTCTCTATGTCTGTGAGTCTGTCTCTGTTTCATAGATAGGTTCATTTGTGTCGTATTTTAGATTCCACATATGAGTGATATTATATGGCATTTGTCTTTCTCTTTCTGACTTACTTCACTTAGTACAATAATCTCTAGTTGCATCCATGTTGCTGCAAATGGCATTATTTAGTTCTTTTTTATGGCTGAGTAGTATTCCATTGTATATATGTACGACATCTTCTTTATCCATTCATGGATGGACATTTAGGTTGTTTCCAGGTCTTGGCTATTGTAAATACTGCTGCTATGAACATAGGGGTACATGTATCTTTTTGAATTATAGATTTGTCTAGATATCTGCCCAGGAGTGGGATTTCTGGATCGTATGGTAATTCTATTTTTAGTTTTCTGAGGAACCTCCATACTATTTTCCATAGTGGCTGCACCAACTTACTTTCCCACCAACAGTGTTGGAGGGTTCCCTTTTCTCCACACCCTCTCCGGCATTTGTTATTTGTAGACTTTTTAATGATGGCCATTCTGATTGGTGTGAGGTGGTACCTCCTTGTAGTTTTGATTGGCATTTCTCTAATAATTAGCAATGTTGAAAATCTTTTCATGTGCCTGTTGGCCATCTGTATGTCAGGGAGACCAGGGCTTTGAGTTGTAGAGAATGAAAAGCTGATGACACTGAGAAAAATCATGAGGGGAATTTAATCCCACAGTAAAGTTTTAGACATGATGAATTTTAGATAACAGTTAAATATTCAAGGAATTCCCTTAATAAAGCAAATGGAAATGTGGGGCTGGAAATATGCTAAGATGTCTAACCTGGAGGTCCAGATTTGGAAGTCAACAGCAAAAGAGTTGTGAGTTAAAGAAATAAAATTAAATCAACTCTCTGACTGATGGACAGGCATACAGTTTCAAGGCAGCAAAGAAGAGGGAATTTCATGTGGTAAGAAGCAAGAAAAGAGATAAAGAAGGAGAAAAGATAAGCATTAAAGAGGATGTAATCAGAATAATGTCATTTCAGAAAAGCAAAAAGGGAAGAGAATTTTTAGAAGATGGGGTCATCAATGAAGCAAAATATGAAAGAGAAGTAAAAGAGAAAAGAATTAAGATTAAATTTTGTGATTGGAGGCCAGTGTGGAATCTAACAGGATAAGAGTCAATTAGGGAACAGTTCATAGTGGGTCCCAGAGGGAATGAGGGGTGAAGAACTAGGAGCAGTTCTATTGATTTGGCAGAGGAAGAGTTGATGCAAAGACAGTTTTATTTGTTTACTGAAAAATATTAGAAACAGAGGAAGATTCCCATGCAGAAGGAAAGCTTGATAATATGCAAGGTCAAAGAGTGTGGCAAAATAATTAATTGAGACATTACATTTTCTCAGTATATTTTTCCGTTTGGCCTCTCACACCATCACGCCACAAATTTAAACCAGTATCCAGAGCCTAAGTGTTTCCCTACCTGATGGACTTTTTCAGGGCAGAAAGCAGAAGTTGCTTAAAGTTGCTCTTACCATGACCCCTAAATACTGGAAGAGGCCAAAATTATGCAGGTGTCCCCAGTGGACAAGTAAGAGAGAAATGGAGATGGGGAGGGAGAGGGAGAGATGGTGGGGGGTGGGAGGGGAGATTTTCCTTATACTGGAAAGAGGTTGAAGGTCTGGAGTCCTGAAATAAAGGATTATTTCTGTTCAGTGCTCAGTGGCAGTGACCAGGAGAGGAGAAGCATCAGAAGGGATGGCCGTATGGTATACCTAGGGAAACAGGACACTGAGTAGAAGAACAACTACACTTGGCAAAGTTCTGCTGACCCCCAGCGAGGGAGGCAAGACCTGAATTGAGGGGACAATGCAGGCTAGGATAGTAGGTGTCATGATGGTAGCCATTGAAACTATGGGTCCTGGAGACTTAATGCTTTGGTGCTAAGACCGTGAGTTTCAAGTACAGCTTAAGGGGAAAGTTCCATTAGAATAATGTCTGATGCTAAATTCCAAATTCAGTGACAGAATTTAAACATATCAATTTGTTAAGAATAAAGTAGTTGGGTATTTGTTTCACACTAGAGACTGTGCTTGCAAATTCATACCTGTTACACATAGACACAGTCTTTTAGGAATAAGAAAGGCATGGGTCATAACTGATACAGGCAGGTGAAGAGGTTACATTTGGGGGGTACTTTTCCATCTAAAATGGAGGAAGAGATAGGCTAGGAGTAGTGGTATATACTGGAAGATGAAACTTAACTGGGTCACCAGATAATGGTGAAAGATTTCAGTGTTATTCAAGTATGATGTGAGAACTAGTCGGATGGGGAGCAGACCTCAGAGCAAATGGAGTTCTGGAATTGACAATGAGCAATGTGCTGGGGAGTAAGTAAGATATGAATGGGAGTGTTAAAATCAGCAACAAAGATTTCATGATGAAAGTGTAACTCTTGGAAAATGTTGACTTTCTCTCTGAAGAGTTACATTCTGTTGGTCTCTGCTTCCCTAATGAGAAAGAGCTCTTTGGGAGGTGGCCTTGGGGAGGACATGATGAACTTCAGAGGTTTGGTTATGATTAGCCATGTCTGGGGATTTGTAGTATAGGAAATGCTGTCTTCATCTTCTGTAATTCTTCATCGCCAGACATTTGATGGAGGAGATTAACTTGTTATAAGTACATTTTCTCTACAAATGCTAGCTAACAATGTATTGATATGTAGGTTAAAGAAACTGACTAAATACTAAGATGATACTGCCCTGGTTTACCATTCTAACAAATGTTCATATCATTTCACAGTTTATTTTGCTTACGTAAATGTTCCGTAAATTCTAAAATGGTGAACCTGAATGCATTTTTTTTTTTACCAATCTAGTTCTTTTCTAAAAAAAACCATTGACTTATTTTTTCAGTTCTCTATATGACTTCATTTATGTCACTTAAAAATATTTACTTGAATCTCTTAGAAGCATGAAAGTACTGTAACTTGAAAAACAATTGAGTTCATTTGGGCACAAAAATCCAAATGTATCTGGTGTTTAATCTGACTGTTTTCAAACATTATTTCAACAAGACAAAAAACAAAAGAAAACACCTGCCATGGCTCAAGTAGAAAATTGCTAGGTTTGTGGTTTAATGTTCACATAGTGTATATTGACAAGATCAATTAAATTTTTTTATTACTTTTGTTTGTACCTGGTGTTAGGTGTGTATAAAATGAGTTATTATGTCAGTTAAATAATAAAGCTTTTAAAATCATTATAAAGTTAATAGGATACAAAAGTAATTGATGCAATGATACCATTAATAAAAAAGACAAAGACTTCTTTAGCAGGAAAAGGATTAATTTTTGAGAGAAATTATGATGTGGGAAGACAATACTGTTCCAGGACACTTGAAAAATGTAAACAGTAGTAATGATTTCTCATATTCTAATAATCAGTGGTGACTGATTTGGACATTGGTAAACGCATCATTGAGAATATACATGAAGGTAAATGAAAAATCAATAATTACTCTATATTGTGCATATTTTAAGAAAAGGTTTTTGTTGTCGTTGTTGTTACAACATTTTTCACAACATAAGTTAATTATATTGATTGCTTCCTTTTCCTTTTGTTCAGAAAGTAGTACCTCCATCAAAGACGGCTGCCTTTCAGACAGTGTTGTCTTCAGCTCCTGTGGCAAATTAGGAATACTTTCTGACATTGTATTTAAGGTTTCTGCATGTTTATTGATGGAGGATAACAAAATTTCTGTTAAATTAAAAAAGAGAGGTGGGAGGTGTGGAAAAATATTCATGTCAAGCAGAATCAGGAAAACTATAAAATTTTGCATAGACCAAAAGGTAACCATTGCCTCAGTGTAATTAAATATGAAACAGAATCAGCAAGTGTCCCAATAGCTAAACTTAGCTTACTTAGAGTTGAAGCATTACATTACCAACTTCTGCCTCCTCCACCCAGTCCCTCTCTGGACTCATCCCAAGACTGCATTAATGCTGGTCTCATGGTACTTTTGACTCTCCCTCAGATTATTTGATAGATTACTCCCATCTGCGTCAGCAGGGTGGAGCTGAGCGCAGGCAGCTAATGAGCTTTTGAGCTGGTGGTGCATATTGCCATTCCAGTTGGTTGGCAGCCTGATGGCAACCAATGGGAGTTATGGACCAGCAGGGGCAACAGCGTTCACCTGCAGGGGTTTCAGTTCCCAGTAGCAGCTCTTCCTGGATGTTGGAAATTCTCTTGTGGCATTTCTCACACATAACCATCACAGATTCTAGGAATTTGATGTCACATAACTTTACCTTTCATCACTCACCCACTGGGTCGTGCTTTCTCTAGAGAGTTGGCTCAGCATCAGCCAGATTCCTAGCAGGTGAAAAAAAATAGGCTCCACATCCTGGATCTGGTCTCTCCTGCTCTGCCAGTTCAGTTTTTTCTGGTGACTGCAGCTGCCATTGCTATGGCCTTCGCCCTGTATGCCTGTCCTGAGCTTCCGAATATTTTTCCTCCCTGACTCCAGGTAGCTTTTAAAACCCTTGGGCTATCACTCAGCTCTTGAGTCAGTGGTCCCAACCCTTTCCGAAACAGCTTCCAAAGAATTTTCTCTCTCAGATCTTGTTCACCCTCTACCCCTCTCCTCCCCACATCCCATTTCCTTCCATGCTCTTAGTGTTTTTCTACTTCCGGCTTGTTTTAAAATTTTAATTTACCTCTTCTTCTTCCTTTCCTCCTCCACAACTATTTTTGTACTTACTTAAATATTTGTAATTTTTAATGTCATTTTCTCATGTAAAGGTATGGCATGGTCATTATAGAAAATATAGTTAAAATAAAAATAAAGCTGACCTGTAAACTCATCAGCTTGAGATTATCTCAGTTGGCACTTGCTGTATAACTTATTATTTTTCCAAAGTATCCCTGAATTTATTTGTATTTCTTCTGCAAAGCATTAAAAGACTATAATTAGATTGATTTCTGTAGTGCCTTGTGTATCCATCTATAGTATTATGATGGGTGGATGGAAAATTGTTCACAAAAGAAAGAAAACTGATTATGTTTGAACCAAGTTATGTGAAAAGTATTAAAATTTCCTAAATATCACTTTTAGTTTGTACAGTGTTTAAAGGTTACCCAGATTTTCTTATTCATTATTGCAGAGGACCAGAATCTTAAGGCTGGAGGGAACTTCAGCTCTCTAGCGATTCTGACAAGGATTAAGAAAACACATGGACCTCTAGGGTTGCCTTTTCTTTTTTAACATGTATATACTGCAGTTTTATTTCAATTGCACAAACAAAGTTCGTGTGTAGGAAATTTAAATGAAACAGTACAGTAAAAAAAGCAGAGAACCAAAAACTCTAAAAAGGAAGTACACCTAAAGCATGAGAATTTAACATTCAATAGTGTTTCACCTTCAGTTTTGATTGACACTTGACGCTTGCAAATTTTGAAACAAACTTTGAGATCATAATGACTATCCTGAAGAGATTTCAGCACCAGCACTAAGATTTGTATGTTCAGTTGGTTTGCAATTGACTTGTTAGCCATTTACATAGTGTATAGTAGGTAATCAGACTCTCACTTTATACCAATTTTTTATTTTCTTCTAACTTCCCTAGGTGATTGGTAAATTGTTACCAGCTATCTGAACTTTTTAATTTGAAATTGTTATCTCTAGAGACTGGAGGACATATACACACACACACACACACACACACACACACACACACAAACACACTCAAAACCAAAAGGCAAGGAAAAGCAATAGAATTTCACAATCCCAGGAAGAATAGGTTGGTAACACATGTTCGTGTGCAAAAACTTATATCTTTATGATGGATTTATGGTATTCTATGTTTGTTGTATTTTGTGATCCGAAGTTTGTATCACTGTTTAAATTTTTAAGCAAGTCAATAGGGTTTGGGGTGCAATGAGCTCACTAAATGACTCTCAAAGTATACATAAACTTTTAAATGCAAATAGGCCCACATATCTATAAACCTGATTAATTTGTGTTCAAAATCTAGTCAAAATCCACTGAGGTAAGCCTGAGGGCTTGATGGAAGTTATGATATTTTGGGTTTTTTTTTAATGTTTTGTAACTTTTTAAAAAATAAACTTATTTATTTTTGGCTGCATTGGGTCTTTGTTGCTGTGTGCGGGCTTTCTCTAGTTGCGGCGAGCGGGAGCTGCTCTTCATTGCAGTGTATAGGCTTCTCACTGTGGTGGCTTCTCTTGTTGTGGAGCACGGGCTCTAGGCGTGTGGGCTTCAGTAGTTGCAGCACGTGGGCTCAGTAGTTGTGGCTTGCAGGCTCTAGACGCAGGCTCAGTAATTGTGGCGCATGGGCTTAGTTGCTCCGCAGCATGTGAGATCTTCCCAGACCGGAGCTCAAACCCGTGTCCCCTGCATTGGCAGGTGCATTTTTAACCACTCTGCCATGAGGGAAGTCCAGAAGTTATGGTACTTTTGAAATAAACTAGTAAATACTCTTAGATTCCAATAAAAAAGATATGATCTAGGTCCCTCATAATTGGAGGAAGACGTAGTCATCATTCATCAAATACTGGGCATTGTGTAAGTCCACATAATACCTGTCTAGAGCTACAGAATGGGGTGGTCGGAGTAGTCATTCTAGGTGCATTTTTCATTAAGACAAGCAGTTTGGGAGGGTCTTTTCAAAACTGAGGTTTTGAAGGTATTTTATGGGTTAACTGATTTTGGAGAACATTCCACGTGCAATACTGTTCTACAAAGTAATTGATTATTTTAAAAATGAATTTCCAGGTGTCTGTTCATGTCATGCTAAAAATTCTTTCTAAACATTGTTTTCTATTTTATATGTTCTGGATATTAAACTTTTATCTTGTATTTGATTTGAAATTGTTTTCTCCCATGTTGTGAGTTTCCTTTCACTCTTATGATAGTGTCTTTTTTTCCTTAATATTTTATTTTATTTATTTACTTATTTTTGGCTGCATTGGGTCTTTGTTGCTGCACATGGGCTTTCTCTAGTTGCAGAGAGTGGGGGCTACTCTTCATTGCAGTGCACGGGCTTCTCATTGTGGTGGCTTCTCTTGTTGCGGAGCATGGGCTCTAGGTGCGCAGGCTTCAGCAGTTGTGGCACGTGGGCTCCGTAGTTGTGGCTCGCAGGCTCTAGAGCACAGGCTCAGTAGTTGTGGCACATGGGCTTAGTTGCTCTACGGCATGTGCGATCTTTCTGGACCAGGGCTTGAACCTGTGTACCCTGCATTGGCAGGTGAATTCTTAACCACTGCACCACCAGGGAAGTCCCTTATGATAATGTCTTTCGATATACAAATGTTTTAAATTTTGACGAAGCCCATTATATCTTTCTTTTGTTGCCTGTGCTTTTGGTGTCATATTTATTAAATCATTGCCTCATCTGATGTCAAGAAGATTTTCCCTATGTTTTCTTCTAAGAATTAGAAGAAAGATTAGAAGAACTAATTAGAAGATTATTTTTAGCTCTTACATTTAGAGTTAAATTTTGATACATTTAGTTAACTTTTGCATATCCTGTGATGTCAGCATCCAAGTCCTTCTTTTGCAGGTGGATAATCAGTTTTCTCAGCACCACTTGTTGAAAAGATTGTCCTTTCCCCATTAAATGTCTTGACACTGTTGTCAAAAACCATTTGACCAAAAATGCAAGTTTTTTTCTGGGCACTTTGTTCTGTTCCACTGATTTACATGACTGTCCTTATGCCAATACCTCACTGTTTTTATTACTGTAGCTAGAGCTTTGTAGAAGGTTCAAAATCAGGAAGTCGAGTCTGCCCACTTTCTTCTTTTTTAAGGAAAAAAAAATTTTTTTCTGATTGATCCTTGTTCTATTTCTGCAAAACAAAAAAAAAAAGTCATTGGCATTTAAATAGGAATGACATTGAAAATGTAGATTGCTTTGAGTAGTATTTACCTTGTAACAATATTAAATCTTCCAATCATGCATGTAGTATGTGTTTCCATTTATTTATGCCTTCTTTAATTGCTTTTTACCAATGTGTTGCAGGTTTCTCCTAATTTAACTCTACTCCTAAGTATTTTATTGTTTTTGATGCTCTTGTAGATGCTCCATTTCATTTATGGATGTTCGTTGTTAGTATATATAAATACACCCAATTTTTACATGTTAATTTGGTATCCTACTTTACTGAAATTGTTTATTAGTTCTAAAAGTTGTTTTGTGGAATCTCTAGGTGTTTCTACATGTAAGAGTATATCATCTTCAGGCAGAGAATATTTTACTTCTTTTACAGTTTGCATGCCTTTTAAAATTTTTCTTGTCTAATTTCTCTGGCTACTACATTGAATTGAAGGTGTGAAAGCGAGCATCTTTGTCTTGTTACTGATCTTAAGGAATAAGCTTTCAGTCCTTCATCACTGAGGATGATGTTAAGTGTGGGTTTTCCATACACAGACTATCATGTTGAAGAAGAGTATTTCTATTCCTAGTTTGTTGGTTGTTTTTTAATCATGAAATGGTGTTGAATTTTGTCGTTCTTTTATTACATGTTTTTTCTTCCATCATTCTATTAATGTGGTGTAATACATTAATTGATATTTGTATGTTAACCTATCCTTGCATTCCAAGAATAAATCTCACTTAGTCACGGTGTATCATCCTCTTAATATTCTGTTGAATTCAGTTTGCTGTTTTTTGTCAAGGATTTTGGCATCAATATTCATAAAGGATATTGGCCTGTAGTTTTCTTTTCTATGTAGTGTCTTTTTCTGGCTTTGGTATTACGGTAATTTTGGCCCTGAGAATAAGTTAGGAAGTGTTCTGCCTCTTCAGTTTTTTCTATAAGTTTGAGAAGGATTGTTTTTAATTCTTCTTTAAATATTTGGTAGAATTCACCAGTGAAACCATCTTGTCCTGGGCTTTTCTTTGTTGGCAGGTGTTTGATTATTGATTCAATCTCCTTACTAAGTACAGTTATTTAGATTTTCTATTTCTTCACGATTCATTCTTGGTATAGTTTCTTTCTAAGAATATATCCATTTCATCTCCTTACTCCTTTTGTATACATACAATAGTTAATAGTATTCTGTTATAATACCTTTTACTTCTTTACAGTCAGCAGTATTGTCCCTGGTTTCATTTCTGATTTTAGTCAATAGAGTCTTCTCTGTCTTCATTAATTAACCAGCTAAATGTTTGTCAATTTTGTTGATCTTTTCAAAAAAAATGGAAATCTCCAACTTGTGTGGTAGAGCTGTATACTTCTCCATTGAATTCTATCCATGTTTGCTTCATATATTTTGGAGCTCTGGAGAATGTTATATATATGTTTGTAACTGTCATATATTCTGAATGAATATGCCTGTTTATTAATATATAACATTCTCATTGTCACTTGTAACAGCTTTTGACTAGGGGGTCTATTTAATCTGATATTAGTATAGAGTCTCAGTCTGTTCAGTCTGCCATAACAAAATACTATAGGCTGGGTGGCTTATAAACAACAAACATTTCTTTCTCGCAGTTTCAGAGGCTAGAAGTCTGAGATCAGGGTGCTAGCATCGCTGAATTCTGGTGAAGGCTGTCTTCTGGGTTTCAGACTGTCAACTCCTCGCTGTGTCCTCATATAGTGGAAGGTAGTGGAGAGCTCTCTGGGGTCTCTTTTATAAAAACGTTAATTCCCATTCATGAAGGCTCCCCCATCATGACCTAAGCACCTACTAAAGGCCTTACCTCCTAATACCATTACATAGGGCATCAAGCTTTCAACATATCAATTTTGAGGGCACGCAAACATTCAGACCATAGCATAACGCTTTTATTTCAACCTTAAGGACTCCCTTTACTATTTCTTTTAGGGCAGACATGGTGGTGGTAAACTTTCTCAACTTTTGCTTATCTGAGATGTCTTTTATTTTTGAAGGACAGTTTGCTAGATATAGAATTCTTAGTTGGTGACTTTTATCTTTCAGCACTTTAAATATGTCATCCCACTGCCTTCTGGACTCCATGGTTGTCACTGAGAAATCAGATGATAAAGTAATTGAGGAGCCCTTGTATATGATAAATAGCTTCTCTCTTGCTTATTTAAAGGTTCTTTCCTCACCTTTGTCTTTTGTTATTTGCTTTGCTTATAATGTGTCTGTTTGGTTTACTTTGTATTTATCCAACTTGGAGTTTGTTGAGCTTCTTGGGTTATACATTTTTGTCTTTCATCAAATTTAGGAAGTTTTGGCCATTATTTTTTCAAGTAATTTATCTTCCCCATCTCCCTCTTTCTCCTTCTTGTGAGATTCCCATAATGTGTATAATGGCCAGTTAATGGTGCCCCAAAAGTCCCTTGGGGTCTATTTATTTTTCTTCATTTTTAATAGTTCTGTTTCTCAGACTTAGTTATTTCAATTGTCCTTTCTTCAAGTTTCCTAATTATCTCTTCTGACTGTTCAAATCTGCTGTTGATCCCCTCTAGTAACTTTTCAATTTAGTAATTTATTTTTCAGCTCCAGAATAATAAATTCATCTTCATTAATATATTTGTTTGGCTCCTTTTAATAATTTCTATTTCTTTGTTGATATTCTCATTTTGTTCACATATCAATTTATTAATTTCCTTTAGATCTTTGCACATATATTCCTTTAGTTCTTTCAGCATACTTAAGAGTTTTATTAAAGTGTTTGCCTAGTACATCCAATGTTTGGGCTTCCTTGGGGTTGTTTTTTGTCTATATTGTTCCCTTGAATGGTCTGTTTTCCTCTTTCTTTATATGCATTGTGATTTCTGGTTGGAAATGAGACAGTTGGAATTACAGTCACCTCTACCACTTTTTGCAGGTTGTCTCCATACTGGTGCAGTCCTTCACCAATGAGTTAGACTTGCTCTGAGCCTAGAGATCAGCCAAAGATGAAAGGTTGTTCTTTTCAGGTCTCTTCTAAGCCTATGTCTTGCTTTGGTCTTCCTGTACTTTTCTTAATTTCTTTGTATACACAGCTGCTTTGAAATTTACTAATTTCCTAAACAGTCTTGTCCCACTCTTGTCAGGGCCTGAGTTTGTCTGTTGTGTGTCTGTGCTCATAATCTTTTGCCCCACTTGTCTGTGGGTCTGTAGTGTCATTGCACCTTTCTTGAGCAGTGCCTTCTATTTTCCCACCTGAGATCTGAGTTTGGTTAAACAAATGTCAGTCCTTCAGATAGCTGTCAGACATACATGATAATTTATAAATAATGTCTGCTCTTCACTCTGGTTCAAGAGAGGGAAAGGGTTACTGGACTGCCTCCTTTTCCAGACCAACACTAGCACTCCATGTAAGGGTGGGGTAAGGGCAATTAAAACATCACAAATCTTCCCTACTGTTCTGAAGGTGGCTTTATCTTTTGGGGCTTTTGTTAAGTTACTCTAATCCAATTTTTTTCACGGTTTTCCAGAATTATTCTGAAGTTCTACCAATTTCCACACAGGGGAACAAGATCTTGTAGCTTCCAACTCTGCCATTTTGCTCTGTTTTCTATTATTCAAGGACATTTTGTAAAATATCCTTAATCTTCCTTAGCTGAAATAATGCAGTGCAAAAATAGAAAAATACTTTACAAATATACTGAAGTCCTTAAATTGAAAACAACATGATAGCTATAACTTATTTCATGTTTTTACACATTTTATGTTTTTTCATGTATATTTCATGTATTTTTTCACATCTTTATCTGAAGACACATCTTGTTTCTTCTGCAATGCGGAAAGATAATGCTCATTATTTTCTTTTCAATGTAGCATAAATTTTTTCAGGTACTTTTACTTTTTCTTTGAAATTCTTTCAACTCTGGCAAGAGAAACTAGTATCAACTCATCTGTGTAAGAAATAATTGAGCAAAGCAGCAAAGAATTATTTGTTCAGACTATCATTTGTGGTGTACCTAGTACATAATAGGCACTGTCATAGGAGATTCAAAGAATATGAATATAAGATTTTCAACTCAAGGGGCTCATAAACTGTTTAGACATATTTCCTGAGGCCTGACTGCCTTGATGAATGAGAGTTAAATGGATCATAAAGCATCCTAAGCAGACCATAGATTGGAATTGAGAAGAGGAAAAGAACACATATAATGAGTGCTTAAGTGGTTTGCGGTTACCCTACAAGGGTGGTATTATGGAGTCCTCACCACTGACCACTGATATGTTCATTTTTCCTACTTTACAAAGACAGGAATCAAGTTAAGAGGGATGAAGGAACTTTCCAGTGTAACTTTGACTTGTACATGTGCAATATATGTGCTTACCTTCTAGTTAAGGGTCAGGATTCATGGCCCTTTGGGGTACAGCTAAAGTGCTTTGCATGTACTTAAATACTAATATGTATAAAACAGATAATGAGAACCTGCTGTACAGCACAGGGAACTCCACTTCGTTGTACAGTAGAAACTAACACAACATTGTAAAACAACTATACCCCAATTAAAATAAATAAATAAATAAATAAAAGATTTGTAGTAAAAAAAAGAAACCAAAAAACTATTTAAAGAGAAAGTATAAATGTGCCAATGAATATAGCTGGTGAGTTCTGGACCTGGGATTACTGCATGTCTATTGGATTCCAAAACCCCTTTTTTGTTGCCATTGTATCCCTTGAATCCAGCTCCAGTTGGAGTTAACCATAACAGTGAAGGTAAGTAGATGCAGATTAATGTCTTTGAATGGGTAATTGGTGGTATCAGAGCAGCAAGCATGAGCAAAATTTTAGTTAGGTTGGCTGACCCAATCTCCTTTTTAGCCTCTTCTCCCCTGATTATTTCAACTCTTGAGGCTGTTGGTGATAGAAGTGATTTCCCAATGTCTCTTGCAGTGTTAATGGACTTAATTGTGTTCACCCCGTCCCCAGATTCATTTGTTGTAGCCCCAACCCCCAATACCTTACGATGTGATTGTTTTGGGAGATGGGGCTTATCAGGAAGTAATTAAGTTTAAATGAGGTCATAAAGGTGGGTTCTTAATCCAGTATGACTGATGTCCTTACAAGAAGAGAAAGGGTCACAGAGATGTGTGCAAACAGAGAAAAAGCCATGGATATAGCAAGGAGGCAGCTTTCAGGAAGTCAAAGAGAGAGGTCCCAGGAGAAATTAAGCCTGCCAGCACCTCCAGCTTCAGAACTGTGAGAAAATAAATTACTGTTGTTCAAGCCACTCAGACTGTGCTGCTTTAATATGGCAGCCCTAGCAAACTAACAGATTTTGGTACTGAGAAGTGAGTTGCTGCTGTAACAAAAACCTAAAAATGTGCAAGTGGCTTTAAAACTGGGTCATGGTTAGAGGCTGGATGAGTTTTGAAAGTACGCTAAAACAAGCCTAGATTGCCTTGAAGAGATTGTTGGTAGGAATATGAATGGTAATGGTGTTTCTGTGTGAGATCTCAGACAGAAATGAGGAATGTGTTATTGAAACTATAGGGAAGGTGATCCCTTGTTATAAAGTGGCAAAGAACTTGTCTGATTGTGTTTTAGTGTTGTGTAGAAAGTAGAAGTTAAAAGTGATTAATGTAGATAATTAGCTGAGGAGATTTCTAAGTAAATTATTCAGGGTACAACCTGTTTTCTCCTTACTGCTTAAAGTAAAATGCTAGGGGAGAGAGATAAAGTGAAGGAATTGTTAAGTAAAAGGGACCCAGAATTTGAAGATTTGGAAAATTCTCAGCCTATCCATATTGAAAAAAATGGAAAGTGTATTCTGGAGAGGACACTAAGAATGTCTCCATAAAGAGATTACCTGTGGATCTAGGCACCCATCTCAGCAGAAACCAGGAATAAAGATGGGTCTATAGTAGCAGAAATACATGCAGCTTGGACAAAAACGACAAACACAAAACAAAATGAAGGAAGACTCTCAGACTTCTAGGAGTCTACAAAATGGAACAATAGAGCTACTCAGCTGTGAATATACATTATTCTTCAGGAAAATGGAAGAATGATCCCATGGGTGATTCAGGGATTGGCAGGGCCGACCCCCTGCACCACAGGTCCAGGGACAAGACTGTCTCTTCTCTGGTTTCAAAAGACCAGGCTGCTACTTCCCATTGCCTTGAGGGCAAGGCTGATGTTCACAGTTGTGGGGCAGTCCACTGCCCAAAGTAGAGCCCCAGTGGGCCTGAAACAGCATTGAGCCAAAGAGGATTACACTCTAGCATTAAAATCTAATGGAATTTACCTTGACATGTTATAGACTTGCTTGGGACCTATCACCTTTCTTTTTCTTTCTTTTTTCTTTTCTCCCCTCCCTCCCTCCCTCCCTCCCTCCCTCCCAACCTCCCAACCTCCCAACCTCCCAACCTCCCAACCAACCTCCCTCCCTCCCTCCCTCCCTCCCTCCCTTCCTTCCTTCCTTCCTTCCCTCCCTCCCTCCCTCCTTCCTCCGTTCCTTTTGGAATGAGCATGTCTATTCTATGCCTGTCCCATTGTTTTCCACCATTATATTTTGGAGGCATACGAATTATGCGGTTTCACAGGTTGTCAGCTGGAGAGGAATTTTGCCTCAGGCTGAATCATACCTCAAGTCTCACCCATACATGATTTAGAAGATATTTAGATGAAATTTTGGAACTAGATAGAATTGAGGCTAGAATGCGTTAAGAATTGGGGACTGTTGTGATGGGAGTGAATGTATTTTGCATGTGAGGATGACATGAATTTTGGGGGTCTAGGGAGTGGAATTTTACAGACTGAATTGTGTTCCCTCAAAATTCATATGTGGAAGACCTAAGACCTAAACCCTAGAACTTTAGAATATGACTGTATTTGGAGATAGAGCTTTTCAAGAAGTAATTAGGGTTAAATGTCATATAGTGAGGCCCTAATTTAAAAGACTGGTTGCCTTATAAGAAGAAGAAGAGACACATAGAATGTGAGCACACAGAGCAAACAACATGTGAGGACGCGGGAAGAAAGCAGCTGTCTGCAAGCCAAGGAGAAAGGCCTCAGGAGAAACTAATTCTGCAAGCACCTTAATCTTGTGCTTCCAGCATCTAAAACTATGGGAAAATACAGTTCTATTCTTTAAACGATCCAGTCTGTGGTATTGTGTTATGGCAGCCGTAGCAAACTGATATATGCAGGTAGCAGTGTTTGTGTGACACAGTTCTGCCCAATACAACATAAGTACATATATGGAAGTTTCTGGCAAAGCCTTTGCTTTCCTGATCCAGGCACTAAGCCTTCTTGTGTCTTCGTCTTTCCCTGCTTATAATGCACACTGATACTTGAAAATGCAGCGGTCATCTTGGAACCATGAGGTGGGAGCATATGGAGGAATGCCTATATGGTAAGCATAGCTGATAGGAAAAGTGAGAGGAACCTGCTGGCATCACTGAATTGCTGGACCAGGGTTGGATGTTTACTACTTAGGCTTATTTAAGTCACTGTGGTATGGTATTCTATTATTTACAGAGAACACAATCCTAACCAATACAAATATATAAGTGGTGTCAATTTTTTATGTGAAATAAATTAAGCATACATTCATCAGTTTCTCATGAGAGTTTTAGGCAAACTTTAGTAGAACTTGAAATAGATATCTAAAGAGTGAATCTCTTGTTCTTTTATATTTCACAACCAATATCTTTCCAACTACTTTATATCTTCCATGGATTCCTACCCTTTTGCCTGAGTGTCCACAGCAAACAATTCACAATGAATCCCTAAGGGTCTTAGGGCTTTGAGGAATTTTTTAAATTAATTTTTAAATTTTGAGATAATACAAATTCACACATGTGAATGAATGTAAGAAATCATGCAGAGAGATCCCTTTTCTCCAGTGGTAACATCTTGTAAAATTATAGTACAATATCACAACTAGGATGCTGACATTGTTATAGTCAAGATATAGAACCATTCTAATACCACAAAGTTCCTTATAGTCATACCAACTTCCCTCCCAAACAACTCCTCCTGGCCTTAACCTTTGGTGAAATGGTTCTCCCTTTGCATAACTTTGTCATTTCAAGAATGTTTATAAAGAAGTCATACAGTATGTAAACTTTAGGACTGGCGTTTTTCACTCACCCTAGTTCTGTGGATTTTCACCTAGGTTATTATATTCATCAATACTTGCTTGCTTTTACATGCTGACTATTATTCCATAATATGTACCATGGTACCAACAATCTAACTTTATACCTTAATAAACTAGAAAAAGAACGAACAACTCAAAGCTAGCAAAAGGAGGAAAATAATATTAGCAGAGATAAATAAAATAAGGAATAGAAAAACAATAAGAAAAAATTTTAAGGTAGATCTTTGTAAAGATCAACAAAACTGACAAAATGCTACTAGCTATATTGACAATGATAAAGAGAAGACAGATTACTAAAATCAAAAATGACATTGGAGACATTACTACTGATTTTACAGAAATGAATTATAATAGTGTACCATGAACAATTGTATGTTATCAAATTGCATAACTTACAGGAAATGGACAAATTTCTAGAAAAACAAAACCTCCCTTAATGTATCATGAAGACATAGAAGATCTGAATAGACTTATAAACTAGTAAAGAGATTGCATCAGTAATCAAAAACCTCCTAACAAAGAGAAGCCCTAGACCAGTTAATTTCATTGGTGAATTCTACCTGACATTTAGGGAAGAATTATCAATAACCTTTCTCAAACTCTTCCAAAAAATTGAGGAAGAAGGCACTCTTCCTAACTCATTCTATGAGGTCAACATTACCCTGATACCAAAACCACACAAAGACACTACAAGAAAAACTACAGACCAAAGCCACTTATGAATATGGAGTCAAAAATGCTCAACAAGGGTTTCCCTGGTGGCGCAGTGGTTGAGAGTCTGCCTGCCGATGCAGGGGACGCGGGATCGTGCCCCGGTCCGGGAGGATCCCACATGCCGTGGAGCCGCTGAGCCTGCGCGTCCAGAGCCTGTGCTCCGCAACACGAGAGGCCACAATCGTGAGAGGCCCGCGTACCGCAAAAAAAAAAAAAAAAAAAATATGCTCAACAAAATATTAACAAACAAAATTGAGCAGCATATTCTAAGGACCATATACCAGGACCAAGTGGGATTTATTCATGGAATGCTAGAATGGTTCAACATCTGAAAATCAGTGTAGTATACCACATAAACAGAAATGACAGAAGAAAATCCACATGATCATCTCAATTGATGCAAAAAAGCTTTGACAATATTCAACACCTTTTCATGAGAAAATACTCAACAAACAAGAAATAAAAGGAATACTTCAACATAATAAAGGCTATGTATGAAAAACCCACAGCTAATATCATGCTCAATGGTGAAATACTGAAAGCTTTTCCTCTAAGATGAGGAGCAAGACAACAATGCCCATTTTTGCAACTTCTTTTCAACATAGTATTGGTAGTTTTACCCAGAACAATTCAGCAAGAAAAAGAAATAAAAGGCATCCAAATTGGAAAGGAGAAGTAAATTTTTCTCTATTTCTAGATGATATGATGTAGAAAACCCTAAAGATCTCACACACACACACACACACACACACAAACACACAAACTGCTGGACTAATAAATGAATTCAGTGAAATTGCAGTATAAAAAATCAACGCGAAAAAATCAGTTAAATTTCTATACACCAACAGTGAACAATCTGAAAGGGATATTTTAAAAACTAGTCAATTTAAAATAGCATCAAAAAGAATAATATTTAGGAATAAACTTAATAAAGGATGTCAACGATTTGTACACTGAAAACTACAAAATAGTGCTGAAAGAAACTAAAGAAGGCATAACTATGTGGAAAGACATCTGATGTTCATAGGTTGAAAGACTTAATATTGTTAAGATGTCAGTACTGCCCAAAGCAATATGCAGATTCAGTGCAATCCCTATCAAAATCCCAATGATTTTTTTGCAGAAATAGAAAAACACATCCTGAAATTCATATGAGATCACAAGGGACCCTGAATAGCCAAAACAATCTTGAAAAAAAGAATAGAGTTGGAGGTCTGATACTTCCTGATTTCAAAACTTACTACAAAGATACAGTAATCAAAGCATTGTTGTAGTGGCATTAGAAGGGACATATAGATCTAAGGAATAGAATACAGAGCCTAGAAATAAACCCTTACACATATGTTCAAATTGTTTCTGACAAGGTGCCAAGACCATTCAATGGGGAAATGACTTTTTTTCAATAAATAATGCAGGAAATCTGGATATCCACATGAACATGGATGAAGTTTAACCCTTACCTTATATCATATAAAAAATTAACTCAAATGGATCAAAGACCTAAATGTAATAGCTAAAACTATAAATCTCTCAGAAGACAACACAGGGGAAAAACTTCATGACAAATGATTTGGGAATGCTTTCTTGGATGTGACACCAAAAGCATAGGAAACAAAGAAAAAATAGATAAATTTAACTAAAACTTAAAATCTTTTATGCATCAAAAGACTATCAACAGGGAGAACTGTCAACCCTCTGAAACCTGGTGCAGATGCTACTAGATTATCTGTGTGTTTTGAAGTTTCTGCCAAATCCAAATTGGAAAGAACACTTTTCATACAAATAATGCACAACATTGAAAGTTAGGCAACTGGTAAGTTAGAGCTGCTTTCCTGGGGAGGAGGTTTGACTTCATTAAAAATGGTGGTTGTCGGGCTTCCCTGGTGGCGCAGTGGTTGAGAGTCAGCCTGCCGATGCAGGGGACACAGGTTTGTGCCCCGGTCCGGGAAGATCCCACATGCCGCTGCTGGGCCTGCGTGTCCGGAGCCTGTGCTCCGCAACGGGAGAGGCCACACCAGTGAGAGGCCTGTGTACCACAAAAAAAAAAAAAAAAAAAAAAAAAATGGTGGTTGTCATAAAGAGAACATAGGCAAAATATTCTCTGACATAAATCGTACCAATGTTTTCTTAGGTCAGTCTCCCAAGGCAATAGAAATAAAAGCAAAAAGTTTAAATCGGACCTTGTCAAACTTACAAGCTTCTGTACAGTAAAGGAAACCATAAACAAAATGAAAAGCAACCTACAGACTGGGAGAAAATCTTTGCAAGTGATAAGACCTACAAGGGCTTAATTTCCAAAATATACAAACAACTCATACAACTCAACAAGAAAAAACAAACAGCCCAATAGAAAAATGGGCAGAGGATCTAAATAGACATTTCTCCAAAGAGGACATATAGATGGCCAACAAGTACATGAAAAGATGCTCAACATCCCTAATTATTAGAGAAATATAAATCAAAACTACAATGAGGTACCACCTCACACCAGTCAGAATGGCCATCATTAAAAAGTCTGCAAACATATGATACAGCAGAAACTAACACAACATTGTAAAGCAATTTTACTCCAATAAAAAATAAATAAATATTAACAAAAGGTCTGCAAATAAAAATGGTCATTATTATGGGTTGAACTGTGTGTCCCCACACCCCCCTTTCATATGTTGAAGTTCTAACCTGTAATGTGACTGTATTTGGAGATAAGGCACTTAATGGAGATAGTTAAGGTTCAAGGAAATTGTAAGGGTGGAGATGTGATCCTTGTAAGAAGACGAAGAGACACCAAAGATCTCCCTCTCTCCATGCACTTGCAGAGAAGAGGCCATGTGAAAACATGTGTGAAGGTGGCATCTACAAGCCAGGAAGAGAGGGCTCACCAGAAGCCAACCCTGATAGCAACTTGATCTTGGACTTCTAGCCTCCAGAATTATAAGAAAATAAATTTTGTTGTTTAAGCCAAAAAAAAAAGACTGTCAATAGAGTGAAAGGCAACTCATGGAATGGAAGAAAATATTTTCAAATTACATATTGAAAAGGTATTAACATCTAGAATATATAAAGAACTCCTACAACTCAACAACATAAAAACAAATAAACCAATTAAAATAGGTGAAGGACTTGAATAGACATTTCTCCAAAGAAGATGGCCAATAAGCACATGAAACGATGCTCAATATCACTAGTTGTTAGGGAAATGCAAATCAGCACAATGAGATTTCACTTCACATCCATTAGGATGGCTATTAACAAAACAAAAATAAGTGTTGGCAAGCATGTGGAGAAATTGGAACTCGTGGGCACTGCTAGTGGGAATGTAAGATGGTACAGCTGTGGAAGACAGTATGATGGTTCCTCAAAAAGTTAAGAATAGAATGATCATAGGCTCCAGCAATTTTATTCCGAGGTATGTACTGAAAAGAACTCAAAGCAGGAACTTAAATATTTATACACCCGTGTTCATAGCATTATTCTCGAAAGCCAAAAGGTGGAAACAACCCAAATGTCCATCAATGGATGAATGGATAAAGAAAATGTGGTACATACATACAGTGAAACATTATTCCACCATAAAAAGGAATGAATTTCTGATATGTGCTATAAGATGGATGAACCTTAAAACATTATGCTAAGTGAAATAAGCCACACACAAAAGGACAAATATTGTATGATCCTACTTATATGAGGATCTAGAGAAGCAGTTTCATAGAGACAGAAAGTAGAATAGTGGTTACCAGAGGCTTGCAGGGGTGGAATGTGGAGTTTCTATTTTGTGGGTACTGAGGTTCTGTGTGAGATAATAAAAAAGCTCCAGACATGAATAGTGATAATTGCACAACAGTGTGAATGTACTTAATACCAGTGAACTGTACACTTAAAAATGGTTTTGAAATGGGGGACTTCCCTGGTGGTCCAGTGATTAAGATTCCACGCTCCCAATGCAGGGGGCCCAGGTTCAATCTCTGGTCAGGGAACTAGATCCCGCATGCCGCAACTAAAAGATCCCACATGCCACGACTAAGACCCAGCACAGCCAAAAAAAAAACACCTTCCACAGAGGTGGATGCTATTTTTAAAAAATCGTTAAAGTGGTAAATTTTATGGTATGTGTATTTTATCACAATAAAAAGAAATGCAAAGCTATAAACCTCCTAGAAGATACCATTGGAGAAAATCTGAATGATGTTGGGTTTGTCAATGACTTTTTAGATATAATACCAGAAGCATGATTTATGAAAATATAAATTGGTAAGTTGGACTTAATTAAAATTAGAACCTTCTCTATGAAACACACTCTTGAGAGAATGAAACAATAATCCATAGACTGGACAAAATATTTGTAAAACACATATCTAATAAATGACTGGTATCCAAAATATACAGAGAACTCTTAAAACTCAACAATAAGAGAACAAACATCCCAATATAAAAATGGACAAAAGATCTAAACAGACACCTCACCAAATAAGATATACAGATAGCTAATAAGATGGATTTGAAAAGATGCTCAACATCATACATCATTAGGCAATTGCAAATTAAACAACAATGAGATACCACTACCTATTTGTTTGGCCTAAATCCAGAACACTGACAGCACCAAATGCTGGTGAGTTGTGGAGTAAAAGGAACTCTCATTCATTGCTGGTGGAAATGCGAAATGGTTCAGCCACTTTGGAAAACAGTTTAGCAGTTCTTTCAAAATTAAACATATTCGGACTTCCCTGGTGGCTCAGTGGTTGTGAGTCTGCCTGCTGATGCAGGGGACGCGGGTTCGTGCCCCGGTCCGGTCCGGGAGGATCCCACATGCCGCGGAGCGGCTGGGCCCTTGAGCCATGGCCACTGAGCCTGCGCGTCTGGAGCCTGTGCTCCGCAACGGGAGAGGCCACAACAGTGAGAGGCCCGCGTACCAAAAAAAAAAAAAAAAACTAAACCTATTCTTACCATATGACCTAGCAATTATGTTCCTTGGTATTTACACAAATGAGTTGAAAACTTAGGTCCTGCACAAAAAAACCTGCACACGAAGTTTATAGCAGATTTATTTATAACTGCCAAAACTTGGATGCAACCAAGACATTCTTTAATAGGTGAATGGATAAACAAGCTGTGGTATATCCATATAATGGAGTGTTATTCAGTGCTATCAAGAAATGAACTATATGAGTTTCTGGAAAGGCAAAACTGTGGAGACTAAAAGGATTGGTGGTTGCCAGGGTCTGGGGGGAAGGAGGGAGTACAGGGGATTTTTAGGGCAATGAAACTGTTCTGTATGATACTATAAGGATGGATACATGTCATTAAAAACTTGTCAAAATCTGTAGAATGTACAACACCAAGTTTGAACCACAATGTAAACTATGGGCTTTGGCTGATAATGATATGTCAGTGTGGTTCATCAATCCTAACAGATATACCACATGAAACAAATATACAAATGTTGGGGGGAAGCTGGGAAGATGAACCTTCTGTACTTATCACTCAAATTTTCTGTGAACTTAAAAACTGATCTAAAAACAAATAATTATTTTAAAAAACACAGAATGTACAACAAAGAATGAACCCTAATATAAACCACAGATCTTAGTTAGTAATAATATATCAATATTGGTTCATCAGTTGATGCAATTTTACCACACTAATACAAGATGTTAATATTGGGGAAACTGTATTTGTGGATGAGAGGGCAAATTGGAGCTCTATACTTTTCACTATATTTTTCTGTAAACTAAAACTGCTTTAAAAAATAACGTCTATTAAAGAGAACCCTCAAACACTGTTGGTGGGAATGTAAATTGGTACAGCCACTGTGGAAAACAGTGTGGAAGTTTCTCAAAAAATTAGAAATAGAACTACCATATTACCCAGCAATTCCACTCCTGGGTATATATCTGAAGAAAACAAAAACACTAATTCAAAAAGATACATGCACTCCAATGTTCATAGCAGCGTTATTTAAAATTGGAAGCAACCTAAGTGTCCATTAGCAGATGAATAGATAAAGAAGATGTTGTATAATACATACACACACACACAGACACTAACACACATACTACAGGAATACTGCTCAGCCATAAAAAAGAATGAAATTTTGCCATTTGCAGCAACATGGATGGACTTGGAGGGTATTATGCTGTGAAAAGTCAGAGAAAGACAAATACTGTATGATATCACTCCTATGTAGAATCTAAAAAATACAGCAAACCAGTGAATGTAACAAAAAAGAAGCAGACTCACAGATATAGAGAAGAAACCAGTAGTTATCAGAGGGGAGAGGGAAGTGGGGAGGTGCACTGTAGGGGTAGGGGAGTAAGAGGTACAAACTATTATGCATAAGATAAGCTATATAGAAATATTGTACAACACAGGGAATATAATCAATATTTTATAATAACTATAAGTGGAGCATAACCTTTAAAAATTATGAATCACTGTATTGTACACCTGTAACATAATGTACAGCAACTATAGTTCAAATAAAAAATAATGTCTGTTAACTCAGAAATTAAAATGTTTTCAGTCCAAACAAAAGAAAGACAGCTTTTTAAAGAGATATATTAAATGTGCCCATGCATGTAGCTGATAAGTGCTAGAGCATTCCTACCCATGTCTACTGGATTCCAAAGACTTCTTTCTTTTTCTCATACCATTTGGATCCAACTCCAGTTGGAGTTCATCTTAATGGTGAAAGTTAATAAATAAAGATTAATGTATTTGAAACAGACATTGTAGGTACAAGAACAGCAAGTATGAGCAAAGCTGTAGGTTGACTGATCCAATCTCCTTGCTAGACCCTTCTCCCTTGCCTACCTCAACTCTCTAGTCTCTAAGTGGTAGAAATGATTTCCCAATGTCTCTTGCTGGTAGTAGTATCCATGTGACACAGTTCTGGCTAATGTGAAATAAGCACACATGTGGAGGTTTCTGGCAAAGCGTTTGCTTTTCTGATCCAGGCACTAAGCCTTCTTATGTCCTAAAATGTACACAGATCTAGATGTGCAGCAGCCATCTTGGGCTCATGAGGAGAAAGAAGTGTATAAGGAGGAAGGCCTATGTGTTAAGCAGAACTGACTGGAAAGGTGGTAGGAGACTGCTGGCATCATTCAGTGTTGGATGTTCACTCCACAGTCTTCTTTGAAGCCACTGTTGTAGGGCTTTCTGTTATTTACAGGGAACACAATCCTCACTGATACATATATATAAACAGTGGGTTTTTTTGGCTGCATTGGGTCTTCGCTGCTACGCACGGGCTTCTCATTGTGGTGGCTTCTCTTGTTGCGGAGCACGGGCTCTAGGCACGTAGGCTTCAGTAATTGCAGTACGTGGGCTCAGTAGTTGTGGCTTGAGGGTTCTGGACGCAGGCTCAGTAATTGTGGCGCATGGACTTAGTTGCTCCGCAGCATGTGGGATCTTCCCAGACCAGGGCTCGAACCCGTGCCCCCTGCGTTGGCAGGTGGATTCTTAACCACTGTGCCACTGGGGAAGCCCCCTGAGTAAATTTTTTATATGAGAAATAAATTAAGCATACAGTCATCAGCTTCTCATGAGAGTTTTAGGAGGACTTTAGCAGCCCAAGAATTAGATATCTTAAAGATGTTAACTGATTATCGTAGTATTTATAGTAGATGGTTAACCACAGACGGTCTTTGTAGCACTTAAAAAGTGATATCATCAGAGTTAGTGAATACAGATTCTTGGGCTAGGAGCCCTGTTTTCAGGGCTTTTGTGGAGAAGCAGATGAGGGACATGGGCCAGGGCAGGGTCTGGGGAGATGCCTCTTGTGTCTGGGGATGCCTCTTTGTCCTTTCTGGGCTGTAAGCTTCCTGGTCACTGCCCTTGTTCTCCTGTGTTGGGTTTTCCATTTCAGACAGCACTCTTCCAGGCTTTGTCCAAGGTGGCTTATGGCCTCTGAGGTTCCACAGCCTTTTATGAAGTTTTACAAGGTGGCCTTAGTTGGAGGCCTGATTATGATTAATCATGTATGGGAATTTGAAATATGGGAGTTGCTGTTTTAATCCTTTTAAATTCTATTTACAGACATATGATGGAGACTAAATTGCTATTTAAGTGTACTTTTTTCTATAAATGCTGCCTAAAAATTTAAGTGTATGTAAATCAAAGGAACTGGCTAAACACTAAGATGATAACTCTGTTAATTTACTATACTAATAAGTTTTCATATCATTTCACAGTTATTTTGTTATAGAAATGGTTTGTAAATTCTAAAATAGCAAACAAAGTATGTTTCCTTGCTAATACAGTTTTTCTATAATATATGATACTAAATTGTTTATTCTCTTTTATATGTATTATATATTCATTTTTCTCCTTAAAAAGTTATAATTTACTTTTTAGTGTTTTAGACAGTAGAATTAAGGTAAGAACCCTAGTTTGAAAAATACTTGAGTTTATATGGCCTCAACTAAATTAAATTTATTTAGGGTCCAATCTGATTTTTTTGCAATTAATAGTTCAGTAAGACACAAAAAATATTTTAAAATCTACTAGAAAAGTTCAAATCTTGTGACTGCGTATTCGAACTAAGAGTTAATTTCAATAAAAAAGTTTTGGTCCATTTTATGTACCTGGTGTTAGGTATTGTGTAAGTTATTTTTAAATTTTTATTTATTTTTTTGCTATTAAAATAATTCATTTGATATTAAGTTGTGAAAGAACATTTGGGCATTCTGTTTGGAGGGAAAATGGTGACAGATTATAATTTATCAGATACAGATTTCAAAAATAGACTTGTCCATTCTCACTTATGCAAGACATAGCATTTTACTAAGCTATCTAGTTCTAAAATTTTCTTTGAGTTATTGTGTGTGGCTAAAGTGATAAAGATTTTATTGTCATTTTAAGTTAATAGCATTAAAAAAGCAATAACATAATTATATCATTAATAAAAACCAAAAATATCTTCTCACATAAAAAGTATTATTATCAGAAACTACAATAATGCAAGGGACATTTTCTTACACATCAACTGAAAAACCTAAACACTAAAAATAATTTCTCATATTCTAGTAATCAGTGGGGCGACAGAGGCATCGGTGAATGTGTCAGTGAGAATACATGTGAACATTAGATGAAATACACAGCTTCCTCTCAGCATAATCTAGCAATATCTTTTCTGATACAACCTACTTGACAACATTTCTCACTCAGTGTCATACGGAACAGTCTCTTTTTTCGGGAATGTTTATCTAAGCCTAAGTTTTTTAATTCTGAAAGACTTTTGTCTTCTACTTCATTTTGTCTATTAAGAATAATTTTCTTAAATTCTTCAAAGTTAAAATTTGAATCCTTTAATGCAGATTGTTGTAGCTCTCTCAGTGATGGCTGCCTCTCAGACAGTGTTGCCTTCAGCTCCTGTGGCAAATTAGGAACGAATTCCAACAGCATCTTTAAGGTTTCTGCATCTTTGGTGATGGAGGGTGGCATGATTTCTAATTTCAAAAAGAGGAGGAAGAGAAAAAATATTCATGTTAAAGTACATCAGGAAAACTATAAAATTTTGCATAGACACAAAGGAAAGCATTGCCTCAATAGAATTCAACAATAAAACAGAATCAGCAAGTGTCCTGATATCTAAAAAGCTTAGTTTATTATAGCTGGGCAGGTGAAACAACATTACCAAAGTTCTGCTTTACTCCACTCGCACCCTTGTCATCTCTCCTCATGTCCCTTTAATGCTTTCACCATAGCACTTTTTTATCTCTGACACTTCTGAAGTCATCTTGATCCTCAAAAACACTCAGTTTGACCACAGATGAATTTTTATTACCTGAGTAATTTATTTCCATGACTAAGCAACTTCTGAGTTATGATAGTAATCCTTGAAAAGTATATTAATTATTTTAAACTATCAACTGTTCCATGGTGGCAAGTTACTGCTTCAGGATAAAGTTAAAAAGCAGAATTTCCAACTGCTCTGATCTAGCAGGCAGGAGATACCAGTCTCTGATGCTCCTTATACATGTATTAATAATTTCTCTTCCCTAGAGTATTTACTGCAAATCAGTAATGTTTTACTTTATGGAGAAATGGGTTAAAAGAACACTAACCAACAAATCACTGACTATAAGAGATTTTTAATCTGTTGTGGTGTGTGTCTACTGACTACTGTGTATGGTTTTTGTTCCAATGTTGTAGATCATAAACTATGCAAGTTCTGTGTGTTCCCTAGGAAGGGAGCCTGGTCTTAAGTAGCATCCCAGGATTGGGTATACATGAAGGTTGAGACTTGGGCTGGCAACTTTCAGGGACCAGCTGACATCTTCCTTCTTTACACCCATTCAGTTCAGTTGAACATCCTTTGATAGTTTCCATGTCTCTGGCTCTGCCAGATTAGAGGTATAAATAAAAAGAAAACATCTTTCCTGCCCTCAAAAAACTTCCAGGTAAATTCTATCCTAACCTTACCTATCCCCATTACACAATTTTGAGAGTTACAGCACGAAAAAAAAGTTGAAACACAGATGAAGTTTAAATTATAGTGTAAACCTGGATCACTACTTGTTGTTTTTCATGGACAGCAAAACTGTCCATTTCAGCTTATAATAAGACATTCCTCCTGAAATAGTGGAAACAATGAGGTCAAGAGATATAAATCTAAACATGGAAAGTAGATTCCTGGGCAACCACTGATGCTTACAGATCAGAGAAAACCATGCCCCCTCACCCAGGCAGGAATGGTCTCAGCTTGTTCACTTCCTATGAGTTCTGTAGCAAGGATCTCAGCCAACAACAAACTTCAACGATTGGAGTTTTCAGTGGAAAGAAAACAATATTCTAACATTTTATTTTTCCTCCCAATGTTTTCTCTCATTCAAGTTCCAAACTGGCAATGACAGATGAGAATTTATACCATTTTTTGGTAGTCAGAAATGTTCACATTTTCCCTCAGTAAGACATCCTAAGTTCAATTCAATCTCTTCATAAAAACTCTCCTTGCTCTAACTTAAACCTTTTCTAATTATTGAATACAAAGAAAAGCTGATTGTAACTTTCCATATACTTGAAGCCAGTTAATGAATCAGGCAAAACATTTGTAGTTTCTATTACATTTATTCATAGGTTGTTGTTTTTGGCACTTTTTATTTTCAATTTAAAAACTTGTTATTTTGAAATACTTTTAAAGTTACAGAAAATTCACAAAAATGTGACAGAGTTCCCAGAGTTCTTTTTTTTTTTTTTTTTTGGTAAGAACATTTAACGTGAGATCTACCCTTTTAACAGAATTTTAAGTGCCCAATACACCATGATTATCTATAGGTACAGTGTTATAAATCAGATTTCTAGAACCAATTCATCTTGCATAATTGAAATTTTATACATGATAATTAGCAGCTCCCCATTTTTCCCTCCTCCCAATCCTGGTAACCACCATTTATTCTTTGCTTCTATGAGTCTGACTATTTTAGATACTTATAATAGTGGAATCAAGTAGTATTTGTCCTTCTGAGACAGGCATTTTTCACTTAGCATAATGTCCTCCAGGTTCATCCATGTTGTTGCATATTTTAGGATTTCCTTTTTTAAGGCCAAATAATACTCCATTGTATGTATATACCACCTTTTCTTTATTCATTCGTCTGTGGATGGACATTTAAGTTGTTTCCACATCTTGGCTATTGTGAATATTGCTGCAGTGATTATGGGAGTGGTAATGTCTCTTCAAGATACTGATTTCAGTTCTTTTGAATAAATACCAGAAGTGGAATTGCTGATCATATGGTAGTTCTTTTTTTTTTTTGAGGAACCTCCACACTCTTTTCCATAGTGAATGCACAAATTTGCTTTCCCACCAACAGTATACTATATACATGGGTTTCAATTTCTCCACATTCTTAACCACACTTTTCCTTTGTTTTTTGATAATAGCCATCCTGACAGGTGTGAAGTGATAGCTCATTTTGGTTTTGATTTCAATTTCCCTGATGATTAGTGATATACAGCATTGCTTCTTATACCTGTTGGCCATTTGTATGTCTTCTTTGGAGAAATGTCTATTCAAGTCTTTAGCCCATTTTAAAACCAGGTTATTAGTTTTTTTGCTATTGAGTTGTAGGAGTTCTTTATATATTTTGGAAATTAACTCCTTATCAGGTACATGGCTTGCAAATATTTTCTCCTATTTCATAAGTTGCCCCTTCGTTATTGAGCATGTCCTTTGCTGTGCAGAAGTTTTGTCTATTGATGTAGCCTCACTTGTCTAATTTTGCTTTTGTTGCCTGCATTGTACTCTTTATTAAAATTATTTTTTAAATTTATTTTGAAACATTTTGCAATTCACAACAACTTTAGGTTCTGGAGTCTAAAAGATAATATCCTAATCAACCTGAATTCATACAAATGCCTCCTAATCAGTATATTTTGGACTAAACTCTTACTAACATAGACTTCTTCTAATTAAAAATATCTATCTTGTTTTTAAAATGGTACAGTGAGTATTATTTCTGCACGCATTGTGGGAAAATAATTTAATAATGTACAAACAGATAGAAACTATCGAACAATAGAGGTTTTAAACCTCATGAATCACAGATTATTGACATGTACTTCCAAAGTGATTCTTAATTAGTAATTTAAACACTTCCCTTGATCCTCACTTGCAGGCAATAGTTTGTTAGATTATTTCCAGTTAAATTATGTACTGAGCAGTGACAAAGACAGTTCTTTAAAAATATTTTAAAATCACTATCCTTTTCTACAGAAATAGAAATTTGGCCAAATATCTAGATAGGTATAAATGTAGTCAGAAAACCATTTTTAAGCAACAATCTGGAGACAACCTAAATGTCTGCTAAGAATGGTTAAATATATATGGTAGATTTATGACGTGGAATACCAGAAAGAAATTTTAAATTATCTTTTTGGAGTCTAACAATGTGAGAAGATGCTCACAATATAATGTTAAATGAAAATGCAGGAGATACACATACCTATTGCCAAATATTAATATTGCTTTCCATTTCCTCATCTAATATAGATATTTTCATTTTATCATTAAATTCACAGATTTTTTTCAGTCTTTAATATCTAATGGTGCTTTTCATTATTGTATTTACGTATATTTTTCAGTCTTTAATATGAGCATATTATTTATTCAGAAAAAGTGAAACAAGCAAATGCAATCTGGTCTTGCCTACTTTGAATCAGTGAATTCCTAAACTCTGTGGTACTCTTCTATTAATATTATACAAGAAGTATGTAAAAACTTGCATTAAATAAATCCGTCTCTGACCAACAATGTAGAAAAGTTAGGTAAAAAACTTTATAATCATATTTTAAGTCCCATAAAAGGACAGTAAATGTACTTAGTGTGCACAATGATTTTACATGAGGGTCACTTATATAGAGGATATGCATATAGCCTATAAATATAGTTGTGATTTATCATAAATTGCATGTGTTGTGAAATATAAAACAATTATTCATAATTGAGCTTGCCCTCTCTGATTTTAACATGACCCATTACAGTGATTAGACTAGGCTATACCTCAGTGAAAGTTTCCATTGTTACTTAAACTTAGCTTCCAATTTATCTTTATAAATGCTTTATAACTTAACAGTGATTTTTAAAAAAAAATTCCAGATTTGATTCTGAGATCTTGCTTTTTTAAAGAAAATCCATTGCAGCTTCTAAATGCTTGAAGCATCAATCACGTTTTCTGCTTTGTTTGGCTGAAGGGCAAACTTCCCTTGACTCTTGTTCCCCTTCAGTTTCTCTTGTAGACCATCAGGCCCTTTTCTTTCTCTTTAATCCCTTCTCTCACACATGAACTTCAAGACTCAGTTCAAAGAAGTGGGAGGCTAGGTCCTCCCCTTTGGTGAAGTTAACAAATAAAAATAAAAGAGTAAGTTTTCGATGGCATGGGCCACAGCCGAGATTGCTTTTTTTTAAAAAAAAAAACAAAGGAGGGTCGTTAAATTTAAGGCCCCCTTTTATGTTTACATTTCAGGACCCTATCATAGGTCTCTGCCCTATGCCCTTTGGTGCGCAAATACGCGTGATAACCAGCTCACACCTCACTGTTTGCCCCCTGTCATCTCAAGATGCCCTGTCCAGTTGCCCCATCCATCAGCAAGCCTTCAGTCCTGCCCTCGGACTGATCCTCTGGCCTGAGTACGGATCCTCCGGGCTGAGTACGCCCCGCCTACTGTGGGTTTTTGAGCACTTACCTCCCTCTGTAGCTTCCTCCTTCTCCCTCCCTGCCCCGCCACCCGGACTGACAGGAGGTGAAGGCACCAAGTGCCTCTCAGGTAAGGCCACTTGCTGTTCCCGCTGCTTTCTCTCCCTGTGGTGAAATCCCGGGTGAAATCCTGACTAGAAAGCAAGTTACGAGGCAAAATCCCAAACTTTTAGGCACCGGCAGCTTCAGAGTCATGTGGGCAGCCCTTCCCATTGCTCGGCAGCCGGACAGCAACCAATGGGAAGTGCAGAGCGGCTGGTCGGGGGCGGGGGTTGGGTGCTCTCACCTGCGGGCGGTCCGGATCCCAGCCAAGGCTCCTCCAGGCTCAGAGCCGTTCTCCCCCAGGAGACCGAGCCACAGATCTCGACCCAGAGGCGGACTAATTCTCGGCCGCATGCCTTAATAAGGTCGTTCGTCCTCTGGCCTGAAATCTCTCTGGGAAGTTGACTCAGTAGCAGCCAGACCCCTAGCAGGTGGGACAAGAACTGGCGCGGCATCCTGGACCTGATCTCGTCTGCTCTGAGCGTTTTAGCCTTTCTCGAGATACTGCACCTGCTGTAGCCTACCGGCCTCCGTCAGCGTGCCAATCCTGGCCTTTAGGTTGCTTTCCCTGCCTGACTCCACCAAGCTTTTATAGCCCTCTGGCTACCGCTTAGACCTTGAGTCAAGGGTCCAAGCTCCACCCCTTTCCCCACCCACCTGTTTGAAATACCCCCTTCCCCCACCAGCTCTGGTTTACCCTTACCAACTTTTCTCCATTTGTCCATCCTTTTGTTCGTGGCCCTTTTACAGTTGTTTGGGGTTTTTTTCCTCTCTTTTTTCTTTCCCTCAAACCATTTTGTATACTTGGGTAGGGTTAGTCAATATTTGAAGTCTTTATTATAAAGCTAGGCATGGCCACTGTGCTAAATTATATCAAGAATAAAATTGAAATCACCCATATTCTCACAACCCAGCGTGAGCCTTCAAATCTAAATAAGATTATAGTTAGATTAATTAATATTGTGTCTGGTATATCAGTAAATAAAAATATGATGAATGAATGGATATATCATTGACAAGAGAGGGAGAACTGATGACTTTTTATCTAAATCCTGGTGAAAACATTAAAATCCTCAATGCATCGCTTTAGGCTTGTACAGTGTCCTAAGTTTACAATGTACTTTCTCCACTGACTTTCCTTGGACTCCTCTGGAACATAGCTTGATTGTAACCAGTTACTTGAGTATTTTAATTTGAGATTGTATTCTGTGTCTCGAGAGAGACCAAAAAAGAAAAGAAAAAAAGCAATGGAATCCCACAGTTCCAGAAAGAATATTTTGGAATATAATGCAGATTACAGCACAAAAATTATATGATTATTTTATTTTTGCTGTACTCTATGTTTGCTGTATTTGGTGAGGTAATTTTTAACACCTGCTAATTTAACTTTTAAAGAATTCAATATAATTTGAGCTGATATGTTCATTAAGGTTTTCTAGATGGACAGTAAACTTGTAAGTTCAAATAGGTTCATTTTTCAATAATTTATTTGCTTGTTTTCATAATGTACTCAGATTACCTCAGCTCCACCAGGTAAATCAGAGACCTGGAAGAAGTTAGGGTAGCTCTGAATTTGAGTAAAAAGTCAACAATCACTTAGTTACAAATATAGCTATGGAATAGAATAGTTCTAATTTGTAGATTGCTGCTAATTTTAACAGGGTGCACTCAGCACTGGTCATATGCTATGCATTGCATAATTGCTCAAAAAAATCTGACCAAAGCTGTGGAATGATCACGATAGTGCTTTTAGATGGGTTTCTGCTAAGACAAGCAATTTGGGACAGGCTTCTCAAAACTGAGGTTTGACGGTATTTTTGTGGGTTCACAGTTATTGCAAAAAATAATCCATTTACAGGGCTGTCCTCCAAAGTAACTGCTCATTTAAAATATAAATTTCCAGGGGAGTGTAATGTTTTACCTTACTTAGGTAATCTTATAGAGTCCTCACAACTGTCCAGTGAAGTGGCCATTTTCTCATTTTACAGAGAGAGGAAGCAAGCTGAGAGTAGTCAAGTTAACTTGTGCAACCTTGTCTAGCACATGTGCCAGATGTGGGCTTGCCCTACTGTTAAGGGTAACAGGCAAATTCAGGATTCATAGCTTTTATAGACACAACTAAATGGTATTTCATATTCTTAAAACAAACGCAACAACAAAACCCAAAGAAACCTCTTTAAAGAGAAAAACCAAATGTGTGCCATGCACACACCTGGAAAGTGCTGGAGCTGGGATTCCTACCCATGTCTACTGGATTCCAAAGCCCCCTTTCTTTGATTCCACTGTATCCCTTGGATCTAGCTCCAGTTAGCATTAATCTGCATGGTGAAAGTTAATGGATAAACAGTAATGTCTTTAAAACAGCTGTTGGAGGTACAAAGCAGTAAGCAAACCTATAGTAACAGTAAGTGAAATTGCCTCAATCTCCTTTTTAGACCCTTCACCCTTAACTACCTCAAGTCTCTCTACCAAGCTCAAGCTGTAAGTGGTAGAAATGATTTTCTAATGTCTCCTGCAGGTAACAGTGTCCATGTGACACAGTTCTGGCCAGTAGGACATAAGCACACGGGTGGACGTTTCTGGCAAAGCCTTTGCTTTTCTGATCCAGGCACTAAGTCTTCTTCTGTCCCCTTCTTTTCCTATCTGAAACACGTACACTGAGCAGCTGTCTTGGAACCAAGAGGTGGGGAAAATAGGAGGTAGCAACAGGAAAAGTGTGAGGAGCCTACTGGCATCATTCAGATGCTAAACAGGGTTGGATGTTTACCCCACAGACTTCTTTGAAGCTACTCTTTTAGCATTTTCTGTTATTTACATTTCTAATTGATACATATATATAAGTGGAGGAAATATTTTATACAAGAAATAAATTAAGTTTACATTCATCAGTTTCTCATGAGAGTTTTAGGTATGCTTTAGTAGTGATTGAATTAGATATTTTAAAGATTGCAGTAATTATTTAAGTGCTTATGCTAGATGCTTTACCACAGATTATTTTTGTACCACTTAAAAACCCGTCATATAATAAGAAGCAGTGAATGCAGATTCTGGGACCAGGAACACTGCCTCCAGGGATTTTGTGGAGGAGGGGATGAGAGACATAGGTCAGGGCAGGGTTTGGGGAGCTGGTTTTTGTCTCTGGGGCTGCATCTTTGTCCTGCCCAGGGTATAAGTTTCCTGGGCACTGCCACTGTTCTTCTGGGTTATCTCCATTTCCAATAAACTTTGTCCTGGGTGGCAGACACTCTCTGAGGTTCTATAGTCCTTTATTGAATTCCCTTGCTCGTGGCCTTCTATCTGCATTACCTTCCAGCCTCCACTATATCCAGTTGGTGTTGGCCAGTGGTTCTCAGAGAAACTCACTTTTTAAAAGATATGAGACTCTGCTCTTTTATATTTCACCACTAATATCTTTCTACAAGCTTTATGTCTTATAATAAATTTTCATTGTTTTCTCTGATCTGTCAATAGCAGATAACCCCACTCAATCCTCATGATAATCAGGACTGCATTGGATCTATTTTTGCTTGTATATTTCTTCTGTCATTTAACTGGGATTTGCGGAAGGAGGAGAGGTAAACCTTTGTAATTTTTCGAGCATCCTGGTCAGAAGTCATTGCTGACTCTATATCTCATAGAGATAAGATGTTTTGTGCTTTCACTTCAGGTTATCATGCTGCTTTATCAAGAAGACTGAAACAAAAAGTAAAGGGAAATTGAGGTCTTCAAAAAGTCCTCTGGTCATCAAACCTTTGGAAATCTCTTGGTTAAGAGATTAGAAAAGATAAATAACTTCATTTTTTTCTTTCTTCTTATTTCTACACAAATAATAATACATGTGCTAAGGGAATGTTCAGAAAGAATCATGCCACCTGATGGAAACTCCATGTGAATAGGGATCCTAGTTCTGTTCACTGATGATACATGCTTGTCATGTGGTAGGCACTCAATAATAGGTCTGCAAATATGCTAGTTTTTTAAATCAACATAAATGTTAATATACTGAGTCTAAAATTAAGGCCTAATATTATATGTTGCCTTAACATCTGGTGAAACTAGGAGGGACTTAAATGGCTTAACCACAAGTTCCCCTCCCTATTCTGCTCCCACAGATGGAGTCCACTAGTCCCTCCTCAGCAAGAGGACCAGGCACAATTCCTGCTTATCTCTGAGTAATGGGTTTCATTTCCCTGCTAGCCAATGGAATTATTCAAAGCCAATTACATTTTCTCACAGTAACCAGGGTTACCTCTCTCTCGATACTACAAGGCCTGCCTCCCACAGCCCCTGGTTGTTCATTCTGTTCTGAATACAGCTCCCATGTCACCTTGTGTGGCATGCAGTGTCTTCCTACCCTGGGCTGTGAGTATATGACTAATAAACTGCTGCCCATCTCATCTCTCCAGTGTCAGGTGTTGAATGTTGTATGTGGCCATCCTATAACTCTGGGGTGGAATTCCCTCCTTACCAACTGGATAAAAAGGAGGCAATTAAAACAATGGCATCATGAACAAGATGGCCAGTCATCACCAAGGACACTTGTTCAGCTTTAATGAACTTCTCTTGGCTAACTAATTGGTTCCATGTTATGGCAAAGACCACCTGAGACAGAACTACCAGTTGCTGTAGTCCTATGCTTTGGGTATACTTTTTGTCTTTGTCGGTATTGCCAACTCTTTCTACCCTAAAATACTCTCATTCCCAAGACAAGAATTGTCATTAATTTACTGTACCACAGCTTGATATGTTGTTGGGTTTGGCCCGTTTTTAGCAGGTGGTCTCCGAGGCTCCTGCCTGTTAAGGTGGGGACAGCTAACCTTAACTGATTGGCTCTTGAGTTCCAATTTTCAAGGATCCAGCTAGAATGATCTGGTCACTGCATCTAGCCTGGTGATCGTAACTGGCAGCTTGGGGGCAGCCATATGGATATTATTTGTGATTTTGCTCCTCTGAGACAGGCTCAGGGATGGACCTCTGTGAGGTTTGTGAAAAGGAAGGACACCACCATCCCCGGGAGAATTAAGCATGGCACCCCAGTTGCTTAAGAAGAATTATTGCTCAGGCAAAGGTAGTGCCTGCCTCCTGTGCTGCTGCTTCCCTTGCTTCTGTCATATGTACTCTTTTGACCCCCAAGTGTATCAAGGTGTAAAGCCATAGAGGCCTGTGGCCAGGGGCTGAGGAGAAAAGAAAAGCTGGGGAGCATTTGGTACCAGCCCCTCCCAAAACACCAGAGGATGTAACTCAACTGCTCTCCTATTGCAAAATCCCTGTCCAGTGTACCTCAGCTTTGCTCAGTGTTGCTGATTACCAGGATGCCAAAGGGCTAATCTGACAATCCCAGAGCTTGATGGCCCTCAAACATTACCTTCTTGGATGTGGACCCTGACTCCTGGGAGATTGACTGGTATTCCCTGGAGGAAGAGGTGGCCACCCACAAGGCTTACTGCTCAGCTCCTGAACTTTTCCCACAATCACCCAGAAGATCTGCAATCTAGGTGATTGGATGGAGACAGAAACTGAAAGCCATGACTTTTTGTAGCTAGAAATACAAAATGTTCTTAGGGAAATTGAACAGAGAGAGAGAGAGAGAAGCCAACAGGTTTGGTGCTGTAGTTCACATACCTAATAGCAGACAGCGCAGCAGGACCTTTAAATACCTCTTCTGTTGCTGCTGCCGCCTATGCTTCTGTCACAACAAACATCCTGCGCCTCAGGGTTATAGGGAAAAATATCCATAGCATCCCTGTGGCACAGCAAAGGAGTTAATTCAAACCTGACTTAAGCCTGGGGTCCTTAAACCCTAAAAAGCAACCGCTGCCATGGAAGTGGCCCCTAAGCCTGATGATTTGAGACTCTGGAGGAAGAAATTTATAAATAAGTGCAGGGTAGAGAGCACCCCCTCCCCGAAAAAAAACTGTATCTAGTGACCAACCAAAAAAAGGGAGAGGGAGAAAGAAAAAAATGGAGACGGGGACAGGGGAGGAAGGAAGAAAGGAAGGAAGGGAGGAAGGAAGGAGGGAGGGCAGGAACCTAGGTATAGGGGAAGGAAAAAAAGAAAAGAAAAATAAAACAGAAGCAAAGATCCATAATTTGACCTAATTAGAAATCCAAATTTACTCAAATAATGTGTATAGCAAAGATATACAGGTGTGCTGGTTGGCTCTTGAACCTCTTACAACATCTGCTGAAATGCAACTGTTGGCAAACTTTCATGGACTTAATCAATACTGGATCTCAAATTACAGTTATACCTGGGGATCCCACTAAATATTAACATGGCACCGCCTATGATCATAAGGGAGTTACTACATATGAAATAGAGAACCAATAGGTATGACTTGACCATTGGAACTATTGTTTTGCCTAAATTCCCCATTGCACCCATTGGCCTAAAATAGACCATAGTAAGCATAGATGCTCTGACCTAATGAGTGATAAATTAAAATTAAGTCTTTGGCACTTACAAATTGCCTTCACAAAATGGGACCCCACTGACCACCTCCCTCCCCAATTAAAATAGCTAATATGGCCCAATGTAAATTAAAACAGGGCCTTCAAGAATTGAAGCTTATAAGATCTAATGAGGGAAGGGGTGATTATCCCCCCTGCTTCTCCATTTAATAGCCCAATTTGGCCTGTTCTTAAACCCAGAATGAATGAATGAACGCACCTCATGGTAAATTATTGCAACCTTAATGTAGTACCATCCATTAAGGCCCCAATAGCCAGTACCCAATATTTTTGAAATTACTAATTCCATCTAATCAGCAACTGGTAAGTATTTCACTATTATAGATTTAGCTAATATGTCTTATTCAGTGTTTATTTCAACAGCCTTTCAGCTGTAGTTTGCCTTCACCTCTGAAGGGATACAATGCATATTTACCTATGAGGTACCTCAGCAGCCTTGCTATCATACACAATCTTTGCAGGCAAAATCTTAACATCTCCTTCCTCCAAGAGCACAGGTATGACATCACCTTGATGACATTCTCCTCTGAGGAGACTTATTTGACATACTCATTAAGAACATAACAAATACAAAGGAGCTCATGAAAGGGATGGGCTGTTGCTGCACACATAATGCAAGGCCCTTCCACCTCTTTTAAATCCCTGAAAATTATTTAGTAAACAGAGGGCTTCTCCACCCCTGACACTGTCAAGAAACAGCTGTTGACATTCTTAGCACCCACAGTGTTGATACAAATCCATCATGTTTTAGTCCTTGTTGGGTTATGGAGTAAACATATTCCTTATTTACAACTTTTACTTAATCACACTGATACTGTAACTTACAAATCATCCCACCTGGAATGGGCCACCCTCCATAAAATGTCTCCAGAATCGGTCCAATTTGAAATCAAAGGGTACTCCAGTTAGTGCCTTACAAGATGCCTTCACTGTACAGGCTTTAATAACCTCCTTTTATGCCTTCTGGAGTCTCTGGAGTCTCTGGACCACCTATGTTGGTAAATTGCCCATGGGCTTCTGATGCAATACTATACACCATTAGAACAACAGTTGCTGGCCACATACTTTCCTCTCCTGGAAACAGAGGTTCTTAGAGCCCCTGGTCCTGTGACCCTCCATACCCAACTGCCCATTATGTCTTGGGTCATGGAAGCAGCACCCCCACAAGCTGTAGAATGTCGCCATATCTGGACCTGAAGAAAAAGATGGCCTTCCGTGTCCTCAAACCCTTGCAAGATGGCATGATGCTGGAGGAGGGCACCCCTCTCCCAGACCCCTTGGGTACCTGGGGAGTCCTTTGGGATCAACTGAGTGAACAACAATGGAGTTAGTATACTTTATGGATGATATGATCTCCGTATATGTGCTGAAGCAACATTCAGTGGAATCCCTTAACTTGGATTTCCCTCATAAAGGGAATCCAACAATCAGCACAGTTGGCCAAACTTCAGGTAGTCATCTTAGCACTGGATGCCTTGGCCAATAAATGGCTCCATCTGCACATTTTTACAGACTATTCAGCAATTGTGTAAGAGTTGCCCCAGGACACTACTTATCCCCATCCCCCTACTTATCCCCATTCCCCATAATCTAGAATTTTTTCTTGAATAGGATGACTGATCCTTCAGATTAGCCAATGGTCCGTGGCTCCCACTCCCAACCTGGGCCCTTACCTCACCCCAAAGTTTCACCAACATTGTAGCACATTAGAATCACCTGGGGAGCTTTAAGAATCCCCCCCACCCCCACTAGTGCTTATGTTGCATGCCAAAACAATTAAACAGGATAGCCTGGTGTGGGAACCAGGCATCAGCACTTTTAAAGATCCCTAGTTAAAAAAAAAAAAAAAGATCCCTAGTTGTCTACAGTGCACCAAATAATTGGTAAACTACCACGTAGCCACTGGCCAAAGACTCTGGTGAATGACTTTGGGAATAATTTCATTGAATTTGTTACTTAATGAAATCCTAAAGAAATTAATAGAGTTAAAATTCCTAAATACAGCAGTCTTCAGCATAAATGGGTTATGCAGTACTTTAAATGTGTTATAAAGAGCTAATGTCAGTAATACAAGGATATGCTAATTAATATGGTGAAAAACAAAAACAAATGTGTATGTATGGAAAGGGAAATATATTTTGTAACTAGAACTTCTAAGGTTCTAGCCAGTGTTTTATAGAAACACATTAATTACTTCAATCTTACAGCAGTGGAATACATGAAAATTTAGTATGAAAATGTTTACTCATGAATATAGAACCTGAACAATCATACTTCATTCCTTCCTCCTTGACTTTCAACATTAACATTTTATTATGCAGGGGCATCAAATGTCATTTATAATTTGCATATATTTGAAGAAATTAACAAGTTATATTTACTTGTACCTGGCTCAACATACCAACCTTGAAAGATCTCAGAATAATCCTTATTAATTGTTCTCAAACAATTCTCAAGCACTTATTAGCATGCGAGAGATGACATTTTAAGGCTTTAGAAATACATAGAATTCTGTTGCTATTCAAAAAGTATTGTTTTCATAGCTGCATTTGAACAGAATTGTAAGTTGTGAATTGCCCTTCTTATAAATGAAGTTTAATTCTACTTTCTATATTGACATTGAGTGATAGGTGTGATTGGCTATATATGTAATTTTTTAAGTAAGGGGGCTACCCAAAAACATTTGACAAAAGAAAATCATTCTGAACTAAGCTGACCAGTGGAGAAGAAAATTGATTAAGAATCTAGGGAAAGTTGTATGCATTTATATGATTATGAACTCTCTTCATCTATGATTCAGTGGTTTCTAACAAGTGATTTATTAATTTTTGATGAGGGTGATCTTCCTACTGTTTGCTGTGTGTGCATAACATCTGCTCATTTCATCACAATGAATGGAGATACCTTCTTCTTACTTCTAGGGTTTGAGTCTATTGGTCTGAAAAACCAGCTGTTTTAAATGCCTAGGACTGCTTCCCTAAAAGACACTATTTTCTCTGAACACCCCATTTTCCTGTTTTCAGGGTTTTTTTCGTCCACAGGGCCAGATACCTCACATTCTGGATTTTCCAAGACAGCTGTGATTTCAGTTTTATTCTTTTCTGTAAATATCATTTGTTTAGTGCACATCTAAATGTTAGTTGAATTTATACCTTTTTTGTGGTTTCATCTAGATGTGTCAGTCAAATACGGTCCCCTGTCACATCACTCACTGTAGTTTTAATGATCAAATATGTTCACTGTTTCCATAGCATAGTCATTTTCTGAGAAATAAGGTATACAGTCAACTGCTTAACAGAGAAGGGTTTGCAGTCAGCTATCAGGTTCTCCTGTGTAAAGTAGAACTCATCAAGTTGTAGGGTGGAGTGAAAATAGCAATAGACATGGAATATGTCTATTTTGGAGAATGTCAATAAACATAGCACAATACTAGGAAATATTGAGTTCTTATCATCTGCCAAACACTATGCATTATTTCATTTTTATCCCTCTCAGCAGCCCTCTGACCTGAGTAATATTTGTATCATCAAACTACAAATGAGGTGATAGAGGAACACAGATTCAGTCACATGTTCAGGTCTTGTGAGCTGAGAGAGGGGTGAGAGTTCAAACAGACTGTCTGCCTGCAGAGCTTGGGCTCTTAACACTTGGCTGTCAGTTGCAGTTTCCTGAGAAATTTTACAAACATGATTTAATTTTGCCCACACAACAATCATGTTACATGGGTATTTGGTCCATTTTACAGGTAAAATTCAGAGTTGCTTTGCCAGAGATCACACAATTAGTAAGAGTGTATGGTAGGACTCAAGCAAAGACTTCAGACATCAAGTTCAATGCCTTTTCTGACACACCAAAGTGTCATCTCCCCTTAGTGCCTACTTGGCAGTCAACACAGCAATGACATGTTGATTCGATTTTGAAAATTAACTATAGTTTGGATTTTTATAATTAACATACACACCTATATAACACACATCTTCATCCTTTGAAGCTGAAGGATGTTTTCTAACCCTTTAATTCCTTCACCCACTTAAAGCAAATCAACAAGTTTAAAATACCAGTTATAAAACTCTGCCCTACTTAAGATCCCAGTGGAGGGACATGGGCTCTTCCTGTTTACCCTCTGAAAATTTGGAGCTTGAGAAATGAATTAATAAAGAGAATAGATCATAAAGAAAAATGCCTATAATATTAAAATCATAGCAAGAATATTTTAATTTAGTATATAGCAAAGTACCAGTCAAATGTTGGTACATTGCACATATGAGACATGAACATTGCCAAAACAATTTAAAGTACAATCTTTTCTTCCAAAATGATTTTGAGGTTAGAACCTTTCATATGACTCCAAGCTAAGTAAATAAATGAGGATCTGAAGCACCAGTGAAATAGTTTTTAAATTAAATAATTTGTTTCAGAAAGTGTTGACAACTTGAGTTTGACAGATAAACTTTCTCCCTGGAATATATTTTTAAAATCCAATTCCTTTTTGTTGCTCAGTTTTTGCTTTCAGCCACCTTTTAATATGGTTACTTAAAAACCTGTGAAATAGGAAGTCTTAGAACTTGAAGAGGAGATAATAGTGGAAATTAACATAAGCTGAGTACCTTTTAAATTAGCATTTTATATTGCTACCATCAATAGCAATCTTTCAATAATCATCTGTTAATTTTGTGTAGCTGGGAAGCTAAAAAGCAATGGTTGTTCATCACTTTTGGGGAAAAAGATACATTTTGAACAAAAATAGAAGGGAGTCTAAATGATTAAAGTATAAATTCAAAGCAATGGTTCTCACCTAGGGATGATTTGGAGACATCTTTGATTATCCAACTGGGATAGAGGGGGGTTGCTATTGACATCTTGTGGATAGAGCCCAGGAATGGTGCTAAACATCCTACAATGCACAAGACAGCACCCCCCCCACCCCCGCCAAAGAATTATCTGGCCCCAAATGTGCTGAGGTTGAAAAATCCTGGATTAAAGGAACAGAATAGTTTCATTTACAGTATTAAAATTTTACACTGATATACACTATTAGAATTATTCAAGTAATTACAAATGCTGAAATGGTGATGCATTTAATAAGTAAATTTATGAGGCTAATGAGTTCTAAAATATGTTGCTTTAAGGCTAGTGTTTAGACTTCAGTTCTCAATTAATTGCCAGAGTACTGGATATTCAAATATTTCAGGGGCAGCACGCTTCCTGAGAGTGTTTGCATCCCATACAGAATCTGGTCAATGGCTCAAGACTCAGTCCTCTTTTGTTGAGGAGGGGGTTCCTTGGTTGCTTTGCCCTTGAAATCCAGCTCTCTGCTCTCTGGCATTGCTAGAACTGGAGTACTTTTCTCCAGTTAGCTTGAGTACTCTTTAGTGAAAACCTCTATATCTGACTTCTAAATAAAAGGATCTGGCCTGTAAAATCAATACCATTAACATATAATTTTAAAGTAAGTTTTTTGTTTCAAAAATTCTAAAATATATATATATTAGGTGACAAATGTTAAAATTCAGTTATTTTACTCTTCCTCTTCCCTTTTCTTTCTGAATAATTCCATGCTAAAGACTTTAGGAAGGGCAGAACAAAGGATGTGTCCATGCTGGTAGGGGTTGGGGAAGGCTGTGGTGGCTCAGAGGTGGGTGTTGGAACCTGAGAAGAGTGAGAAGGGCATTCACACTGGGGTCAGAGAGAAAGGGAAGGTGGTCCGGTGAGACCACCTCCGGGTCTGAGCTGGTTAAGGAGGGCTTCTGCACAGTGGGGCTAGTGTGTCAGCATGTGAGTGGGATGAGGAAAACATCTGTCTGTGTGATGGGTAGCCAGAGTGAGTGGCTAGAGCTCAAGCAGGGTAAGGAGGGGGATCTGTGTAGGAGGGCTTCCTGGCAAGGGTGCTGACAAGCAGGCTGAGAAATGCGAAAAGAAAATGAGATAATATCTTAGAAATCCGGATGGAAAATTATTAATAACCAGAAATTTTGTACCCAACCAAACTATCAAGTGTCAGAAGAGAATAAAGTTACTTTTAGGTATGTAAGGTCTCAACATTTTTCTTCCATTCACTTTTTCTTACGAAGCTATAGGAAGATAAGTTCCAGCAAATGAGGGAGCGCAACATAGAATGTAGGAAGCAAAAGGCCCAACACAGGGATAACCTCCACCATGGTGGTGAAGGGAGAACTCAGGATGAGAGCTAAGTACCAGATGTAGAGGGAAAACAGTCCAGGTGAGAGCATGTCAGAAGTCTCCAAATTTCTTCAAGAAGATATTGATTAAATAACTGATTTGAATGAATGTCTTGGGAGGAGATTTAGAAACAAATGAAGAGTTAGAGGTTAAGGAAGTGATAAATGCTTAGAACATTAAGCACACAAAACAGGAACAAGACTAATTCCAGAGAAAGCAGGAAGCTGAGCAAGAAAGGAAAAGTAATTATACTTTATTTCATGGCACAGCTGTGAAAAGTGTTTTCATCATCATTATAATGTGAACATTGAATATTTATCTAACTAAAATGATTATCTACCAGCACTTGAAGGATGGGGGAATGGGAAGGATGCAAGTGTGTGGCAGTTATGGTGGAGTTGGTGTGGTAGGAAAGCTAAGAGAGCAACTTCTTCATGATCAAAATAGTATGTCAAGAAATAGTATCAAAAAAATATTTTGAAACATTAAGAAGTAACTACAGGGACCTCCCTGGTGGTCCAGTGGGTAAGACTCTGTGCTCCCAATGCAGGGGGCCTGGGTTCGATCCCTGGTCAGGGAACTAGATCCCGCATGCATGCTGCAACTAAGAATTCGCATGCCACAACTAAAGAGTCCGCATGCTGCAACTAAGAAGTCTGCATGCCGCAACTAAGACGCATCACAGCCAAAATAAATAAATAAATATTAAAAAATAAATAAAAGCATTTAAAAAAAAGAAGTAACTACACTGGAATGTTACTTAAAGAGGTAAAGTTACACGAAGTAACACAGTCATTAACTAAAATATGAGTGCTTTCCACCAAAGGAAACCATAAACAAGACGAAAAGACAACCCTCAGAATGGGAGAAAATATTTGCAAACAAAACAACCAGCAGAGGATTAATCTCCAAAATATACAAATAGCTCATGCAGCTCAATATCAAAAAAACAAAAAACCCAATCAAAAAATGGGTGGAAGACCTAAATAGACATTTCTCCAAAGAAGACATACAGATGGCGAACAAACACATGAAAAGATGCTTAACATCACTAATTACTAGAGAAATGCAAATCAGAACTACAATGAGGTATGACCTCACACCTGTCAAAATGGCCATCATCAAAACATCTACAAACGATAAATGCTGGGGAAGGTGGGAGAAAAGGGAACCCTCGTGCACTGTTGGTGGGAATGTAAATTGATACAACCACTATGGACAACAGTATGGAGGTTCCTTAAAAATACTAAAAATTAAACTACCATACGACCCAGCAATCCCACTACTGGGCATATACCCTGAGAAAAACATAATTCAAAAAGAATCATGTACCACAGTGTTCATTCCAGCTCTATTTACAATAGCCAAGACATGGAAGCAACCTAAATGTCCATCAACAAAGGAATGGATAAAGAAGTTGTGGTACATATATACAATGGAATATTACACAGCCATAAAAAGGAATAAAATTGGGTCATTTGTAGAGACATCGATGGACCTAGAGTGTGTCATACAGAGTGACGTAAGTCAGAAAGAGAAAAACAAATATCGTACATTAACGCATATACATGGAATCTGAAAAAATTGGTATAGATGATCTTATTTACAAAGCAGAAATAGAGATACAGACGTAGAGAACAAACATATGGATACCAAGGGAGAAGGGGGGTGGGATGAATTGAGAGATTGGGATTGACATATATACACTACTGATACAATGTATAAAATAGATAACTAATGAGAACCTATTATACAACACAGGGAACTCTACTCAATGCTCTGTGGTAACCTAAATGAGAAGGAAAACCAAAAAAGAGGGGATATATGTGTACATATAGCTGATTCACTTTGCTGTATAGTATAAACTAACACAATAGTGTAAAGCAACTATACTCCAATAAAATTTTTATAAATATTATGACATAGTATGAGTCTGTTTCGTGTTTGGTAATTGCAATCATTGTTGCTTTTGTTGTGGTCATCCATTTACAGTGCTTGGTGTCAGTTTATTATCTCTTGTAAAAATAAAATACAGTGTGTGTGTGTGTGTATGTGTGTGTGAAAAAAATTTTTATAAATAAATAGATAGATAAATAAATAAATATGAATGCTTTCAACTACTTCCCATTGGCCCTTACCATTTCAGTTTGACTGGATCTGACTTTCAACTTCTAGCACCTGCAATCTTTTTTTTTTTAACGTCTCTATTGGAGTATAATTGCTTTACAACGTTGTGTTAGTTTCTGCTTTAAAACAAAGTGAATCAGCTATATGTATACATATATCCCCATATCCCCTCCCTCTTGCATCTCCCTCCCACCCTCCCTATCCAACCCTTCTAGGTGGTCACAAAGCACCAAGCTGATCTCCCTGTGCTATGCAGCTGCTTCCCACTAGCTATCTGTTTTACATCTGGGAATGTATACATGTCCATGCTACACTCTCACCTTGTCCCAGCTTACCCTTCCCCCTGCCGTGTCCTCAAGTCCATTCTCTATGTCTGCATCTTTATTCCTGTCCTGCCCCTAGGTTCTTCAGAACCACATTTTTTTTTAGATTCCATGTATATGTGTTAGCGTATGGTATTTGTTTTACTCTTTCAGACTTACTCCACTCTATGACAGACTCTAGGTCCATCCACCTCACTACAAATAACTCAATTTTGTTTCTTTTTATGGCTGAGTAATATTCCATTGTATATGTGTGCCACATCTTTATCCATTCATCTGTCGATGGACACTTAGGTTGCTTCCGTGTCCTGGCTGTTGTAAATAGAGCTGCAGTGAACATTGTGGTACATGACTCTATTTGAATTATGGTTTTCACAGGGTATATGCCCAGTAGTGGGACTGCTGGGTCATATGGTAGTTCTATTTTTAGTTTTTTAAGGAAACTCCATACTGTTCTCCATAGTGGCTGTATCAATTTACATTCCCATCAATAGTGCAAGAGGGTTTCCTTTTCTCCACACGCTCTCCAGCATTTATTGTTTGTAGATTTTTTGATGGTGGCCATTCTGATTGGTGTGAGGTGATACCTCACTGTAGTTTTGATTTGCATTTCTCTAATGATTAGTGATGTTGAGCATCCTTTCATGGGTTTCTTGGGAATCTGTATATCTTTGGAGAAATGTCTATTTAGGTCTTCTGCCCATTTTTTGATTAGGTTGCTTGGTTTTTTTCTTTTTTTAAAATTTTATTTATTTATTTATTTATCTATTTTTGGCTATGTTGGGTCTTCATTTCTGTGCATGGGCTTTCTCTAGTTGCAGCGAGCGGGGGGGCCACTCTTCATCGCGGTGTGCGGGCCTCTCACTGTCACGGCCTCTCTTGTTGTGGAGCACAGGCTCCAGACGCGCAGGCTCAGTAGTTGTGGCACATGGGCCTAGTTGCTCTGCGGTATGTGTGATCTTCCCAGACCAGGGCTCAAACCCGTGTCCCCTGCATTGGCAGGCAGATTCTCAACCACTGCGCCACCAGGGAAGCCCGGTTGCTTGGTTTTTCATATTGAGCTACATGACCTGCTTGTATATTTTGGAGATTAAACCTTTGTCAGTTCTTTTGTTTGCAAATATTTTCTCCCATTCTGAGAGTTGTCTTTTCTTCTTGTTTATGGTTTCCTTTGCTGTGCAAAAGCTTTTAAGTTTCATTAGGTCCCATTTATTTATTTTTGTTTTTATTTTCATTTCTCTAGGAAGTGGGTCTAAAAGGATCTTGCTGTGATTTATGTCAGAGTGTTCTGGCTATGTTCTCCTCTAAGAATTTTATAGTGTCTGGCCTTACATTTAGGTCTTTAATCCATTTTGAGTTTATTTTTGTGTATGGTGTTAGGGAATGTTCTAATTTCATTCTGTTACAGGTAGCTGTCCAGTTTTCCCAGCACCACTTATTGAAGAGGCTGTCTTTTCTCCATTGTACATTCTTGCCTCCTTTATCAAAGATATGTTGACCATATGTGCATGGGTTTATCTCTGGGCTTTCTATCTTGTTCCATTGATCTATATTTCTGTTTTTGTGCCAGTACCATACTGTCTTGATTACTGTAACTTTGTAGTAGAGTCTGAAGTCAGGGAGCCTGATTCCTCCAGCTCCCTTTTTCTTTCTCAGGATTGCTTTGGCTATTTGGGGTCCTTTGTGTTTCCATACAAATTGTGCAATTTTTTGTTCTAGTTCTGTGAAAAATGCCATTGGTAGTTTGATAGAGATTGCATTGAATCTGTAGATTGCTTTGGGTAGTATAGTCATTTTCACAATGTTGATTCTTCCAATCCAAGAACATGGTATATCTCTCCATCTGTTTGTATCATCTTTAATTACTTTCATCAGTGTCCTGTAGTTTTCTGCATACAGGTCTTTTGTGTCCTTAGATAGGTTTATTTCTAGGTATTTTATTCTTTATGTTTCAATGGTAAATGGGAGTGTTTCCTTAATTTCTCTTTCAGATTTTTCATCATTAGTGTATAGGAATGCAAGAGATTTCTGTGCATTAATTTTGTATCCTGCTACTTTACCTAATTCATTGATTAGCTCTAGTAGTTTTCTGGTAGTATCTTTAGAATTCTGTATGTATACTGTCATGTCATCTGCAAACAGTGACAGCATTACTTCTCCTTTTCCGATTTGGAGTCCTTTTATTTCTTTTTCTTCTCTGATTGCTGTGGTTAAAACTTCCACAACTGTGTTGAGTAATAGGGGTGAGAGTGGACAACCTTGTCTTGTTCCTGATCTTTGAAGAAATGGTTTCAGTTTTTCACCATTGAGGACGATGTTGGCTGTGGGTTTGTCATATATGGCCTTTATTATGTTGAGATAAGTTCTCTTTAGGCCTACTTTCTGGAGAGTTTTTATCATAAATGGATGTTGAATTTTGTCAAAAGCTTTTTCTGCATCTGTTGAAATGGTCATATGGTTTTTCTCCTTCAATTTGTTAATATGGTTTATCACATTGATTTCCGTATATTGAAGAATCCTTGCATTCCTGGGAAAACCCCACTTGATCATGGTGTATGATCCTTTTAATGTGCTGTTGGATTCTGTTTGCTAGTATTTTGTTGAGGATTTTTGCATATGTTCATCAGTGATATTGGCCTGTAATTTTCTTTCTTTGTGACATCTTTGTCTGGTTTTCATATCAGGGTGATGGTGGCCTCGTAGAATGAGTTTGGGAGTGTTCCTCCCTCTGCTATATTTTGGAAGAGTTTGAGAAGGATAGGTGTTAGCTTTTCTCTAAATGTTTGATAGAATTTGCCTGTGAAGCCATCTGGTCCTGGGCTTTGTTTATTGGAAGATTTTTTTTTTATGGTTCTGGCAGCTTTATTGAGGTATAATTATCATACAATCAATGTAAATATTTAAAGTGTATAATTTGATAAGTTTTGACATATGTATATACCCATGAAATGACAGCCACAATCAGGATAATATTCATCATCTCCCAAAGTTTCCTTGTCCTCTTGGTAATTCTTACACCTGCCCTTCCCTGCCTTGCCCCTTCCCTGTTCCTATGTAACCACTAATCTACTTTCTGTCATTATAGATTTTATGAATTTTCTAGAATTTAAAAATATGGATTCATATGGTAGGTACTATTTTGTCTGGCTTATTTCACTGTCTGGCCTAATTACTTTGAAGTTGTGTGCACCAATAGTTCACTAATTTTTATTGTTGAGTGGTATTTCATTGTGTGTGTATCCCATAATTTGTTTATCCACTCACCTGCTGAGGGACATTTGGTTTGTTTTCAGATTTTGTCTGTCACAAATAAATCTGCTATAAACATTCATGAAGAAGTCTTGGGACTTCCCTGGCAGTACAGTGGCCAAGAATCCACACTTCCAATGCAGAGGGCACGGGCTCGATCCCTGGTCAGAGAACCAAAACCCCATGTGCTGTGCGGCGTGGCCAAAAAATCAAAAACCAAACCAAATAGTTTCAATTTCACTGGTTGTGATTGGTCAGTTTATATTTTCTGTTTCTTCCTGGTTCAGTCTTGGAAGGTTGTGCTTTTCTAAGCATTTGTCCATTTCTTCCAGGTTGTCCATTTTATTGGCATATAGTTGCTTGTAGTAATCTCTCATGATCTTTTGTATTTCTGCAGTGTCACTTGTTACTTCTCCTTTTTCATTTCTAATTCTGTTGCTTTGAGTCTTCTCCCTTTTTTTCTTTTTTCTTTTTTCTTTTTATTAATTAATTATTTTTGCTGTGTTGGGTCTTCGTTTCTGTGAGAGGGCTTTCTCTAGTTGTGGCAAGCGGGGGCCACTCTTCATCACGGTGCGCGGGCCTCGCACTATCGCGGCCTCTCTTGTTGTGGAGCACAGGCTCCAGACACACAAGCTCAGTAGTTGTGGCTTACAGGCCTAGTTGCTCCGCAGCACATGGGATCCTCCCAGACCAGGGCTCAAACCCGTGTCCCCTGCATTAGCAGGCAGATTCTCAAGCACGGTGCCACCAGGGAAGCCCTCCCTTTTTTTCTTGATGAGCCTGGCTAATGGTTTATCAATTTTGTTTATCTTCTCAGAGAAGCAGCTTTTAGTTTTATTGATCTTTCCTATTGTTTCCTTCATTTCCTTTTCATTTATTTCTCATCTGATCTTTATAATTTGTTTCCTTTTGCTAACTGGGGTTTTTTTTTGTTCTTCTTTCTCTAGTTGCTTTAGGTGTAAGGTTAGGTTGTTTATTTGAGATGTTTCTTGTTTCTTAAGGTAGGATTGTATTGCTATAAACTTCCCTCTTAAAACTGCTTTTGCTGCATCCCATAGGTTTTGTGTCATTGTGTTTTCATTGTCATTTGTTTCTAGGTATTTTTTGATTTCCTCTTTGATTTCTTCAGTGATCTCTTGGTTATTTAGTAGCGTATTGTTTAGCCTCTATGTGTTTGCATTTTTTACAGGTTTTTTTCCTGTAATTGATATCTAGTCTCATAGAGTTGTGGTCAGAAAAGATACTTGATACAATTTCAATTTTCTTAAGTTTAGCAAGGCTTGATTTGTGACCCAAGATATGATCTGTCCTGGAGAATGTTCTGGGAGCACTTGAGAAGAAAGTGTATTCTGTTGTTTTTGGATGGAATGTCCTGTAAATATCAATTAAGTCCATCTTGTTTAATGTGTCATTTAAAGCTTGTGTGTCCTTTTTTATTTTAATTTTGGATGATCTGTCCATTGGTGACAGTAGGGTGTTAAAGTCCCCAGTATGATTGTGTTACTGTCCATTTCCCCTTTTATGGCTGTTAGCATTTGCCTTATATATTGAGGTACTCCTATATTGGATGCATAAATATTTACAATTGTTATATCTTCTTCTTTGATTGATCCCCTGATCATTCTGTAGTGTCCTTCTTTGTCTCTTGTAATAGTCGTTATTTTAAAGTCTGTTTTGTCTGATATGAGAATTGCTACTCCAGCTTTCTTTTGATTTCCATTTGCATGGAATATCTTTTTCCATCCTCTCACTTTCCGTCTGTATGTGTCCCTAGGTCTGAAGTGGGTCTCTTGTAGACAGCATATATATGGGTCTTGTTTTTGTATCCATTCAGCCAGTCTATGTCTTTTGGTTGGAGCATTTAATCCATTTACATTTAAGGTAATTATGGATATGTATGTCCCTATTACCATTTTCTTAATTGTTTTGGGTTTGTTTTTGTAGGTCTTTTCCTTCTCTTTTGTTTTCTGCCTAGAGAGGTTCCTTTAGCATTTGTTGTAAAGCTGGTTTGGTGGTGCTGAATTGTCTTAACTTTTGCTTGTCTGTAAAGGTTTTAATTTCTCTGTCGAATCTGAATGAGATCCTTGCTGGGTAGAGTAATCTTGGTTGTAGAGTTTTCCCTTTCATCACTTTAAATATGTCCTGCCCTCCCTTCAGGCTTGCAGAGTTTCTGCTGAAAGATCAGTTGTTAACCTTATGGGGATTCCCTTGTATGATATTTATTACTTTTCCCTTGCTGCTTTTAATGTTTTTTCTTTGTATTTAATTTTTGATAGTTTGATTAATATGTGTCTTGGCATGTTTCTCCTTGGATTTATCCTGTATGGGACTCCCTGTGCTTCCTGGACTTGACTATTTCCTTTCCCATGTTAGGGAAGTTTTCAACTATAATCTCTTCAAATATTTTCTCAGACCCTTTCTTTTTCTCTTCTTCTTCTGGGACCCCTATAAGTCAAATGTTGGTGCGTTTAATGTTGTCCCAGAGGTCTCTGAGACTGTCCTCAATTCTTTTCATTCTTTTTTCTTTATTCTGCTCTGGTAATTATTTCCACTATTTTATCTTCCAGGTCTCTTATCCATTCTTCTGCCTTCATTATTCTGCTATTGAGTCCTTTTAGAGAATTTTAATTTCTTTTATTGTGTTGTTGATCATTGTTTGCTCTTTAGTTCTTCTAGGTCCTTGTTAAACATTTCTTGTGTTTTCTCTGTTCTATTTCCAAGATTTTGGATCATCTTTACTATCATTAATCTGAATTCTTTTTCAGGTAGACTGCCTATTTCCTCTTCGTTTTTAACTTACTGTGTTTGGGGTCTCCTTATCGCAGGCTGCTGGTTCATAGTTCCCATTGTTTTTGCTTTCTGCCCCCAGTAGGTAAGGTTGGTTCATTGGGTTGTGTAGGCTTCCTGGTGGAGGGGACTGGCCTGTGTTCTGGTGGGTGGGTCTGAATCTTGTCTTTCTGCTGGGCAGGGCCAAGTCTGGTGGTGTGTTTTGGGGTGTCTGTGAACTTAGTATGATTCTAGGCAGTCTCTCTGCTCATGGGTGGGGTGTGTTCCTCTCTTCCTAGTTGTTTGGCATGGGGCGTTCAGCAATGGAGCTTGCTGGCTGTTGAGTGGATCTGGGTCTTAGCGTTGAGATGGGGATCTCTGGGAGATCTCTCATCGAATGATATTACGTGGCGCCGGGAGGTCTCTTGTGGTCCAATGTCCTGAACTCGGCTCTCCCACCTCAGTAGCTCAGGCCTGACACCTGAGCACCAAGACCCTGTCAGCCACATGGCTCAGAAGACAAGGGAGAAAAAAAGAAAGAAAAATAAATAATAAATAAGTAAAAAAATTTTAATTATTAAAATAAAAAAGTAATAATAATTTTTTTTAAAAAAGAAGGGAGCAACAAAACCAATAAACAAGTCCACCAATGATAACAAGTGCTAAAAACTATACTAAGATAAACATAAAAATCAAAAAAGAATTAGTCACATACAGCAAGCCCCAAGTCCACAGTTGCTCCCAAAGTCCCTTGACTCAATTTTGGGATGATTCATTGTCTATTCAGGTATTCCACAGATGCAGGGTACATCAAGTTGATTGTAGAGATTTAATCCGCTGCTCCTGAGGCTGCTGGGAGAGATTTCCCTTTCTCTTCTTCTTTTTGCACAGCTTCTTCTTTTCGCACAGCACAACCAAAGCAGGTCCCGTCCCTATTCTTTTGTCTCTGTTTTTCCTTTTTTCTTTTGCCCTACCCAGGTACGTGGGGATTTTCTTGCCTTTTGGGAAGCCTGAGGTCTTCTGCCAGTGTACAGTAGGTGTTCTGTAGGAGTTGTTCCACATGTAGGTGTATTTTTGATGTATTTGTGTGGAGGAAGGTGATCTCCACGTCTTACTCCTCTGCCATCTTGAAAGTGCCCCCATCTGCACTCTTGTCTGATGATTTTCTTTGGCCTCTAGATCCCACTTTGCCTGAACACCATTTGTGCTGGAGAAATAACATACCAGGAACTGCCCTCCACCAATTAACTCGAGTGGTTTATAAATACCCCAGCTCTTTCACTCCTTGGGTGGGATAACTCTGGCCTGAGGGGAGGGTGTGTTCTAAATCATTTCTCAGAGTTCCCCAGCAGGATTAAGCTCCAGTTGCCCACAGAGGTAATTTCCTGGGTCAGACTTCATTTACTGGCTTCCTTTTCTTCCCCAATTCCCCACAAGTGTTTTTATGAGCATCTCCCAAATAAATGCCTTGATCAAGTCATTATTGCAAAATTCGCTTCAAGGAGAACCTACACTGAGACAGCTAAAAGAGATAAAAGTGAACATATCTGAGGAAAAGAAAATAGGAAGGAGAACAGAATGCCTTTTAACTATGACCCATGAGCCTGTTTGAATTTTTCCTTTTCCTAAAATATTCCTGTTCTAGTAGGAAATTGATGTCTCTGCTTGAATTGCTGAAAAGAACTTACGAAAGTCAGAACCTGAACAGAACCTCCTTTGCCTGCCTAGTTAGACTTTCAGGCTGTTTCAGAGGTAGTGGGCTTGTCCTAAGTCTGCAGTTCAGAAAAGGAAACTGGCTGGAAGGTCAGTCCAGCACCCTGTGTTTTCCATGGCTATTGAATTCAGAGAAGTAACTATCCATAGGCACAAACTGTATTCAAACCCCAGGTATCTTTTTATTATTGCTAGTTTGAAATAGGTAGCATTAGTTGGACTCTTTTCAAAAATTTTAGTTCTTTGAAGATGAAAAGCATTCCAGAGGCCAGTTTTTCTCTCTGTTATTTTAGGAAGATGTAAAATTGTCAAGTATCTCAGAATCCATATTGGGTTCCTAGCGCGCTCTCTGCCTCTGTCTCTCTTTCTTTTACAAAATCACCTTGGTGGATAGAGTTGGTGCTACCTTCTACTCAAGTCAGATCTTCATCAGCAGTACTTTAATGGTGTGGGGATGGTGGGAAGAGAAGGAAAAATAGTCACCTATATTCCTCAAAGCCCAACCATATTATCCTGACATCCTGACAGCTTTTCACAGACTTCCCTTATCACATTTCAGTGTCTACTAATATCTCTAGTCTGTTGACTTTCACATACATTCAATAGCTGAGTCCTTACAGTTTTTTGAAACCTTCAAGCTATGATAGATCTCTGATTGTCAGTCTTCCATGGGACTTAACTTCATTTGGGCACATTCTTAACTCTGTTCTCCTAACACCAAATGAAATGCCAAAACCAACTTGGGTTCAGGGTCTGTCTGTCCCTCATGTCCAGGCAGGGCAGAAAACACCCACAAAGTGCCGCTGACCATAGATGAAGTCCTCCAAAAAAAAACCTGGTAAACTGAGGTTAGCATTGCATCATTCAACCCTGTGACACTTGTGGATTAAGAAATTGTATACCAAAAATGTCATCCAAACCTCAGACTCAGCAATACTACTGAGTCGTTATCAGTGGGGTACAGATTTCCATTTGCTTTTATCTGTGGTCATGATGAATTTGTGCTGCCCCAGGCACACTTCTTACTGTCTTCCAAGTAGCCAGAGGAACAAGTTAGCACAGCAAAATAAACTGGCCTGTGAGGGGATCCCATGGGTGACTTTGGTCCCTGGGGGGCTCAGCTCCCCCAAACAAGCTAGTAACTGAACCCTGGCAGCCATTCTTGAGCTGTTTACTGTGAAAGGCATTTGAGTCAGCTCTATTCCTTCATGATACTACACTTCCTTGGTCCTATTCTTATTTTCTAGGCCTTTCTCACTTCCCCTTCTCTGCCCCTGGCCATTCTGGGCTTCCTGATGCACCTGTAGCCCAAGTACTGCTCCAACCTTCATAAACTCCAAGACTGACACAAAGTTACTGTAGAAAAATCATCAGAGATGCTAAATAGTTAGCCCTGAATGTTAGAAACAACTCTCTACAAATTGACAGTGGGTAGTATGCAGGGTATTCCTGAAATCTCCTGTAGGCATCCACAAGGCCAAACCTAAGGAAACATTTCCAACCCTCATGCAAAACAGACACACTCGAAGGCCAAGAGAAACCACACCGCCTGAGTTACAGGCTTTATTTAAAAATATTTTCTCAAAAAAAATTAATATTAAAAAAAAATATTTTCTCAGTAAGAGTTTGTTCCTTTCCCAGAATAATGGAGCACAATAGGTTCTGGCAAGGGTCTCTAGAATATCCCATTTGAACATGTGAATATTAAAATTGTTGAAGTCTATAAAAATGTTTTCAATTTCTTATTGCTCATATTCCTATTACATTGTTGTAGACTATTTTTGCAATCTGAGTCTGATTCCTCCCCATCCTCTTCTAACTCATGCCCTTTTAACCTCACTTTAGGACACTTTCTAAGGCTCTGAGACTGAGCATATGTGATAGTTTTTAAAAATTATTTCTGATTTTGACTTTGTCATTGTCCTCTTAGAGTCAGGCAGCATGTTGCATTGGAAAAACTCCTGCCAGTGATACCAAACACCAAAGTTCTAGTACAAACTACCATTACCAGATGTGAAACTTTAGGTAAATCACTAAGGGCCTCCATTTTCTCAACAGTAAAAATGGGGACTTAGACTAGACCACTTTCTAAGGGTCTTCCCTCCCTCTTTAACATCTTGACAATAATTTCAGTATTTGTCATTAGAACTGTTTTGAGTAGATTTGGGACACTGCTATAATCTTTACAAAGTGCAGTTAAGTACTGCACCACTAAGGACCATTCAACATTACCCCCAAACACAAACTGAATTGGGTGGAACACCATATTAACTTTATTTATTTGTAATTTTAGTCCCCAGTTGTCTCATTTAAATATGAATTTAAAACATTCAAAACACTGAGGTACTGTGATGTCATAAATTGCATTTTTAATATTACAATATTATTTACTATTGTAAAGTGATTTCCAAAAAGGGTCATTCTGCTGTAGAGAATTTCTGGACCCGTATTTATTTCCTTTAAACTATGACAACCTCCACATACACTAAGAGAGTCTCTGTGTTGCTTTAGTTGAACCAACAATGTTTGGGGAGAAATGGGTAGCCACATGGACTGAAGATGAGATTTTTCCCCCCAACTTTGTTCCTAATCACTGACAAAGACACTGGATGAGGCTACCATTATTTTAATCTCTAAATCTTTGCTCATAATCAGACAATAGTTTCTCATCCTTCTCCTTATACACTTTCTGAGAATAATTTCCTTATTCTTCTTGTAATATCACAAAACTTTGTGGTTATAAGCTAGCTGAACAAAGACCCTATCAGGCTCAGTATTTGGAAATGTCAGATGTCTAGTTGTTAATCAGGGCTTATTATTAATGCAAGTTTTAATTAACATAAATGACTAAGGAACAGCTTAAGAATCAGGGCATAAATGTTTGTCTTTTCAATTAAATGATACTGTAAATAATAAATTAGGGGGAAAGCTTTGGATAATCAGTAATACCAAAGACAATTGGGATATATTTTAATATAGTCGAGTTGCAAAGCCATTAGTTAATAGCTCTGCTTTGATTTTTGCCTCACCACACAATTGGGAGCAAACAGAAGTGTGAGTATGTGCATGTGTTTAGCAGAGGCTCTATTCAGTAACAATTATTAACTCACGGTCAATGCCAAGAAGCCAAGACAAATGAATGGCCTGGTGGTTCAGAGGGGTCTCAGGGCCTGGATATGTTTCACAGCAACACAAATCCCATGTAAGTTATTTAGCCAGTCAACCCTTGCAGGGGACTCAAACCCACTCTTGGTAAGCCCTGGCTAGACTATGTCAGGAATATTTGGACAGCATGATTGAACTTAAGGGGAAAGAAAGACTTACAATTCCAGATTCTGACATGGTCTACAAACCAATGCTAGATATTAGATATCCAGTAGACTACCAGTATGCCTCCCAATCACTTCTTTCCCATGTTCTCCAGAGGCCCCAGATAATCCATGTGGATTAAATAAAAGGAAATCACCTTCTCCCTCTACAACCTCAAACTGGTTTCCTAGTCCTGTTATTATTCCTTTTCATTTTCCTGAATCCATCCCCAAAGCCACGCCTTAGCCATATTTGGGCCCTGGTGAATGCTCAGGTGGACCATTGCAGCAACTGATTGGGCGCTGGGATCTTCCCCCTGCAATGGACTAATCCCGATCCCAATTCAGATTCTTTCACACCCATCACCCTGAAGATAGAGTGCAAACTATAGAGTGTTACACCCAAGGTCCTTCAGGAGTTGAGCTGTGCCTCCAGGCTCACTTCTTAAAAAGTACCCCATGTAAGGAACCTCTTGCTCGCGGCAAACTGAACAACCAGCAGCCGATCCCCGGACTTGACACACATGGACGTGCCTTTAATCAGTCTTCTGACCTTCCTCTTCACTTTCTTATCTTCCTGGAGAAATTCAGTGGATCCTTCAAGATCTGGCCCAAGTTCTCTACAGCTTTTTTTTTTTTTTTTACATCTTTATTGGAGTATAATTGCTTTCCAATGGTTAGTTTCTACTTTATAACAAAGTGAATCAGTTATACATATACATATGTTCCCATATCTCTTCCCTCTTGCGTCTCCCTCCCTCCCACCCCTCTAGGTGGTCACAAAGCACCGAGCTGATCTCCCTGTGCTATGCGGCTGCTTCCCACTAGCTATCTATTTTACATTTGGTAGTGTATATATGTCCATGCCACTCTCTCACTTTGTCACAGCTTACCCTTCCCCCTCCCCATATCCTCAAGTCCATTCTCTAGTAGGTCTGTGTCTTTATCCCTGTCTTACCCCTAGGTTCTTTATGACTTTTTTTTCCTTAAATTTCATATATATGTGTTAGCATACGGTATTTGTCTTTCTGACTTACTTCACTCTGTATGACAGACTCTAGGTCCATCCACCTTTAATTGTTTCAAAACCGCATCTTGCTATGCTTGAGGGTAGTGGCCATTATATTCATAATTGTTTCCCCCCTTCAGATTTCATCTTCCACTATTCTCTCTGGCCTTCTTTCTATTCTCTGGCCATGCCAAGTCTCAGAGCTTTTCCTCTGGCTCTTCCCTTTGCCTAGAGATCTCTTCCCTGTCCCCATATGTGCTCTTCACAGGACTGCCTCATTCAAGTCTTAGCTCAAATGTCACCTCTGCAGAGAGGCAGTCCCTACTGTCCCACATCTAAAGTAGCCTCCCCCAATATTCTTCTAATCATTCTTTTATTATCCTGTTTGCATTTGTCTCCATCAGAAATGAACTTGTTTATCTTCATGTTTATTTGTTCTCTCCCCAGCTCTCCCACTCCTCACTAGAACATATTTATCTGCCTAAGATATAGCAACCTTGTCTATGCATTCACTCATGTAGCCCCAGTGCCTACAACAGTGGCTGACACATAGCAGGTATTAATAAATATCTTTGGAATTGGTGTATGTAGGGTTTGCAACTGTAGGAATGGATATAAATAGGATTATTTTATGAGTATAGGTTTCCTGGTGAGTGGAAATAAAAAGGTGGACATCCTAATCAACCTTCCCCTCCTTCCCACCTCTCTAGAAACTGTGCCCTGAGTCATTATTTGAATGTTTTTACCTTTTGTCTTTCACAATTGTCTTTGCATGTCAAGAATGCATTAAGGCGTAACTTTTTCAAGACCTTTTAGAGTATAGACTCTGGAGCCAAACCATTTAGGGTTATGTCCCAGTTCTGTCTGTGTATGACCTTAGGCAAGCAATTCAATCTCTTTATGCCACAGTTTCCACATCTATAAAAATGATGGGGGGCTTCCCTGGTGGCGCAGTGGTTAAGAGTCCGCCTGCCGATGCAGGGGACAGGGGTTTGTGCCCCGGTCCGGGAGGATCCCGCGTGCCGCGGAGCGGCTGGGCCCGTGAGCCATGGCCGCTGAGCCTGCGCGTCCGGAGCCTGTGCTCCGCAACGGGAGAGGCCACAACAGTGAGAGGCCCGCGTACCACAAAAAAAAAAAAAAAAAAGAAAAAAAAAAAATGATGGGGGCTTCCCTGGTGGTACAGTGGTTAAGAATCTGCCAATGCAGGGGTCACGGGTCCGGGAAGATCCCACATTGCTGCAGAGCAACTAAGCCCATGCACCACAACTACTGAGCCTGCATTCTAGAGCCCACAAGCCAAAACTACTGAGCCCTCATGCCACAACTACTGAAGCCCGCACGCCTAGAGCCTGTGCTCCGCAACAAGAGAAGCCACTGCGATGAGAAGCCCATGCACCACAACGAAGAGTAGCCCCTGCTCACCACAACTAGAGAAAGTCCGTGCACAGCAATGAAGACCCAACGCAGCCAAAAATAAATAAATTTATTAAAAAAAAAATGATGCCTGCCTCATTGGATTGTTGGGATAATTACAAGAATATGTGCAAAACAATCAGACAATGGCCATAGCAAGTGCAATATACATGTTAATCATTAATATTAGTTGTTTTCTATCATGTGGAGACAGGACACAATTGAGAAATCCAAATAAAAGCAGTATCTGTGGGAGATTACTGTGATGGGGCAAGTGTGTGCAACAGAGAAATGAGAACAACAGAACTTTTGCTTCCAGAAACTCAAAAAAATATAGTTTATTAATTTTACATTTAGATGTTTGTGATACACACACATATAGAGGAAATCTGAAAGTAGAGTACCTCCATGATTTTGTGTTGAATGTTATACATTTTATTTTAAAATAATTTAACAAAGTTCATCTTAAATTTTATTATTTTAAAATAAAAACCATTATATCAAAATCTCAAGCATTTAAAAAATTGTAAAGGCCATGATTCAAGTCAACAATTCTGTATTTTGAGATTTGGTGGGTAAACATGATTTCATTTGTCTATGAAGAATTTACTCTGTTCCCTTCTTGCCTTTTCAAGGTTTTCAAAAGTGATCATTCCTTTTGGCAGCTGCAACTTACTCTTTTCTGTTTCCAGTATGTTCTCAGCTTCACCTTAAATAAAGTACAGAAATGTGCAAGGTGACAAAGGGGTCATCAGCATTTTGTGAGAAGACCTACTTGTTGTGTTCCACTGACATGCTGTAACACTGTGTGGAGGCATGCCCCCAGATCTCACAGTTACATATTTCACCCACTGTCCCCAGTGAAGTGACCTCCCAAAGGAAACACAGTAATGAATTCTGAAGATTCATAAAGAGATAAATCAGATGCCAGAGACTTTGACAGAAGACAGCATTTTAAAATGTAGAAGAGAAAGAATACCAAGTACTATTTTTTTTTCCTTGAAGGAAAGTCAGGATGAAAACATCCTGACTTTCCTTCAAGGAAAAAAAAATAGTACTTGGTATTCTTTAGTTATAAAGAATACTATTAGTTGTGTTAGGATAACTATTAGTTGTGTTAGGAGGGGTTTAAGGTGGTGAAACCCCATATCGTTCTTCTTGTTGCCCCTTATTATATCATAAGTGATGTGAGAAGAAAATAAAGTTTACTAAAAAACTCTAATTTTTCAGGAAAGCTAATCTTTGACTTGAAACTACTTATAAATACCCCAAATAATATTAAATGTTCTTTAGTCCATATATACATACATACACACACATATACACATTTTTATAAACAATTCCTCTTAAATAATAGCTAGTAATTTCTTGGGCACAGTGACATTTGCCAACTTTTATTGTTGAAGACTAGCGAAATTCTGAAAAACTATAATATATGTTGTTGACATTCCATAAACTTTCCTTGGGAATAAAGGCAGTTGTTTTCTTGAAGTATTCCTCTTTTAATGCACAATTAATTTATACTCCAAACCCAACAGCCAGGCTACAATTTGCAAATTATCACAGCATTCCAACAATCTGCAAACATTTTTTTTTCTCAATCTTAAATAGTAAGTAAAAATCATTATAAAATTGTATGTAATTGGGCAGGCTATTGATGGACAGACTAGATGTTTCCATGAGAGAGTGCCTTCCATATGGCAGATTCTTAGTATATGTTTACAGAATGGTTGATAATAAAGTCAATTAAACAGGAAGTATATATCTTGGGGTCATCTCTAGTTAACAGGGCTATATATTATAAACTAAACTTTTTAATATGGTAAATTTCCTGGTGGATTCTAAAGTTTTATTTTATTTTTTTTAAACAGGAAATTTCCACAACATTCCTTGGAAGTTAAATTTTTATATTCTATAGACTCTGATGGACCTGTAATAAAATTACTTCCCAATTATACAATCAAAATATTCCTAGAAAATAAATTTGCCCTCCATTAGTAATACATTCAAGTGAATGCTGTATAATAGAGTTGAGATTTCTTAATACTACATACTAACTTTTATGAGGGACTGAGAACTCTAATGTTCTTATAAACAGTGAGACATAGTTGAGCTCAGACTAATGAATTCTTAAGCAAATGAGTAACATGAACCTGAGCAGGTTATTGAAATGAGTTTTAACATAAGTAAATCAGTTTTGTACAGTTAGTTTCCAGCTTAAAATGGAATTGTACTCCAAAAGTTAATTTGTAGATCAGTGTTTTAGAACTCAGAATACATTTTCCCACAGTAATATATGCTATAAATAAATTTCTAGGCCATCAGCAAAACACTGTTTAGCCCACAATATAGCTGAACTATGATACCAATAATGTCTGACCCCAAAGGACATTTTAACATAGTTTCTATGTGGAAAATGTACTTCTATTTTCAAATGGGAATTTTTAAGAACATATAATTCCTCCATTTCCCTAAGTCTGTGCATGAAAAGTTCTACTGCCTACTCCCAATACCTGCACCTTCTCCTTTCCCATACTAAACCAGTCCCCACAGAGCCTCAGGGATAGTGATGCGCCTATAGCCCAGGAGAGAACAGGATGGCAAAAATGAAGGCTTGGGAAAGCACTGTTTCCAGCATGCTCTGTGTTGAAGGCTTGAGGATTAGGGAAATAGGGATCCTCATGAGAGGTGTGTAGTGGTGGGAATTTGGAAGACATGGATATCCTAGACTAATGGGAAACTCTGTCTTCTTGGGACAGGAATGGCATCTGTGGCAGCAGTGCTATTTTCTAGGGCAATAAAAGCCAGAGTTCAGTGGGAGCAGTATGGTACTGGTGAAAATTTAACAACCAGCTTTCCAGAACAAAAACAAATGTATGTAAGTTTATTATGTACATAAGTTTATTATAAATTTTACTTCTATGAAATATATGTAGCATACAATTTATAAATGATAATAACATGTACAGTACCCTTTATCATAAATTCTATATAGCAAATTGATCCTCAAAGAATGTTTTTATTGATTTTTGCTGAACTCTTTTATCCATAGCTCACCTAAGCAGTTGATGAGAAAGTATAATTTCAACATGAATGATGGTCGGTGTTTTCATTTACGTTAATGAGTAGGACAAAAGTGAAACAGTGATATTGTGGACTTTGTTGAATCAGATAACAGTTTTTAAATATTAAGACATTCCCTGAATTTTTTATGCTATTCACAACATAATGGATATGGACACAACACACTTTTAAGACTAATATACATCATTAACATTTTCTTCATCATTTTCTTAAGTCTAGACCACGGGTTGGCAGACTTTCTTAAAGGGCCAGATAGTAAATATTTTAGGCTTGTGGGGACTTGCATATCTGTTGCAGTGACTCGGCTCTGTCATGGAAATGGAAAAGCAGAAATGAATGGGTATGTCTGTGTTCCAATAAAACTTTATTTTCAAAAATAGGTGGCCATCCTGCAGACCATAGTTTGTCAGCCCCTGATCTAGACAATCAACAAAATAGTTAAGTCAAGCCTTGATTTGGTATTTGTAGATTTCCATGGTGTAAATACTCCCACCATGACCACCTTCAAGCTGACATACCAATGGGATGTCACTGAAGTCAGAGTTGTATCTGTATTTTATTGTGTCTATATATTGTATCTGCATTGCCACCATACAGATACAGTAGATATACATAACTTAAAAGAATAGATATACATAACTTAAGAGTACAGATATTTGTAAAATAATTAGAAACTAAGTTCTGATTATTATTGTTTTTAATATAATTTAATATTATGTATTTTCTGTAATTTATTTAATTGTAAGTTTATATAATTTTTAAAAAAATTTTATTGGCATATAGCTGATTTACAATGTTGTGTTAGTTTATATAATTTAATTTTTAATAATGACTGTGTTTAACAACCAGCTTACAAAATTCCTGAACATTTGACGGTTGGTTCTTGTGAGCTGGTATGAGGTGACTCCAGCATACCACTATGTGAGAGGGGGCAGAAATATCGGTCATTGGTAGCTCAGGGAGAGTCTTGTCAGAATTTTCATAAGTCAAGGGGGTGTGAGGAGTGGATCCTGGAACCAGAAAATGAATCAGAAATTGAGACTCTGGTCTAAGACTTATCAAAGACTTACCTTTCATTCTTTGTATAAGGGTCCCGTAGCCCATGTCATACTGGTAGGCAAGGACAAAGCCTAATGGAACGATAGGGAAGAGGAAGGCAGGCTTCTTCTTTTTAATTGCTCTGATTCAAGAACAAAAAAGAATGAATATCAAGGAATAACCTGTAAATAAATATCTTTGTACTTGATGAAAGGAAATAATTTATCTGCTTTTGGGAAGAATATCCTCCATTTCAGAAGTTACTTAATTCTTCTATGGAAATAGGATTTGCTTACCCATAATCCCTCAGCAGATTCTGCAGTTCTTGGGTAGGGTCTATGATTTGTTCATCTTTATTTGATGTTGAGGCTCAGATTACTCATTTTAAAAATATTTAAGTATTGATATCTATCCCTTAGGGACTGTGGAGATGAATTTGTAGAGACTTCCTTCTGTCTTGGTGCAAAGTCAGTCCTCTCTCTTACTTATAAAATGGAGAAAAGTACAGAAGAAATCTAAGAAACTAAAGGAAGAATTAACTATTACTATCCTGGTTCTACAGAGTTACCGCCAAGGACTAAGCTATCAGTGTTACTTTGTTCGCCTATACGTGTACTATTTGGATCAAAGTCCTATCTTGGCCAACTTAATAATATGATCATGGCAGAGACAAAAAGAAGTAGAAGAAAATTTTAAAGTAAGTAGCAAATATACCCAGCTGTTAAAGAGACGGCTGCAATGCCAAAAAAAGTTCCAAAATATTTGAGGAATTCCCGAGACCAAGCAATCTGCATAGCCATTTGTCTTTCTCTCGTTTCATTCTGCATCATTAGCTGCCTTTCCAGCTGAGGACAAAACAAAAGACAAAGTGTGGTTATTCATCTTTTGAATCCGAGCACAGAGTTAATAATCTGCTTTTCTAGTGGATTTTCTTTCTTCAGTAGCTTTAATTCATGTTTTTTCTTTTTTTAATCTCAAGAGACTTTGACTAAAGTCCTTCTGGACTGCTATCCCCAACTGTAATCTTGGCAGTGAAATCTGGAATATATATGGAATAAGTATGATATTCTTCTTCAGCTCTTGTATGCATGTAGTCTGGAACGTTTATCCAAGCCCAAAATATATGTTCAGCTTACTATATGAAATGTGAGAAAAATATCTATGTGCCTTTAAATACAGAAACACTTTATTGGCCTTAATTACCGTTTGCACTGAAATCATTTTGTCTTCCAAAACCATCCAACTCCACACTGAAATTCATTTGAAGTATTGGGTCCATATTGCATCATAATATGATGGTAGAGGGGTATTATTTTGAGATATCAATAGAGATTTTTCTTTGCCACATTTTTCTTGTTGCCTCAAGTCCTTCACCACTTTAGTCAGTGCCTTTCACTGCCTTAGAACAGAAAGCAGATACAGCGCAGAACACAGGAGACTGTATTTCTGAATGGATTTTTTAGAAAATACATAGGAGAAGCAACAGTCTGAAAGCCCAAGCCCATTATTTTGAAAGAGTTAGATTCTTGAGAGAGAAAAGAGCTCTTTTTAAATTCTCAAATCTTGGCACTGTGTATCATTAGCAAAGCCTAGAGGATAGCAAGCATATAAACCATAGTGTGAGAGGAATGAGTAATAATGTGACTCAATTTTCCTTCCATGCCTTCTTTCTCCTGTGGGAAGGGACTGGAAGAGGAGAATGAGATTTTATGAAAAAAGTTGGGGCTTGGTTCCGTGACCCCTCGTGGGGGTTGAAGCCCCAGGGGATGTGATGGATTTTGAATTTGAGAATCCTCAGACAGAGAGCACTTGTAGTTCTGCCTCCTGTCAAGAATTCTGGGAAGGGGCATCTGTCCGCCTGCCGATGCAGGGGACACGGGTTTGTGCCCCGGTCCGGGAAGATCCCACACGCCGCGGAGCGGCTGGGCCCGTGAGCCATGGCCGCTGAGCCTGCGCGCCCGGAGCCTGTGCTCCGCAACGGGAGAGGCCACAACAGTGAGAGGCTCACGTACCGCAAAAAAAAAAAAAAGAAAAAAAAAAAAAAAAAGAATAAAAGTAAAGTAAAGCAGAAATGGTTGCAGAGCAGATCTAGGCTTATAGAAGAAGGCCTGAGAGAGGCCACCCCAGTCTCCCTCAGTTGCCAAGGGTTGTGGATAAAGTCTGCAAGGTTCCCAGGTCAACCTGGATAGGGTCATAGAAGGTAGCTGATAATTGAAAGCATGTGGCTTACCAGAGAGTCACCAAAGCCTAGGGCCCAGGAACCCAATAATAGACACTTGGGTAAAAACTAAGGCTATTCAGAAACTCTGAATACCCTAACTTTACTTATCTATAAATCTGAAACTATTCTAAAATTTAAGTTTATTTTTTTAAATGGTTATAAACAAATCTTATATTCTAGGTCTCTACTCTCTACCAATAAGAATAGAAGCAATCATCTCCATATATCAGAGAAACTGTGAAAATCAGCTAGACTGTATCTGCAATAAACTAAGTCTAGAGTTGAAAAAAATCCATGCAGACCCTCTCTTTCATGGGCAAAAAATCCTGATGAAGGACATCATTGAGCTATAATGCTAATTATCAATTAAAACTTTATTAATTACCACATACTTTATAAAATTGTATTTAAAGTCACAGGTCTAAGTCCAAATACATTTTAAAATTCAAATTAATTAATAAATTTTATCACCAAACTTTTTCAATAGCCATAAAGGGATAATTACATTAATGTAATTATTAATTTACCAGTAATAGGCATTATTTAACTAAATGTACATTCATTTTCACCCTTCTTCCCCAAATATTGACGCTAATAACAAGAGCAAAAGAGAACATGTACAGTAAGTTTCTGTAACAGTCTTTAACCCAAATCATAAATATAAAATTCTTTATCCTATTTTAAAAGAATTTTACACCTTTTTATAATAATTATTTTCCTATCTCTGTTACTTTTTTTTTTTTTTTTTTTTTTTTGCGGTACGCAGGCCTCTCACTGTTGTGGCCTCTCCCGTTGCGGAGCACAGGCTCCGGACGCGCAGGCTCAGCGGCCATGGCTCACGGGCCCAGCCGCTCCGCGGCATGTGGGATCTTCTCAGACCGGCGCACGAACCCATGTCCCCTGCATTGGCAGGCGGACTCTCAACCACTGCGCCACCAGGGAAGCCCTCTCTGTTACTTTTGATACTGCTTTATAGGACAATTTGAAATTAAAATGTTCCTCATTATGACTTCAGACTAAGATGATTTTATAGGCTTAGCTGGTACTAGTTTAACAATTACAGAGCCACAATTAATTTTAAAGAGAATATAATAAAAGGGAGCTAGCTTATTAAAAATTATTGTTCAGGGCGCAGTGGTTAAGAATCCGCCTTCCAATGCAGGGGACATGGGTTCGATCCCAGGTCCAGGAAGATCCCACATGCCACAAGAGCAACTAAGCCCGTGCACCACAATTACTGAGCCTGTGCTCTAGAGCCCGCAAGCCACAACTACTGAGCCCGCGTGCCACAACTACTGAAGCCTGCGTGCCTAGAGCCTGAAGCTCACACACCTAGAGCCCGTGCTCTGCAACAAGAGAAGCCACCGCAATGCGAAGCCCGCGCACTGCAACCAAGAGTAGCCCCCACTCGCTGCAACTAGAGAAAGCCTGCGCGCAGCAGCAAAAACCCAACGCAGCCAAAAGTAAATAATAAATGAATTAATTTAAAAAATCATCATAGCGTTTCTTTAAAAAAAAAATCATTGTTCATAGTAGGAGAAACCACATTCTGACCACCTTCATAAAACTGTTACATCCACTCTTTCTTGTGTATTTTAACTCTTCAGATTTTTTTGTTTAAAAAATATTAAGGGCAGCCACAATATTACTGACCTCAGTAATTTGTCAATCTTTTGAGTCTCAGAAGGGGCAACTATGTAAAAATCCACAGACCATTTAATACGTTTCCCTTTAATACAATCTTAAAATGATTAAATTTCATGTGGACACATAAAACATTTTCACAGCACAAAAAAGGCAATGACATTGTCCTATAAATTATCTTCATTGTAGTTTTAATTTTTTATTAATTAGAGCCTTTCCTATTTTTGAGAAATAATTAGGCCAACCTTGAAAAAAATCCATATACTTCTGTGTTTTTAGTTTCCAACAGTCTTTTAACTTATGCATAATATATTCACATGTAATAGAAAAGATGTCTTTTTATTTGCTTAACTGGACAATGCCAAAAAGCTTTTCTGCATGTTTTGTCACAAAAGAGATTTTGTTTTATCGGGAATGAATATTTTATATTTGTCTATGCCTTTTTTAAATTAACAGAGACATTATTGATACCTTCTAAACTAAAAGCAAAATCAGAATTTCAGGTAAACAAACCATAAAGATCATTAAAATAAAGCAACCATAATGAAAGCTGTGACAAGTGGCATTTAAGTTTAACTTGCTCTACAGATGTTTTAAATGTTCAACATCCAGTAAGTAGTTTGGGAAGAATCTGGAACGGGAAATGAATAACAAATTGAAGCTTTTTAAAAATAAATCCAGGGCTTCCCTGGTGGCGCAGTGGTTGAGAGTCTGCCTGCCAATGCAGGGGACACGGATTCGAACCCTGGTCTGGGAAGGTCCCACATGCTGCGGAGCAAGTAGGCCCGTGAGCCACAACTACTGAGCCTGCGTGTCTGGAGCCTGTGCTCTGCAACAAGAGAGGCCTGCGCACTGCGATGAAGAGTGGCCCCAGGTCGCCGCAACTAGAGAAAGCCCTCGCACAGAGACGAGGACCCAACACAGCCAAAAATAAATAAATAAATAAATAGATTTAAAAATAAGTCCATTGTTTAATCAATGACTTATGAAAGTAAAAAAATTGAAGTATTATTCAGAAGCTTAAAAGCTTTGGTTACAGCATCTTGTTACATACCTTCCAATAAAGATTACAGCACAATTAAATCCACTCTTATTCTCAGATGTTTGTAAACAATAAGGTCACCCTATGTAAAAACTAAGAATTCCAGTTTAGCAAAAGCCCTTTATATTACTTATGGATTCTAAAATATATGGACTTTCTCCAGCAAGATCAGAAGATGCTGACAAGATGAGTAGAGCCTGGGAAAGAACGAAAGATCAATGACGTTCTCGTCCGTTATCTAAAATTCTGTAAAGACATAGCTGCTAACAGTGTCTGGTACATTATAAATGCTATTAACTGAAGTTGAAGACAATTCCAGAACTTAAGTAAAAAATGATAATAAGCATATTTTCTTTTATCCTGGATTTCCTCATTTTAAAGAGTACATATTTCTTACTTTGATAATTAACGTTCCTCTATGTCAATCCTAGCTGTGCACAAAGCTAAGACCTCTATTCTATAATACTTAGAACAAAAAATCTTAGAAACAAAATATGCTTCAAAAATAAAATTAGAAAATCATTAAGGTAGTGTAAGATGCTTACTTCTACTTTATTGTGGCAGCTGATACACTGATAGAAATAATAATGTGGTTCACCAGGTGCTAAGCACTGTACTTAATTTACATATATTGACTTTCCTGCAAAACCCTATGAGGCTGGTCTATGAGTTAAAGATAATGGAATCCACTCCAATTAGTAATTTAAACAGAATGGGACTTATTGCAAGGTATTTGGCAGGTTAAGAATTTCTAGGGGAGCCATGGAAGTTAGTTTGTGTCCTATACTATCAGGAATAACATAGCAAGGAGAAATGCTCAGCCAGAACAGGGGACTCTCCTATGGGAACCCCACAGCTACTGCCTTCTGTCATAGATGCTCAGAACCAAATACTGAAATTCCACCTCCACATTCCCAAATGTCAGCTCCACTACAGTGATTACAAGAAGATCCAACATCTTCTAGAAGCTTTATACTGCCCATGTCCACCTCCCAGGTTTCCTTCAGGTGTGCCTAGATGGCAGAACCATGTCAGATGTGAAACCCAGCTGCAAGAGTCTGAGAAATCTGCCTCTGGCTTTCCAGCCTCTGTTGCCATAAGGGAGTTGGATGGAATGGAAGCTGAGCAGAGGATGTATTGACTCAGTTTACAGTTGAGGAAACTGAGGATCATAGTTCGACTGATTTTCCCTGTGGCCTCAGTTATCAAATGGCAGATCTAGGATTCAAACCCAGGCCTGCCTGTTCCAAGGCCCAACCTTGCAGTCTACTCTCAGTACACTGGCAGTAATCAAGTCAATGTGGAAAATGGGAGTAAAGCAGGCAGGGTATGTCGTTACCATCTGAAAAGCCTTTGGCCTTCTATTATAATTAATACAAGAATTTTAAAAAGACACTGCGTAATGAGCTCTAAATTTATGGGGGTACAGGCTGACCTGAATTACTCTGTTTAATTCCCCTTAAAAGAGCCTCTCTACACACTGTCTCTGATTTTATGCCCCCATCCCTGTAGTGATTTCAGTGACCAGCACTCTCTGAATGTGAGCCTCCTAAGGCCCCTGTGACCTCCTCCTCGTTGTCATATCTAATTTCTCAGAGAATTGGGGGCAACCACCACATCCAAATAATGACCATGGCCTGGAGACTTGATTTCTAAACATTTCTTGAGATGTGGCCTCTCCTACGCTGTTGTGCAAGTGTGTGTTTGGGGCTCAGGCCAAGGGCCCTGGGAGAGAACAAGGCCAGCCCGTGGCTCTATAAGGAAACTAGTGTCTGTGCTCAAGGTGAGGGCAGAACAGGAAGCTAAGGAGGTTCTGAAAAGTCAAGACCTGCTCCCCTTCCATAAATGAAATACAAAGGGGAAAGGCAACTCCTAAAAACACAGAGGTACTAGAACCTTTTCCAGAGAAGGTCCTTCAAATCCTTTATTTGTTTACTTTCCCCTAGAATTTTTTTCTCATCCATCTCCTCTTGGTCTTCTCAGCTCCTGGTGATATTATCACTTTCCAGGATCCAGCTACCACTTCTTGCTGTTGACATCTGAATTCTAAATCTCTACCCTGGAGCTCTTTTCAGTGGTATATTGTGTTTCCAACTGTCTTCTGAGCATCTCCACGGGGAGATAGACAGCCAAGTCTTACCTAGATGTCTCTGCACACCTCTAAATCCAGCCTTCTTCCTGCTGTACCTGCTCCAGCTCAGAGCATCATTACCCATCAACAAAAGCACTATATTACCACCAATCTGTCTCTATCCTAGTTTCTTCTCCCTCCAATCCATCTTTTATATGGCTCTCTCTATATTTATTTACATTTCTATTCCTATCTCAAAAGCAATCTCATGTTACTTTCCTGCTTAAAAAATTTTACTGGTTCTTTAATTCCTAGACATAACACGGCCTTTAAAAATCCTATTCCAATTTACCTCTTGGGCTTCATGTCCTGACAGTCTTCCCCTAGACCACAGCCAGCAATCCTTACCCAGACTAGGCACGTTCATCTTTCCACAGCTTTTTGCTCATAGAAAGAGACAGACATTGGAGTCACTTGGACTGGGTTCAAATTCTAGTTCTGTCACAAACTTGCTATGTGATTGTGCACAAGCCCCCTAAATGTCTTGACTCCAATTTCTCTATCTCTAGGAGCAACATAGTTACCTTACAGGGATGCTCTCCTAAAGAAGATGGCATATTTGAAAGGGAGTTTTGCACCGCAGGCATTGGAATGTGTTAGCCCCTCTGTCTTGCTTTCTCCTCTTGTCTCCTGTCCCAATGGTTACCTAGCCTTTTTCCTTCACTATCTTCCCTCTCTCTTTCTAGGACAGTTCACCTGTTTTCTGACTTCAAAGTTTCTCTTTGCTGAAGATGCCCACATCTCTATCCGGAGCCCCATCAACTCACTGAGCAATGCTGCCAGCTGCAGCTGGCTGACTTGTGTTCCTGGTACTACACTGAATTCAGCACTCCCTGCACTGTGACTGTTAGTTCCTCCAGACCAGCCCCCCTGCCAGCTCCTTGTACTCCTCAGAAGCTCCATGATTCTCCCAGAGGAATAAAAACTTTGGTTTCCATCTTCAACTCACTCTTCTTAACTCCCCATGTATCTAGTTAGTCCAGAAATTCTACCACCAGCTTTTTCTCTGAAATCTCCCCTTTTCTCCATTCTTGCTGCCTCCCCTGAAATCCAAATCCCTATCACCTTAGACTTTGGGTACTGCAATGGCCCCATGTTATCCTTATATGTCTAGCCTGTGGTATAGATCTATTAACAAAAAAGCACTGTGGCCCAGAAGTTAATACTATGGACACTGGAGCCAGACTGCCTGAAACTGAAGCCTGGCTCCACCACTTGCAAGCTGTGTAGCTTCTGGCAAGTTCTTGCATCTCTCTGTGCCTCAGTTTTCTTATCTGTAAAACGGGGCAAATGACAATGCCTACCTTAAAAGGTTGTTGTAAGGATTAAATGAGCAAATACATGTTAAGGTCTTAGAGCAGAGCTTTAATAAAGATTCAATAAAAGTTAGCTGCTATTATTTGCCTCGAAAATAGACGTAAGGTTGCAAGATTATTTTAAAATATTTTAAATTAAATAAAAGGTTCTGCTCCTGTCATTCCCCTGCTCAAAAACTTCTGAAACTTCTGTTTTCTGCTACATCATGTATAAATGCTCTACTCAGCTTTCTGAGCCCTCTGGACCAGATCTGTGCCTCACCTCATTTTCTACTGTAGCCCTTCTCAGCTTTGGTCAGGTGGACTTCCTGCAGTTTTCCAAATGTGGCTCTATCTGACTCTTCCTGGCCTTGTGACCTTAGGTGAGTCACGGCATGTCTAAACAGCCTGTTTTCTCATCTGTAAAGTGGGGATAATAACAGTACCTTCCTGGTGGGATTTTTTGTTTTTTTATCAGACTAAAAAGGAATTAGAGCATCTTTTTTTAACATGCCTGTAGTTGTTGAGGGAGAGCAGGCTTGTATGGGAAAAGCAGCAGCAGTCTACATAGTGTCAATCAGAAATACACTTCTGTAAATCTTGAAGCCTAGGGAGGTAAAAATACGTTTCAGGAGAAAAAGACAAAGTTTCCACAGAAATGAACATAGTATCCTTAAAGGCTAATGGTTATTGAGTCATTTACTCTTTATAACAGTATGTTTGGCAGGTGTCACTAATATCCCATTTTTCCAGATGAGAAAACTGGTGGTAAGAATGATTAAGTAACTTGCCAGTGCCTGTAGCTCTCGTACATCCTGGGTGTTTCTTTTACTTCTTAGTAATACTACTTAACACCTTTTATAATAATAGCCAGGAAATTAATAAAGTACTTATTTTCAGAATACAAGCCAAGGCAAAAGAGAAGTAAAACAAAAAGACAAAACTAAACCCCAATGAATACAACTGTGACCATGTAGAACATTCTTTAACTAGTTTCACTTCTATCTTCTCAATGAGTTGTGTGTGCTTCTGACCCTACATTTCAGTATCCATGGAATCCCCAAAACTAGAGGTTCTTTTTTTTTTTCGGTACGCGGGCCTCTCACTGTTGTGGCCTCTCCCGTTGCGGAGCACAGGCTCCGGATGCGCAGGCTCAGCGGCCATGGCTCACGGGCCCAGCCGCTCCGCAGCATGTGGGATCTTCCCGGACCGGGGCATGAACCCGTGTCCCCTGCATTGGCAGGCGGACTCTCAACCACTGCGCCACCAGGGAAGCCCCTAGAGGTTCTTTTTAATCCAATAAAAAAGTATTTCTGTACTTTGATGTGCTTTTCTTACATTCATAAGTAATATAAAATAATTCTTCTAAAATGCTTCAGAAGATGAGGAAGCCAAAGCAAGAAATAAGAGGGATTAAAAGCATTGTTGAACAAAGGACTTTCCACCTGGTTGACAGGAATTTTTTAAAAATTTGCTTGACAAACTGATTTGAAAAGTCCCTTGGAGGAGAAACATCCCACAACATGGATGAACCCCAAAAATATTATGCTAAGGAAAGAAGCCAGACACAAAAGACCACAAATTGTATGATTCCACTTCTGTGAAATGTCCAGAAAAGGCAAATCTATGGAGACAAAAAGTAGATTAATGATTTCCTGGGTCTGGAGTTGGGATCAAAGATTTACTATACTTGAGCACAAGTGAACTTTTGGGGATGATGGAAATGTTCTAAAACTGGATTATGGTGATGGTTGTACAACTCTATAAAAATACTAAAAATCATTGAATTGTACCCACACAACGTGTACCCCTACAGTTTTAGAGTATGTGAATTACTCAATAAAGATGTTTAAAAAATAGAAGTGGGACAGAGTAGCCTTTCAGCATCAGAAGTAACAGCATGCGTTTATTTTAAATCATTAACAAAAATGATGATGCTTTGTGGTGATATAGCTGCCTGACCACACAATTATTCCTGTGTCTTAGTGAGGTTTTTCATGTTCCGCTCTCAAGAACTGTTCAGAAACATCTGAGCCACTTGGTAAGGAATAACTCTATTCAGATGCAAAGACTTTATAAATCATTTTATAATAATATATTCCATCTTTATATTTATCAAAGAGAGAAGAAAAAACGTTTTAGCATTATATATATAGTCCTTTTCATAAATAATTAGTTTTAAGCTTTATATTCCATACATTTTCTATTTTCATACTAAAACACACCACCAAAATTTTCCTTGCAATGTCAAGAGGCGGGGAGGATATTGTTTTTTTCTCTGTAAATGTTTCTATTTTCTCTTCAAGCATTCCTATCCCTAATACTCATATCACCCTCCCTGGGTATTAGACCTTATTTGCCCTAAAGAGGTGCAATATATACCACAGCAAATTTTTGGTTAAAAGGGTGAGCTGAGCTGATCCATCTTACTTAAAAAAATTGCTCAAATGTCGGCTCACCACCAGTTTTGCAAGCTATTTTGGGAGCTCAGCTTAGATGGCTGTTAATCTAGAGATTCTTTTATTTAGAGGAAAATACATTTATACAGCAGCTAAAATCAGAATCCAGTTAACACCGGAAGATTAACCTAGTGATATAATAATTGTTAATGGGAAGAATTTGTGGGGCAAGTCATTTCCAATTCTAATTAATTTTAGGCAAGCCTTTAAATTAGAAATTGATTTAAACCTGATTTCAATATGAAAACAAAAGTAGATTGTGGAAAGAATTCATTATTTAGTTATCCATTTCTGGGAAAAGATACTTCTGATAATTCATGTTCACATGAATTTAAAAATAAAATATCATCTCACTATTATAAGAAAATAATCATTAATTCCTGAAATGGAAAAACATGTTATTTTTACATGTTGTCCTGTTCTGATTTGTATGGATCTCAGAGTTCTGCAGAAAGGTGAGCCTGACCCAGTCAAGACCAATAAGTCTTAGATTTGCTGCTGTTTAATCCCTGTAGTGACACTCATTTCTTTTCAAATACAATGCTAAATAAAAACCTAAACTAAATAGCCACAGATAGGGAGAGAGAAGTCAAACTGAGAAATAAACATAAATGTAATTAGAGTTTTATATCATAAGTTTTTTTGTGCTATAAACGTTTTCACACAGGCTTTTTGTAAACATAAATTTTTTTTAGTGGCTTTTTAAAATTTTTATTTTATTTTGGAGTATAATTGATTTACAATGTTGTGTTAGTTTCAGATGTACAGCAAAATGATTCAGTGTCATATATATATATTTTTTCAGATTCTTTTCCCATTTAGGTTATTACAGAATATTGAGTTGACTTCCCTGTGCTATACAACAGGTCCTTGTTGATTATCTATTTTATATATAGTAGTGTATATATGTTAATCCCAAACTTCTAATTTATCCCTCCTCACCACCTTTCCCCTTTGGTAACTATAAGTTTGTTTTCTAAGTTTGTGGGTCTGTTTCTGTTTTGTAAACGAGTTCGTTTGTATCATTTTTTTAGATTTCACATACAAATGGACAAATATCATATGATATTTGTCTTTTTCTGTCTGACTTACTTCTCTAGGTCCATCCATGTTGCTGTTAATGACATTATTTCATTCTTCTTTGTGGCTGAATAATATTCCATTGTATATATGTACCACATCTTCTTTATCCATTCCTCTGTTGAGGGACATTTAGGTCGCTTCAATGTCTTGACTATTGTAAATAGTGCTACAATGAATATTGGAGTGCATGTATCTTTTTTGAATATATGCCCAGGAGTGGGATTGCTGGATAATATGGTACCTCTATGTTTAGTTTTTTAAGGAACCTCCATACTGTTCTCCATAGTGGCTGTACCAATTTACATTCTGACCAACAGTGCAAGAGGGTTCCCTTTTCTCCACACCCTCTCTAGCATTTATTGTTTGTAGACTTTTTTTTTTTTAACATCTTTATTGGGGTATAATTGCTTTACAATGGTGTGTTAGTTTCTGCTTTATAACAAAGTGAATCAGTTATACATATACATATGTTCCCATATCTCTTCCCTCTTGCGTCTCCCTCCCTCCCACCCTCCCTATCCCACCCCTCCAGGCGGTCACAAAGCACCGAGCCGATATCCCTGTGCCATGTGGCTGCTTCCCACTAGCTATCTACCTTACGTTTGTTAGTGTGTATATGCCCATGACTCTCTCTCGCCCTGTCACAGCTCACCCTTCCCCCTCCCCATATCCTCAAGTCCGTTCTCCGGTAGGTCTGTGTCTTTATTCCTGTCTTACCCCTAGGTTCTTCATGACATTTTTTTTCTTAAATTCCATATATATGTGTTAGCATATGGTATTTGTCTTTTTCTTTCTGACTTACTTCACTCTGTATGACAGACTCTAGGTCTATCCACCTCATTACAAATAGCTCAATTTCGTTTCTTTTTATGGCTGAGTAATATTCCATTGTATATATGTGCCACATCTTCTTTATCCATTCATCCGATGATGGGCACTTAGGTTGTTTCCATCTCCAGGCTATTGTAAATAGAGCTGCAATGAACATTTTGGTACATGACTCTTTTTGAATTTTGGTTTTCTCAGGGTATATGCCCAGTAGTGGGATTGCTGGGTCATATGGTAGTTCTATTTGTAGTTTTTTAAGGAACCTCCATACTGTTCTCCATAGTGGCTGTACCAATTTACATTCCCACCAACAGTGCAAGAGGGTTCCCTTTTCTCCACACCCTCTCTAGCATTTATTGTTTGTAGACTTTTTAATGATGGCCATTCTGTAGTTTTGATTTGCATTTCTCTAATAATTAGCGATGCAGTGAATCTTTTCATGTGCTTTTTGGCCATCTGTATGTCTTCTTTGGAGAAATGCCTCTTTAGACCTGCCCATTTCTTGACTGAGTTGTTATTTTGATATTGAGCTGCATGAAATGTTTGTATATTTTGGAGATTAATCCCTTGTCAGTCACATCGTTTGCAAGTATTTTCTCCCATTCTGTGGGTTGTCTTTTCATTTTGTTTACGGTTTCCATTGCTGTGCAAAAGCTTTTAAGTTTAATTAGGTCCCATTTGTTTATTTTTGTTTTTATTTTCATTACTCTAGGAAGTGGATCAAAAAAGATATTTCTGTAATTTATGTCAAAGAATGTTCTGCCTATATTTTCCTGTAAGAGTTTTATAGTATCCAGTCTTACGTTTAGGTCTTCAATCCATTTTGAGTTTATTTTTGTGTATGGTGTTAGAGAATGTTCTAATTTCATTCTTTTTACATGTAGCTGTCTAGTTTTCTCAGCACTGCTTATTGAAGAGACTGTTTTTTCTCCATTGTATATTCTTGACTCCTTTGTTGTAGATTAATTGACCATAGGTGCATGGGTTTATTTCTGAGCTTTCTATACTGTTCCATGATCTACATTTCTGAGACACATATTAATCAAATTGAAAAAAATTAAAGACAAAGAGAAAATATTAAAAGCCACAAGGGAAAAGCAACAAATAACATACAAGGAAATCCCTCCCCATAAGGTTATCGCTGATTTTTCAGCAGAAACTCTATAGGCCAGAAGGGAGTGGAACAATATATTTAAGGTGATGAAAGGGAAAAATGTACAACCAAGTATACTCTACCCAGCAAGGGTCTCATTCAGATTCGAATGAGAAATCAAAACCTTTATAGACAAGCAAAAGCTAAGAGAATTCAGCACCACCAAACCAGATTTACAACAAATGCTAAAGGAATTTCTCAAGGCAAAAAAGAAAAGGCCACAAATAGAAAACAAGAAACTTATGAATGGGAAAGCTCACCAGTAAAGACAAACATACAGTAAAGGTAGGAAATCATCCACACACAAATATGATATCAATAGGAGCAATCGTGAGAAGAGGAGAGCACAAATGCAGGATATTGGAAATGCATTTGATATTAAAAGAACAGCAACTTAAAACAATCTTGTATATATATAGACTGCTATATCAAAACCTCATGGTAACCACAAACCAAAAATCTACAATAGATACACAACAAAAAAGAAAAAGCAACTGAAACACAACACTAAAGATAGTCATCAAATCACAAGAGAAGGGAACAAAGAGGAAGGGAAGAAAAAAGACCTACAAAAACAAATCCAAAACAATTAAAAAGATGACAGTAAGAACATACATATCAATAATTACTTTAAATGTAAATGGATTAAATGCTCCAACCAAAAGACACAGACTGGCTGGATGGATACAAAAACAAGACTGGTACATATGCTATCTATAAGAGACCCACTTCAGATCTAGGGACACATACAGACTGAAAGTGAGAGGATGGATAAAGGTATTCCATGCAAATGGAAATCAAAAGAAAGCTGGAGACGCAATACTCATATCAGACAAAACAGACTTTAAAATAAAGGCTGTTACAAGAGACAAAGAAAGACACTACATAATGATCAAGGGATCAATCCAAGAAGATATAACAGTTGTAAATATATATGTACCCAACATAGGGGCACCTCAGTATATAAGGCAAATGATAACAGCCATAAGATTTTCTTTTATAATCCTCCTGAATGTTTTATTTTCATAAGAAGGAGGTACATTTTTTATTATGGGCTGTTTATTCACACTCACTTTCTTGTGATAAAAGTAAGCCTAATTTGATAGCATTGATAAGCAAGCGAAGATAGGAAGTATTAAAAACAATAGTGGCTCAGTATTGGCCCTCGGTTGGGGGGCAGGGGAGCCACAGGAAAGTCAGAGTGGTAGAAAGGGAAAGGCACGAACTATCAGGAATGACACTTGCATCATTGACTCTTCAGTCTGGAAGAAGACAGTTAGTACTCCCTATCTTAAATCAAATAGAAAATTAATTCCAGGTGAATCAAAGCCCTGACTGTACCAAATGAAGTGATAAATATATTATAAGGAAAATCTGGAGACTGCTTGTATAACCTTAGGAAGTCAAAGACCTTTCCAAGAAAAACAGGAAACATGAAGGAAAAGATTAACAGATTTTATACACGAAAAATAAAAAAATTCACACCTATTAGGATGGCTATTATGAACAACAACAACAGAAAATAACAAGTATTGGCCCGGGGCAAAGATATGGAAAAACTTGAACCCTTGTACGTTGCTGGTGGGAATGTACAGTGGTGCAGCTGCTATGGAAAATGACATGGCAATTCCTTAAAAAAAATTACAGAATTACCATATGATCCAGTAATTCCACTTCTGAGTGTATACCCAAAAGCAATGGAAGCAGGGACTCGAGTAGACACTTATACACCCATGTTCATTGCAGTATTATTCCCAATACCCCAAAAGTAGAAGCAACTCAAATGGCCACCAACAGGTGAACAAATAAATAAAATGTGACATATACATGGAATATTATTCGGCTTTAAAAAGGAAGAAAATTCTAACACATGCTCCAACATGGAAGAAACTCAAGGACATTGTGCCAGTTGAAATAAGCAGATCATGAAATAACAAATATTATATAATTCTACTAATATGAGGTACCTATAGGAGTCAAATTCATAAAGACAGAAAGTAGAATGATGCATGCCAGGGGTTGGGGAGAGAGGGGAGTGGAGAGTTAGTGTTTGATGCATACAGAGTTTCAGTTGGGAAAGATGAAAATGTTCTTAGAGTTGGATGGTAGTGATGGTTACACGAGAGAGGCACAGTGAAGGGGTTAAGAGTGTGGGCCTTGCAATCAGACTGCCTGCATTTGAGTCTGATGCCACCACTTATTAACACTGTGTCCTTGGGCAAGTCACTTAATCTCTCTCTCTGTACCTCAGTTTCTTCATCTGTAAAATATAGAAAATAATAGTAACTACCTCATGGGGTTGTCTTGAGGACTACATTATTAAGGAGAATAGCATGTAGAAATAATACAACCCTATGGTTGAATTTGGAAACATCTATTTTAAATGCACCTACCCCTTGATCTAGCAATTCCACTTTCAGGCTGAGTCAATAGTTAATAAAAACTAGTTGTTTTTTCTGTTCTTCTTATCATCATCATCATTATTCCTATGCAGCTATATATTCTGATGTGGAAAAATCTTTCAGCCTAATATATATATATATATATATATATATATATACACACACACACATATGTATGCATATATACATGCATGGCTATATATGGTTTTTTTTGCCTTTTTTTTAACATCTTTACTGGAGTATAATTGCTTTACAATAGTGTGTTACTTTCTGCTTTATAACAAAGTGAATCAGCTATACATATACATATATCCCCATATATATGTATTTTTTTTCCTGACATCTGTTTCTTCCCTTTCCCCCATCACCACTGCTTAATCTTAGTCTTCCCATGTCCTTCACCTATAATTATACTCTGGGTTCATTCTTTATGGGTAAAAAGAAGTTAGCTACCATACTGTGAAATTAAGGTCACATGGTAAGCCAACAACTGGGTCAGGAGAAGAAACTGCTGACCAGGTCCTGCTCACACAACCTCTCAATGATAAGCATGTCTGGGGTATCTAAGGAACAGCAAAGTAACCGGTGTAGCCACAGAGGAATGAGCAAGGGGGAAAAAGTGGTAGATGATGAGGTCAGAGAGGTGATGGCAAAGGGCTACATCACCAAGGGCAGTGCTTCTCAGACATGCATGTGAATCACCTGGGGGATATATTAAAAGCAGATTCTGATTCAGCAGGACAAGGAGGGACACATGGTTCTGTATTTCTAACAAGCTCCAGTGTTGATGCTTTTAAAAAGTGGACCATATTTGAAACAAGTCTTGTAGGCCTTTGCTGGAACTTCAGTAAAAAACTGTGAGGAAGATGGGAAGCTGCTGGAGGGCTTTGAGCAAGAAGCTGTGTGATATGACATTTTAACGGATCAGTCTGACTTTGAAGAATATGATGTACCCAAGAGACATAAGCACATATGTTTACCACTCAAAGCAGCAATATTCATAACAGACCCAAACTGGAATCAATCTAAATATCCATCAACAGTAGGATGAATACATAAATTATGGTATATTCATATAATGGAATACTACAAAGCATGGAAAAAGAATGAATTACTGCTACAACTAACAATGTGGATAAATCTTACAGACATGAATTTTAAAAAAAATGAAAAAGAGTACATACTGTATGATCCCATATATATGAAGCATTAAAAAGGCAAAACTAATTAATGGCTGCAGAGGTCTGGATAGTGGTTGCTTTTAGCAGTGGGAGAGGCAGGAGGAAGCTTCCTGGGCTGGAAATATTCTATATATTGATCTGGATGGTAATTATATGCGTATAAACATATGTAGAAATTCACTGAGCTCTGCACACAAGATTTGTGCACTTCCCTGTGTCTATGATATACTTCAAGAAAATAAGAAGTTGTAGGGGAGCAAGTGTAAAAACTGCAAAAGCAGCTGGGAGGCTGTAGCACTAATCCAAGCAAAAGGGGGGTATGGAGTAGAGTGACAGCAGTGAAGGTGGTAAGTGGTTGGATTCTGGATATGTTTAGAATTTAGAGCTGAAAATCATTTTCTGATGGACTTGATAAAGGGATGTGAGAAAAAGGGAAGAGTAAGAGGCGATCCCAGGTTTGTAGCCTGACCACAGCATGTTGGTGCCACTTATGGAGATGGAGAAGCCTGCAGGATGATGAGCAGATTTGATGGATAAGAATGGGGTCAGAATGGGTGAGAATGAGGAATTGTGGTTTGCATATGTTAGTTTGAGATGTTTGTGGATATCCAGATGGATATGTCAAGTCTGCAGTCTGTAGTCACAGCCAAAGTCTCGGCTAGCAATAGAAATTTGAAGTCATCAGTTATATACGTGGTATTTGAAATTATGAGACTAGATGAGCTCCCCTAGGAAGTGAGTATAGATGGAGAAGAGAAGACAAATGTGATCTGAGCCAAGGCCACTCCAGAAATATGCAGGAGTCAGGGAGAAGAGGAGGCAGAGGGGACTGAGCTGGTGTGGTCAGGGAAGTAGGAAGAGAACTAAGAGGTGTGTTTTCCCAGAAAGGAACTGAAGAATGTGTTTCAAGGAGGGAGTCATCAATGGTCAATTGTGTCAAGAGTTGCTGAGAAATTGAGTGTGATGAGGACTGAGATATTAATTATGTTGACTAGTAAACATCTGAAACTATGCCTGTCACATAGTTAAGTGTTCAAATATCATAGGCTATATGGAGAATATCATGGAGAATATACATTAAAACCTATATATATCAAATCATTGTTCTTGGCAGGAGATCATGTTTTGCAGTGAAGAAAATAAAAGTTCTTCAGAAATGAGCTCACGCTTCTACTCTTTCCCCTTGGCCCTTGAGGTTTTGGCTTAAGATGGGCAAGTGGAAAGGATCTTCTCCCCATTTGGAACAGCCCTAGGGAACTAGCCTAGCCTTCAGTCACCTCGGTCCTACAGATCATAGAGAAATGAAGTGTTTTCTTGGCCTGTTCTGTAGTTTAAAGACTGCCCAAACTCATGAGGGAATATCCTGCTTCAGGGAAACAGGACTACCACGTATTCAAACTCCCCGTGCTTCAGTTTCCTCATCAACAAGATGGGACTAATTATCATGCCCATTCCATGATGTGTAACAAGGATTACAGGTATTAATATATACAAAAAGCTTAGAACAGACCTTGGCACAAAGTAAGCGCTAAATAAACAGTAGACATTTATCACATTATCATAGTGATATCAATGTCCTCCAGCTAAAGAATACCAGGAACATACCTATAGTCAAAAAAAGTGGGATTCATGGACTTGTTGCAGTAAAGAAGACACATACTATGGGGAACTGTGGGGAGTCTCAGTGAGAAGGTATTAGAAAAAGATTTATACCATCTGGACTTATGTCAAGTGATTTGGCGGAGGTTCAAAGATCATTTGGATGGGGTGCTGCCAGGAAGTGGGAGTAATTCCATGATTGGAGATCTTAAGTCTTCTTATCGAGAAGGTGAGAGGAACCAAGCAGATCTAAGTGGTAAATAGTAAAGATGCAGTAGCACTCATATTAGTCAGAGTGGGGGCATACTTGGCCATTCTGCAGTTTGGACAATGTTCATATCTTTGTCTGTTTCCTGACATAATTACAGAGTGGTCTTGCCTGATGGTGGTGATCTGTGAAACTACTTATGTTCCACAGGAGAACACCATGGACTAGCTGATAGTGCCAGGTCAGCTCCTAGCTGTCAGTGGGATAGTTTTCTTTCTCATTCTGTGTAAAATGACATGTGCTTTGAGGGGGTGATCAAAAGACTTCAGGAAGGGCTTCCCTGGTGGCGCAGTGGTTGAGAGTCTGCCTGCCGATGCAAGGGACATGGGTTCGTGCCCCGGTCCGGGAAGATCCCACATGCCGCGGAGTGGCTGGGCCCGTGAGCCATGGCCACTGAGCCTGCGCGTCCGGAGCCTGTGCTTCGCAACGGGAGAGGCTACAGCAGTGAGAGGCCCACGTACCACAAAAAAAAAAGACTTCAGGAAGACTTTCAATTTCCTCTGACAACACCTGAGTCATGAGTCATCAAAGAGAACCCGGAGAGGTGGGCAGAGAGGGTAAACTGATCAAGGAGAACTCTGATTGCTTAGTCCTAGATGTGCCCATCATCTCTGCTTTGAGCTGCTCTCTGGAAGCTCTCTGAAAAAGATAGAAAATTAGTGGGTGACTCGAGGTGAGCCCAGGAAGAAAATAGAAGGTGATGGGAGTTTGCTTCTGGCTCTTGGAGCGAAGATATCCTGGCACATACTCCAGGATAAGATGGTGTTCTCCTAGGTGATCCAAAGCCATTATGAAGATGAAGTGGAGAAACTAGCTTCACAGTAAGTAGGACTGACCTTCCCTGAGGGACAGAGCCCATGGGAACTCCCAGCCAGAATGTACATCTGGAAAACTGAAATGCCAAGGAGAAATATCAAGGAGGAGAAAGGAGCAAGGGTGAAGTTTTCAGGGGTCTGAAATGTAAACAACCAGGAAAGCTGTTGTAGTGTGGCCAGTAGCACTAAGAAGGAATCTTTTGGGTCAGATATTCATTGTCAAAACCCAGTGGAATCAGGGGACCCAATGCAAGCTGTCTAGAAGGTTCTGAAATCCTGGTGCCTGCCTTCATTTGACTCAGGCTGGGGGGTGTTTTTGTTTAGAATCCCAGCAGTTGCCCACTCGTACGTAGTTAAGTCCTTGATTATATTTTGCTTGCCTTTCTCCAAGTAAAATTATCCTGTAAAACCATGGATTGCCAGGGGTAGACCTGAACATGTTGACAGAATTAAGGCAGCCTGATGTTGGACCAATTTCAGAATCTGAAAAATCACAGGAAAGGCCAAACAGAGTGGTGTCAGGAAGAGAGGGTCAAAGAAGCAGGCTGTGGAGCCTGGAGACCCTTCTTGCCTGGGCTGTATCCCCACAGGGTCCAAGGGCACAATGTGAATACTATTACATCATTCTCACCTTTACTCTACAATGTTTATTCTCTGTGGCATTACATGATTCACCAAATCAAGTTGGGGTCTGTGGCTCTGGAGCCAGAGAGACCAGATTATCAGCCTCCTTTGGTTACTAGTTATCTGATCTCAAGCATGGAACTCTACACCGCAGTTTCCTCAACCTGTAAAATGCAACCAGTAATACCTCCCTTGCAAGGTTATTGTGAGACTTAGAGATAATATTTGTAAAAAGGCAGCCCAGGGTGTAGGAAACAAAGGATGATGATAGCCAGTCAGATCTACATCTCTGCTGCCTTCCACATCTCATGTTAAGTGGGAATATTTTCAGGGAGGAATTTTTAAATGTCTTCCAAATATAAAATGACTTTAAAAATCTATTGACTAACGTAATGCTCAACTGTCAGAAAAATTGTAACAAAGGGACATTTGTTCTTTTACACTACTAAGTCTCTCTACCCTAAATACCAAAGTAGCAAGATTTTCTAGGAACAGCAATTGAAGGATATATAGCATATCCTAATAGCCAGAAAAATAATTTGCTGAGCTGATGTTGGCCACAAAAGACCTTAAATTTGTCTCAGATGGTTAAATGTTTGTGTGTGCGTAAAGCATCATTAACTTTATCTAAAATCATTGATTTGCGTAAACTCTGGATGAAGCAATATGATTTTGATTTGTGCTAAATCAAAATAAGATTACTTTCTTTGAAGCAATCGCAATTGATGACATTTGTTTACTCAGCGTAGAAAAGAAAATAGCCAAGATGTCTTAAAACATTGTCTGGGGGGAAAGGTTAAGATAAAAGAAGGAAGTCATAACCTACTGCAATACTAATTTTATCTAGATTATCATAGTATTTCTCATGAGGGTAGTATACTTTAGTTTTCTATTAGAAAATTCCACAGAAGTAGTTTGTCACATGTAGGAAACAAAGGATGTGCTGTTGGGCACAAAGGTGATTCGCATTGACCAGTTCTTAGAGCTTTGGTCAGAAGCAGTGAGAAACTGGTGTTGATTGAGCTCTGTCTTCTGTGCATCATCCTGTGATCAGTGGCACACATTTCTGAGATTGTCCTCCAGAGTCAAAGGCAGGGTCTGTGGCCTTGAAGCAAGGGTAAGGTTGGCCCTAAGCTGTCGAACCATGCAACAAAGCAGGCAGCCGCATAGGTGTTTTGGTATGTGCATTGATTTTTGTGCTTTGTCCTTCTCAGCTGTCCTCAATCTTTTAGCTAGCCAAGACACCCTGAAGCTGGTGACTTACTAGGTTCAGTATAAAATTTGGGGAAAGAAGGGTTGGTTGGAAAGCCTCACAGGTAATTTGGATACACCTCCCCCTTACCCACTGCTAACATGCTGAAGGGTTGTGGGCATGTTCTCCTCAAGTGGGCAGTCCTAGGCCAACCTCCTTAGCTGCAAGGATGCTCAGAGGTGAGAAGTTGGCCTGGCCTGGACAGCACTGAACGCATTTCTTAGATTTATGACATTGGTACTATGATATCCAGAGGGGGAAAGGCAGCAAATGTCTTAGAACAACAATGCTGGGGAACTGGGGTTTAATCAAAATGAGACTTAAGCAGGCTGAACACTGTGGAATAAATCTGATTTTTCCTTGCCTTTGGTTTTTTCCCATTTCTGTTTTAGACATGGCAATAACTGTTATATAATCTGCTTTCCTCAGGACTGCTCCAGAGAGGAACTCTTAGAATAAATTAAGTGACACTTGCCAAGTTGTTATAGATGCTTACAATAAAGATGATATCGTAATTCAGATTAATTGCTTAGGGTTGATATGCTCAAATAAATTAATTTTCATTGACAGTAAGCCCCAGGAGAGTGTATTTCTTATTTCCACGGCTTATGCTAAATTTTATCTTAAAATTCCTGCTCATACTTCCTGTATCATTATTGTGCAATTACTACATAGATATTCATAAGCCAAACTGTTTAAGGTTAACTCACCTTCTCATTTTAGGTAATTACCCTGGGCTTTTGTATATGTTTTGCGAAAAACTACTTGAAGCAGAAAGAGACAAGTATTGTTATGTAAAAGTGCAAATGCTGTGGTCAGACTCCCTGGTTTGAATCTTACTATATACACTATATACTGACTGTGTGACTTCAGGCAAGCTACTTAACCTCTCTGGGCTTCAGTTTCCTCATCTATAAAATGGGAATAATAATTGATCTCCTTATTAGGTTATCATGAAATAAAATAAGAGAATACATAAAATGCTCAGAATAGTGGCTGGCATTTAGTAAGCACTCAGTAAAAATTAGCTATTAGTTTTATTGACATGTTTCTTTATTAAAATAATTCATGGATTTAAAAAATAATTTGCGGGCTTCCCCTGTGGCTCAGTGGTTAAGAATCTGCCTGCCAATGCAGGAGACACGGGTTCAAGCCCTGGTCTGGGAAGATCCCACATGCCGCAGAGCAACTAAGCCCAAGCGCCACAACTACTGAGCCTGTGCTCTAGGGCCCACGAGCCACAACTACTGAGCCTGCATGCCACAATTACTGAAGCCCATGTGCCTAGAGCCCATGCTCCACAACAAGAGAAGCCACAGCGATAAGCCTGTGCACCACAATGAAGAGTAGCCCCTGCTCACCGTAACTAGAGAAAAGCCCGCGTGCAGCAACGAAGACCCAATGCAGCCAAAAATAAATAAAATAAAATAATTAATTTTAAAAAGTAAAATAATTTGCAATGTTATAGTAAAGAGACTTCATCCTGCCATTTTCACTTCTCTCTTGATTGGTGGAAGTTGGGGCAGGGGGTGATGAATAGTATTCTTTATTTTTCTCCTATCATCTACTCAGTAATAAGAAATAGCTGGTTTGAACAATGAACATCTCATAATAATATGAAACAAATTTTAAGCCTTCTGTGTATACCTTATACCTCCTGTTGATTGTTAGCATAGTTACTGTGAAAGGTATAGATTTTTTAAAAATTGGCTCTAGCAGTTAAATAATGTTGCTGTAAAAATCTCACTAAGGCATGTGTAAATAGGTATAACTGTTTTTTCATAACCATACCCCTCAAAGCAGTTTCTTCTATAATTTAATATGGTCTTTCAACATTAATCTTTTTTACTTAGCAACAGATAATATGTGCTTTCTCAAAGGGACCTGTAGATTAACAGAACTAACAATTTTCTTTTTTTTCTTATCTATTATTTTCTTTTGGTTCCAGATATTCTGTTACTAGTTTATAGTTTATATTCAGGTTTTTATTGCTTTAATAAGCTGATAATAAAGACCAGCAAACTCAAGAAATCAAGTAATTTCCTTCTAATAATATTTAACCATTTGTTGATTTAAAGTAAAACTAGTTCTTCCTGGGTAGTTTCCAAAGATAATATATTTCTGTTTTAAAGATTTATATGATTGGTAATAACAAAAAGGCTAATCAAATACAAACCTGTGCCTTCATGGAAATGACCATAAAAAAAAACTGAATTGTGATAACTGTACTTAGACATCTGATGATTTGGGAAGGAAAGAATCTTATATTTTATAGAGATTCATTCTCCTTCAATTAGTAAATCTGTAGAATGACCATCTCCCTAGCTCAGTATTCCAACTAGTGTTGCTATTTTTATTATTAACACCAAGTTTCATATCTATGAACACATTCCTAAGGAACTGTGAACACATTAGTTATAATTTACTTGGTTAAGTGAACTTTTCAAAGGCTTAATGGTCTAGACTTTTTGATATAATGACTGAGGTTTTTGAAATTCTTGGGAAGTAAGAACATGCAGCCTTTATCACTTACTGATCTATGTGGGATGAGGAGACAGAAAGTAGAGGAGGCAACATAGTCACTGAGAAAAAAAGCAAAACAAATGGTCAAGATGTAAGGAAATAAAGAACAAGGGGGAAAGAATTGGAAGTAATATAACTGTATGAAACTTCTCAATGTAACTTCTCTTTCATGAAAGGTTTTTTAATAGTAACTTTTCATTTAGAAAAAGCCAAATATTGGATGCTGTAGACAAAATACACCATCAGTTCCCTCTAGCACCAATTTAAACACATCTGTTTTTCATCAACTCTCTTTTTGCCTGAGATAGAGCCTAAAGTTGAACTATTTCCAAACAGCAATCTGAGGTGTTGCTGGCTGCAACAGACACCTATGTGAAGGTGGTGATTGCTTAGTGGGTAGAGAGATCGGGGCAGAGGCGCTCCCATTCTGCCCATTCTGCAAGGCTGCAGCAATGACAGATTCAGACATGTTTTAATTCACTAATTATTTTATTAGCAAACTATTATTACAACAAAACATTATACTCAAAACATCACACTTAGATTTTCCTAGCTGTGAAAAGATTTTGCTAAAAGAAAACTTTGTGAAAGATTATCTTCAAATAGTTGCTATATACAAAAGTTGGGAGGGGAGCTTCTTTCTTATCAATTTGCATGAGAAGTACTCAGGAAATAACACTAGTTAAGTGCCTGCACACACACCTTAAGTGGACAGACTTGTATTAAGATTTAGGTTAAATTAGTGGGTTGGCCAAAAAGTTCTTTCAGGTTTTTTCCGTACTTATGTAAGCTACAGAAGCATGTAACTGAAAAAAGAATCTTCCCTGTGTGATCGTTACTCTGCGGCATGATATTAGTTTCTGTAATAATTGGCAAGAAAGCTACCCAGTCAATTACCTAAACCAGAAGTCACTGAAAGCCTGGTTAGTGGTTCTAACCATCTCTCTGTAGATAACTTCGCAGAAACATGGAGCAATTTTAGAAAATAAGGGCAGTGATCATTAGGGGAAAAAAATGTATGAACTCATACAGCAGAAAATAACATAAGAGAAGGTGAAAAGAAAAGTTTAAATTTAAGAACATCTTTAGAACAGGGCACATTCCTTTGTATAATAATCTCTATTCACAACTTCAAGAAATTTTTGTCCTCCTGTGTGATTGCATTATAATTTGGAAGCCTGTCTCTTCCCTTTTATCTGTCACATGGGCAGATTTTTTTTCCCCTTTTTTTCAGAGGTGTGCATTTTGGGTTTCCAGTTCTTGAAAATGAGTTATATTGCAAATGAAAGTTCTAATTGACATACTTATTAAAGATGCACACCAACAGAGTGTTACTTATATCAATTTTAACACATTTAAAAAAAAAAATCTAACCTAATGGAGTTTCCTTTGCTTTCAAGTTCCTAAAGGTTTTAAATATGCAAATATTTAAATACTAAAAACATGAGCAAAATATTCTATTAAAATATACATTCCCAATCAGCTTTTATGGTGGAATTGATTTTTATTATGATATGTGCAAAAAACCTTTTACCAGAAGCCTTGTGGGTAGACTGGCAGTTGCTAATGCTAAGGTACGGGGTCAACAACTGCAGCTCTCCCTGTTTACTTGTTTGTGTATATTATAAAGATACATATAATCACAGAAAGATTTTTCAAGAGAGGAAAAACACTGATAATCACCTATTCTAATATAATTTTTTTTAAGGTTTGAAGTCTTCATGTTCAATTTTTCCTCAAAACAAACATGGCTTCAAAATAATATTTTTCTTTTTGGGTGCATAACTGAAAATAAATATTTCATGCTATATAATTCAGTGTCTGAGCCATGTACAATGGTTTAAAAATCAAGTGAATGTGCTCATACATAACAAAATTTCAAAGTCTAAATTATATATTACCATTAATGTAATAAATCTAAAATATAATAGCCTACACATTTCTAATTTTTCATCAGTAAATATACCCAAGCTGAACCTAACCCCAAACCTAAAACTATCGTTAATTTACCGAATAGATTCAAAGAGAACACAAAATTTTTCTTTCCTGAAAATGACCCAACCATTTCTTCTTCCAAGAAAAGCACTCTGTGAAATAATATGAACCATTTCAGAACATAATACAATTACTCAACTTTGTCTTTGCATCTTTATATCCTTATTGACTAGCACATGGCCTGGCATGTGGTCAGTGTTGAATAAGCATTGAATTAATAAAGCAGTATCAGAATAGTCTCTTTGGAGTTCTATTCTTTACATAAACATTAATGAGAACCAAACAGAAATGACAACATGTCAATTACAATGCTAGGCAGCAAAGTTAATGTAATTCTAGCATATTTTTCTAGAAACATTCTGAGGCATTGCTTTGCAAATGCCTAAGTTTCTGGACAAATGTAGAAGTTGGGTATTGGGAGAGTTTATCTTTAAAAACCCCAGAAACCAAGTTAGAGAGATCATAAAATTGGATTAGAGTTTTAAAGTAATGTTTTGATTTAAAAACTTTATTTTCGAAAGGAAGGAAAATTTGCTGCTGCTGGAGTTGACTGTACCTCCTTGTGTGTGTGTGTGTGTGTGTGTGTGTGTGTGTGTGTGTGTGTGTGTGAGATTGATATGAGCTTTTAAGGCTGTCATTTTCAAGTACAGAAGTTTAGTGTTCTATTTTCCAGTCTGTACAATAGACATTACTATAAGTTCAAACATGAAAATTAACAGATGTCCATCAAAGACATGAAGAATAACTTAAGCAATAAGAAGTTTAAGTGTAGGAAGGGCTGTAAAAATTATGTTTCAGAACCACCTCCAGAACTCACTGCCTTCCCACCCTCCAGGCTCCTGCTGGTGCCTCCCAATGAATGGTCCAACCAGAAGCCAGAGGGGAAGGGAGTCTGGGAGATGCAAGGCCAAGGGTCAGACCCCCAGTGCAGGGTAGACAAGGGCAGAGAATGGATCTAGGTGGGGGCAGGGTAAGGGGTGTCGAACAGAGAATAACCAACAAAGTGGTGACCTGATTTATATGAAATAATGATGTGATTCTGTGTGAAAGAATGTTTTCAGAGTTCTGGTTTAGATCAGATCCAAAAGTCTTAGAAAGTATTAATAAAGATGGGCAACAAATTGTAAATCACTTTTTAATTTTTTTATAGATAATATGGTCATATACAAATCAATATTAGTTGTAAAGTAAATGCTAAGTATTAGAATAGGTATCAGATCTCTTGACAAGAAAAATTAGATATAAGAAATACTTTTTTTTTTTTTTTTGCGGTACGCGGGCCTCTCACTGTTGTGGCCTCTCCCGTTGCGAAGCACAGTCTCCGGATGCGCAGGCTCAGTGGCCATGGCTCACGGGCCTAGCCGCTCCGCGGCATGTAGGATCTTCCCAGACCGGGGCATGAACCCGTGTCCCCTGCATCGGCAGGCGGACTCTCAACCACTGCGCCACCAGGGAAGCCCAAGAAATACTTTTATTCAATGATTATAATAGAAGCAATTATACTTTAAATTGCTATTATAGTCAGTCAAATTTAAATAAATGGCTCTTAAGAGAGAGAAGCTAGTTTCTCCCCAATTACTCTGGTTCTTCAGGACAATGTCTACTCAGTACCTATCTAAATCTGTGCTGTTTCCTTTGCAATATTTCACATACATCACAACTAAATTGGTATTTAGTGAACTCACGTTAAACTGGGATTCTTTTTTGTTCTGAAATTTCCTGGGGGAAAAAAGCATAAAAACCCTGAAATACCATATGTGCAAAAGAAATGAACAAGAAGTGATTCCTTTTTGTACCAAGGTGGGCACACAGGAGTACATCCATGTCCTCTGGACCAGGTCACAGGGATCTTTTGGAATGACTTAGGTTCTGCCATGGCTCTGGAGGGGACATTTGCTAAGGTCTCTTAGTGTCTCAAGGCTGAGCATACTTAGTGGGATCAGGAATGCCTATGAGAGTATGTGGGGCTAAAAGGCTAATTAGTTCCCTTTTCTCATTACCAGAATTGATTTTTTAAAGTGCTAAATATCCTGCAAGACAGAGGAGAAAGAGAACTAGAAAAGCATATGCCTGACCACAGAATTGAAGAGATGGGGAAAGATTAAAAAATGATAAAGAATGAAAAATGGAGAATGAAATTAGAGATGCCAGAAAGAATGAATTAGAGACTATGAGTAAATAAGAGAAAGGAAAGTAGAAAAATTGGACATAAGGGAACATTTATTGAGCATCTCCTTTGCCATACAAGTTAGTAGTACTTGGGTATCCTTCTCCCCATTTTAGTGATGAAGCTGAGGCTCAGAGAGCCTATGTCATTTATCCAAGGTTAGACAACTAGTAAGTGATGGAGCCAGGGTTGGCCCTAGATATTTCTGTCTCCAATGCCTGTGAACATCTCATTGCAAGAAGATTAATTCCACAGTCCTTAGCAGCCATAGCCTGGCCTTACATCCAGCAGGCAACAGTCCGGGGCCCAGTTTTTCTTTCTAGATTTCCCATTGTGCCATCCCAACCTGCCTGGAGGTTCTGCCATTCTCTCTCTTTCTAGTCTTCAGTCTCACACATTTCAGAATAAAAATGTCCCTCCCTCATGTGCACTGGTAACATAGTCCCTTACCAAACAGGTAAGGAATCCAACTGTAAGAATATCTGTATGATCATTTACAGGAAATTTTAAAATTTAACTTAAATTTTTTCCTTTTTTAACCAAAAACACTTTGGTTTAGTCTGTAATTCATTTATAAACTCCTGGAAGACATAAAAATAGACTCAAACAAATGGAAAAACATTCCTTGTTCTTGGATAGGATTACTTAACAGTTCTTCCTAAATAAATTTATAAAAGCATGCAATCCCAATTTTAAACGTTGACAAACTGTTTTAAAGAGTTGGACAAGTTGACACTAAAGTTTCTATGAAAAAGCAAGCATGTAATAACATTGAAAAGATAAACTACAAGGGCATACTAGCTTAACCAGGCATCAAAACATATTATAAAGCACCTTTAATTACAATACTGTGGTACTGGTACACGAATAGACAAGTAGGCCAGTGGAACAGCATGTCCAGAGACAGATCTAAGTACATATAGAAGGTTATTAAAGGTGACATCTCAAATCACTGAGGGTAAAGATGGAGATTTTAATAAATGTCGCAGGTACCACTAGGTAGCCATCTGGGAAAAGATAAAATTAAAATCATATCACCCACCATGTATGGAACAAACTCCACATGGATGAGGGATCTAAATGCAAAGGAAAAAGAATGAAGCTATACAAGTACTATAGGGAAACATGGGTGACTGCCTCTTTAACTTTAGTACAGGAAAAGGCTTTCAAAATAAAGACTTAAAATGCAGAGGCAATAAAGGATTGTTCATTTGAATACATAAAAATTTTTAAATTTTTTCATGGCAAAAAAAGAAAACCATCATAAACGAAGTCAAAGACAAATGATAACCTGCAAGAAAATATTTGCAATATATTCCACAGGCAAGAGATCAATACCTCCAATGTATAAAGAACTCTTAAAAGTTGAGACAAGGGACAAAAATCCAATAAACAGACAATTCACAAAAACAAGGTATATAAATGGCCCTCAAACATGTGAGAAAATGTTCAAGTTTACTCATAATTAAAGAAATGCAAATTAAAGCAAGACTGAGATTCCATTTCTTGCCTATCAGATTGGCAAAAATTAAAAAGCAAGTACATATTCTGCTGGGGAGACTTTGGGAAAACAGGCATTCTCAAATTGGTACAACCTTTCTGAAGGGAAATGTGGCAATACCTAACAAAACTACAAGGCACGTGCCGTTGACCTAACAATCCCACTTCTAGAATTCTACCCTGAAGGTATACCTCAAACAGCACAAAAATGTAAAAGCACAAGGTTATTCACTGAAGGACTATTTGTAACAGCAAAATATTGGAAATAACCTAAGTACCTGTGGTAGGCAGAATAATGCCTCCCCCCAAGAGAAGTCCATGTCCTAATCCCCAGAACCCATGAATATATTATATTACATGGCAACAGGGACTATGCAGATATGATTAGTTCAAGAATTTGAGATGCGGAGATTAGCCTGGATTATCCAGGTGGGCCCAATGTAATCGCAAGGGTCCTCATAAGTGAAAGATAGAGGCAAGAGAGTCAGAGAGAGATGAAGATGCTACACTTCTGGCTTAAAGAGTGAGGAAGGAGACATGAGCCAAGAAATTCGGACAGCCTCGAGTAACTGGAAAAGGCAAGGAGAGGGATTCTCTCCTAGACCCTCCAGAAGGAATGCAGCCCTGCTGGCAGCTTGACTTTCTTCCAGTGAGACCCATTTCAAACTTCTGGTTTCCAGAACTGTAAGATAATTATTTTGTGTTGTGATAATTTGTCATAGCAATAGGAAACTAATACAGTGCCCATACACCATTTGAATAAATGATATATTCACACAATGGAGCATTATGTAACTGTTAACAAATGAGGAAGAGCTCTATGAACTGATTGGAATGATTTCCAAGATACACAGTTAAATGAAAAAAGCAAGGTACAAAAGGGTACAATGGTACACTACCCTTCATGTAAGAAAGAAGGGGACATAAGAAAATAAACGTGTATCTGTTTATGGTACAAAAGATATGCAGGAATGATAAACCGAAGACTAGAGAGATCAGACACAGAGACAGCATGGGAAAGGGTATATAAAGAGAAGAATAGGAATAAGTTAGCAAGGATGAGGAGGGAGGGATGCTTCTTGGAGTGTATCTTTTTGTATAGCTTTAATGATTAGAACATAGTTTTGTTTCATATACTCCCCTACCCTGTAACTAAACTCAAACAGGATGTGGAGAGAATACAAAGTATAACTGTATTTTAAATGAAATTACCACCCTGAAGTAGCCCAGGAAGAACTACCCTAATTTATAGGAAAACAGTATTTTGAATTGATAGTGTAAAAGGGAAAAGAACATACAAATAATGTATGCTGGTTAGTATATATTGGCAATCCTGTAACTGTTTCTTGTTTCTACTAGGATTGAAGTGAATATATTGTAGAAAATGAGAGCCAGGCTTTTCATTGTTTGAGAAAGAACTTAAATATAAAGAAAAAGGAAAGGCCAGAATGAAACATTATAATGCATTGGAATTAGAGGCATCAGTATGAACTCATGGTTTATAGTATGAAATACTTCTATGTATAAGTCTGTGTATATACATGGGTTAGTATATAAGTACATGTCTTTGCTGAAAGGATCTAGGAACAGTGGCCATAGCAATAAGCACCCTTAGAGCCCAGATCTTGATTTCTAAATATCATTCTCTAATTAAAAAACTAGGACTCCTTGAATGAGTGATTAATTCCAGGCCTGGGCAATATATATGAACTAACTTATGATACAGAAAATGAGCAAAAAAGGATGGGATACGTCAAAGGGACATAGGGAACCAACTGGAAGGAATTCCCAATAGCCAAAACAACTTAGGCCATAAAATAAATAATGATGGTACTAAATTATAACCCACAGAATAGTAGGTCCATGTGTCCATATTGATATAAATAAATGAATAAATAAATACATGGAGAAGGGACAGATATTCCAATGAACAAATATAAATGGAATGAAGGAAATACAAAAATTACCATTAGGCAAAAATTACCACAGTAATAATTGTTCCATATAAGATCCCACCAATGGATGCTAAAATCAGTGGGCAAAAGTTTAACGAGAAGCAAGATATTAACAGAGTCTCAATGTAACTCCTCAAAGATATTTATCAATATGAAAAATAGTAACTTTACAGTAGGGAAACCTGGTGTACACCACCTTAACCAAGTGACCAAGGTTAACATCACTAGTAATAAGTTATACCAACAGTATCCTCTGGTATGATGTAATGAGAGAGACATAACAGCATACTGTGGTTTAAGAATAATATGTAAAAAATGCACAACCTCAATCTAGTCATGAGAAAATACTGGAAAAACCCAAAGTGAGAGAAATTATACTAAATAACCAGTACTTATTAAAAGTACTTATGAAAGCCAAGGAAAGAATGAGGAACTGTCACAGACCAAAGGAGACTAAGAAGAAACAACAGTTTAATGCAATGTGAGATCTTGGATCCCTGGAACAAAAAAGGAATATTAGGAGAAAAACTGGTGAAACTTCAGAAAGATCAGTAATTTAGTTAACAGTATTGTACTGATGTTAATTTCCTGGTTTTGATCATTACTATAATTTTGTAAATTGTTAATATTAAAGAGAGCTAAACAAAGGGTATATGTGAACTCTCTACTAGTTTAGCAACTTTTCTGCAAATATAAAATTATTTCAAACTAAAACATTTCTTAAAATCTGGATTCACTATTATTCTGCATTTTAGTAAATTTATTCAAGAATAATGACACTTAAGCTTGTTCCCTTTTATTAATTGTATATTAAGGATGTTTATGGGGCTCTTTTTCTCTCTAAAATCCTTTTCCCCCTGCTGCCCTATATCGTCAGTTATCTTAAGGAAGAAAATGAAGTAGAAACAAGACACATATGAGAAGTCTAAAGATTTTAACAGCAAGCCTACTTTACATTCTTTTCAAAATAAGATGAAGTGAGTGTGTATATGTGTACACATTATGTACATATTATGAACATTTATAGAGGAAAGTGAAGATAATTATTAAAACCATAGGATCATTTTTTAATTAATAGTTTTGGGCCCAAAATCTTATATACTAGGCATTCAGTAAACGCTCAAGTTAATGAATAAGTAAAGTAACCCTCCATCCCCTGCTTGCTCAAGCAATGAAGAACTAGAAATAAATTAAAATTGACTCTGATTATATTTATGAAAATAGAATTGTAGCTGAGGGAGGAAACTAAAAGGAAAAGCTTTCTGATCATCTATAACTGGATTTATTGATCTCATTTAAGTTTGTGAACAAACTTAAAACCAATGTCCCCCTTGGAGAATTAAGTGTGGGAAGGGTCCTGGACCAACTTGTCAGCATGGAAGGACTAGGCAGCAAAGGATCAACTTGGGGGTTTGACCTATTACCAATGACTTTTATTAATTATTTTACTTTCATTTCCTACCATTTCTCAACATAGACAATATACAGGAAATCTTAGTGTTTTTATTAACTCTTCTAAGTGATTCCAGACATATTAATATCTTGTCCCACACTTAAACAGACTTAACATTTTTAGAAGTCTCTTTAAAAGTCAGGAAATTCATTAAGTATATTCTTTGCATTTAGACCCAATCCTTCATAATATCGTTAAATTAACTTATTTCCATTCGTTCCAACTTTGGTAAAGAAAGACACTAGCAGGTTACTACCATCTTGAAGTTCAGGCACTTGAAGGCCACTAACAAGTCAAGATGCTCATTTCAGAGGGCCTGGACCCAGGTGAACAGCTTCTTCATCTGCGTCAGTAACAGACTTACTATGTGATTCCTAATCTTTACTGTGCAATGTCTAACTTCATGTTCATAAAGAATGAACATCGTACTGAGATAACTGGGTATTCACATTCAAAAAAATGAAAATGGACCCTTACTTCACTTCATATACAAAAAGGAACTCAAAGTGGATCAAAAACTTAAATATAAAAGCTGAAACCATAAAACTCTTAGAATAAAACGTAGGTACAATCTTAATGATCTTGGATTTGGCAACACTTTCTCAGATATGATACCAAAAGTACAAGCAACAAAAGAAAAAATAAATTTGACTTCATAGAAATTAAAAAGTCGCATGCATCAAAGGACACTGTCAAGAGAGTAAAAAGACAACTCACAGAATGGGAGAAAATATTTGCAAATCTTATATCTGATAAGGATCTAGTATCCAAAATATATAAGGAACTCTTACAACTCAACAAGGAAAAGACAAACAACCCAATTTATAAATGAGCAAAGGACTAGAAGAGATGTTTCTCCAAAGAAGATATGCAAATGGCCAAAAAGCACATGAAAAATGTTTAATGTTATTATTAGTCATTATGGAAATTCAAATCAAAACTACAATAAGATACCACTGTAAACCCACTTAGAATGGCTAGAATTTAAAAACAAACAAACAAAAACTGAAAATAACATGTATTGGTGAGAATGTTGGAGAAATGGTAACCCTCATACATTGTTGTAGGAATGTAAAATGGTAAAGCCACTGTGGGAAACATTTAGTGGTTCCTGAATAGATTAAACATAAAATTATCATATGATCCAGCAATTCTACTCCTAGGTATATATACTCAAAAAGAATTGAAAAGCAAGAGTTCAAACAAAAACCTGTACAAGAATTCCCATAGCAGCACTATTCCCAAAGTGGGAAATAGCCCAAAGTGGAAACAATCTTAATGTCCTTAAACCGATGAATGGATAAAGAGAATGTTGTATATTAATACAATGGAATGTTATTTACCTATGAATGGGAATGAAATACTGATTCATTCTACAACACAGATGGACTTTGGAAAGATTATGCTAATTGAAATAAGCCAGACACAGAAGACCACATATTGTATAATTCCATTTGTATGAAATGTCCAGAACAGGCAAATCCATACAGACAGAAAGCAGATTAGTGGTTGCCAGGGTCTGAGAGGAGGGGGGATGAGGAGTGATTGCTTAATGGGTATGGGTATGGGGTTTCCTTTTGGGGTGACGGAAGTGCTATGGAATTAAATAGTGGTGATGGTTGCACAACACTGTAAATGTACTAAATATCACTGAATTGCACACTTTAAAAACGTGAATTTTATATTATGTGTATTTTACCACAATTAAAAAAAAAAGAATCTCAGAAGAGGGAGGCTAAGAGCAGGTAACCAGGATGGGGACATGGGCAGAAATGAGTTTCAGAGGGGTAAGTTGAAGACAGTTATGAATCCAGGCACAAGAATTAAGCTGTTGTAGCCTTCCTTGTAGCTCCCACTGTAGGTGAACTTGTGTTGATCATGCTGCCTTTTTTTCCAAGGCACTTCCTAGTTAAGTCTGCTGACACTTCTAGTTCTTGAGCCAACTCCCACTTGGTCATCTTTTTGCTATAGATGGAGTTGGCTGCTTTCCTCTCCTCTTCACTACCTACTCTACATTTTGGGTTCCTTGTCGCCACAAGACTCTATACAAAGCAAACACTGTACTTTCTTGCTTTCCTCAGAACATCAAGCCCTTTTTATTCTAAGATGTTGGTACAGCTTTCACCTCAAAAAAACAGATGGGAGGGCACAAGAATTATAGATGTTGGGAGTTATAGGGGTTTAAGCAATTTCAAGTTCTCATAAGTTATTTGCTATTATTTGCTGTTTTACTTTTTAAATATTTGAAAAAGCATTTATTGAGTCTACACTATATTTTATGTTGTAAAAATAACCCTAACATATATAGTTGTACAGAAAAATTACTACCATCTTAGTGGCTTAAAACAACACAGATTATTATTATTTTTTTTTTTTTTCTTTTTCTTTGTGCGGTACGCGGGCCTCTCACTGCTGCGGCCTCTCCTGCTGCGGAGCACAGGCTCCGGACGCGCAGGCCCAGCGGCCATGGCTCACGGGCCCAGCCGCTCCGCGGCATGTGGGATCTTCCCAGACCCGGGCACGAACCCGCGTCCCCTGCATCGGCAGGTGGACTCTCAACCGCTGCGCCACCAGGGAAGCCCAACAACACAGATTATTATCTTGTACTTCTGGACATTGGATGTCCAACATAGGTCTGAATGGGCTAAAATCAAGATGTCTGCAGGGCTGTGTTCCTTTCTGGAGAGTCTAGGGGAAAATCTGTTTCCTAGCATTTTCCAGCTTCTAGAGGCCACCTGCATTCCTTGGTTGGGGGTGCCTTCCTCCATCTTCAAAGCCAGCAACATCACATCTCTCTGACTCTTTTGTCTTTAACTCTCTACTTTAAGAATTCGTGTGTTTAGATTGGGTCCACATTGATAATCAAGGATAATTTTCTCATCTCAAGGCCTGTTCCCTCAGTCACATCTGCAAAGTCTGTTTGCCATATAAGGTAATATATTCACAGGTTTCAGGGATTAGGGTGTGGACATCTTTAGGGGGTCATTATTCTACCTGTCACATTCATACCACAAACATCTGGTTATTTGCAGCATACCTCACCTTCTTCCCACCAAATAAGATGAGAAGTTCCTTGAATATAGAGCCCGCACCTTATACACGTCTGAATCCTGCTTAGCATGTAGCACATTATTTCATATATATTAAATAACTGTATTTTTGGTTTATAACTATACCCTATTTTCTTAACACCAAACACTACATAGACTTACAGGTCAAAGGCTCGCTGTTTCTCTAATTGCGGCGAGCGGGGGGCGCTCTTCGTTGTGGTGTGTGGGCCTCTCCTTGTGGTGGCTTCTCTTGTTGCACAGCACCGGCTCCAGGCGTGCGGGCTTCAGCAGTTGTGGCATGTAGGCTCAGTAGTTGTGGCTTGTGGGCTCCAGAACACAGGCTCAGTAGTTGTGGCGCACGGGCTTAGTTGCTCCGTGGCATGTGGGATCTTCCCAGACCAGGGCTCGAACCCATGTCCCCTGCATTGGCAGGCTGATTCTCAACCACTGCACCACTAGGGAAGTCCCTCATGTATTTTTTTAAGTCTTTAGTTTGTTGCCTGCTCATAGTGAACAATGAATAAACTGCCCTACTAATCTTATACATGGACCATGACTGCTTTTCCTACAAAGCACTACAGCACAGCAAAAACCCATGGAATCTTCCCTCATTTTTTCTGCTTTATACTTCCAGTTTCTATCCTATTTTATAACATCAAAATGCTTTTCTGGCCACTTAGGTCATATAAAATTGGTTTAGGTGTGCCATCTAGTGGCATTTTTAAGGAAGTATTCATTTTTACCTGATTGATACTTGGCTTAATGAATACAGCCATCCATCCACCATCCTCAGTAACAGAGGCTAGACAGAGCAGTGAGAAACTGACTTTTGCTGATGATCTGAAAACATTATTATACTGAGTAGTATGAATCCCCTCTAGCTCATCTGGAACCAACTTGTTAATAAAAAAGAAACCATTTTGATTTGAAGCCTTTTATAAATTTTTATTAACCAGACTCCAGTGATTGATTTGATTTCATGATTAACTTACCTAAATTGAAAACTTATTTGGGTTTATCTCCAATGTGTGCTATATTAAATCACTGCCAATCACCAATTACAATTATGTAGCAAAAGGAAAGGGCAAAGGTTCTCAACCCAGGCTGTGCATTATAGTCCCCTGGAGAGCTTAAAGCAACTACGTGTCTGGCCATGAAGAGATCTGATTGGTCTGGGGTGGGACCTGTACATTCAAAAGCCCCTCTGAATCGAATATACAGCCAGAGGCGGGAACCTGGTATAAGATGTAGCTGAATCTCTAATTCTGGTCCTTTATTCTGCAAGATAAGCACCAATAATATGGAATTATCAAGTTATGATTTATCTTTTTTTACCAAAAAAAAGAAGTAGAGCTTAAAAAAAAACACTGGGAAAAGGATTATAGTTATTAGGCTTCTTTTTAATAAATGTTTTGCTTTATTTCTTCTATTTATCCTTTTTAATTGAAGTGCCATCAAATAGGAAAAAAGCCAAAAGACATCACAGGCAAGAGATATTAGTAGGCCTGGTGTTTCAACGGGGGTTTTTTAAACCTCCCCTTTGAAGAACTGACATGCCATCTCCCACCCCAGTGGCCCATTCCTTCCATTTTCAGAGTCCTGCTTAGTTCTAGGAACTCTGGGACATTCCAGCCCAACTTTAGCTGTTTGGGTTCATTCAGCAGATAGGGAGGAACCCATATGTAGCTTCAGGGGTATTGTGATAATATAATTCTTCAATTTAGTGATGGGTTCATTGGTGTTCATTTTATTATGCTTCATAATTTATAAATATATTCTCTTGTATATATAAGATATTTCATGATATTTCTTATATATATAAAGGAGAATAGCCCTAAGCCTTAAAATTATGCTAGATGTTTAGTTTCTTTAAATGAGGAACATTCAAGGACCAACCCAATCTTCCAAAACTGCTACAGATGAGTATGTTTCTCCCTTGGCTGCCCCAGTTAGGATGAGAACTCAAGCAGCTTTAGGGTTGGAAGGCTGCTTCAACTGTATTGATCTATATTCTTTTTGTCATCCTTCCTTGAAATTAAAAGATAATTAATAAAATATATCCTGCTCAACAAGGAAAAACTAATCATCTTAACCAACACATGTGTTGGAAGAATCAATCTGCCATGGGGCCTAAGCATTCTTGCTGAGTAGGCCAAGGATGCAGGCCCTGACTACTCTTTGCCCAGGCCATTTGTCAGGGTTGTGTTTGCAGTAAGCAACTTTGAGGGATGAAGTAACATCTCTTCCCAGTCAAAGAGCAGCCTTGCTCACCATTCATGACAAAGGTGATAGATTCTATAAGCTCACTGTTCCTCACCCATGTCACAAACCCAGGCATCCACCTAAGCATACAACTAGGCCCACCTCCATCACCTCCACGGGACTTGGAGTGCATAGAAAACTGGCAGCAACACCATGCTTATGCTTATGCTCCCTGTTGTGCTGTGAGTAACAAAATCTTCTGCCAGCATCTGTGAAACAGTAACAGGCTAACTTGTTAATTTGCAAGTAGGGTAAAATCCCAGACCCTTCATGCGGCCTGCCAGTTTGGGTGACAAGGATAAGATGCTGATAGAGATGGCGTTCTGGAAGAGGGCCCTTGTTGGTCAGGTTAGAGGATATCAGAAGGCTCCCTGAGATCTGGAAGTAAATGCTCTTGCATAGGTGGTGGTGAAAGTAAGAGGGTAGAGTGAAGATCTCTCACTATCTTATGTGTTAAATGAGGCTGAGAAACAATAGGGTCCAAACAAGACTCCCAGATGGTGCTTTGGTTGTGGCACATTCTCCTCTGGAGTGGGAGAAGGAAAGGATGTTTTCATGACATCAATGGGACAGCAAGCCCCACACCCCAGCCAAAAGTCATGCAATGTGGCTATGGCTGATGGGTCAAGGGTTACCCAAAGCTGAAATAATGGTGTTAGCAATGAAGATATAGAACTTTGCATAGGCTAAATACGTTAGAAATTTGTTTGTTGAGTCCAGCGACGGGAGGCCCTTTGAAACAGAGTAAATTCAAACCCTTGCTGACTGGCACCGAGCTGCTCTTTCCCTCCTCCACTCCTCCAACTTGAGCTGCTTTAGGGAAGAAGGCTGAGTGTGCCAGGGAATTTCAGGGAGGGGAGAGGAGGAACTCAATGTTTATAGCTTTGTTGGATGTGGGCACCCATGTCTACTTGGTCCAGTGCAGGGAGGATGTGCTAAGTGCCAGGGTGGCCCAAAGTGCTGAGGATACAGGGCAGAGCAGTGGCACCAGTGTTGGCTAAAACAATGATGCCCCTGAGCCCCAGTGCTCTCCAGAAGCCAGGGGAGCCCAGTGGAGGAAGTAATACCAATTCTGGGATGAGAAACCAAAGGGCAAACACACATTTGTATTCTCTATCTCCCCCAGCTGGGAAACAGCCTAATCTCCTGAAACTATCATGATAACCCCTGAAGTACCTATGTTAATATCTTTGATCTGTGTTCCCACAGAGCAAAATTCAACTGATAGGGTTTGAGCAGTTTGCAGTGAGAAAGGGAAGTTAAAGAACATTCAGCTGATTCAACGTACTGCAGTTGTGTCCCCTGAATATAAATATATAATGTATTCTGTGTTGCTTGCTTTTATTGTAAACATTCATAGTGATGAGAGGACATTCTCCCATTCAGGGGTTCTCTGACCCCTTCCAAGTGGTCCAATAGAAACAATATAGAATCCCAGGCGAAAAAGAGAAAATCACAGCCATCTCCAGAGGCCATTGCCCAGTACAGCAGCGCCACACTCTGGACACAGGCACCAGATACATCCTGTATTAGTTTTCTGGGGCTGCCATAACAAAGTACCACAAACTGGGTGGCTTAAGCAACAGAAATATATTGTCTCAGTTTTGGAGGCTGGAAGTCCAAAGTTAGGGTGTCAGCAGGGTTGGTTGTTTGTGAGGGCTGTGAAGGAAGGCTATGTTTCAGGACTCTCTTCCTGGTTTGTAGATGGTGTCTTCATATTCACACGGCCTTCTCCCTGTATGCACGTCTCTGTGTCCAAATTTTATAAGGACACAAGTCGTATTGGATTAGAGCCCATCCTAATGGCCTCATTTTAACTTGATTACCTCTGCAGAGACTCTATCTCCAAATAAGGTCACATTCTGAGGTAGTGGGGGTTTGGACTTTAACAATATGAATTTGGAGCGGGGGGATGGGACACAAACCCATAACAGACCCCTTTCAAAATGGGGAGGCAGTTATTGGCCTATTACTGAGCTCCTGTTAAAAATGAACACCTTACCCCTGGAGAATTTATGACTCAGGCCTGACATCCCCATTTTTGAAGGGTGGGTCAACTAGGAGATGACAACTACAAGGAAAGCACCCATTTGCTGGTCAAATGAAAATAATGTATTTGAGGATGTGCCTAGCCTGGCCCTGATGTCATCTCAGTTTTGCATAAAGGAGTAGTAGCTACCCTTTGGTGAAAACTTTATCCCTGACTCTGCCACCTGAAGCAAAGCTACTGGCTCAAAAGGCCCTTGGGTTCACAGAGACTGTCCTAAATGCCTGGGCCTGGTTCACCTTTGGTTCAGCTAAGCTGAAAACTAATGGTGCTGATAGTGTTCCGGCCAGTTTGACCCTCAGCACCAGCTATAATGGTCGCTTGGATCAGTGGGCAGAAGTCAAGGCTGTTCTCAAAGCTCTGGTCAACTGCACTGAGGGGGCAGTCTGCCACGGTCCCTGAAGGTACCCCCACATTCTGGGTAAGCCAAGAATGCAAGGCCCACACTGCTGCTTATTCAGGCCATTTCTTGAGGTTATGTTTGCAGGGAACAACCTTCAGGAAGGGGTTAAAGTTCTCCCCACCTCAACTCCACCAGCTCCTCATTAACTAGAAAAGCAGCAGATTCCCAAAGTTCAAGGGTGCCACAACCCACTGAGTGTACAGCACCCATGTGAACCCATCTTTGTCACCTCTGTGAGACTTGAGAGGCATGGGGAATTGACACGAACCTCATGCTTATGCTCTTGCTGTGCTGTGAGTAATAAACTCCTCCGTCTGCTGTAGGTGTCTCCTGTGTTCTGCCAGCATCCATGGGATAGTAATAAGCTAATCTCTTAGCTTGCAAGTAGGGTAAAATTCCAAACCCTTCACAGACCCTGACTTCTGACATAAAAGTAAAAGCCCTGTAGTTTCCAGGGGTCTTGGACAAGGACTCTCTGAGTATGTGACATACTTTGCTGGTTCATAAACCTAATGTTTGGTCTCCTCTAGGTCACTTTCTTCTGTTAAACAATTCAATTGCCTATTCTTTCAACAGTTCCATTCCCCCCAAAGAGATCTTTATCCTGCACAAGACAGTCTTATCACTCTTTAGAAGCAATAATAACAGCAACAACTAATGCTTATAGAGTGAGAGACATTGTTCGAAAGACCTGACGCGTTGTTCTACACATTCTCTATATACCGTCATCTTTACTCCTCATAGCAACCCTCTGAGGGGGATACTATAACCTCCAGTTTATAGGTTAGGAGACTGAAGCAGAAGCCACACAGTTAGTCAGGAGGTGGAACTAGGATTCAAACCCAGGCTGCCTGGCTTTGGTCCTCACTTTTAACCACTCACTATATGTCTCACAATAGGACCGTCTATTCCCAGGGCCATAATGAACCACAGAGGCCTAGAGATCTTCGTTAGACGTCTTAGGAAAATAATTTCAGTCAAACTTTTAATACTTGATTGATGTACAACATTTTAAAATACCTTTTGATAACCTATATTAGGCATTTAGACAATCTTCTACTTTGCTTTGATCTTTTTATCCAGCCATTGTATAAATCCAATGTCGAATGTTCACACTGTATTAAAATTTCCTATTGCTGCTATAGCAAGTTATCAAACTTAGTGGCTTAAAACAACACAAATTGATTACCTTACAGTTCTGAAGGACAGAAGTCCAGAATGGACTGGAGGGACTGCATTCCCTCTGGAGGCTCTAGGGGAGAATCTGTATCCTTCCCTTTTCCAGTTTCTAGAGGTTGCCTGAATCTTTTGGCTCATGGCCCTTTTATTCCATCTTCAAAGTCATCAATCAGCATAGCATCTTCAAATCTCTCTCTCTCTCTGACTCTGACCCTCTTGCCTCCCTCTTTCCCTTATAAGGACCCTTATGATTACACTGGGCCCATCCAGATAAACCAGGATAATCCAGGGTCTCCCCCAATTCAAACTCCTCAGCTTAATCACATTGTAAAATCCCTTTTGCCATGTAAGGTAACATATTCACAGGGATTAGGATGCAGATGTCTTTTTGGCAGGGTGGGGAGGGGCATTATTCTACCATACACTCTAAGCAGTTATCTCTTCCTGCAGTATGGAAATTTTTACATTAGATATCTAGATTAGAGATTTAAACAAGCCCATTCACCAGATAATTAGTAGTCTACTTCATCTTGGCTTTGAGGGTAGAGCACCGAGGGCATTTTACCTTTTGGGAGGTTAAGGAGAACATAGTGCTGGAGCACATGTGACAGAAACTTTAACCACCGTAACAACATAAAAGCTTAATTATCTAAAAATGTATCTGAAGGACTTCCCTCGGTGGTTAAGAAACCCCCTGCCAATGCAGGGAACTCAGGTACAAGCCCTGGTCTGGGAATATCCCACATGCCACGGAGCAACTAAACCCACGTGCCACAGCTACTGAGCCTGCACTCTAGAGCCCGTGAACCACAACTACTGAGCCCACATGCCACAGCTACTAAAGCCCATGTTCCTAGAGCCCATGGTCTGCAGTGAAGACTAGCCCCCGCTCTCTGCAACTAGAGAAAGCCCACGTGCAGCAACGAAGGCCCAATGCTGCCAAAAATAAATAAAATTTTTTTTTTAAATTAAAAAAATTAAAATGTACCTGAAGTCGGGCATTCATAAGCATGAACTCCTGCTGGCTTTTCATGTTCTCATTCATAGATTTTGAAAATATAAACCCCATCTTGACCTAAAATGTAAAAAAGCAAAGTTTAAAACAATATATTCTACATGCATCCTCATATGCTCTGTTTTCAGGCTACCATGAGCTTAAGACAAAGTAAAAAAAGAAAATTTTCTGACCTGGGAACACAGTATGGACACTAGTCTTTGCTCCTAACTAGCTGTCTGATCTTGGACAAACTTAACCAGTCTGGCCATCATTTACTTACATAAGAACAGCTGATTGAACTGGATGATTTCCAAAATCTTTTCCTGCTCTATAGCTTCATGTTTCCTGATTTTTCTTCCCACTGTATATCTTGAAGAACTGAGCACTTAAAAACAAACAAACAAAAAAAAAACGCTCTCATTTTTAGGAGGGGCAGGGTGAATACCATCCACCCTCTTACCTTCTGTACAGCTGGATGACAGAACCTTTGCTTTTGAGGAGGAGTGATTTAGAAGATGCACTGTACAACTTGAACACCGATTTCTCTGTGCTCCTTGCATTTGTATTTTAGGACGTTTTAGGTATCTCAAGGTTACTATATCAATACTCTTCCTATAATCCCTACCCCTCTCCTACCCACTTGCTCTTTCCATCCACCCACTGCTAACATCCCTTGGCCATCCTCCTCTAGCCTCACTTTTTTCTTCTTAAGCTACTACTGAAGTTCTCAAAAGGGGGAAAACCTAAGGATACTTAAATGTTCTGGGAAACACAAATTTTAAATGAATACATGGTTATCATCTATCTTATTTATCTTACTTAAGAAGTTCTTAAGTGGGCTGGCAATTCTAGATGGTCCAGAACTCCAATTTTTGTTCTTAAGTCAATTGGGTAGGTACAGAAGACCTCAGTTAGTTGTTGATTCTACCTTCAGAAGACTGCAGAACTCAGGGAAGTTATGACTACTCTACCCGCTTCAGCGATGTTGCTGATTCTCTTTGGTAGGCTGTTGAGCACTTTGTGAACATCAGGTCAGAGTGGCCATTCCTAATGCTTTCTGCCCAGAATTCACAATATTCTGTGGGAAGCTCAGACAGAGTTCCTATTTTCCATAGCCTCAGCAGAAAATCTTGGGATCTAGCTAACTGGTGAGAAGATGATGGGACAGGGAGGATATTTCATGCCAGACGCAATGGGTTATCCCTGCTAATGGGGCTCCAAGTGAGTGTATACTACAAGCCAGACTTCACTGGCTTCCCTGTATTTTGGCCAGAGATGCACCCTGGATTTATAGGGGTCTCTGAGCCAGAGTCAGCTTCAATGCTAGGCACAGGAGGCTGAGCCAGAGGAGGAGAGGCAGAGTCCTGAACAGGCCTGGGAGGTCATGAGATTTCCCTACCCACCCCACCCCTCAGCCGCTGCCCTCCTCCATCCTGTGAGTGACCAGAGGCAGAGTCACCCAGTAAGGGTGGGCAGATCTAGCAGAAGTTCTCTGCTGTCTCCAGATTTGACAGCCCCAAGTCCATTGTCTCCAACGGCAGAGCAGAACTTGCCTGAAGGCAGAAGCAATATATTATCCATTTTGGCAGTCACCAAGGTGTCTCTTTCCCACAAATGTGCAGAAAGCATGAGTGACACAAGAGAAAGTGTAGCTCAGGCAGTTGCCATTCCTTATTTTTCTTTTGCGTGTAGGAGTAGATCATTGAATTTTTACATATGCAGCAAACATTTATAAAGAAAACAGCTGTCCTCTAATCCCATTTACACACACACACACACACACACACACACACACACACACACACACACACACCCTGTATGTCAGAGTTATGTCCCTTAGAGTGCTCCTATTTATAAGGGGGTGGACTCTCCCCTGAAGCGGAGTGACAATCCTCGTGTCAGTGATCCAGGGAAGAGAAACCATGTGGAAAGTTAGGACTTAGGCTTACCTTTTTCTTGTCCTTGCTCTCTTGGGTCTGGATTGTAGTTTCGATGTATCAGGGGATATTCCCACGGGTTAAAGGTAGAAGCCAAGCAGGAAGAAGAGCTTTCCCTTGGTTCCCAAAGGAGACCACACCTGAAAATGAGTGCACCACACCTTGTGAACTGTGCCCTGGAATTCGGTATTTTCAACCTTCTTCTCCTTCTTTTCCCACCCTAAGAAAGCCATTTTCCAAAGTCTGGGAGGTTCCTTAGGGTATCCACAATACTCTCAGCTTTCACTCTCCCACTCACAAAATATATATCAGAAAATAAACAGGAGTGACCTTGCAATAGGAGTAACTTTGAATTCACCAAATTGTATAAGGTGAGTCTTTCAAAAATGCTAACACTTTGTCATTGGTGACAAACGCCTTGCTACTTAAAACTTTGATACCAGCGTGTGTCAGAGGGCTAAGAATGCTGATTTGGGTCCTTTCTGCCTTCGTTTTTCCTTCAGTTACTCCTGAGACCTTAGAAAGGACTCTTTAATGCTCCAACCCTGCCTCAACTGTGCTACAGATTACAACAGGCATGGGTATTTCTGAGGAAGAAGTGTTGGGACCGCAAGTTCCAGGCAGCCCTTCTCAGGTTGCATCTAGGAGCCAGGATTTGATTTTACTTTAAAAAGAAAAGAAAAGGATAATTCCATGACCCATAACCTCTGTCATCCAAGTTTCTGCGCTGACTCATTTCCTGATCGAATGACACATTAACTACCTACATTTCTGACTGGTTGCATAATTACAATCATTTTCAATAAGTCTTTGGGTTCCATTCCAACTAGCCCATTTCCCCTGCAAATTCCAGCCGAGAACTCACAGCTTCTGGTAGGTTTTCTGTAATTTATAACTCCACCCGCTCATCCTGGACCCAATCACAGTAACTTGGGAATTCCTGCAGTGGTATGCTGATTTCCGTTGATAACGCTCTGCCTACTTCCCCCAACTTAATTACAATGGTATGGGAGAGGTCTGGAGTCTTTAGCACTAGAAGCGGTTCCTCCGAAACGAGGTTGGCGATACTAGGAGCGGGAAAGCCAAGGGCACTCACAAGGAGAGGGCACCCAGCGCGGCCCGGCAAGCCCAAGGCCCTGAGCTCGGCGCCGGCAGACGCAGACGCAGCCCCGCGGACCCGCCCTCCCCAGCAGCCTGCGGCCGGCCTGGCACGCACGGCCGGCGCTCACTCACTGGGCAGTGGGCAGTGGAAGTGCGGGGACACTGATCAAAGCAGAGGCCTCCAGGCCGGAGTCCCAGACCGCCGCACGGACCGGGTCTCGCCCCGCAGAGCTTTGGGATTGGCTAGCCATGGCAGGGATTCCGAGCCTCAGCCTATCAGCGCAGGTCTCGTCTTCCTTAAAGGGCCCGCTTGCCTGACCGAGGAGGCCTGGTGTTTTCTTTCCCGCCTGGCGCCTGGAAGGGGCAGGTTAAAAAGGCAAATTCAAAATCCAGCGACTCAAATTTTGAGGGGAGGCAGAAGAAGCATAATGGAAATCTCACCTAAAGTCCTCAGTGAGGTTTGTCAGTTACCCACGAGGAGCCTGAGCAATCCATGCTCCCTCGCAGAGCTAAAACCTCCATAGAGCTTAATGAGCCGTCTCACAGTTGTTCACATACGATGTCAACCACCACTTGTAGGCTCTGTTTCTAGAAGAGAATGTGTCTCGTGAGCGGTTGTCACTTAAGCATAATCCACAGTTATAAACATATGTAAGGGCTTTTCTTCTTATAGAATAGGTTTATGTTGAGCGTGGACTTTTTTCCCCATTTGAATCTCAGCACAGACATAGTTTATTTAATTTGTTAGAGCCTCAGCCTACTCCATCTGTTGAGCTGCCACCATTAAAGTGGCAAAAAGATTAAGACAGGAAACGAAAAAGAGCAGACTTGACCAGAGTTACCAAATCAAATTTCTTTTTTTTTTTGACAGAGCTATCTTTCTCCCCTTCTGTTCTGAGAGATTCATTTCTTCTCACCCCACTAGTAATTTCTATCTTGAGTAAGTCAAGCCTCTCACCCAGCTTCATTGAGAGAATACTTGAGGAACTGTTGGCATTCTGTTCTTTGTTATTAAATGGCTTGGAAGAATACCATGGACTTCACCAGGCTCTGGCCTTGAGGAAGGTCAATGAGGAAGGTCACTGCCCTTAGCCCTGGCTGACCATCACACCTGTGGAGAAGGGATCTAACCTTCCCCAGGCTCTGTATGTGAGCGAACACCACACCGACCTGTTGCCAGAGTGACTGGGGCACCATAGAAGCAAAGCCACATGGAACTTTGACTCTTTAAGAGGGGATAACAATTGGTATGATAGCATTTGAGTGCTTGGACTCTAGCATAAGCACACCTATATTTGATTTGATTTCCAGCTCCATCACTGTCACTCTTCATCCTCTCCAAAACTTACTTTTATCATCTCTACAATAGGACTAAAGCCATCTAATTTACTGGATTGTGAAGACTAAATGAGATAATATATTCAGGCACTTAGCACCATGTCTGGCACACAGTTAGCATTAAATAAACAGTAGTAACCAGCAACAGTGGGATCCTGTTACTAACTCTAGGTCTGAAGGGACAAAGGTAAGGGAGCAGTTACTAAAACCAGGCGAGAGCCATAGCTGTGGCTGTATAAGAGGGCTACCAACAGGAGCTATGTTGTTCAGGAGAGGAAAGCAGTCGATGCTGACCTTTGGCCCAGGAGGGTAAGATCCTATAGTTGTAGCCACTGCTAGCACCTCAGCTCCAAGTGGGGATAGGGTGGAAAAGAAAGATACATCCTTCTGTCCTTCCATGCTCGGAAATCCTGCTGAAATCTTCCATTGGCTGGATCCACAAGAAAGCCAGAAGATAGGGGAGCCAGGTCCATACAGTCTGTAGAGGTTCCGGACAAATGAAAATATCCAGCACACCATTTCTACAACCTTGGGTTTATCATACTTTGAAGTACTAGTTCAAAAGGAAGAAATGTTTCCACTAGAGGACCCAGCCATAGCTCCATTGAATTGGAAGCTGAAACTGCCCCCTGATCAGTTTGGTTCCTCATCATGATGGAATTGGAATAACTGATCCTAATTACCAAGAGGAAATTGGGTTGCAGCTATACAATGGGGGCAAGGGGAAATGTGCATGACTCCCAAAGATTCACTGAGCATATGTTAATACTCCCATGTGCAATAATAATGATCATTAGATAACTACAGTAACCTGATAAAGTCAGGAGCACTTAAATTTCAGACCATACAGGAATTAAAGTGTTGTATCACCATACCAGGTAAAAAATCCTAATCTACTAAGATAATGTATAGAGCAAGGGAAACAAAAGTGAATGAAGTAGGAAATTATGATTATCAATTTTAGCCTAGCAACAAGCTATAGAGACAGGGACTACTGTAGCTCTGTATATAAAACGTTAATTGATTATTTCTTCCCTGCCCTTCCTTTCCCTCTTTCCTTGGATGAAGAATACTGATGGAGACAAACATTATAATTTAGTTTCTAGGTCAGAGTATTGCCGTCACCTCAAAGCAATATAGTACTTGGTAGGACTCTGTGATTCTCATGTTTAGGGGATGCGTTTCTCTCCATCTGAGCAAAGGGAAAGAATAAATACTGGGTGGCAAAACAGGTAGACTATCCCGGTCTTCTATTTGCCTCCCCTCATATCCATTTTCCCCCCTTCCTTGCCCTATTCTATACCCCAGCAGCTGACCTCTTTGGAAAACAGCACCTGGGCTCTTCTCAGCTGGCTTCCATTTGGGTTGGGACTTTGGAGGCATCCACAGGAGACAGGAGGCAGGAGAAAAGAGAGGTAGGGTATATTTTATCCATTCTTTCTCTGTTTGAGGATCTGGCAGTGGTTGTGTCTCTCCACAACTTCAGCTCTTGACCCGTGGCCCCTCCTCTGTGGCTCCAGCTCACAGAGCTCTGGAAATGCTCTCCTCCCTTGCTCTTCAGCCTAGAGATGCTATGGGTTTCCCGCTGCTGTTATACTCTCAACCTGATGGTTCTTCACCCCAACTTGGTGGTTGGGAGCTAGATGGTTCTCTTAACCCTACCCCCACTCCTTTAATTAGCACCTAAGATCTCTTTAGTCAGACCAACTGAGTAGAATTCTGATTCCTGATGGAAACCCAATGGATACACTTTATACACATACATTATAAATACTCTTGTATGTATTTTAAAATATAAGTGAAAAAAGTGACTATGAGAATATCTACTCTGGGAATTGAGAGAAATCTTGGTATAGATATTGAACACATTTTGTAGACTGTGGGGTGAGAAGATTAAAGGAAAATTATTTCAATATCAAATGACATATAACTAACTGGTGTGTGCATTATTTCTAATTGTATGAATTTGTGAATGTATGTATATATGCTTTATACACACATACAAATAGGTACTTTTAAAAATCATTTTGCATTATAGCATAAGGATTTTCATGTTGTTAAATGGAATTCATATATACCATTTAACATATGTAAGATTTTCAGCAAGTATGTATACAATTTCCATCATTGGATATTTCTGATTTTTTTTTGCTACTGTCAGTAGTATCATTGTTAATCAACTATGCTCCAATATAAAATAAAAAATTTTAAAAAAAGAATTAGATGGCTTCCCAGACCCTAAAAAAAATAACATCATGATGATCGCCTCATATATGTATAGCTTTTTAATATTTTGATTGGAAATACTGGATTAAATAGTATACATATTATAGAAAGAATTGATGTAAAATCCATAAAGTTCTCAACTCATTTAAAGTCCCCTACCTCACGACAGTAAAATTACTCAATATTTCCCTGTATATCCATAAAGTAGTTTTTTAAGAAAACAAAGTTTTTAATTGGGGGATTGGGATTGACGTGTACACATTACTATGGAATGGATAACTGATGAGGACCTACTGGGTGGCACAAGGAACTCTATTCAGTGCTCTTTGGTGGCCTATATGGGAGGGGAATCTAAGGAAGAGTGGATATGTGTATGTGTGTAGCTGACTCACTTTGCTGTGTACCTGAAGCTGGCACAAAACTGTAGATCAACTATACTCCAATGAGAATTTATTTTTTTAATTTATTTTTTATTTTTTAAAAATATTTATTTGTTTATTTATTTGGCTGCATCAGGTCTTAGTGACGGCATGCATGATCTTCGTTGTGGCATGTGGGATCTAGTTCCCTGATCAGGGATGGAACTTGGGCCCCCTGCATTGCGAGCATGGATTCTTAGCCACTGGACCACCAGGGAAGCCCCAGAATTTAAAAAAGAATATAGAATAGATATATAGAATTAGAATATAGAATATATTCTTCTATATAGAATATATAGAATTAGAATTCTATAGAATTCTAATATATATATATTCTATATATATATAGAATTCTATATAGAATATATAGAATTAGAATATAGAATATAGAATTAGAATAATAAATAAAAGTTTATAGAGTAATAAATTTTTTAAAAGTTTTTGAAAGTTCAAGATGTGCTTAGAGGTATTCCCTTTTAAAGGGATGCTTTTGAAAGGAGTGTGAATTTCTTCATTAAAATGGGAAACAGGTTTAGCCAAGAACTTCAGTCTATGAAGAAGAGCATGTGTGGGGATAATGATAGAAGTCTTCAGTATTAAGCTATTCTGGAATTGTGTTGCGCATACTCTGGAACACAGTCTGAATTTTAACTTTAGACTTCATTCATGGGGCATACTGTAGCCTGGGCGCAATCTGAACCAGCAGAGCATCACTGAGCTTTGGACAGCCTTCTCTGGACTTTGTCCATTCCTCAAGTGACACCATATGGCACTGTAATATAATGGCAGCAGTGGACTCAAATCTTGTTTTCTCCCTACCTAGAAAATTTTATATTGAGATACAATTCACATATCATAAAATTTTCCGTTTAAAAGAGTACAGTTTAGTGGCTTTTAGTATATTCAAAATGTTGTTCAACTATCACCCCTACCTAATTCCATAACATTTTCATCACCCCAAAAAGAAACCCCATACCCTTTAGCAGCCACTCCCCATTGTCCCCCTTCCCCCACCAGCCCCTGGCAACTGTTAGTCTGCTTTCTGTCTCGATAGATTTGCGTATTCTAGACATTTTATATAAATAGAATCATACAACATATGGCCTTTTGTATATGGCTTCTTTCACGTAGCATAAGGTTTTCAGGGTTCATCCAAGTTGTAACATGTGTCAGTACTTCATTCCTTTTAATGACTGAGTAATATTTCATTGTATAGATATACCACATTTTGTTTATCCATTCAAAACTGATGAACATTTGGATTGTTCCTACTTTTTTGCTATTATGAATAGTGCTGCTATGTACATTCATGTACAACTTTTTGTACCTATGTTTTCAATTATCTTGGTTATATACATAGGAGTAGAATTAGCTGGGTTAAATGGTAACTCTATGTTTAATTTTTTGAGGTTGAACAAATACATGATGCCACCAGCAGTGAACAAGGATACACTTATATGGTGGTTAAGGGCATAGACACTAAAGCCACAGTACCTGGGTTTGAATCTCAGCTGTACCACTTCCTAGTTATATAAGCTCAGACACGTTACTTCAGTTTTGTGCCTTGGTATCCCCATGTCTAAAATAGGGGTGATAGGGACTTCCCTGGTGGTGCAGTGGTTAAGAATCCTCCTGCCAATGCGGGGACACGGGTTTGATCCGTGGTCTGGGAAGATCCCACATGCCTTGGGGCAATGAAGCCCAAGCACCACAACTACTGAGCCTGCACTCTAGAGCCCGCGAGCCACAACTACTGGGCTCACACGCCAGAATTACTGAAGCCCATGTGCCTAGAGCCCGTGCTCCTCAACAAGAGAAGCCACCGCAATGAGAAGCCCACACACCACAACAAAGAGTAGCCCCCGCTTGCCGCAACTAGAGAAAACCCACATGCAGCAATGAAGACCCAACGCAGCCGTAAATAAATAAATTAATTAATTAAAAAATAAAATAGGGGCGATAATAGTATCTTCTTCATAGAATTGTTGTAAAATGTAAACTAGCTAATGTAGGTAAATCATCAAGACATGGTGTCTGACAAAAAATGCTATATATTTTATAAAAATGCTATATTTATAATCTTTATTATAATTATTGCATTTTGTTTTGTTAACTTGATAGTTGAAAAAGTGATGATATAGTTTGTTGAGGTTTGCCATTGAAATGGAGTAATCAGAAATGATAGTAATTTAAGGAGGCAGCCAAGTCAAGGAAAGCTTTTTTGAGCAGTGGGCGATTGTATTTCAGAGTGTAGCCTAAATAAAACTGAAGCTTCACATGGTTCAGTACAAGCATGTAACAGCAATCTAAGAAAACATCAACTGACAGCTGAAGCACTTAAGAATAATACATAAGCTTTCTTAAGCAGTCCCTGCAAATGATCTGCACAGCATATTTAACAGGAAACGCCTAAAATCTTCCCTAGATATTTCTCTCTTTCCAAATATTTTTTCCACTTACAGTAGCTGCTTATATTTTTCCTTCTTCTCAACCATGAGGTTTCCATATCACTAGACTAAACCCCTGATAAGTTCCTTCACCTACAGCCCATGCCATTCACATAGCCCTGTTCCTAGCCAGTGACTCTCAGCCTCCTGCACCTCTGAGAAATTCAGCCTGGTCTCCTACCTGGAATCCCAGGTAGCATTTCAATTTAAGTTGAAAACAGTCCCTGAACTCTGATGAATAAAATTATCTACCTTATTATATATTCTCTCTTTTGCAGCTCTTCACAAGAGGGACACAACATCTGTTTGGGCCATCCAGGGACATCAAAAAACCATACCCAGAGTTCATTCTTCATTCTTTTTCTCTTCCTTCTGTGGCAAGAATCCCTGGAAGTGCTGCAAAGCTTGGCCTGACAGTGTCCATTAAACTTCTTCTAAGCAAACGTGGGAACAAGCATGTCAATGTTAGACTTTATTCTTCCCCATGCCAACTCCCCATCTTCCTCTTAGGATCTCCAAGAACACACGAAAAATGATGAGTTCACTGGGTTAATTTTTTTGTGGTTACAGCAGGCATTAATTATCCCCTTTATCAAAACCAAGCAAATGAGGGTTATCTTCATAACTGTTGGAGTCTGTGACATACAGAATAATGGATACCCCATGATTTTGCTTGATATCAACCCTACAATATATCAGCTGCAAACTAGAACCACCTTGTCCAATTCACACCTAGGCCAGGCCTCACTGGGTTTGGGGAAACTGCTTATCTTCACCCCCTGGGGCCTTGCCTTGAGAGAGTTGGACTTCAAGAGGTAGAAGTATGCCTATGTTGCTTCTGACTTTCCAAGTCTACCTCAGTGTTTGAGGTCAGTGTGTCACTATCCTATCTTACTCTTAAAATGCTGCTATGGTCTTCTCTTTTGCTATGTCAGCTCTGATTAACACAAAATTAGCAAGAGATTCTGGGTCGGGGGCCTTTGCTTGGGGTTGTAAAATGTCTATTACTCTAGTCTATAATTCATGTTTCTACTTGGCTTGTTCATGCACAAGCGCGGATGAAACCTATGCTTTCCCCTTACTCTCCACTTTGCCATATTCTGTAAGAAGTAAACCAACTCATGCCTAGAGTACACACAAACACACACCTTAATGCTATTGCCTTAGCTGATGACATTTCTCAGCCTCTGAGGCTTTCCCTCTGCATACTTGTCAAAGGAATGCTCTAACCATAACTCAGAGCCTTTTCCTCTCATCTCTGGCACAGTGTTCCCAGTGAATTTCTTCAGCTTATGATAGCAAATGACCTAGACCAGTCATGTTGTACCCTGATTAAATCCCATAAGCAGGACCAAGGCCTTGGACCACTTCCAGCATACTGCCACCAACTTTCCATTTCTACAAAGGATTGTATCAATAATTTCTTCTTAATAAGTTATGAGTCTCTTGATGGGTTACAACCAGTTTCCAGTGATAATTTAATGGGAGAGTTTGTGTTTCATTTTTAGATATCCTTAAAGAGCTCACATTGTGAGCTCTAAGTCTAAAATATTGTGAAAGCCTGTAATTCTGGCTGTAGTATCCTACCCTGAAATAGCGTATTACATCATATCTATCATCCTTGATTCCCTTTTCTCTATTAGTACTAATATCCTTCAACAAGTTCTGTTAGTTCTGCTTCCAAATTATATTTTGAATGTACTCTACAGCAATAGCTCCTAAAGGACTCCCAGCTTCCATGCTAGCCCCTCTATACTCCATGCTTCAGACCACAGCTAGAGTGATGTTTTTGGAGCACCAATCAGGTAACCCTACTGCTTTAAATTATCCAGCAGCTTTCCATTGCAATTAGAATCCAGCCCTCTTCCCTTGGTCCTCAAAACCATGATCTGATCTGATCACCACCCCTTCTTTCACTCTGTACTCCAGCCACAATGACATTTGTTCAATCCCTAAAACTTGCCAAGTTTTTGCATCTGTTGCAAAAGCCTTGGTTTTTGCATCTGTTGACCCCTCTACCAGGAATGTTCTTCCTGCAAATCATTTCATGTTTGTCTTCATAATTTGTTTCTCAAATATCGCCTCTTAGAGAAGACTTCCCTCGCCACCACACTAAAGGAGCCTCACATCTACGTATTCTATCATATTGTCCCACCTCTTTTTCTTTCTTTTTTTGTTTCTAATAGGACTCTCCAGTATCTGAAATTTATTAGTTTATGTTTGGAATCTCTCTCTCTCTCTCTCTCTCTCTCTCCAGAAACAGAAAGGCCTTGCTGTCCTTTCAGGATAGGGTGGGGAAAAGAAAAAACTATATCTCATTCTTTTATGACGAATCTATTATCATGAATGGCAGATTAATTAGGTTCTAGATCCAGTAACCTGGATGTGACTATAATTGGCCTTTGAATAACTACTTATACCAGAAAACAAAAATCAGTTTTTCCCTTTCAAGTAGAGATTCTGAAGACTTTTAGACTCTTAGAAGTCATATTGTTCTTAGTTTAAAACCAAGAATGAGTATAAAATAATACTCCTGGAGGCAATTCTACAGACACGTTTGAACTAAATCATGTTCTCGAACCAAGTAAAATGACTCACAAGGGAACTGTTTCATTTGTACAACATTCACTTAGGTTACTTAGTTCTAAGATATTAAATCTATAAAATATTTCCCAGTATTCTCTGAAAGGGTATCTCCCAATTGTAAATTCTATTTTTAGCAGTCTTCAGTTCATTTATTGAGATTCCTTGGAATTAAATTATTTACCATAGAGTGTTCCCAACTTCCCACAGCATTTACCTGGGTCATAATTATCTATGTCTGGGTTTATGAATTCCTTGAGGACAAGGGACATTGCTGGAGGCCTCATCTTTGTTTTAAAGAACCCACAGTGTGGGAGCTGCCCTTTGTAGCCAAGAGCTCTTCACCTGACCAGCTCTCCTCCAGCTCAGGACAGGAAATAAGAGACAAATACAGCCCTTGTTAAGAGAAGCATCTGAGCATGGGTGTCAAGTGATGAAAGCTGCTACCACTTGGCCATCCACACATGTTAATTGCTCCTGTATTTTAAACAGTTGTATTGTATAACCAGAGCAAAGTGTTCTGCTCCATGAAATCTGTTTGGCACCAGTCTATGGGGGTGGATGGCAAAGGTGGAGGCAACAGAAGGTGAGAGTTGGTGGATGGGGACAGAGAGAGAGAAATGGGCATAACATACGGCAGTGGTTTACAACCCTACACAATCAAAACTAGAACATGGGGGAAAATCTGGATGTTGTCTTTATATATAATAATAAAATGCATTTCTACATATTCAATGAAAACAAAGCAGTTTGTTAATATCTTTTTGTTTGTTTAAGTATCTTTATTATGTCCTGTTCTTGATGATCAAGAAAGTATACTGGAAATTGCTCCTTCACCAGGAAATTGCTAGTATCACTTCAGACCCACTTGTAAGAGCCTGGAATCTCTCTCTCTAAGGTCAGGACAAACAAAGATCATCTCTCTTGTTTTAGGGGCAAAAGTGAAAGTAGAACAGGCAGAGGTAGAGTGAAGAATGGTGTTGATACCAATTAAACCAAATTAGTTGGAGGAAGGAGAGTTATAACTGTACTTGCAAAGAACTCTTCGTTCAGTTTTTTCCCTTAAACATTATATCATCAATTTAAAAAACCTCAGTGTGCACATGACTCATGTGGGGATGGTTTCGAAATGTAGACTCCCAGGACCACCCCCAGGAGAATTGGATTTAACAGGTCTGTGGCAGAGACGGGGAATCTGTATTTAAACACCTATCCCAAGTCAACTGTGATGCAAGTGACCCTCAGAAACACTCTGAGAAATAGCACATCAGCAATGATGAGTTTTTAACCTCTAAAAATGAACAGATTAAGAGGGGTGTGAATGGGACATGGCGATACTGGAGATGATCAGGTGTCTAGTTCTATAGCTCTGGCTTCCCACTGCTCGTCCCATATCTCAGCACTCCTCCATCCACTTCACCCAAATCACAAAACACGAACAAGGTTTTGGGACTGATGCCCCCCTGGCTGTTAGATTTTCATATACTTTTTTGAAGTGATAAAATCTCTTTTTTTCTAAACACATCCTGTTTTTCTGTCTCCAGACGATATAAAAACATTAAGAAACTTGATAAACAGTATAGGAAAATGAATGGCTTCATTAAGAAACTTGATAAACAGTATAGGAAAATGAATGGAAACAGGTGGGTGAGATGAACAAAATCACAAATCCTCAGATTAGTAATATGTAAATCACTGAGGAGAAAGCTGAGTAAATACCTTCCATTCCCATCAACAACTTCAGAGAAAGGCAAATTCCGTTCACCTCCTGCCTTGCCTGCTGATCATTATGTAGACCTTGAACATTGCTTTGGTAAAACAAATAAACAAGCAATTAAACATCCCGCCCCCAGTTTTAAAAATTATTCATGCATCATAGAGACCATCTAAGAGGATATCACTTATTCCTGCCTACTCAGTAAATTACTTGCTCAGGAAAACTCAGCTAGTTAGTGGTAGGTGGCTCTAGAGCCAGCTTTTCCCCACGTGATGGTCATGACCCCACTAGCAGGTCTTGAAATCTATGTCCTGGGTCTTGAGTGTCATTTTTAGAAACATGAAACTGGTTAAATAGAAAATATCACAGGGAATAAAGTTGAGAAAACGCGGCTCTATTTCACCATGTGGCCTCAAAAAGAGATTTGAGCTAATCTCCAAGTCTATTACAATTTTATTGAGGCTAAAGAGAATTTCACACTCCCCACTAGATTGTAAAGGCAGTATCTTCTGTATTTTTCCAAGTTAAAAAATAAAAATATGTGGGCTTCCCTGGTGGCGCAGTGGTTGGGAGTCTGCCTGCTAATGCAGGGGACACGGGTTCGAGCCCTGGTCTGGGAGGATCCCGCATGCCGCGGAGCAACTAGGCCCGTGAGCCACAACTCTGAGCCTGCGCGTCTGGAGCCTATGCTCCGCAACAAGAGAGGCCGCGATAGTGAGAGGCCCGCGCACCTCTATGAAGAGTGGCCCCCGCTTGCCACAACTAGAGAAAGCCCTCGCACAGAAACGGAGACCCAACACAGCAAAAATAAATAAATTAATAAACTCCTACCCCCAACATCAAAAATAAAAAATAAAAATAAATAAAAATATGTGATATTCTAAGAATGTGAAAATTCTTACTTGGGAAGCAAATGCCGTATCCAAGACAACAGACAGCTCAATATTCATTCCTTATGCAGTAATTTGAATTGCAGTTGAGATGAATAAACAGGAAAAGCAAACAATGAAGAGTCCAATATATCAATTTAAAATTAAAAAGAAAGAAGAGAGGGAGAGCGAGACTGCGCTAAAGAGCGAGAGAACGAAAGAGCAAGAGAGCCGCATCTAGAAGTTCAGTAGTGGGGAATGCTTGACACAATTCTGCCGCCGCCTCAGTATGAGTGACGTGGTTTCAGCTTGGGCTCAACCATTGATCCGGAGTTACCAGAGGATTTTCTTAACCCTCACCTGTGCTACCCCAACGTGGATCTCAAGGACGGCAGGATAGCGGGGATCCAGAGCATTCTTAAAAGGTTTAAGTCCTGATGGGAAGTTGTTTTAATGACAAAGCAATGATAGTTTCACTAGGTCGAGGAACTTTGAGGAAGTGACAAAGTCCACGTTTTAAAAATATGTTTCCTATCACACACACCTACTTTCTAGAATAAAAACCAAAGCCATATGGGCCTGTCGTTTTACTTTCTTTATGTTGTAGATTTATAGCAAGTTATCAGGATGATCCGTTATCTTGTAAAAGCTTTTATCAGAAAGAGGGGAAACCGCATGGCAGAATTTAGAGTGTGAATTCTGAAGGTAAAACCAACGTCTGAAATCTTTGCGATGATTTCGGACGTTGGTTTGTTTTTAAACATTGTTTAAAACATCAGATATTGATTTGTTTTAATCTTTGAAGCTTTCCTTTTGAAAAGCTGATTTACGGGAAGCCGGACTTAAGTTTCACTTTTGGTTTCACTTATCTAACCTTTTATTCCAAAAATGAAAAATCCGCTTGTTTTCCAGATTACAAGTTTAGCGGCAGCGTAAGAAAATCCAGTCGGGGGCGTGGGGTGCTGACCCGGGGGCGGGACTGTCTGGCAGGGGTGGGCGGAGAACTCATCCACGCTAGCTCTTTAGCTGCGGGCCGCCGCGGGTGGTCCTCGCAGTCCCGGGCGCAGTGCCGAAGCCTCCCCGCCAGCCGAGTCTCCCGCCCGCAGGTAGGGAGCGTTCTCGCTCACTGGCCAGCATCTTTGGCCATCTCGCTGGGCACTTTAAAACGGAACGTCAACAGACCCTTTCTTTGGGATGGAGAGAGGAGAAGGGAAAGGGAAAGCGTGATGGTTTGGGTGCAGTAGAACCGATTAAGGTTAATTGGAACAAGTAACAAGTTTAGCCTTTAGCTAGGGGGATTCAGTTTTGCTTATCCTGTAAGTACATATATGTTCCTGCGCGTTCACGAATGTGGTCCTGAGGTGGGTAACCGGGTCTAGAGGGAAATTCCTGGGTTAGAGGTCGGGACACCCGGGTCCCAGTCCACCTTTAGCTGCTCACTAGCAGTCTGATCTGTGTAAGTCATCACACCTGCAGCATCTCTTAAGGTCCCTTCCTGCTGTAAGAGCCAGGATACCCGAGCCCGAGTTCTTTGCTCTATCTGCTTTGAGGACTAAAGGAGTCCTGAAGGTGGAAGAGAGGAGCCTAAGGAAAAAAATGTTAAACATTTCTTAGCCACATTGAGCTTAGCCTATGTCAAAGTTCAGTTTGGGTTTGTCTTAAAACACAGGGAGTCTTCACGTATCATTGTTCCACCTTGTTTTGTGCACCTAATGTGGCTGATTTTCTATGGATTAAATTGCTGTCTAAAAATGTGATTTTTTTTAATGGCTACATTCCATGGTGCTGGATAACCAAACAAAATTAATCCCCCATGCTGGACATAAAGATTATTTACAGTGGTTCACTATTTTAGCCATTCACTGAACATCATTGCATATAAATATCTGGGACACTGTTGATTATTTCTTTCGGATTAACTATTACAAGTATAACTACTTAATCAAAGTCTGAATGTTTTAACAGCCTTTTGATACAAATTGAAAATTTCCTTCCAGAAAGGTTGTGTCAGTTCACATTGACAGTTGCCCAGCAGTTTTTAAGAACTGTGATACTCTAAAGAAAAAAATAGCCTTTTTTTCAGTTAAGTACAGTAGGCAGAGGTTACAGGACAATAGTTAGAGTGTGGTCTTAAAGGAAGCCACAGAAATACTATTGGGAATTGAAGCGACACCTGGGAAATGTACAAGAATATCTCAGTGTGACTGAGGGGAAGGAGAAAGGACACAGGGTTTAGTCGAGTTTAACAGAGTTTTGTATTTCATAGAGGTTTAAATAGATCAACTCGATCTGTTAATTGGGTAGGTTTTCAGCTTACTTGGAGACACATTTTCAAACTCTAGGAATTTTTAAAAATCAAATCATAGTACATATACATCAGGTAACAATCAAAGGAAACCCTGAACTAACAGATATCAAGACACTCCTTGCTTATACTTTTGAGAAAGAAAGCTTGAGTTCTTTTCCCTGTCTTTTCGTCCTACCCATCCTACCTTAGCAAGCTAGAGAAGTAGTATCAGCTCCATAGTGTTACACTGGGTTCCCCTAGGGACAAACCTGCTTCCCCATCCTGAATGAACCATCGCTTCTTCCCTAGTTCACGTTTTCCTTGCTCTTTAAATATCTCAGTTCTTGTCTGGGAATTCAGATATACTGTCAGAGTTTCTTCCCTGAAGAAGATGTCAGTGTTCTCAGACCAACTGCCCTAATGTGGAGTTTAGAGGTCAAAGACCATGTCTGTTTACATGGTCCCTATCTATCTATCTATCTATCTACCTATCTTCCCTCCACTAACAACAACTGCATTCCAAGGGAATGGAGCCTTGGAAGAGGAGCTGTAATGAGGAATTAGGTAAATATCAGATCTAATCCATCACCTTCCAGTAAACTTTTATTACCTCTAAAATTTTCAACTAAATTCGTTAAGGGGTAGGAACTCCACCAGGGTATGCCATAAACATTGGAAAAGTTAGTTGAAATCCATGAGTGGATTTAATGCCCCTCTGTTTTATTCAGTTCTTTACTTGGAGTTAGGGGCATCTTAAGTTTTCTTCTGCCCAATAAATGTATTTGTGTTTATTATATCACATTAGTATTTTATAATTGTGGTATAATCAACTCTGGCCCAAGTAAAGGATAGGCAGATAGCTGCTGCAGCCTCATTTCAGCAACCTTTGTGTTCTCACAGTCCTGGCTGCCATCCCTGTTTCCAATGTACAGGGCAGACAGAAAGGAGTGAAATAAGAATTATGTACCTAACACTAGCAAGAGGATGATGATGATATTTTTTATTTTACCATTTTTGTATGTGTATATCTATATGAACATGAAGGATTCATACAGGTTGATAAGAAACCAGTAAGATAAACAAGCCAAAAAATGATCATATAATTCATAAAAGAACTAAAACAATCAACAAACTTCAAGTTGTACTTTGTAATTAAATTAGAAAAAATATATATTTTAAACAAAACCAAGTGCTAAGTGAAGACCCAATGTAACTGGCACCAATTATCCACATGTATCAAGAACCAGGAAAATGTTCTTTGTCCTTGATCAACAGTTCCGCTTGAGGAAAATCTGTCCTCAGGGCCTAGCCTGGGACCTGGTACACAGTAGACACTTAACAAATATTTGCTGAATACACAAATACTTATATTTTTAAAACTGGAAACAATCCTTACCTAACAACAGGGAAACTAAACATTACGGGACCACTAAACAAGATACTTATAAATATCATGCAGTAAAATGGAAATTATTTGTCAAAATATTCAATGAAAAAATGGGTGTTATGTGTATAATTGTTCTTAAAAGCTTCATGGGGAAAAGACTGGAACAAAAATATATACCGAAATGCTCACAGTGGTTGCAAGGTTTCTCAGCCTTGGCACTGTTGACATTTTGGGACAGATAGTTCTTTGCTGTGGGGGCTGTCCTGTGCATTGTAGGAGGTTTAGCAGCATCCCTGGCCTCTACTCACTAGATAGTAGCAACCCTCTCTCCACCCTATTTTGACAACTAAAGATGTTTCCAGGCATTACCAGATGCTCCCTGGGTTAAGTGATGGAATAGTGGGTGACTTTCCCCTTTTTTTCTTATTTGCCATAATGTGGTAATATTATTTTAATAATGAAGAAAAAACAGAAAAATAAACACATGCCATTATTCTACCTCAACTCTGATGTTTGGGGTTCTGGGGTTCTTTCCATTATACTACTCCATCTGCCAAACTCTCTGCCGCTTGGCAAGATGAAATGGTTCATTAAATTTTGTTTTTATTTTTTTCTAATAAAAATAAAACATATTCATTGGTTTGAAAATCTGGACACAGGAAAACACCAAAGAAGTCATTCACAATCTCATCTCCCTTTTCTTCTTTTTCTCCCATCCTTTCTTCCTTTCGAAAACTATAAAGAGATAAATACCTGACTATTCTTCCTTTAATTTCGTTCCTAGATATAATTACTGTCAGCATCTTGGTATGGATTTTTCTGTAAATTTCCATGTCTAAATATACACACACAGATTATTTCTTTTTTAAACAAAAGTGGATTTCTGCTACATATACTGTTCTGCAACTTACTTTCTACATCTTTACAAAGTCAATACATCTACATGTATTCTTTCCTTAATGGTATTACATTATATGGACATACCAAAATTTATTTAACCATTTAGGCTATCTAGGGTTTTCCCAGTTTGGGGCTGGTATTAACAATGCTAATCCTTTGGCGTCTATTGTTACATGCATGTGTTTTTGTTTTTGTAAGATATATTTCTCAGAGAGGAAGTGAAAGCTAATATGACATATACATTTAAGATTTTAATGGAGATTACCAAATTGCCCTTCCAAAAAAGGTTATACAACTTCACATTCCTACCATTAGTGGGTAAGGAAACCCATTTGTTCATATCCTCAGAAATGCTAAATATTAGGAAACTTTATAATTTTGATCAAGCTAATAAGTGAAAAATGGTGTCTCATATCTTAAACTATTATTTTTTTCTTTATTGGTAAAATTGAGCATCGTTTCCTATGTTTAGATGTCATTTGTATTTCTTATTCTCTGAACTGTATATTAGAACCTTTGGCTCATTTTCCTGTTGGGTTGTGTGTACTTTTCTTATTGATTTTTAGGAGCTATTTATATATGCATGACATAAATCTTCTGCCTTACATATGTGTAACATTGATTAGTTGATCAATTGTGAGTTTTTGTATGTATACAAAGGTCGAAGAGACCCTAAGGCAGAAAGCTGGCTTTCTTCTCAAAATGTAAATGTATGTATTACATGAGAGAGAAAATACATTAATAAATAAACAGATTTGCTGAACTATAGAACAAATCTCTATTTACTCCTCTACTGGAATATATGCTCCTAGAGGAGAGTGACTTTTCTTTCCTGTTCACTGCTGTATCCCTAATGCCTAAATTAGTGCCTGGCACAGAAAAACTACTCAATCAATGTTTGCTGAATCAAAGAATTGGTAGAATTTCAAGCAGGATGACACAATGAAGTGTAGAATCTAGGCAGATACCCCTGAAAGAGGGCCGTGAGTGAGTCACATCTTAATGTGAAGTGGTTGAATCCAACTGTTTCTCCTTCTCACTCCCCCTGCTACTAGTGGAATCAGTTTATTGAGGGAATGGAATTTATAATTTGGGATAAGCAAAGGACGAAAGAGGAGATTTTAGAAGGATGGAACCTGAGGGAGAACTGGCATGGTTGGGATAATAATGTGGAAGGCTTGAATAGTTAAAGGGTAGGATGAAAGCTGCTAGTGGGGGGAAGAGGCATTGAAAGGTGGGAGATAATGGAAGTTAGATTCTCCTTGCTTTGAAATTTTGTATAGGGCAGGCTTGGATTTCTAGATATGTTACACTGCAGGAAAAAAACAAAAAGTAATTGAGAGGATTTTGGTGCAATATTTTCTTCTTGGTTTCTTTTGAGTGTACAAGTTTTTTTACAGGCCTTGTAATTAGAATTCTCATCATAGTACCTTTTTTTTTTTTCATTTAGCTTTATGTGGCTGTGGGATATTAAGTGAAGGTATTGAACTTCTAAATTCCCTGCTGTATTTCAGCACTTACAAATCAGTCATTGTCTGGTTATCAAAAGACAATTTCAATTAAAACTGCCAAGTCCCATAATGTCTGGATATTCAATTATTGAGTAAAGCAGTTTTCTTTTTGTGTTTTCCATAATTAGGTCATTCCAGAAAGATGAGGATATACAGTATCTTTACATTCATGGCTTACTGTTGTTTGCTGAAAGGTAAGACACCAAATCCTTTCATTAGGTTCTATAATTTAAATATTTTAACTATAAGATAAAAACTGAAATAATAAAATAGATATAATTTTTGTAGAGAAGACATTCTATTTTTCCTTCATTATAATTCATAAACATATTTCATAGACCTATTTCAGTGGACAAAGATATAGGGAGTATGGACACATCTAAAGAAACAAAATTAACCCATATCCATTTATCCATTACTCATTATCCATTATCCATTTCCCAAGGGTAATTACTTAAAATATCTGAGGAAATGGCCTATGTGTATACTTTTATATGCTTGTTTTAAACAAGCAGGATCATTCTATCCACCTTGCTCTATGACCTGCTTTTCCCAGTGAGTATATTCTAAGGAAGAATTATAGTGTACATGCAGTGTCAGGGTAACACAGTACTGGCATCAGCCTGAGACCCTCCCTAAATCTCTGTACTCATCTACCTCTGGCCAGACAACTGATTAAGAGTTTCAGGCAGTATGTAGAGAGGACTATTGGAATCTATGATTTAGACTATGTAAAAAGCAATGAGTGTCCAGTCAAAGGACATTCTGGGGATGTCCACATGAAACAAAGTATCCCTTGTTATAAGCACCCCATTACCATGTAATATTTCTACAGTAGTGTATGTTTATGAATTTTGGGACTACAACTTGTTTAGCTAATTTTATTATTTTAACTCAGGAGTGAGATATACATCGTAAAACATGTCTCAAGCTCACTGGATAAAATATGTATTTCAGGGAAGTAAGTCCTTAAATGTAATTATCACATAAGTGATCAGATAAAGCTTTTATAAACCCTGCATTCATTCTATAAATTTTTTGAGGAATTTTCCGTCTTCTAAAGATTGGTCATCTTTCTTTTCAGCATTTACTATCACAGTTCCCAAGGACCTGTATGTGGTAGAATATGGCAGCAATGTGACATTGGAATGCAGATTTCCAGTAGACAAACAATTAAACCTGTTGGCATTAGTTGTTTACTGGGAAATGGAAGATAAGAAAATTATTCAGTTTGTGAATGGGGAGGAAGACCTGAATGTTCAACACAGTAGCTACAACCAGAGGGCCCTGCTGTTGAAGAACCAGCTCCCCTTGGGGAAGGCCGCACTTCAGATAACAGATGTGAAATTGCAGGATGCAGGAATTTACTGCTGCTTGATCAGCTATGGCGGTGCCGACTACAAGCGGATTACTTTGAAAGTCAATGGTAAGACCTATTACAGATAGACACAGCCTTTATTAAAACCATATCTCAGTGTTGAGAACTTTTCAATCTTGGAAGTCCAGCCTCACTTTCCACAGCAGCAGTCTGTTCATTCATTCATTCACATACTCATCCAATGAGCGTTGCTTGAGCACATCCTGTTTGATAGTCCCTGGAGATCCAGAGCCAAATGTGGCAGTCATGTTTCACAACATGTTCAGTTTTCCTAAAAATAAATTCCTAGGGCTTCCCTGGTGGTGCAGTGGTTGGGAGTCCGCCTGCCGATTCAGGGGGCACGGGTTCTTGCCCCGGTCTGGGAGGATCCCGCATGCCGCGGAGCGGCTGGGCCCATGAGCCATGGCCGCTGAGCCTGCGCGTCCGGAGCCTGTGCTCCACAACAGGAGAGGCCACGGCATGAAAGGCCCACGTACCGCAAAAAAGAAAATTAAAAAAAAAAAATAAAAAAGTAAATAAATTCCTAATCTTCACTTTTTTATTATTATAAAAGTAATATATATAAATATATATATTTTTTTCTTGCAAATAATTCGGAAACTGTGGAAGAGAATAAATGAACCACAAAAGTGTCTCTCCTCCCTTCACCACTATCTTCCATGGCATGCAAAGATAATAGTCACTATTTGTGTGTCCCTCCAAGAATTTTTAAATTCAATACTTATTTCTTAATTTTATGAGGTCTGCCAGCATTTTTTCTTTGAACCTCTCTATGTCAAATCCAAATAAATATATTAATGACAAACCCCATTGTAAGGTTCACATTCAAAAAGACTTGAAGTCAATCTATGAAGGCAAAAAATAATCATGTCAAGTATTGAATAAACTATTCTTCCTCAGAGACAGTATAAACTATGCTCACTAGGCATACATTCATCTTAAAAATCTGTACCATTTTTATCTTGGAGTATTGAAGAGGAACTGTGTCAAATTCCTGGGTACTGACCTATAAATATGACATCAGGTCACCTGGATTCAAAGTTTTGGATTGCTTCTAGCTCAGTAAAGGAAAACACCTTAGCTGACCACCTCTGCTTTCACTGTTAAGATTCATAAAATTGAGAGCTGAAAGGATCCGAGGCAAGAGCAGCTAATCCAAACACCCAAAGAACAGCAATCCCCTGAAAGGATCTTCTACTCACATACTTCCTACAATGATACCCCTGTCATTTGGACCTTCCTTCTATAGCCTATTGTAATTACTTTCTGATATTGAGCTGAAATCTGCCATCTCTAGTCATAGTTTTGAGATTATCTGCTTGCTTCTTTTGTTTACATGGTGACCTTTTAATATGTGACTAGAATTAAATCATCATCCCTTGGTGTTTCTATTCCTGACCTAAGTACCATCAATCTGAATGTCAGGAATATAAATAGAAAAAGTTTACACTTATCATAAAGGGGTAACTAATCATTATAAAGTCAAAATCAAAATTATATAGGAATTAGGAGAAATGCATCTGTTTTATGGTACATTGCTGGGTCTCTAATTCTGGCTCAATTAATGCTACTGTTGTCAAAATGTCACTTGTCTTGTGAGGTAGATTTAATTTAATTGTATCTTACCATATGCTTCTCCATAACAGATATTCATGAAAGCAAGCTGATGGGATCCCAAGTTGGGATTTTTAACTTTTCTTCAGTCCATCAGCAAATATCAGGCATACTATGTTTCAAGGCATTAAAGAAATTATCAAGACTTAGCTCCATGAACAGCCGGCATTGCTGGATCTAGGGTAGGGAGGAAGAGCATAAGCCTGGCAGTCGGTTAGAAGGAAGTATAGAGTATATGTCTCTGCTTCCAGAAGAAGAGTCTCTCATCAGTCTTAGAGAGTATGCAGAGAGTGGAAAAGCTGTCCCTGTAGTGAAGAAGGGTGTTCTTCCAGGTTATCTGGGCTCTGTAATGTCCCTTGTGGATTTGTGATTTCCTTTGCTGTGGTTTGACACAATGGGAAATCTCTTGGCACTGATGGTTTTTCCAAGGAGGGGTCCTTGATGGAGCAAAGCAGATGACCAACCAGATTTGAGGATGTGATTTGTCTGACCATTCCATTTTGTACTATAAATTACTAATTTGGCATCCTAGTCCCACTCCATCTAGTTGTCATTTGCACATAGTGGTCTTGGAGGTCAAGTTGAGCTGCACTGAAAGCAAGTCAGCTACCAAGCTTCAATTGCACTGAGGCAGTGTCACCAAAGAAGTGTGGCCAGCTTGCATGAGCTTTACAACTCAGGGAAGTAGAACTCCTGAGTCACCTCCATATGCAAACGATTTCACAGTAACGCTGTCGGGCTTCGCTTCCCATCACTGCAAACATGTGGTAACACAGCTTCCCCATAGGGAGTTTACTCACCATGGGATTTTAAAGGTGAAGCATTTCAAAACTGAAATTTGAAAGAGTTTAGCTTTAGATTAACTCAATTATTATCCCTTTGGTGTTATTGCACCTTTCATGTTTGTTTAAATACCAGACTCTCAGGCATCTGACTTTCAGTTGAAAATGTTATTTTTCCTTAAACACTGAATCTAATAGCAGGGAAAATGAAGTGCCCATTTCTACTTTCAAGAACTTAAATGGGATGAGGCATTGAAAGAACAGAGTATGTATAGTTACCCTGATAAAGCCAATTTGTTCATATGGACCAAGGATTAACTGCTATCATTCTTCACCAACCCCATCTCTCCTCCAAATTCACCAACCAGCCCTGTTTAAGTTTTCCCTGTAGCATTAAATCCCCATCTAATATATCATGTAACATATCATATAAATGTACCTACATATTTTGTTTATTATCTCTCTCCTTCTTCTAGAATATATAGTCCACAAAGGCAGAGATTTCATCTATTTTATTTATTACTGTATCCCTAGGACTTGGCATATAAGAGTAGTAGGATGATAAGAACCCACAAAAATATATATGTTGAATGAATGAATGAATGGCATATTTCCTCAAATAGGATAAGCCTAAAAAATTTGAAACACGAACAGGTTTGGATACATGAAAATTTATTTCCAAGACTGTTCATCAGGAACTGTCAGTACTTTCTAAAGAATACCACATGAGTGCACTTTGCTAGTAGTAAGAAGAGGAAGAGCAGCTCTAGCAGTAAAAGCAGTAGTAATTAACACTTATATAGTACTTATGTGCCAGGGCCTATCCTAAGCACTTTGCCTATATTATCTCATTTAATCCTCAAGCGACTCTATGGAGTAGGAGCTTTATCATGTCTAAGATGCATGTTTTTCACATTTTACTATCTCTGAAATCTGAGTGTGTCTTTCAGTAGGTGACATCTTAAGAGTCAGTGATATGTGGTGGTATTCTTCTCATTTCATGGCTGAGCAAACTGAGGTCCAAAGAAATTAAGTAATTTGCCAAGTTCATTAAACTATTAAGTGATGAAGCCAGGTTCTAAACTCAAGCAATCTGTCTCTGAAGTCTGTGCCCTTAACAACCAGGTTTATTTCCTGTATTTGTACCTCCAAAGTGTGTATTGAGTTGTATTTTTTTTTTTTTTGCGGTACGCGGGCCTCTCACTGTTGTGGCCTCTCCCATTGCGGAGCACAGGCTCCGGACGCATAGGCTCAGCGGCCATGGCTCACGGGCCCAGCCTCTCCATGGCGTGTGGGATCTTCCCGGACTGGGGCACGAACCCGTGTCCCCTGCATTGGCAGGCGGACTCTCAACCACTGTGCCACCAGGGAAGCCCTGAGTTGTATATTGACTTCAAAACTACTGTTAGCTTTTCGTTGTCCAGATGTAATAGTTGCATTAGAACATGTGTACGCTAGATCTAGTAAACCAGGAGTCTGCAAATGTTTTCGATTACCTACCCCATTAGTAAAGCATGTTAAACTAATATATGTATGTGTGTGTTTATAAAGAATGTACTTGTGCTAATATATGTTATATCATCAGAAATTGACATTTTTTAAAGGCAAAAGAAATTGAATATCACCAATTTCATATGGTTCAACATAATACATTGCACATTCTATAAATGTACAAAAATAGAAATTTTAAAAATATGAAATGAAAATTTAATAAACAATATTTTCAGTCTTACTAATTATGATGCTTCACTATAGTTAGCTAATATTTCAAGGCATAATATATCTTAGGTGAAATTTCGCATTAACAAAAATGGATGGTCTTGACAATCTTAAGGTTTTTTTAACCAATGCCTTGTCAGATCCAATTAGGTACTTGTTGTTTTACTTCATAAAGTCATGGTAAGAAGTATCACTCTTGCCATTTCCTTTTGGTTTTTGCTTGATTTATTGGTAATATATCCAGTCCTCAGTTTCTTTGTGGGAAACCTTTTAATTAGTTGTTCATTTTGTAAGCAGGTTAGTTTAGTTAAAATTAGATGAGAGAGACTTCCCTAGTGGTCCACTGGCTAAGACTCTGCACTCTCAACGCAGGGGGCCCAGGTTTGATCCCTGGTCAGGGAACTAGATCCCGCATGCCACAACTAAGACCCGACACAGCTAAATAAATAAATATTTAAAAAGAAATTATATGAGAGAACCTGAATATCTGTAATAATCCCAAACAAGTCACTGTCCTCCCTTAGGTGTTATAAAACTCCCCTATTCCTTTAAGACAAAGTGAGGCCCAGTGTCAATCAGTAAATCTCATTAAGCTTAGATTATTTCTTAATTGTTTTGATAAAAATACATATAAGTGGAGGTTCTAATATTTTCTTATTAAACCCAAATACATGTGCTCCACTTGAGAGACTAATAAAATGGGTATTTAATCAGTGAGTAGAATGAATCCGCTAATTTGTTGGGCCGTTAACGGTACAGTACATTTATACATATGCCCAGGCATGAAACAACATTCTTCTTTATTCTTATTCCATTAAAAATAATAATCAAAGGGTAAAAAAGCAAACATTTTACCCTTAAAGTTTACTATTCACTCTGATTTTAGGCTTGGAATTTTAATTGTCCAAAAATCAAGCTATGTGCTATATGAATTAGAACCTGTTATGGTAATATTATTTCATGAGGTATAATCAGTGGATTCCTTTTTAAAAGAATGCTTAAATATAATAGATAAAGGTTGAGGATTCAAGTACTCATGAGAACCATTATTTATATGTTTTGAAATTGTAATTATGTTGATTTCCAATGTTTTCATTGAACATAATATCATTATTTCAGTTTTGTTTGATCCTGGCTGTATTGTATTAAATCTCTGTGAATATATCATATCACAAAGCCATTGTTGTGTCTTTAGTAAAGGAATGGAGAATTAAGGCTCTAGGTGGACCATTAGTGGTTACACTAAAATATTAGGAGTAAAATAAAAATTGTGCCAACAGAATAATAACATGTTAACATACTTATCATGAATAAACATGAAAAAGTTATTAGGCATTGTAAATGCACTAAATAATCTACTAGAATATTTAGTACATCTACTAGAATATTTAGTACATTTAATCCTAAAAGGGTCCCAAACTTACGATCTAAAATTTAATCAAAGTTTCTTCCTTGAGTATAATTAAATGATTTATTAAAATAACCAGCATAAAAAGTTTAAAAAATAAGTATCATAATATGGTATTCTAGATGAGATCCTAGAACAGAAAAAGGACATTAGGGAAAACTAGTGAAATGGAACAAAGTATAAAGTTTAGTTAATAGTACTGTACTAATGTTGGTTCCTTAGTTAGGATGAAAGTACCATGGTAATGTAAGATGGTAACAATAGAGGAAACAGGAGAGGTATGTGGGCACTCTGTACTATCTTTGCAACTTTTCTGTAAATCTAAAACTATTGTAAAATTTTTTAAAATGCATTTAAACTTTAAAAATTATCATGCAGGGAACACGTATCCACTTTTACAATGACGTTATACTATTTTCATACCTAATTTCTTATCATTTACCTAAAATTGGAAAAGTGAATGGCCCATCAAAATGAGATTTTCTGTTTATTAAATAAAGTCTAAGAAAACAGTACTGACCAGCTGGAGATGTTCATGTTTATAAAGACAGCTTTACATCAACAAAGAGATAATAAATTTAAGAATTTGGCCCTTTGTAAAAACTGTAAAACTTTACTGCGAAACATATAAAGACTTGAGTAAATGGACAAACATATTTTATATTTAGATAGAAAGACTACTGGTTTAAAGATGACAATTCTCTTTTAATTAATCTATACATTTATCAATACTTTGAGCTCAATAAAAATAGCAATATGTTTTTTATAGCAAGGTAGTTGTTCCTTTAAGCCCAAACTTGGCCCAAATATGAGTGGAAGAGTTGAGGCAGAACTACCAGGCATTCCCCACTGCTGAAACATCTGAAAATTAAGCTTATTTCTCTGAGAACAGCCTGGACTGGTATTCTTTCTAAGGTAGACAAGACCAAGCCACATGTCTAGTTCTGTGCTAAGTGAAAGCCATGCCTTCTTTTTGCTCATGACCTAGCTTCATACCGCAAAATCAACCAAACAATTTCTGTGGATCCAGTCACCTCTGAACATGAACTAATGTGTCAGGCTGAGGGTTACCCTGAGGCTGAAGTCATCTGGACAAGCAGTGACCACCGAGTCCTGAGTGGCAAAACCACCATTACCAGTTCCAAGAGGGAGGAGAAGCTTTTCAATGTGACCAGCACACTAAGAATCAACACAACAGCTAACGAGATTTTCTACTGCATTTTTCGGAGATTAGGTCATGAGGAAAACAGTACAGCTGAATTGGTCATCCCAGGTAATATTATGAATGTCTCAATTAAAATGTGCCTAGTACTGTCCCTTGGTACCTAGCCTGATGCCTGCTCATTGTAAGCTTTCATTGTTTGTTGAATGAATGAATAACACTGTATTTACAAAATGCATCCTACTTCCTCACCTCCATTCGTCCAAGTCATATTGCAACTTAATAAACATTCAGCAAATATTTATTGAATATGTGGTACGTGCCAGGCATTGGGGACTCAGTTAACACTCTCCAGGAAGTAGATAATAAAACAGGCAATCTCATTTTATGTAGGACATGCTCTTGTGGCTGGGGGATCTAGGGCAGCACCTGAGAGGAAGACTCAACTCAGACCAAGTTTCAGGAATCCAAATCTGAGCACATCAGAGCTGTTTCCTTCTTTCCAGGGTTTCTGTGGCAGGAAGCAAATGGAATGTACTTTCCTATCTTATTCCAAACGGGAGAGATCCTTCCTCCCCATCTGCCTCCTCCAAGGTAGTCTGCTTAGTGCGTAAGATATAAGGCTGTGTGTCCCTGGGCAAGCAACTTGACTTCTGTGTGTTTCACTTTTCTTATATAGTTATAACCTATTGGGCAATACCATCATAGGAATACATGAGCTACGGTGTATGAAAATAATTTGAGACTCTTGTTTGCGCAGAATCAACTATTTTATTTTTATCTCACTCTCCTATAGAAGTGGGTAAGGCAGGATACAGTCTAGTGAGAGGCTCAGACCTTTAGAGAAGGCGAGCTTGAGAGCATGATGTTAATATTGGTTTGGCCAAAAAGTTCGTTTGGTTAGTGAATCCGTTGTTCAATGAAGTTCTTCGTGAAAATGAAAAATGTGTCTTTTATTTTTACTTAAAAGCGAGTGAACTTTTTGGCCAACCCAATATAAACCCAGAGGTTTATATTGTCTGCTTCTCAGAGGCACTTCTCACCACTCTCTCCCCCACTAGATGTTGAAAGTAAAGCTTAGGTACTTCAGAGAAAACAAATAAAAAATTGAATAGAAAAGGTAAACAATAGGAAAAAATAATCCAGGGTGGTCCTATGAACAAAAAGAACAAAAGAAGTTTAGAAAATTAAAGAGATGCTCTTACTGGGGTGTGAATCACTTTGGTAGGAGCTGCATTAGTATAATAGGTTCCTGTCATTTAAAAGCTATTTTATGATAACTTACTTGTGGGAAGACCTAGGGTTAACTCACCTAACTGCTCAGAATCTGTTTCCTCATCTGTAACCTGGGGATTTAAAAAATAAAAAATGGCACACCTAATTCATAAAGTTATTAACAGGCTCTGTAAACTGCAAGCTACTAGAGAAAAACTGACTACAGCTTTAAAGCTTGAACTAGGTAGTCATGGATCATGGCTAATGGTGGGAGGTGGGAGTTAGCAGTCTCTGAGCATCATGTGCCATAAGACCCCTTTTCTTCCTGCATGGGACTGGAGACAGGTTGGTGAGAGGTGCCAATGATTAGATGTCCCAAGATGTTCAAACTGTGGAGAAAGAAAAGATAGCAAACAATGGTCCCAATCATGGCCACAGATATGGGGAAGCAGGAGCTCTTTGACAATGCCAGTTGGCCTTCATGTTCCATCTTTGCCATGTGCAGTAGGCTGCTACCTTTTATATTAAGGAATGCAGGAAGTGAAATAATCAAGGCTACCATATAATATTGAGTTGCCACTCCCTGTGAAAAGCACTTTAGAAACATTAGCCTCACAAAAATTTCATTAGCATTTCCATTTTTTAGGCTGGTTAAAGGACTTACTGGAGATCTCAAAACTAGTGAGTGGCAGCAGAACTTAACCCCAGGTTCATCTTTCCAAAACTTGGGCTGCTTCCACTTTTCCATGCTGCTCCCATTTTCATATCTGAGGTATCTCACCATTCCAGCCACTCACTGGAAAGGAACTTATGGTATTTAAGAAAATTAACCTCATACTATCCTAAATTAAGCTTCAAAGATGATTATTCTCTTGCCCTTCCAAAGAAGATTTTATCTTTAGTTTCTTTTTATTTTGTTTTGTTTTTCAGAACCATATCCAGATCCAGCAAAAAAGAGGACTCACTTGGTGATTCTGGGAGCTCTCCTGTTGTTCCTTAGTGTAACCCTGACAATCATCTTCTATCTAAAAAGAGATGGTATTTCCTTTATTGTAATAGTCTCCATTGGGGTTGAGGAGAAGTGTATGAGAGTGCTACTGTTGTCACAATGGCACTTAGTGGGCAGAGCCAGGGATGCTAAATCTCCTGTAATCTGCAGAACAGTCCCATGTAACAGGGAGCTTTTCTACCCAAAATGCTAGAGGTGCCCCCAGCAGGAAACAGTGATTTATCAAATGGTTTCCTATTAGCTTTCCCTTCCAGGGCCAACTTTCAGTTATGCAAAGTAGGTTTTTAGTTACTGTTCTGCAGTATCACTTTCATTGAAGGGCGGCAGTGAACACTTGTAGTAACCTTTCCAAGGGGGTGAGAATTGGATCATGGCTGCAAGCAAACCTGACTTGCCTCTGCAAGGTAGCACAAAGACACTCCACTGTTTGATAGCAATTATAGTGAAGCTGTACAGGATTGCTGGGTGAAGATCGTGAGAGAAAGGTTGTGTATGGAGGTTGAAGAAGACCAAGTGTTAAACAATTTCTTTCTGTCATGCAAATAACCACAGACTTACAGAAGAGAAAAAGCTAAATGCCTGTTGGTTTCAGTTCAATTTGTCAAGCATTAGTTGCACTGTTATATTGAGCTGGTTTCTGGGACCTTTAAATAATAAAAATAGTTCTTTATGGAGAGCAGTGATACTTTTACCATAGAGTAGTTTGCAAGATTTCTGGCTGAGGGTGTTATATAGATTTTAAAATAATTTTAATGTGTGTATTTCTCTATTTACCCAAGGGGGCAATTAAAATTCAGGGAAACGTGGCTATTCAAATAATTTCCTTTCATTTTAAGATGATTCAGAGCGAACATTTCCCCAGTACTTTGAGAAGTACACCAAAGGATCTGATGATGATCTGTGTATAGAGTTATCTGATGACAAATAGGGAAGTGGAAAATGGAAGGGAATTCCAATAGTCGTTGAGAAATTCCCTACAACCCCTTAAGAGGTGGGTGGATCTGGGAAAGTGGTGTAATTGAGGGAGTGGAGGTCAGCTTCTTCTAATGAACAAGTACTTAACAGAACTGAGATAGCCAGAGTATAAGGATCAAGTTTCAGTGATAGGAAGACCTGAGATGGCTTTGATTTGTCCAAGGAAGTGGCTATGGCCAACTTGCATTTCCATGTGAAAAATAATTAGTTGGCATTAGAAACGACTAGATAACCAGCGTATAATAAAGTATCTCAGAATATGGTACATCTCTGGGGGAAGAATGGAAAATATAAGTATATACTCCTGAATAAAATCTAGAAAATTTTGAATTAATTAAACTGTTGAATTAACCTCAGGGGTTGGGACTCCTGGAATATGGAAGTCTACCAGATTTCCTAAGGGATTAAAAATGTTTCATAGGAACCTGGGATTTAAACTTGAGTCACTGTGTGGGATGTAGAGTTGTGTTATATGGAAATAAAAATAATTTTTTTTTCAAGTGGAAGTGATGGATATGGAAAAATGTGGCACCCGAGATATGAACTCAAAGCAGCAAAATGGTAAGAATATTAGCAGGGATCGGAAGTTGAAGGAAAAGTAAACAAAAAGTTAAAGAACAAGGAGAAGGCTATCAGCCATAATCTCCCCTCATTTTACAGAATGCTGACTGTTGGAACTGCCAGCTCCTCTTTGCCTCACAACTCTGATATAAGAACTATTCCCACAGTCTGAGATTTAGGGATGGCAAAGGAGAGTAGAGGGATGGCTCTTTGCGGAGGTGGGGGAAGGAGGCAGCTTCTCTCTGTTAGGTTTCTATTGCTCTGCATCCTAACATCTCCCTGCAACAGGGGACCGAAGTGATTTATGTGGATGGGTGATAGATAGATGGATGGATGGATGGATAGATAGATAAATAGATAGATAGATAGATAGATAAAACGTGTATCAGGCACTGTGTGTACTGCTTCATGTGCAGTACTTCAATCTCCTCCCTCCACAAAATCAAAGAGAATTTATTTATTTATTATCCTAGGATAATACTAGGATTATTCCCATTTTATAGTAGAGAAAACAGAGCGTCAAGAAGATAATATAAATTACCCAAGAACACAAATCTGGCAAAAATAAGGCGTTGGGGCCCACTAGCCTGACTATAGAACCTTACTCTTAACCTGTTCACTTAAATCCATTCCACAACAAATGTCTACATTTGTAGAAGTCCACAAAGACCTCACCCAGATGATTGAACTAAGAGGAAAGTTATATTAAGGTTTCTAATTCTTATTAATGTAATTAGAAACCACACTTCACAATGAGCCCAAGTTTAAAGTAGTCTAATTACCTTGGACAAGCTCAGGCATGTTTCGTTATGTAGTCCATAGCACTCATTTGTGTTGTAAAGCTAATTAATGAGTGTTGTTTGGAGCATCCTAGGGTGACAAACCATCCCAGTTTGCCCGGGACTAAGGGTTTTCTCAGAACATGGGTCTTTCAGTTTCACAACCAGGACAGTTCCTGGCAAACCAGGATGGTTGGTTACACTTTATCATGTAAGGGGAATTGGACATAAATATAATATGCTTCTTTCTCTTATTGCAAGTTTATTATATCATCTAGCAAATATAACTTATGTTTCTCATTTTCACTCTCCAGATACACAATTTGAGGAGACGTAATCCGACGTTGAAACTTCTGATCTTAAAGCAGGGATTCTCAGCCTGTGGTTTGAGTTCGTCAGGGCTAGGCATGACCAGAGGCATGCAATGGGCCAGTGGGCTGCAGATGATGTAGAACTTAAAAGGCCCAAGCTCTGAAAATGGAAGCTGGGAAAGAAGAAGAGAACAAAGGAAGAAGGAGTAAAAAAGGTAGCCTTAGCCTGGAAGGAAACCTTGGTACTTCAAAATGACTGGGAGACTCATCAATGCATATGAAAAGGAGAAAGGACACTTCTGAATGATAAATCTCCATGCAAATTATCCATCACTCATCCTAGGAAAACAGGTTGAGATTCCCTGATTTAATGGTCAGTTCCTGCAGAAGTGCCCTTTGCCTTCACTCAGTGTTGATTTGTCTTCTGGGTAATTGAGAGTCCCAGTGTTGCAACAGTACTTAAGTATGAGTTATTTTTATTTATTTTAAGTCTGTGGGGTCTTGTCATGTGAGTGTGGTTATGAGTGATTTCTTTTGAAGATATGCTGTATTAGAAGTTAAAATTATGTCACCAGACCAAACTTACTGCTTGATGACTTGTGTGTGTCCAGCAAAATATAGTATTTGTAAGTTGCTTGATATCCTCTATAACTATCAGTACATAGGAACCATAGAGAACAAACCATTGGTTTGTATAGGATATTACCTTATTTAACCCATTGATACTTTGACTGACTTGGATAATCTTATTCTCAGACCTCAAAGTAAGATACATTACCAAAATATGTTACGTTTAAGTATCAGCTTTACAACTATGTGTACACATAATCTCATTTCATTCCTGTAGCAGCTGTGTTGTAGCAAGCACTATTCTACCCATTTCACAGCTGAGGGAGCAAAGATAAAATAACGTGCCCAAGACAATAAACAGCAGACCTCAGATATCCGAGACTGTCACCCACTGTCCTTTTATTTCTTTCTTTTAATTAAGGTGTAGTTGATTTACAATGTTGTGCCGATCTTTGCTGTACAGCAAAGTAACTCAGTTATACACATATACACATTCTTTTTAATATTTTTTTAATTAAAAAATTTTTTTACCCACTGTCCTTTTAGAATACAATTTACAGCTCTGTTTTACTTTAAGAAATTCATTCATTCAGTGAACATTTAGGAAGCGCCCTACCATGTTAATCACTGTGCCAGGCAGAGTATACAGATGTGAGCAAGATAAAGCACTTCCCCTCGAGGAGCTCATAGTATCATGGGGACAGCAGTAAGAAAATGTATTGCTACAACATGGTGCATTATCATAGTATACGGTGTTCGAGGAGAATGCTTGTATGAGGAGGAAAGTCTAGAAATGCTGCCGAAGGAGGGGACGCTCTGGGTAGCCAGCCAGTGTGTTCCTGGACAGTTGAAAATACTTAAACATTTTAATAATCAAAGCAATTTTAGTTTATGAGATGTCAGATTTTTTAAAACTGTGGAAAACAGCTCTTGAATTCCTTTTCTATGACTATATTTACCCCTGATTTGTTTGCCTTTGCCATGCAATTTGATGTTTATTTATATAGTGCCTAGTATTGTCTAGCAGTTTTCTTTTTTATTTAAATGCAATTGAATTTTGAATTCATACTTTTTTATGATTCAAAATTCAAAAAGTCCAGTAGGAGACATTAAAAAGTCTCTATTCCATCCTCCTACTCATCTAGTTTCCCTTTCCAGAAGCAACAACACTTGTCTTTTGTTTATTTGTCTTCTAAAGATATTCTATGAACATATGTGGAAATGTTTGTAAAATGTGTATATATTTTTAGTTTTTGCTCTTTTTCACATAAGTAGTAATGCATTATGCGTCTTCTGTGCCCTTTGCTATTTTTATTTAATATACTATTTCTTATGTAGTAGACAGAACAAATTTGAAGTTCCCAGTGGCTGGGTACTATGTCTTGTTTGTTCTAGGTCATCTTTTCCATAGTCTCTTAGTATCTTTCATATGATGTAGTACATACTAAAGAGTTACTACATCTACATTTAGACAACCAGCATTTGTCGAGTACTTGCTCTATGACTGTGTTTGGATTTGGTTTATTTTGTGTTTCTCAAAGAGAGAATGTGTTTCTCAAAATGGATTTTCCAGGGTACATGGGGTCAACCTGGCTCTAAAGGATGACTTTATTGCTAAGTCTGTATGACAGAATCATGTCTGGAACTTGTTTTTTTTCTGTTTTCTCTTGAGTATAAACTTGAATTCGGGGCTTCCCTGGTGGCGCAGTGGTTGAGAGTCCGCCTGCCGATGCAGGGGACGCGGGTTCGTGCCCCGGTCCGGGAAGATCCCACATGCTGCGGAGCGGCTGGGCCCGTGAGCCATGACCGCTGAGCCTGTGCGTCTAGAGCCTATGCTCCACAACGGGAGAGGCCACAACAGTGAGAGGCCTGCGTACTGCAAAAAAAAAAAAAAAAGAAACTTGAATTCAATGTTGCACTTGCAAAATTACATGTTCTTTTTGGAAATTCCAGTCAAGTACCTTGACCCTAGACCTTCATCTGTGCCAGAAAAGGCCTGTGATGCCTGTGAGCTGTGCCTGAACCCTTGAGTCCCACCAGTTCTCACCACTACACAGACCTCCTAATACATTGCTTTCCAAAAGTTCAGATGCCCTCTCAGGAGGTCCCAGAGTATTTCTTCCCTCTTGGCCATTTACCTGGATCACTGACAAGGAAGACCGTCTTTGCTTTGCCACATGTCAAGGCTGAAGAAACAGAATCTCCAATAGAACTTTTCCTGTTATCTTTTTGTACATGTTCATTTGCACAATATCCCTTGTTTGAGTGACAGTATCCTTTGTTTGAGTGACAGTATCCTTTGTTTGTGTGAAGTACCAGTGAGGATTCTGGTTCAGCAAGACGTAAAGTCTATTTACTCCATTCCTAAATCTTAATGCCTTCTTGTGGTATGGGATTTGTAAGGCACTTTATCCCTTTGTCTTGTGTTTCATTGTAAATGATACAGGCAGAGATGATATCTAGTTCTGCAGTGGATTGTCACTGTTTACACCTGCATTAATTTAATAAAATATTCTTATTTATTTTGTTCTTCAGTGCACCCACATATCTATTTTCTTGTTTTCTACATGTTTTATAAGACCATTCCCAGTTCAACATCCCGATGGAGACAGTTACTTGTAACATCTTCAGCTACCTTCCTAGTTCTTTTTTTCATAGCTTCTATGTTTACACAGCATACTCTTGCATCCTGTGTGATGAAAAAATATCAAAAGAATTTTTTAAAGAATGCATTGAAAATTTTCATCCTTTGTCACTTGATAGCTTCCTTTAGGACAATACCAAGAAAAGAGTCAAAATTGTGTTGTCCAAATTGAAGATCTGAGGGAAGGGAGATGGGAGAGGAGTGGTCTTCAAGAGAACTATAGGGAAATGAAGGGGCTTTCCTTTACGAGAGTACTCTTCTCAGATCAGTAGATATGGATATGCAAGCCCATGCATACGAAGCTGGATGTATTTCAATCATGCGGTTCTGAAAAGGAAGTGAGAAACCTAGATTGAAGTCAAGTTGAGGATTAAGGCCTGGTTCAGGGTGGGACAGTAAGAAGATTTAATGTCAACTAATTTAATTACTTAGTCATCAGGCTTACTTTAAAGAGACTTTTGATCATTTCTCTAAACCAGACACTCTCAAAAGATAATGATGACTATTTCTAAGAATATGTCAGATTCTAGATGGTTCTAAAGAAAGAGTATCAGTATCTTTGTAGAAATGATGATGATATAATGTTTATGCCACTGCTGGGCAATGAAAGCAATAAAAATGCATGGTTGGCATCAGTATATTTCACCTTTCTGATCAATCTTCCTGGCTGGCTTTGGTGGTCATGGTTCTGGATGGACTTTTGTGACACTGGAAGGGTCCATACTGTAGGAAAGTTAGCTTGAAAATGTACCATAAGCTGTCATTAAGCTTTTACTCCAATCCCTTTTACAAGCATGTGACTATCTGCCATAAGTGGACCAAATATATTTTTATCTAAATATTTTAGAAAATTATAGATTATTACTATTTTAAAACTTAGAATTCAAAATTAGCTTTTTCACTGTAGATATCCCTGACCAAATTTGTGAAGGTAGATACATGCCGTTTTCGTACTTTTTTCCTACTCCAGGCCCACAAAGTTTCAAGGGAATTAATACTACAAATCAAATTACCCCTATATAATTTAAATATTTCCAGAATTATTTATATTTTAAAAGAGGTTAAAGTTTGACTAAACTGAAGCAATTGTTAGTGGTGGGGTTTTATCATTAATAATTATAATAATTACCATTTATTGAGCATGTACTCTATGTCAGGCACTGGGATTACACATATTATCTCATTTAATGTCATGGGCTGGTGATAAAGTGTACCAAAAAAGTGCATCATGTTTACCTGGAGAGCTACCAAATCCAGAAAGTTAACGAAAACCGGAGCATTAAAAAGGCGAAAATAAGTAATTGCATAATTACAGTGATATTATGGGAAGCTTTTATTTATTTATTTATTTGTTTGCACCAGGTCTTAGTTGCGGCAGGCAGGCTCTTTAGTTGCAGCTTGTGGGCTCCTTAGTTGTGGCACATGGATCTCCTTAGTTGCGGCTCCAGAGCTCCTTAGTTGTGGCATGAATGTGGGATCTAGTTCCCTGACCAGGGATTGAACCCGGGCCCCCTGCACTGGGAGCGTGAAGTCTTATCCACTGTGCCACCAGGGAAGTCCCAGGAAGGTTTTTTTTTTTTTAAATAGAGTTTTTATTATAATTCTTGCTGATTATTTACTTAAATATTTTCCCTCAACAGAAAAATATAAAATGGCCATTTAAATGTTATATATATAAGACTATGACATTAATTTTGAATGGAGAGTAAGTTGTGGAACATTGGCTAAGATATACACTTCTCAGTTTCTTATTGTTGTGAAGCTATCGTATTTTGACTCCATTTTCTACCAATTTATGATCTGCCTGCAGATATTATAGTATAAAGATGCAACTTGGGGGGCAGGAGTTCTGAATATGCATTTCCATTCAAGGAAATATTATCAGTAAACAGATCCCCAACCTCCCCCTTCCAGTCAATGTGACCTCTCTAGGAGATCTCTTTTTGTAGAAAATGAAAGTGGCTAATACAATCTCACCAAGGAGAGAGTCAAGCTGGGGAGATGGGCAGCAGCCTCGAGTGTGGAGTGAAATCTCATCCATGACCCCAGGATTTAATTCCTCATCAGAGCTTTTCAGTCCATGTGGCAAACCAGGGGATGATCCAGAGGGGGATGGGAGGTCAAAAATGTTAAGAAGAGCTACCCACTTCAAGGATAGGCCTGAGGAAATAGGCAGCAGCATCCTGGTTGAAGGGGAGGTAAAGGGAGGTGAAGATCCACCCTGTCTCCAAACTTGCAATAATCTCTAGGCTGGAGACCAGCCAAAGGATCACACACTCTCACATTCACACTTTGAGACCCCTGGGGATGTCTGCAATGGTGGCAGAACTGAGTTAGGACAGTGTTCCAGAGCCTACATGGGGCAGGAAAATTCTCAAGAAATAAGTGGTTTACCAGATTAAGATTTTATGGCAGGATTGTGTCATACCTCAACATATTAATCTGATTTTTCTCTGTGTATGTCCCTCCACCTCTTCTCTCCCTCTTTGTTGCCTGAGGGTCGATTTTCCTCCCCAAGCCCATGCCAAAGCTGAAACCTAGAAAGTACCACTTTATTCCCTGAAATTCCACTCCCATTTCCCACAGTTCCATTACAAACATCTCAGTGGGTCAGGTAACTCATTGGACATCTTCTACATGCCAGGCATTTACAGGGCATTGTAGGGGAGTCAAAGATATTTAGTGTGGCTCATGCTATCATGGAGCTTACAGTCTAACTGAGGAAATGATATATAAATTTAGGAAGAATTAAGTAATAAATCAAGTGTTAGAAAAGATGAGACATTTTAAAAATGTCTCAAGACAGTGAGAAGAGAGGACAGCAAATGCTGTGAAATAGAGGAGGGAGGAAATAGTAAGGGTTAGAAAGCCTTCACCAAGGAAGCCAGATTCAACTTGGACCCTGGAGAGTGGAGAAGATGCCTACCTCTGATGTTTTGTGTCTTTGTCCATTTGGGCTGCTATAACAAAATACCACAGATTGGTAGCTTATAAACAGAATTTATTTCTCATCTTTCTGGAGACTGGGAAGTCCAAGATCAAGGTGCCAGCGTGGTTGTGTTCCAGCCAAGACCCTCTTCCTGGTTCACAGCTGGAACTTTCTCGCTGTGTCTTCACATAGTGGAAGGGGCAAGGGATCTCTGTGGGGTCTCTTTCATAAAAACACTAATCCCATTCATGAGAGCTCCACCCTCATAACCTAAGCACCTCCCAATGGCTCCATCATCCTAATAACCTCATCTTTGGGGGTTAGAATTTCAACATGTGAATTGGGAGGTGGGGCACAAACATTCAGATAATAGCAGTGTGGAAAGCAGTTTCTTTTCTTTTCATACAGGTTAAATTTAACAATCGAAGAAAATCTGTGATCCCTTACATTTACTTGATACAACCCTGAAAAGGATAATTTGGCAATATCTATCAAGTTATAAATGACCCAGAAATTCTACTTGCAGAAATTTACCCTACAGCTGTATTCTCATATGTGCAAAATGGCATATGCATAAGGATATTTATTGCAACTTTATTTATAATAGCAAAACACTGGAAACAACCCAAATGTCCGTCAATAGGGAACTGGTTAAATAAATGTGGTGGCACATCCAAACAACAGAATACTGTATTAGACAGCCACATCAAAAAATAAGGAAGAAAAAAAAAAAATAAGGAAGTTCTTTTCTGTACTGACATGAAACAGATCTCCAAGATAGAGTACAATACGCTACACTTTGTAATTATATTAATTAGGTATACAACAACACATATACTATGAGCATTTACTTTCACAATAAGTAGTATGTATACTGTGTACACTTATTTTGTATATTATGTACACTATGCATCCTTTCAGATACAAATTTTGCACTTTTGAAAGGAAAAAATTAGATACATATTTCCTTGTATATGCAAAAAATATATATCTGAAAAGATGCATCTGAAACTGTTAAAACTGGTTGCCTTTGGGGTGGCATATTGGGTTTATAGTGGGAGAATTTTATTGGTTTTGACTTTTGAATCATATTATTACCTATTCCAAATAAACAAATTATAATTTTAAAAAATCTGAGCTCAATTATTTGCCTTCCAGGAACTTCCATGTACTTTTAAGGAAATGATAACTCTCATTAATGTATAAGGCCAAATACAAACATCAGAGGTGAGGGAGTTTGAACAACTGAATTCAGCCACTGCTGGATTTCAATCTGGACTTGAGCCCAGCTGTATTGAATTATTTTCTTTCATTTAATTTTTCCCTGTTTTTCACTGGTCTCACTCCCAGAACAGCCTCTAGTATGTGAAAGCATGATCAATTTATTTATGAGCTCTGATTAAGCAGCTATGGGTTTGGATCCTCATGATAATAAAGGAAACTGTTATGAAAGAACGAATTGGCCAGGAGCTTCCCTGGTGGCACAGTGGTTGAGACTCCATGCTCCCAGTGCAGGAGGCCCGGGTTTGATCCCTGGTCTGGGAACTAGATCCCACATGCATGCTGCAACTAAGAGTTCGCATGCCACAACTGAGGAGCCTGCATGCCACGGCTAAGAAGGCTACAAGCCGCAACTAAGGAGCCAGCGAGCCACAACTAAGGAGCCCACATGCCTCAACTAAGGAGCCCACAAGTCACAACTAAGGATCCCACCCAGTGCAACCAAATAAATATTAACAAAAAAAAGAATGAATAGGCCAAATCAACCCATTGTTTATAGTGCCATAGACATGAAATATGCTTCCACAGATATGAACTAACTAAAATATTTGAACCTTGGGAAAGCTTGCAAGAATGATCCCAACTTATAATTTATCCAGTCAGAGAACTGAGTTTAGCACACGTGAAGTTTCTGCATAACCACAAAGAAAAGTTTGGTCAGCATTTTGGGGGCTATTGGTGACTATCAAAATCCCCAAACCATAGGCTTTCCCTTTCATTATCTTGGCTTCACCATGAGGAAGTTTGGCTGTCTGCCCTAAGATCAAACATCCAGCCTTTGACAAGACACAGAAAGCTGTTTTCGCCTCAGTGCTCTGCAGTGGTGAAAAATGAAAAAGAGAGATCATAGAGGAGTTACTCAATAGACAACAAAACTTACATAACTGAAACTGATTAGAAGAACTGTTTTTGCTGTGAGAATTAAAGAAAATGCTGCGTCAGGACTGAGTAATGAAAAAACTAATATTAGTAACAGCAAATGACTGAGAGCAGCCTTCATCTGTCAACCATCTCTCTTCCTTTCTGGATACAGATGACTTAGCAAGAATAAAATGGTCTCTTTCTAGGACACTGAAGGTGTTTGGAGACTTAAAAACTTGATTTAAATGATTCAGGTATCTAGGAGAAAAAATGCAAAACCCCACAAAAGACAAAAACAACAAACACCTGTTTATACTTACCACCAGCTCTTCTCAAGTTGCTTCATTTCAAGTGACTATGAAAGAAAGGAGAAAAAACAATTAGCTGTTTTGAGAAATGTATGTACATTTGGGAAGAGTGAGAGTGCTTTTAAACACCTGGAATCCTTCAGACCCAAGTTCCAGTCTTCTTAACACTATGACCATGGCTATGTTATTTAACCTCACCGAGCCTGTTTCCTTGCGACTAAAATGGAGTGAAGATTAAATGAGGCAGCGTATCTAGAATGCTTAGCACAATGCCTGGTGCTCTAAAAGCCTGCAATCAATTTGTGTATTGATATTACTGATGCCAAGAAATGGTTTATTAAACTATTTTCCAAGAGCTATGAATCCAGCCAGACTCTTATTGTTATGGATGACTTAAAAATTTTTTTTTAAATTAAAAGTATTTACTATTAAAATTTTATTTATTTTTAAAAATAAAAAATTGAAAGCTAAAGTGTTTAATTTTTCTATCTTAAAAGTTAAAATAACTGAATTAAAATTGTGCCAAGTTAAAGTCTAAATTGATAGACTTTATAATTTTTTATCTTTCATAATGTCAAAATTAACTAGAATTCCTTTTTCTTTTCAATTTGCACATTTAAAATTCTGGCATTCCTTTTTGATTCATCTGGGCCCCTCGTGTTGGTAAATTTTGAGCTATTATAAAGCAGAAGTTACTTACATAAGATAACTTAAAACTTATTTAGGGGAAATTTAGGAAATGTTTATTTGGATAAACCATGTTTTGTTTGTTTTTAAAGAAAGATGCTTTGTTCTTTGCTAGTTTCAGAACAAACAGCTTTGTAGTGGAAAGCAATTCCTCTTTTTACACCTCAAGTTAAATATTTGTCTATTCTTCAGTCAAACTGAAAACATAACAAAATAATGACCCAGCTTGGTTTCTAACTACACAGAAATGAACACACGGTAAATGATAATGTATCCTCTTTATTGAACATTGGTTGAGTGCCTACTGTATCCACTAGGCATTATGGAGAATACAGAGATGATCCAGATATCCAAGCTGCCTTAAAAACATGAAGAGTGAAACATACTGTCATTAGTTATGGGCATAGGCCCTCCTCTTCCAAAAACAAAACAAACTGAAAGACACAAATAACATTGTTATAAATAATAACACAAACCATTGAATCACCAGAAAATAATTAAAGCACTTTGAACTCAACCTTTACACTCTCTACCATTCGAGTTATATTTTATCAAACCTTTGCAAGTTAATTCATATATTTTGGTGCCCCAATGACTCTAATCCAAATACAGTATTTTTGTAGTTCCATGAGTTCTAGTGTGTAATCACAGTGCTAGAAAACACATGGAAGAGAGTTAATAAATAGTATTAAGGGTTTTTTTTTTTTTTTAGTATTTACTGCATGCTGGGCAATGTTGTGAGGGCTTCATGTGTATTTATTTAGTCTTCCTAAAAACCCTATGAGGAAAATACTACTATTATCTTCTCCTGGTAACAGATGAAGAAATTGAGGAAGAGAAAGTTTAAGTAACTTAGCCAGAGTCATGCTGCTAGAAAGTTAAGGCCCCAGGATGCGAAGAGTTTGGCTTCAGAGCTCATGCTCCGAAACTCTACACTAGGCTACACCTGAATAATTGACTGAGTCATGTTAACTGAGGTTTCAAAGTTTAATACTGTTGGAGGAGTATAGTACAGTGATACCTGCCTGGGTTGAACAACTCCGAAGCAGTCAGAGGTTTGTTAGCCTGTGTATTTTTGTTTTTCTAGGCCATGGGGGCTAATCTGACTAGCACAACTATAGATATTCTAGTATGGGTCTTCCAATGAATCTTTAAATTCATTTCTGTTCAGTATATACCTAATGGTACAATTGCTGAATCACTGGTATATACATAAGAGTGGAATTTCTGGGGCATAGTGTAGAAATTGCTGGAAAATGTACCAATTTGCATTCCTAACATCAGTGTATGTGAATTTCAGTTGTTCCACATTCTCAGCAACATTTGGTACTTTCTGCTTCTTTTATTTTAAGCATGCTGGTAGATCCGTAGAGGTATTACATTATGGTTTTAATTTGCCTTTCCCTGATGACTAATGGAATTGAGCTCCTTTTTGTATGTCTATTGGTCATTTGGCAATAAACTCCTATGAAATGTCTTTTCAAGGGTTTTGTCCACTTTTCTATTAGGTTGTCTATCTTACTGATTTTGTAGGAATTCTTAACACATTCTAGATATAAGTCCTTTGTCAGATATATGAATTGAATATACCTCCTTCCACTCTGGTCTGTCTATACCCTCTCTTAGTGGGTCCTTTGGATGAACAAGAGTTATTAATTTTACATAGTGCAGTTTATCAATTGTTTTCCTTTATGGCTAGTACTTCTTTTTTAGATTATAAAAATCCAATTACCAATACTTAATTCAGACCAATTCAGTCAGACTTTCTGGAGGTGAGATAAAAGTATCAATAATATTTTAATGCTTCTAAGATGATTCCAATATGCAGCCAATTTTGAGAATTGTGGATACAGAGCCACCTGCTAAGTTGTTAGCTATGATGTCCTTATGGGATAGAATTATGATATAGTTTGTCTATTCTTTATATGTGTTTTCAATTTTAATATATGAGAAATTTTTTTAACATCTTTATTGGGGTATAATTGCTTTACAATGGTGTGTTAGTTTCTGCTTTATAACAAAGTGAATCAGTTATACATATACATATGTTCCCATATGTCTTCCCTCTTGCGTCTCCCTCCCTCCCACCCTCCCTATATATGAGAAATTTTAATGATGATAATCGTACTGGGGGCATTGGTATGTGTAATGAGGAGTCTGACTCCATTTTTTTGATGTCTGACTGTTGACAGCTTTGAGCCTCACCTCTCCCTCTTCCTCTGGTGCCCCACATGTGATCAAGCTGATAAGGAGACCTGGGTTTCCCTCCTTTGGCACAGGTGAGAGATTCAAACCATGCAAGCCTCTTCTTGCACATGAACCACCACTCCAGCCCTACCCCATAAAGATGATAAAAACCCAGGCTAATCGCCTTTCTTTGCCTTTTAAAGCCATTTCAGACCTGCTTGAGAGTCTGCCTTGTTCTCGCCAGGGGCCTCAATTATGTAAGTAATAAACTTTTTCATATCCTTTTAATGGGTGTGGCATCAGTCTCAATGTGAACCAAATTTTGAGTAGGGGTCCATTTGACTTTTCAGGGAACTATAACAGCATGGAAAACAGCCACTTTTGAAAATTGTCATTGCAACTCCTCATAAGATCACATGCCTTCATGTACCACCAAATACTCTCTTTACTGCATGGTACTAGGGCTTTTTTTGTCCTCAGCTGCTAAAGACTCCTGCTTTGTCCTCTGGGAGCAGACTACTAGTTTTTAATCTCTATTGTCCTACCAGACATAATTCCCAGGGGATTTTGCTACAGAATCTGCCTATTCTGGCATGGCTACTGTCTTCGCTCTGTTCTTCTGATGTAACATATCAACACTATCCTTTGATTGAAATTCCTCTTGAGTTTTGATTCCATGACAAGAAATGGACTGATATTTCAACATCTCAGTTTTAAAGCCTCAGAATTGATTATATTTTTTGTATCCTTCTCTAGAAGAGTCACTTCTACTATAGTTTTGACTTTCTTTTTGTTTTAAGCAGTCTTTAGCTATGTCTCTTTTCTCATCTCGCCATGCTCCTGGCAACATTATTGAATTAGAGAATCTTTTTATATTTATTAGCCATTTGTTAGCATTCTTTATAATCTTTGGTATCTAATACGTATTTTAATAGTTATAATGATAAACTAAATTCTACATTCTTTCCTCTATTTTTCTACTTTTGTGTCCCATTTAAGCAAACTTTGCCTACGCTCAGGTCATGAAGACTCCCTTCATGTTTTCTTCCAAAATTTCTTTGTTTTGTCTTTCATATTTAGATCTGCAATTCTTTTGGAATTAATTTTTTTGCATATCATGTGAGGTAGGGGTCAAAGTACATTATTTTCATATGAATATCCAATTGTCCCTACACCATTTATTGAAAAGACCATACTTTCTCTCCCTGTACTGCAGTCTCACCTTTATCATAAACCAAGTGACTGTATCTATATCTATGTCTCTCTAGTTATCTCTCTCTCTCTCTCTCTCTTTCTGCCTCTGGATTCTGTTCTATTATGTTGATCAGCTCCTTTGTTTCTACATCTAGAAAATTTTGTTAAAGCTGTATTAATTTTGTTAAAGCTGTATTAATTTTGTTAAAGCTGTATTAATGTTAAAGCTGTATTAATGAGTTTGAATTTTGCCTCTTGGGGCTAGGACAATACTTGAGCTTGTGATTTTTTCATCTGCAGCCCTAGCCATGCATTTGCACCCACTGAGACTTCCATCCTATGTGTATCCATGCTGTGCAAAAGACACCCCCATCTCTTTCTCCCCCGTTTACCCTTCCCACTTTCACCCTAAGTCTGTATTCAGTCTCTATCTTTCTCTCTGAATGTGTTTGTTTCTCCAGAAGTATAAAGGTATACTCTTATCATTTATTTTACTTATTGGATGTCTTCTCTTCTTTGTGCATTATTTCAAAAGTAGACTAATAAGGGATTTAAATATATTTTTTAAATAAAAAAGAAATTAAATTACACTTATCTATGGGCTTCAATGAAAATGTTTTCTACTATAAATTCAGTGGTTTTTGATTTTAGAAAAATATTTTCCACTCACCCTAAAACAACATGGTTATTTGAATTCTACAAAGAAATGATTTTATTCCAACCTAATAACCACTACAAAATATGTTCTTTCTACTATAATTTTAAAATCTATAATAAAAATGAATATTGTGTATTACTGTGGCTTCTGAGAACGTTTGCCCACAGCTGCAATATTGTAGGATCAAATAAACTTTATCTCATATTCACAGGTTTGGAGTAGAGTCACATAGCAACATGCAAAGCAGATCTCCTGTTGAGATGTCTGTGGGACTCACTGGCTAACTTGCAGGGCGATGACTTGACTAAAACAGAGACTGTGGGCCATGTCCAGTGGTTTCCCATTTCTGTTAATGGTTTATCAAGTTCCCACTCACCAGAGCTAAACCTCAGGACCATCAGTTCACTCCTCCCTCTTCCTCATGGCTCAGCTTCAGTATTGACCTAATTCCCTTTCACAGAATCTCTTGTTCCAATTACTTCTCTTGTGAATTCGCTGTTACTATCCTCTCTTGGCCTTTATATCAGGATGTTCATATTGGCTGAAATAAAAAAGATCATTATCTCATGTAACAAGAAATATGCAGATGGAAAGGCTCTGTCTCTGTTTCTCTGCAATTTCCTTGGCCCCACCATGCTGGTGGGTTGGCTTTATACCCAAGCTTGTATCAAGGCAGCTGTGGCAGTTCTAGATTCCTATCACACCTCATGTCTCATCAGCCAGACCAGGTCACATGCCTACCCCCCCCAAACCAGTTGCTGGCAAGGAGTTACCCAGTAGCCAGGGATGAGATCACCTTTTTCTGCATCACATGAGGAAAGATACCTGAACAAAATCAGGGTCTTTTTACCATGGAAGATGAGGTTTGAATGATGGTAGATAACCAACAGTGTCTGCCTTACTTTGAATAATTGCAGCCACCTCCTGTGCTCCCTGCCTTTTGTTTTTAGCCCCCATGTTCTCAACATTAATAATGAAGCCAGTACAATCCTTTTTAAACACACTTCTGTCACCATAGACAGACGTTCTTGGTCAGGGGGCCCAGGTGTCTCCCCTCTAACTGAAGGATAAAGTCCAAACACCTTGGCCTCCTCATTCAAGATCCCCACAATCAGCCTCTACCCTATGCCTGTTTTTTTCTTTTTTTTTTTCAAATTTTATTGAAGTATAGTTGATTTACAATGTTGTGTTAATTTCTGCTATATAGCAAAGTGATTCAGTTATACATACATATATACATATACATATATGTATACATATACATATATATATATTCTTTTCCATTATGGTTTATCACAGGATACTGAATGTAGTTCCCTCTGCTATACAGTAGGACCTTGTCGTTTATCCAGCCTATATATACTAGTTTGCATCTGCTAATCCCAAACTCCCAATCCATCCCCCCACAACCTGCCTCCCCCTTGGCAACCACAAGCCTGTTCTCTATGTCTGTGAGTCTGTTTCTGTTTTGTAGATATGTTCATTTTTGTCATATTTTAGATTCCACATATAAATAATATCATATGGTATTTGTCTTTCTCTTTCTGACTTACTTCACTTAGTATGATGATCTCTAGGTCCATCCATGTTGCTGCAAATGGCATTATTTCATTCTTTTTTATAGCTGAGTAATAGTCCATTGTATATATTATATATACCACATCTTCTTGATCCATTCATCTGTCAATGGACATTTAGGTTGTTTCCATGTCTTGGCTATTGTTAATAGTGCTGCTATGAACATAGGTGTGCTTGTATCTTTTCAAATTATAGTTTTGTCTGGGTATATGCCCAGGAGTGGGATTGCTGGATCATATGGCAACTCTATTTTTAGTTTTTTGAGGAATCTGCATACTGTTTTCCATAGTGGCTGTACCAATTTATATTCCCACCTACAGTGTAAGAGGGTTCCCTTTTCTCCACACTCTCTCCAACATTTATTATTCATAGACTTTTTAAATGATGGCCATTCTGACCTGTGTGAGTTGGTACCTCACTGTAGTTTTGATTTGCATTTCTCTGATAATTAGCAATGTGGAGCATCTTTTCATGTGTCTCTTGGCCATCTGTATGTCTTCTTTGGAGAAATGTCTATTTAGGTCTGCCCATTTATCAATTGTTTTTTTTTATTATTATTATTGAATTGTATGTGCTGTCTGTATATTTTGGAACTTAAGCCCTTGTAGGTCGCATCATTGGCAAATGTTTTCTCCCAGTCTGTAGGTTGTCTTTTTGTTTTGTTTATGGTTTCCTTTGCTGTGCAAAAGCTTATAAGCTTGATTAGGTCCCATTTGTTTATTTTTGCCTTTATTTCCATTGCCTTGGGAGACTGACCTAAGAAAACATTGGTAAGATTTATGTCAGAGAATGTTTTGCCTATGTTCTCTTCTAGGTGTTCTCTTTATGGTGTCATGTCTTATATTTAAGTCTTCAAGCCATTTTAGGTTTCTTTTTGTGTATGGTGTGAGGGTGTGTTCTAACACCCTATGTCTTTATCCTTCCTTCTCTCTAGTCCCTTATAAAAGGCTGGACAAATTTTTTTCTATAAAGGGCCATAAAATAAATATTTCAGGCTTTGTGGGCCATGTGGTTGCAACTACTCAACTCTCCCATTTTAGTCAAAAGCAGCAATACATAATAGGTAAATGAGTGAGTGTGGCTACGTTCCAATAAAGCTTTACTGACAAAAGAGTCATAGATACAGAGAACAAACAAGTGGTTGCCAAAGGGGCAGGGGAGGAGAGAAATAGGTGAGGGAGATTAAGAGGTAAAAAGTTCCTGTTGTGAAATAAATGGCTTGAGAGTAGGGCATAAGATGAGATGGAAACCTAAGGGCCATGGTGAAGAGTTGGATTCCATTCTAAGTGTAGTGGGAAGTTGTTGAAAGTTTTAAGCAGGGGAATCATTGATCCAGCTTGTGTTATGAAATCAGTTTTGCTGCAGTGTGGAGGAAGCATTAAAGGGGCATGGAAGCAAGGGGAACCGTTAGGTGACAGGTGTCATAAGCTGATGGTATCTCAGCCATGGAAAGCCTGCGCAATGTGGCAGGGAGTGTGTGTTCCTGGCGTTTGCTTAGGGAGAAAAGGAGACTCTGTGGTTTGGGATCTATTCTTATTTCCCTCCCTTTCTTAGCCCACTTTTTATTTTTGCTCCTTTTTTTGTATGTTATAGACCCTTGTGAAGAGCCTTAAATCCTTTCTGGATATCCCACATCATCCTAGAATCCTAGGATATAGATCTCTCTTTGTTCCAAAAACAATTTCATTATAGTGCTCAGGAAGAACAAATACTGCTTCTTATTGTTTCTCAAGAAGATTGGTGTTTCTGGGTGGATTAATTAATTTCCAGTTGTGAAGATAGTTGGGACTTTTAGAGAAAGTGGATCCAGAAAAACCCAAATTGCTACTAAGAACAATTTATGAATGTTGGTCATGATGCTTGGAATAAAGTTTTTCTGATATTTTTCTAGGATTATGTGAAAGGACAACACTTGGAAAGTCTATGGACAGTCAGGGAAACGTCAAGTTTGGTAGCTATGAAGAGAGTAGTTACAACTGGGGAAACAGGGGTGAACATAGAAAGAGTGAAGTAAGACAGGAGACTACTTCCTCAAAGTCAGGATAGTTATGAGAATGGTCTGGTTTGAAATTCAGGAAGTTACTGGAAATCAGTAGTTATATACACATACATGTGACACACATGCACATCTATCGAAAAGAAGACATAACAAATGTCTTATGCAAGTGAGCCTGTGTCAAGTTAAAGTAGCATGACTATCCTTAAAATCTCCTACTAGGTGTTCACTGCCCAGTGTGGGTGTGGATGGGGAGCAAAAATCCTGGCTGCTGTACCCATAATGGAAATGCAGAGCTCCCCCTCTTGAGGCCAGACCTCCCAGCCAGCCCAGTGTCCTTCCTTCCCATCCACTGCTTGATGGCTTGCTGATTCTGGCCACTTTTTGATCACTTCTCCCAGCATCTCTGTCTCTTCATTCTCAGTATCATATAATGGCTCAGGCCTCTGACTGGGCATCTGGCTATCTTGGGTACCTCATTTGACCCAACTATTGTCCTGTTTTCTTGAGCAGTGAGGTCATAATTTCATGACCTTATAAATACAGTACATGGAGTAAAACATTTCCTAAACCTGATGACTTAATAACATTTTTAGAAAATTAACAATTTGTGGAGACAAATTGTATATGTATGAAATATATATGTATATATACATAGATATGGATATATAGATGTATAACTATATAATCTATATATGCATGTGCACGAGTGAGAAATGAATAGTGTGTGTGTGTTGGATACAAAGCAGCTGCAGCCTATGAGGAAGGGACAAAAGGAACAAGGAGGGAAAAGTAAAGAAACTAGAGTTGACAAAGAGTAAAAGCAAAGATGCTCACATTTCTCCTACTTTTAATGCAAAGCATGTGGCTGTCAGATAATGTCATACATCCTCCAGCTAGAATCTCCAGGGATCTGCCACTAAAGATAGTGTTTTCTTTCCCAATCCCAGGCCTGGAGGGGCTCCGTCGAATCTTCTTTTATTTATTAACCTTTGATTAATCTAAAGAGGTTTCACTTTGACCAACAGGCTCAAGAACTCCCATTAGCTTCTCTAAGGTTACCTCTGATACGTATGTATGTGTATATATGTATATTTTTTCTGATTATTTTGGGAGTGTCTGGTTGAAGATAGAATCATAGATACCCATTCGTACAATAATGAAGAGACGCAATAGTAAATAAAGGAACCCCGGAATTAGACATGAAAGTTAAACCTCAATTCTCCCATTTACCTGATGTGTGACCTTCAGCAAATTGTTTACCTCCTCTGGCCCTCAGTTTCCCTATTTATAAAATGGGATCCACGAGAGTACCTACCTCCTGGGGTTGCTGTGAGAGTTAAATGGGTTAATACACATAAAGTTTTTGGAACTGCCCTGGCAATACTTAGGCTTCTGTGAATGTTAGCCTGTGTTACTGCGTTCCACTTCAGTTAGGAATTACTAAAAGTCATAGCAGACCGCACGCTCCACTAATTCCTCCTGATCACTCCTCACCCACACCAAGCCTGTGTGTTGGAATGTCCACACTAGGACAGTGTCTGAAGTGGTCAGGAAGGGAGACTGGAATAAAATGGGTAGAATGGGAGATCCCTGGTTTAGGGTGGAGGGCCAGACATTTTCCTCACTTTCCTCCACCTGTAAGAGTCTGACCTGGCCCACCCTTGATGCAGTCCAGCCTGTGTCCATCTCCTTTCCACCCTCTCTTCATCTTTCATTACTCTCTGGTCAGTAGAAGGCGCTGAGTCTCATGGCCACCACTCTTGTTTGTTGCCTCACATCTCAGCTTCATTTGCTAAGGAAAATGCTCAGGATCACTGGCCAAGCGATGAGGAAAGTTTGGGGCTAGGAAAAATCTTCCCCAAGCCTGATTGGCACAAAATACCCTTGGACGTTATACCCTTAAAAGGTTCCTTAAAAGTTAAGTGAGATTATCAGCCAGTTGAACTTCCCTAACTGATTTCCTAGAAAAGCCAGATATTCAGAGAAATTCTACAGCACTGGTGCTCTAACAAAGAGGTCAGTAAATTCTCCCACAGAGTTCCTTCTCAGGCCTGAAAAATTACCTGCTAGCGTAGGAACATGTTTGAAACCCAAGGGCGGGGACTGCCTCCACATATTTGCTCTCCCACAAACTGACTATTAGCCTAATTGTCCTCCCACAACAAGTTGCTGCAAAAGCCACCCTGTCAAGCCAGCTGACTAGCCAGTCTCTTTTCTCGCAATATGAGTTACTTTACTGAGACACATGTCTTCAGTTTAATACCCTTTGATCCAGAGACTCCACTTACAGCAAGTTGTCCCAGGAAATAATCAGACAAGGGCCCACAGCTGACTGTGTAGGGTCATTCAGTGGTGCCACTGTTGTGCAATATCAACAATATTAGAAATAACCTAACTGACCAACACTAGGGGATGGCATAAATAAATTATGGTATAACCATACAATGAAATACCAGTTTTTACAAATAATTATGGGATCTATAATTATTGACATGGAAAGGTACAATATCTTTGATGAGTAATAATAGCCATTCACTGAATAGCATCCTGACACAATGCCACTTACTAAAGTTGCATTCATATAGACGTGTCCAGAGAGCTATAGAGAATTATGTTTACCAAAATATAAAAGCAGTTATTTCTGGGGTTAGGTAGGTAGGTATCTTTACTTTTTTTTTTCATTAAAAAATACTTTACAATGATACAATGTATCATTTTGCAATATAAAAACTAAGCTTTTTACATTTTGTGAGGGGGAAAAATGAGCTAGGTTTTAGGTTGAGCTTGGATTGGCCACACCAACCAGGTAACAGCATAAGAATAATATAATTAACGTTTACTGAGCACTTACTACGTGCCAGCAGGCCCCGTTCTAAGCACTTTCCCTGTCTCAGATCATTTAATCTATATAACAATCCTATGAGGCAGGTCTTTTATTATCCTTATTTCTTAAAAGATGAAACAGAATCCAAGAGAGAAAGTCATTTATTCAAGGTCTCACGCTAGTACACGATGTAACAGAGATTTGGGCAGAGGTCTCTGGTCATGAACCCTGTGCTACTCTGAGTATGGCTCACCCGCTCCTTCTCTGCAGGAAAGAGTGAGGGTGCTGAGGTCTGAGAAGGAGTGGGAAGGTGATGGGAGCAGGACTCTGTCCTCTTTCCCCTGCTGTTTCTGAAGGCTCTTCAGCCTCCCACTGTCTATTTGTTTACTGAAACCCTCTAAGCTTCATCTTTCTCTTTTGTAAAACAAGGAAGCCTTCTTAAGCCATCCAGCCTAGAATTAATTAGTCTCCCCTCTATACTGTGTACCAGCCTAGGAGCTACTTCTGTTGTGGCACTTATACTGCCCCCCCACTGTCACCACCAACATCCCATCTCAGGCTGACAGGGTTTCCCCCGGTGGACAAGTTGTCAGAGAGGCTGGAAGACAGCTGCACACTCTCTGTGCCTGCATTTATCACCCTCTACGAGAATTCTGCTCATTTGTCTTCTTCCCCACTGGACATGAACCCCTTGAGGCAGAAACAATGTCTTGGGTACCTCTGCATCCCTGGTGCCTGGAACATAACATTGTTCAATTAATAAGCATTCTTTGTGGACTGAATATGTGAAAATTACAGCCATGTGGTCTTAAGATTCCAGAGTAATAGTTAGGGAAAGAAGTGCTTGCATATTAATTTCTTTATTTTTTGTTTTCTGCTTTCCACCTCATCTGACACCAAGTTCAGAGTAAGAATGGTCATTAAATAAAGAAGTCACTAATTTTTAACATGCCACTTAAGCAAAAGGGACCAGCAGGCCCTATTTCACTTTAATCACCTAATGCAAGAAATTCTGGGTATTCTATGTAAATTACAAAATATCATTAACAGAACTCCTTCTCTTGGTTCAGGCATTTTACCACCAATGCTCAGAGCAGTCAACTCACACAGCTGGTGAGGAGTGGATCCTGATCCAACTTTTCAGCCCCCTGTGTCAACTGCTCTCCACTTTCCACACAGTGCCACCCCTCTAACCAGTTACCATGGTTTCTAAAAGCCAACCTGCCACTAATTCTGGCCCCTTAGGAGAGATAAACTCATGTCTGAGTGCTTCCACTTTTCTCCCCACTGGTAACCTGAGGCTCACAATATCAGCTCTTCTTAGCAAAAGAAAATCAGAGGCACAGACAGACAAGCCAAATTTATTTATTTATTTATTTATTTATTATTTATTTATTTAACATATTTATTGGAGTATAATTGCTCAGTTATGAATAAACATATATTCCCATATCTCCTCCCTCTTGCATCTCCCTCCCTCCCACCCTCCCTATCCCACCCCTCTATGTGGACACAAAGCACCGAGCTGATCTCCCTGTGCTATGTGGCTGCTTCCCACTAGCTATCTGTTTTACGTTTGGTAGTGTATATATGTCCATGCCACTCTCTCACTTCGTCCCAGCTTACCCTTCCCCCTCCCCGTGTCCTCAAGTCCATTCTATACGTCTGTGTCTTTATTCCTGTCCTGCCCCTAGGTTCATCAGAACCATTTTTTTTTAGATTCCATATATATGTGTTAGCATACGGTATTTGTTTTTCTCTTTCTGACTTACTTCACTCTGTATGACAGTATCTAGATCCATCCACCTCACTACAAATAACTCAATTTCATTTCTTTTTATGTAAACCAGATATTTAAATAGCCCCTGTTTGTCTCTGGGTTCTCACCTTCTTTTTCTCCCTTTTACTTACTTTTCTTCACAAATATTGTTGTGACCAACGTCATCAAACCTAGGGCTTCCCTAATGCTGAGTAACCAATTAGGACAGGCTGGTTAATTCAGAACCACCTGATCAAAATTTCATAAAATACAGATTTTTGGACCCCAGCCCTGGAGATTTTGAATCCTGAGGTCTGGAGTAGTGCCCAGGCATCTGTATTCTTTTGAAGTTCCCCAGGGGATTCTGCTGTGCAGCCAGGTTTGGGAATCACTGATCTGACCCCAAAACATGAGTCAGCAGTCTCCTCCTGCCCCTGACTGAATTTGAAGAGATGAATCATCATTTCACTTTTTTTTTTTTCCCGAACAGAATTGAAACCAAAGACCAGTGTGTGAACCTCAGACTTCCTTTACGTGACAATGAATTCAGGTGTCCCCTCCACTTGGTCCAAGCACTGCATCTGCTTCCCCAGGTTCAGGCTTCAGGTGATAGATTCCCTCCTCCATTTAGTCCTGGGAACATATTGTAGTCTTGATCAGCCCTGGTTAGGAAGTCCCTGGGTGAAATGGCTGTGTGATATTGTGATATATAATGAGAAATATATATTTGGTCTTTTGTCTCCATTTCTGGCGCAGAGTTCCTAAAATTTTGGGACTCTGGGGACCCTTCAGCCTGAGTTGCAGGGATCACACCAGGTTCATCTTACAGCAATCCTAGATCTGGGTTCAACAGTTTTGCCTCCCTCTCTCCTCCCAGAGATGAGTCAGGACGAGGAAAAAGGAGAAAATTTAGAACACATGTAGATTATTTGGTTCTATAGGTCTACCTTGTCCTTCTCCTCCCAACCACCCTAAAAACAAGGTCAGGCCTAGTCGGCATGCAGCAGTAGGTAAATCTCAGGCATTTTTGATCCTTTGTGTTCTTAGAACTGTCTGATGTAGCAGAGACCCACTTGAGCAAAAATCATAATTCCACACAGGTATCTGGCCAAACCTGACGCTGGGACCACAACCCAGACTGTGAAAGGGCCTGAAACAAGGACCAAGATTCTAGTTAGGGCTGTCCCTCTTTCTCATCTGCTTCTTCCATAGGTTCTCTCTGAACAGCTTATCTGGGCTACATGGTTGAAGATGCTAGCAACTGTTTTCTAGTAACTATTGCCAACAGTATTCTGTCAAACCTCCTAGCCCATTGGGCAGAGTGACCTCCATCACATCTCAGTCCAGTTTCATAATTTGCAGATCATTTATTACGACTCAATCCAGCCCCACGTTTTCTAACAGCTTTTTAAAATATAATTTACATACCATACAATTCACCTATTTAAAGTGTACCATTCAGTGTTTTTTTTGGTATATGTACGGAGTTGTGCAACAATCACTACAACCAACTTAAAAACATTTTCATCATCTGGAAATGAAACCCCACACCCTTTATCAGCCATCCATCTACCTCCCCACCATACCCCTAGTTCTAGGCAACCACTCATTATTTTCTGTTCCTATGGCTTTGTCTATTATGGACATTTCATTTAATGGAATTTTACAATATGTGCTTCTTCTATTTAGCATGATGTTTCCCAGGTCCATCCATATTGTGGCATGTATCAGTACTTCATTCCTTTTTTAAGCTGAATTATACTGCATTGTATGGCTATAACACAGTTTATTTGTACATATACCAGTTGCTGGACAGTTGAGTTCTTTCCACTTTTTGGCTATTATGAATAATGCTGCTATGAACATTCATGTATACATCTTTTTTTTTTGAATTTTGTTTTATTTATTTTTTTATATAGCATGTTCTTATTAGTTATGTTTTATACATATTAATATATATATATCAATCTCCCAATTCATCCCACCACCACCTGCCCCCCGCCACTTTCACCCCTTGGTGTCCACACGTCATGTATACATCTTGTGTAGACATATATTTTCATCCTCTTGGGTATATACCTAGGAGTAAAATGCTGGGTCATACAGTAAATCTATGTTTAATTTTTGGGGGAACTGCTAGAATCCAGTCCCACTTGAAATTCCAATCATATGTGCTTTTCAAATATCCCCCCCTTCTCCCAGAACAGGCTAAACTGTGGCTCTGTTATCTTGGAGTGGGGGAGGGAAATATTCCCAGGCTCACCCTGGTCAGTCTAATGTCAGTGGTCCTGATAAGGGCCCAGGACTCCTGTGCCCCTGATTTCCCTCCCTCTGTGTCGCCTGAAACCACAATAACTTTTGGGGTGTTCAGAGGTCACTAAAGGCTCAGGGTCCTGGAATGAGGGGTGCCTGAATTTTCTTCATCCCTGAAAACAGCCCTACAGCCCTTCACACCCTCACCCCCCTAAACTCCAGTGAACCTCCCCCTTCAGAAATTTCAGGCAAGAAACAGGTATTAATCTCTACATAAGGGCACTCTCAAATATCAAGGATGTGTGTCCCGCATCTCCTTCTTCTCCCCAAGAATGAGAGAAGAAGAGGACAGGACACATTCCTTCCAGGCCTTCCAGAACCTCCTCCTTGTCTTGAATCCCTCTCTTTTATTTTTCATTGTTAAAGGCCAGTGGAGCAGTTCAACTTCTCCCATACCCCTCTCTTCTCCACCCTCATTTCCTGCCCCCACCCCTGCACTTGGGAGATTTACCTGAGGAATTTGACCTTAATGAAACTTGACCTTTGTGACTTTAGTAACTTTTTTCTCAATAAGGAGCCATCTCCCCAGTTATTTCTTCTCCATTCAGTAACATGGGGGTTGCTAGGGCAGGAAAAGTACTTAATCATCAGTTTACATCAAACCATAAAACTCTCTTTTATATGAGTGCCTTTCAGAAAGTGAGCCAAACCTGGACCTCCTTCCTTCTAAAAACAGCCACCTCAGTTGCTCTGGCCAGAATATCCATCCACACTTTCCCTTCCCTCACTTTGAGCAAAGGCCTTCTTTGGCAGGTGGAGACCACATGGGATTCCAAGCCAAGTATGTGACTTCTGGTATGATGGCAAGAGACCAACCTCCAGCCCCTGGGTTGACCACAACTCAAGGAAAGCCAGTGTTCAGGGTGGCCCACATGTGGACTCCTCCCTCCTCTATCTGATCCCCTCTGCCCTGACTTTCTCCCCACCTCTGAATCCCCTATCCCCATTTTCAAGAGAGGGGGCTAGCCATCATTCCTTTTTGTCACATTCCAGGTAAACTCGTATCAAGAGTTTGTTCCTGACTTTAGGAGGGTTGCTAAGGCTGGTTCTAGGTAAATTGCTGGCTTCTTGTAGTTCTCACCCCTTCCTGAGCTCTTCCTCTTTGCCCATGTCCCAAAAACCCTGGGTTCATTTCTTTCTCACACTTAGGCTGTGTTCTTTTTTTTCTTCCCTGTAAGGCCTAGCAGAGTGGGAAACACTGGACTTTTTTTTTGGACCTGAAATAGCTAAGACTGATTTAGCACCTGTTATGTGGCAAACACTGTTCTAGGTACTTTATGTGAGCATTTTTTTTTACTTCCAGTTTTATTGAGAAATAATTAACATACCACACTGGATAAGTTTAAGGTGTACAGCATCATGATTTGACTTACATACATCATGAAATGATGACCACAGTAAGTTAGTGATTATTTATCTCTCATATAAATACAAAATTAAAGAAATAAAAAAAAATTTTCCCTTTCTTAGGATTTACCCTGTTAACAACTTTCATATGTAACATAAAGCACTGCTCATTATGTTTATCATGTTGTACGTTACATCCCTGGTACTTATTTACCTTATAACTGAAAGCTTGTACATTTTGACTGCCTTCATCCAATTCCCCCTCCACCCACCCCTAACTCTGGTAACCATAAAGCTGATCTTTTTTTTCTATGAGTTTGTTTGCTTTTGAAGGTTAATTGATCTACAACACTATGTTAGTTCCTCGTATACAACATAGTAACTCCATTTTTTTTAACATTTTATTTCATCTGAATTTCATATGGTGCAAAAGTATTATATGCTTGAACCTGTCACTCAAATAGGAGGTTCTTTCAGTTCCCAGGCCAACCTTCCTTCAGATGCCAATAAATTTTTTTTTTTTTTTTTTTTTTTGCGGTACACGGGCCTCTCACTGTTGTGGCCTCTCCCTTTGCGGAGCACAGGCTCCAGACACGCAGGCTCAGCGGCCATGGCTCAGGGGCCAGCTGCTCCGCGGCATGTGGGATCTTCCCAGACCGGGGCACGAACCCATGTCCCCTGCATCGGCAGGCGGACTCTCAACCACTGCGCCACCAGGGAAGCCCCGCAAATAAATTTTTAAAACAAGAATATTATGTAGAACATACGTAGAAAATTTTATCTTACAAAAACAAAAATATTTGGACATTTTAAACTTAGTATAGCTTAGCAGCCCAGTTTCTGCCGATAAATTTAGTTAATTGTTAGGAGGTTTAGTACGTATACAGAGAACTCAGTAAACAGCAGATATTTTAACCCTTGATTAAGGATAACATGTCTGACTTAATTTTGTTCTTGTATTTTTTTAAGAAGCTACTCCATTTGTAAATTCAAGTTTGGTTGGCCTTTTATAGTCTTTTTGCTCAATATTTTGAACACTTTTTCTTCTTATTGTAGAGACTTTGAGCTTCTTCTCTCTCTTGTTTTCTACTCTCAAATTCTTGTTTCTTAGCAACACACTTAGCTTGTACCTGTTCATATTCTTCCTGTGCTTTTTTAAAAATATTTTTAAAATAAATTTATTTATTTTATTTATTTATTTTTGGCTGCATTGGGTCTTCATTGCAGCATGCGGGCTTTCCCCAGTTGCAGCAAGCGAGGGCCACTCTTCGTTGTGGTGTGCGGGCTTCTCATTGCAGTGGCCCCTCTCGTTGTGGAGCACGGGCTCTAGGCATGCAGGCTTCAGTAGTTGTGACATGCGGGCTCAGCATCTGTGGCTCACGGGCTCCAGAGCACAGGCTCGGTAGTTGTGGTGCGTGGGCTTAGCCACTCTGCAGCATGTGGGATCTTAGTTCCCTGACCAGGGATCAAACCCGTGTCCCCTGCATTGGCAGGCAGTTTCCTAACCACTGTACCACCAGGGAAGTCCCCTTCCTGTGCTTTTTGATTTGATGTTTTCTTTTATTTTTCTTTGGCATAGTAATGAAGTTTACTCTTATGCTACATTATTTCTGGCTGAGGTTGTTCATTGCTACAGTGTTCTTCAGACAATGCCTGGTCAATGTTACATTGCTCTTCTGACAAAGACTGATTAACTTGTTCTTCTGACAAAGGCCAGTCAACTTGTTCTAACAAAGACTGGTCAACTTTTCTAAGTTGATTCTTGAGTCTTTCCTCTTCATCTAGCTACGTACCAAGAGAGATGTTTCAGATGATCAGGGTACCAATCTGTGAATTGGGACTCCTGTGTGGTTTGAGCCTTTTTTACCCTCCATAGTAATTTCTTGTAATTTTGCTGAATCTTTCGTTTCAAAATGCAGACTTGTCCCTCAAGAACACTCCCCATGAAGGCTTGCAGATGGTTAGATTGCAATATCATCTGTTTCACATTCTTATTCTTGAATCCTACCTGTGAAGCTCCTTCACCACGTGTCCCAAAATTCCCTGTCTGCCACCTTGCTGCCAGCCTCACCAGTGCCATGGCACACCAACCATGTCACCAGAAAACCACGAAGGACCCACTCAATAGTTCTATACATTTCAAAATAATCACCATGATAAGGTCTAGTTACCATCTGTCGCTGCACAAAGATATTTCATAATTATTGACTATATTCCCCATACTGTACATTTTATGTCTGGGACTCATTTATTTTGCAACTGGAAGTTTGTACCTCTTAATCTCCCTCACATATTTATAATGCATCGCATCATATCACATTGCATTGTATCGCATTACTTTTGGAGGAAAATATTTGGGAGGAAAAACCAGAAATGAACCCTGCCCTGCACTCACAAGGTGATCAGTCCTTGGTTAAGCCACGTAATCTCTCTTCACCTCAACCTTCCCTTCTAGAAAATGAAAAGAGCTTTGTAGACTGATTGTGCACACTAGTGAGATCATTATTATGCAATATTTATGACCTAAATTCCAATTTCCCATTACTAAGTATCAGTGCAACTATGCCAAGTTCTAAAAATGTTTTCTTGTTGCTGTTGTTTAGCAATTTAACTATACTCTCCATTACTGATTTTTAAAAAATTATTTCTGTTTAAAAAGCAATGTGTGTCCATGGCAAGTTATTTAGAAAATAAAATAGAAGGGGAAAAGGAGAAAGTAAAAAAACCTGTGCAAGTCCTCCACCCAGAAACGCCCCTGTTAACACCTTGGTATCTACTGCTCCAGTATTTTTTTGAGGCATATAGATTTATGAGGCAGGAAAATGTACTGAGATATTAGTTTGAGTTTTATTTGGGCCCTGTTGTGAAAACCCCAGGGCTTTCCTTTGTGCTGAGATGAGTCTGTTTTCCCAAGCCTAGGTGTGGAGGAAAAACTGAGCTGCCCAGAGGGAAGGGTGGAGAGACGTAGACTGAGACAGGAGGGAGCCCAGATGAGGTGGAGGAAGGGAAACAATGGGCGAGTGTATCTCCCTTCTAAAGAGGAGCAGGAGCTCTGGTCGGTGGTGTATGGACCCTATAGACACTAAGCTCTTAGAGTCTTGCAGAGGACATATGCCCATTCCTCAGCCAATCACGGTAGCTGAGGAAGGGAGGTCAAGTAAGAGCAGGCAATGCTTATTGAAACCACATGCCTGGAGTTATGGGTGGAGAAGCAGTTCCCCACACAGCCCCATTCTTGGGGCCTAGGCAGCCACTCCCATTTGTAGCTACTACAAATTTCATCCCTTCTTCTTTAAGGTATAAAGTAAAAAGAATGAGAAGGAGGAAACGAGAATGCTGCTTTTTCAGAATAAAAACAATTAGGTTGGGGGAGGACTTAGAGGCAAGGCATGTTAAGAGGACTAGAACACATTAGAGAAATATGGCTTAGAAAACCTACCCTGTCTCTTCTGACCCCACTCTTATGAGCCCAAGAGAAACGAGGAGGTTGGAATTGGATTGATCATCAGGACTGCATGCAGGTTGGCCTTTTCTTGCCATCAGGTTTGAGTCTCACTATTGAAAATATTGAAAAGCCTCGTGGTGTAATGGGGCCGCAGAGGGCTTAGTTCAAGTACAACCATGCAAATGAAGAAAGGCTTCTCGATGTCAACTGTTTCCTCATATGTAAAATGGGTCTAACAGTATCTAGACCACAAGTTGCTCCAAGAATGAAATGAAGTACTGTAGCAGCTTGCATAATGTTTCCTCCAAATTCCATGTCCACCTGAAGCCTCCAAATGTGACCTTATTAGGAAGTATTGTGTTTGCAGATGTAATTAGTTAAAGATGAGGTCATACTGGAATAGGGTGGGCACTAACCCAATGGCTGGTGTCCTAATAAGAAGAGGAAAGACATGCAATGATATGCACAACGAATAAGATCATGAAAAGATGAAGGCAGAGATTGGAATGACCTGCTGCAGCCAAGATATGCCAAGGATTGACAGGAGCCCCCGGAAGCTAGGAATAGACAAGGAAGCATTCTTTCCTGGAGCCTTCAGCAGGAGTATGGCCATGTGACACCTTGATCTCAGACTTCTCGTCTCCAGAATTGGGAGAGAACTATAAGTACAGTGTCTACTGTTTTAAGCCACCCAGTTTGTGCTGAATTGTTATGGCAGCCCCAGAAAACAAATAATGATACCTGTGTAAAGTTCTTGGTACGTAGCTAGAACATGCTGGTATTCTTCTTTCCCTTCCCTTCTCCTACTCCTAAATGTGCACATGTGTGCTCACTTTGGCAGCACGTATACTAAAATTGGAACGATACAGAGAAGATCAGCCTGGCCCCTGCACAAGGATGACATGCAAATTTGTGAAGCGTTCCATATTTTTTCAATCAAGTCCAGGAAATACAGAGTCCCATACAGGATAAATATAAGGAGAAACATGCCAAAACACGTATAAATCAAGCTATCAAAAATTAAATACAAAGAAAAAGAGAAGGAAAAGACATACAATAACAAACCCAAAACAATTAAGAAAATGGTGATAGGAACATACATATTGATAACTACCTTAAATGTAAATGGATTAAATGCTTCCACCAAAAGACATAGACTGCCTGAATGGATACAAAAACAAGACCCATATATATGCTGTCTACAAGAGACCCACTTCAGACCTAGGTACACATGCAGCCTGAAAGTGAGGGGATGGAAAAAGATATTCCATACAAATGGAAATCAAAAGAAAGATGGAGTAGCAATTCTCATATCAGACAAAATAGACTTTAAAATAAAGACTATTACAAGAGACAAAGAAGAACACTACACAATGATCAAGGGATCAGTCCAAGAAGAAGATATAACAATTGGAAATATTTATGGACCCAACATAGGAGCACCTCAATATATAAGGCAAATGCTAACAGCCATAAAAAGGGAAATTGACAGTACCACAATCATAGTAAGGGACTTTAACACCCCACTTTCGCCAACGGACAGATCAACCAAAATGAAAATAAATAATGAAACATAAGCTTTAAATGATACAATAAACAACATGGACTTAAGATACTTATAGGACATTCCATCCAAAAACAACAGAGTACACTTTCTTCTCAAGTGCTCTCCAGGATAGATCATATCTTGAGTCACAAATCAAGCCTTGGTAAATTTAAGAAAATTGAAATCATATCAAGTATCTTTTCTGACCACAACGGTATGAGACTAGATATCAATTACAGGAAAAAATCTGTAAAAACTACAACCACATGGAGGCTAAACAATACACTACTAAATAACCAAGAGATCACTGAAGAAATCAAAGAGGAAATCAAAAATACCTAGGAACAAATGACAATGAAAACACGATGACCCAAAACCTATGGGATGCAGCAAAAGCAGTTCTAAGAGGGAAGTTTATAGCAATACAATCCTACCTCAAGAAACAAGAAACATCTCAAATAAACAACCTAACCTTATACCTAAAGCAATTAGAGAAAGAAGAACAAGAAAACCCCAAAGTTGGCAGAAGGAAAGAAATCATAAATTTCAGATCAGAAATAAATGAAAAAGCAATGAAGGAAACAATAGCAAAGATCAATAAAACTAAAAGCTGGTTCTTTGAGAAGATAAACAAAATTGATAAACCATTAGCCAGACTCATCAAGAAAAAAAGGGAGAAGACTCAAATCAAAAGAATTAGAAATGAAAAAGGAGAAGTAACAACTGACACTGCAGAAATACAAAGGATCATGAGAGATTACTACAAGCAACTCTATGCCAATAAAATGGACAACATGGAAGAAATGAACAAATTCTTAGAAATGCACAACCTTCTGAGACTGAATCAGGAAGAAATAGAAAATATAAACAGACCAATCAAAGCATTGAAATTGAGACTGTGATTAAAAATCTTCCAACAAACAAAAGCCCAGGACCAGATGGCTTCACAGGTGAATTCTATCAAACATTTAGAGACGAGCTAACACCTATCCTTCTCAAACTCTTCCAAAATATAGCAGAGAGAGGAACACTCCCAAATTCATTCTACAAGGCCACCATCACCTTGATACCAAAACCAGACAAGGATGTCACAAAGAAAGAAAACTACAGGCCAATATCACTGATGAACATAGATGCAAAAATTCTCAACAAAATACTAGCAAGCAGAATCCAACAGCACATTAAAAGGATCATACACCATGATCAAGTGGGGTTTATTCCAAGAATGCAAGGATTCTTCAATATACGCAAATCAATCAATGTGATAAACCATAGTAACAAATTGAAGGAGAAAAACCATATGATCATCTCAGTAGATGCAGAGAAAGCTTTTGACAAAATTCAACACCCTTTTATGATAAAAACCCTGCAGAAAGTAGGCATAGAGGGAATTTTCCTCAACATAATAAAGGCCATATATGACATACCCACAGCCAACATCCTTCTCAATGGTGAAAAACTGAAACCATTTCTTCTGAGATCAGGAACAAGACAAGGTTCTCCACTCTCACCACTAATATTCAACATAGTTGTGGAAGTTTTAGCCACATCAATCAGAGAAGAAAAAAAATAAATGGAATCCAAATCGGTAAAGAAGAAGTAAAGCTTTCACTCTTTGCAGATGACATGATACTATACAAAGAGAATCCCAAGGATGTTGCCAGAAAACTACTAGAACTAATCAATGAATGTGGTAAAGTAGCAGGATACAGAATTAATGCACAGAAATCTCTTGCATTCCTATACACTAATGATGAAAAATCTGAAAGAGAAATTAAGGAAACACTCCCATTTACCATTGCCACATAAAGAATAAAATACCTAGGAATAAACTTACCCAAGGAGATAAAAGACCTGTATGCAGAAACCTATAAGACACTGATGAAAGAAATTAAAGGTGATACAAACAGATGGAAAGATATACCATGTTCTTGGATTGGAAGAATCAACATTGTGAAAATGACTATACTACCCAAAGCAATCTACAGATTCAGTGCAATCCCTATCAAACTACCAATGGCATTTTTCACAGAACTAGAACAAAAAATTTCACAATTTGTATGGAAACACAAAAGACCCCGAATAGCCAAAGCAATCTTGAGAAAGAGAAACGGAGCTGGAGGAATCAGGCTCCCTGACTTCAGACTATAATACAAAGAAGCTACAGTAACCAAGACAGTATGGTACTGGCACAAAAACATAAATATAGATCAATGGAACAGGATAGAAAGCCCAGAGATAAATCCACTCACATATGGTCACCTTATTTTTGATAAAGGAGGCAAGAATATACAATGGAGAAAAGACAGACTCTTTAATAAGTGGTTCTGGGAACACTGGACAGCTACATGTAAACTAATGAAATTAGAACACTCCCTAACACCATACACAAAGATAAACTCAAAATGGATTGAAGACCCACATGTAAGGCCAGAAACTATCAAACTCTTAGTGGAGAACATAGGCAGAACACTCTGTGACATAAATCACAGCAAAATCCTTTTTGACCCACCTCCTAGAGGAATAGAAATAAAATAAAAATAAACAAATGGGACCTAATGAAACTTAAAAGCTTTTGCACGGCAAAGGAAACCATAAACAAAACAAATTGGAGAAAATATTTGCCAATGAAGCAACTGAAAAAGATTGAGCTCCAAAATTTACAAGCAGCTCAATATCAAATAAACAAACAACCCAATCCAAAAATGGGCAGAAGACCTAAATAGACATTTCTCCAAAGAAGATATACAGATTGCCAACAAACACATGAAAGGATGCTCAACATCACTAATCATTAGAGAAATGCAAATCAAAATTACAATGAGGTATCACCTCACGTTAGTCAGAATGGCCATCATCAAAAAATCTACAAACAATAAACGCTGGAGAGGGTGTGGAGAAAAGGGAACCGTCTTGCACTGTTGGTGGGAATGTAAATTGATATAGCCACTATGGAGAACAGTATGGAGGTTCCCTAAAAAACTAAAAATAGAACTACCATATGACCCAGCAACCCCACTGCTGGGTATACACCCTGAGAAAACCATAATTCAATGAGAGTCATGTACTACAATGTTCACTGCAGCTCTATTTACAATAGCCAGGATATGGAAGCAACCTAAGTGTCCATCGACTGATGAATGGATAAAGAAGACGTGGCACATATATACAATGGAATATTACTCAGCCATAAAAAGAAATGAAATTGAGTTATTTGTAGTGAGGTGGATGGACCTAGAGTCTGTCATACAGAGTGAAGTAAGTCAGAAAGAGAAAAACAAATACCGTATGCTAACACGTATATATGGAATCTAAGAAAAAAAAAAGTCATGAAGAACCTAGGGGTAAGACAGGAATAAAGACACAGACCTACTAGAGAATGGACTTGAGGATATGGGGAGGGGGAAGGGTAAGCTGTGACAAAGCTAGAGAGAGACAGGGACATATATACACTACCAAACGTAAAATAGATAGCTAGTGGGAAGCAGCCACATAGCACAGGGAGATCAGCTCAGTGCTTTGTGACCACCTAGAGGGGTGGGATAGGGAGGGTGGGAGGGAGCCGCAAGAGGGAGGGGATATGAGGATATATGTATATGTACAGCTGATTCACTTTGTTATAAAGCAAAAACTAACACACCTTTGTGAAGCAATTATACTCCAATAAAGATGTTAAAAAAATTTTTTTTAACCAATAATAAAAGAAAAAAAAAGACACATGCACCCCAGTGTTCATTGCAGCACTATTTACGATAGCCAGACATGGAAACAACCTAAAACAAGTAAATACATAAATAAATACATAAATAAATAAATATGCACACACAGGTCAATGGGTACTTGCATGCAGAGACGTGCCACTGAAAGTAAAACCAAAACTTGCCAGTAGGTTGGGCTTCAGTCAGTTCCTTAGCATCAGTTTTGGTTTGAATTGTACTCATATTAAGAGAAAGCCTGAGTTGGATGGGGATGATATCTTTTCTTGTCTTGCTCAGTGTACCTTATCCCCACAGTTTTCTGTTATTCATCCTCGTGCGTCCCTCTGCCAGCTAAAAAGAACCCTGGGTTGGAGCTACTACTTGTTGCATTGGTCTCAGCAGCAACCTAGGTTTTGTTTTTGTTTTGGCTGTTTGTTTTGTTGGCTTCTATGAGGGAATCTGAGAAAGAGCAACTGTTTGTTGTTTTATTTTCTTTTGCGTCTTTGCCTGAGGAGCCGTGCCAAGGCCTGATGTGAGTATCGAGTGGGTTGAGATTTTCTCATACTTTGAGTTGGTGTTGTAGACCATGATGAGCGTGCCATAGTTGGGTAAGCATGGGCACATTTTCTCTCCACACCATTGGAGGCAGGGGAAACTGCCTCAGAAATTGTGCTCAGGTACACAAACAAGCTAATTTCTTCCTGTCCTCAAAATAGTAGGATTTCTCTTGCTGGTCCTATGCTTATTATTCTTCTTGAGCAGTTTTATGAGGTGGGTTATTTTTTTTTCTGCACAAAATAAATCTGCACCAAAAAAAATTTACTCCTAAAGTTGTCTCTCTGCTTAGAATTTTGAAGGGTTAATGGAACTTAAAAATTTGGATTTTTACATCTAACACCTGTTTGTGATTATCCCTTTGGCAGGCAGTCAACATTCCAGGCTAGGCTGTGTTTACAAGCTATATTCAAGTGTAAGCTGTTAAAAAAAAAAAAACTATAATTACATTAACTTATAATATAGGCAACCATTATTTAACAAAAACGTGATTTGGGCCTACTAAAATGCTTAATATTCTACATAAAATTATGAAAGAATGTTTAGCAAAATGAAGGAAAACTGCAACTATTGCTATTTATTGGTCACTATCCAGGTGCACATAGTAGAAAAGTGATGACGATGGATTTATGTGAGAAAGGGTTGAAGTGAGGAGGTGAAACTTGAATGAAATTACCTACAAATAAGGTCTTGTGACCCTGAAATTCTGTGGTTCTGTGGGAGGGAGTGATTAACATACATTGACAAAAATGTACAGTAAGAATATTCAGCGTGAGCAGTAATCAGACAGTTGTAGCAGGAGTCAAATGCCAATTGATCTGGATGTTTTTTAAGCTCCCTTTGAAGCCTAAGATTCTATGAATAGATGAAATCTTATCTCTTGCCACTTGGAACTGGTCTATTTGCCTTTATTACCTGAACTCTCACCATCAGCAGGATGTTCCTTTCCCACTCTTCAAGGTGTCTTCTCAGATTTCTTCTGTGAGCCTTTCCATTAAACTGTAGCTCCTCATAGGCAAAGACCACACCTTTTAGGATCTCTGAATCCCAAGTACCCCTCACAGTGCCTCACAATATGCATGGGTGCTCATTGGGTGCTTGTTGAGTTGTTGAATTAATTGATTTGATGAAGTGGCTGGTGAATCACCAGATGTGGGATATTTGCATAATATACAGCGGACATTGGGGCTGATGGAGGTGATGCAGATTTCTCAGGGACAGTATTAGGGATCATGCTTCAGAGCTGACTTTCTTTAAGATGCATCGGACAGTGATCCATGGGTTGTCGTGTGTAATTTTTATTCCACATGGCAACGTTCAAATATACCACATGACTTAACTGTAGCATACTTGGGTTACCCTGTAATGAGGCAACTGCAGCCTGACCTCCTCATGTCCCACACTGCTCTACTGCTGTGGGGCTCTCTCATGTTGTGTTCCCCTAATCTTCAAATCGACTAACAGAATTCCAGGATAGATAAAGGAATCTGAAAGGTTATACAGCCCCAATCACCTCAATACCCTCCAGCCCTCTCTAATAACCCTGGGGCTGATTCCCAGTTCTTAGTCTCCCGACCTCTCTATTGTCAACCACTTCTGCTTCTTGGGATTTCCTCCCTCGGCTCTGAGATATTGTGATGGGGAAGCTTTTCACTCTTAGGATCATTTCTTCTCTGCTTTTGTCTCTGGTCTCTTACTCCCGCTCTCCAAATTTTGGGGCATTCCTCAGAGTTCAGATCTTTTCTTTCTAACCTCTCTTTTTATACTCTCCCCCTCAGAGAGTTAATTCATTCCCCAAAGTCAACTAACATTTTATTACAAATAACTTCTTTATCTTTATCTCCCAAATTGTGGGAGATAAATAGTCCCAAATTGTGTTCCACACTCCAGACCTACATTTTTCTTGACTGCCTTGCATTACTTCATGACTCAAACCTAGCTCATCATCTTCCCTTTAAAAATCAGCTCTTGGGCTTCCCTGGTGGCGCAGTGATTGAGAGTCTGCCTGCCGATGCAGGGGACACGGGTTCGTGCCCCGGTCCGGGAATATCCCAGATGCCGTGGAGCAGCTGGCCCATGAGCCATGGCTGCTGAGCCTGCGCGCCTGGAGCCTGCGTGCCTGGAGCCTGTGCTCCGCAACAGGAGAGGCCACAACAGTGAGAGGCCCGCGTACCGCAAAAAAAAAAAAATCAGCTCTTGATCTTATGTTTCCTCCCCCCCACCCCCACCCAATGAAATCAACATTGTTTTGATAGTCTGACCTCAAAACCACAGTCAACTTGTTGCTTCTGTTTCTTTCCCATGTGACTAATCATTTGTCAATTGTTTTGTCAGTTGTCCTGTCAATTATCTTATTGACAGGAAGTTTCTCCTTCCTCTCCCTTTCTTCCCTCTTCTGATCCTAAATCAGATGCTTTACCAAACATCTGGATGAACACTGTGACCCCCTAATCAAGTAGCTGGCCTCCAATTCCACTCTCCCTCTATTACATACTGAAAAAAACAAACTCAGATTTAATCTTTTCAAACTTCTTTGTTATTGTCACTCAGTTTTTGAGTGACTGTCACTGTTTTTTATTGGCAGCTCTACCTGGCACTAAGCTCTCAATATTCTTGTCCCAAACTTATTTCCAGCCAGGTTATGCTGTTCATTGTCTTCCTTAACATGCCCTGTGTGTTTGCACCTCTAAAACTTTGCTCCTGACTCATCTGCAGTGCCCTCAAGAGTTGTTCCAACTCTCCAATTTCTACCAGTGCTTCAAAGACTCATTTCAAATCCCATCCGAGAAGTCTCCCTTCTTCCAGTCAGCTTCCAGGGTTTTTGCATCGTCATGCAAAATATTTTACACCACTTCTTAGTATTTTTCGTGTGTATGAGTTTTAAACTTCTGACTATGTTATAATGTCTTTAAGGGCAGGAATCCTTTCTTAGATGAATCCTTCTATTGATTCTCCACAGTCTAATGCAAAGACTTGCAAAAAATGGCAGCTCAGTGTTTATTGACTAAAAAGTTGAGATTCAATTTGAATTTAAGTTAAATTGAAGGCTACAGATTGTCTACCTATATCTAGATGGTTTAGATATTGAATACTGAAAGATTTCTGATCCACCTCTAAAAACAGAGCCACTGTTGTTAAGATTCCCTAAAATCTCAAATGCCTGTAGGAACTGGTAGACAGTAAAATGTGTGATCATACAATAGGGAGTAGCAGGGCCTGGGGCAAACTCTGCATTACTTGCCAAAGGCACTCAGATCCAAATTATTTTAAAACATTGCTACTTACAATTCTTGCTTTAGACACTTGGCTTCAAAAACAGTGATTAAGTCAGGTATTTCAGTTCAGTTTGTTGTGTGTTTATCTAGGTCTTCACAGATATCCAGGGCTGTGCTAGACACTTGGGAAGAGGGAGAAGCAAAATGAGTTAAGACTGGCAATGTTCAGCAGAGAATAAAGTGTTATACAAGCATGATCCTTTATGCTGGTTATTATTACACAAAGAAATTATTTGCTAGGATTCTTGAGATATTTCCATAAAGTGCCTGTGCCTTGGTTGTTCTAGAGACCAGAGAATTCTGAAAGCTTTGTTTCTGTCTTATTTACCTCTGCATACCAGAGCTTGCCACACAGAAAATATAGAGTAAATGTCTTGAATAAAAGAAAGAAAGAATTAAAACCTCTGTACATAATTTCAGCACCATAAATTTCATTTCATCTATAAATTCACAAATAGCTTTCAGTAGGTAGGTGAAATGGCAAGAAACTGGGCCTGAAGCAACCAGAAAGTGAACCTTCTAGCACCTATAGTAATTTTTGGTTCTCTTGCAAATTTTGCTCGGAAAAGTTTTCCTGCTTACATTTTCTGCTTACAACCTTCTCCTCAGAATTTACAGAAATTTTCTTGATTTTTCTGGAAAGATACGACTTCTTAATACAATTGAATAAATTGCTGTTAGTACCTTTTATGGAGAAATAAGCAGAGTAAGATCTAAACATCTACTAAGCAGAAAGTTAGACGTAACCTATTAAATACAAGATAGACAAGAAGTACTCCGAAAGGTACAACAGTTCTGTGAACATTTACTTAGGAGGCACAGGGGAGTAGTCGTGAAAGAGGTGGTGCTGAGTGAGTCTTAAAGACTAGGTAGATTTTACCAGGCGAAACCTTCGTGGGTTAGTGAAAGGAGTGGCCATATTAGGAATTCATGGGAATTTTAGACCAAAGATCATCAGTCACCATCCTAAGTAATAATGACAATGAATGTAAAGAACGCTTTGCCATTTACCAAGTATTTTTCACATACCTTGTCCACAGTCATTTCTGTTTATTGACTGTGGTGTGGTCAAGAGCTTCAGATATTAGAGAACTCGATGATTTCCTATTTCCACCCCTCGCAATCTCACCATGTTAGAAGGACCATTTATGGCTCTTGGACCACAGGAGCATGATCTAATCATTCAGTGAATATTAATGAGGACCCACCATGTATTAGGAGCTGTTTGGGGTGCCAGAGATATAGTAAGGAACAAAAACAGACAGAAATTTCTGCCCTTGGGGAGCTTAATCTTCTTGAGCAGGATAGAGAAACAGAGGAAAAAGAGAAGCAGCAGCAGCAGAAGCAAAAGGAGAAGCAGAAGAAGCAGAAGGAGCAGAAGGAGGAAGAAGAAGAGGAGGGGGAGGGAGGAGAATGTCCACTGAAGCAGGAACCTTCCACTTGACGGTATCCATAAACTCTTGAAGATTTCTCCAGGTCCACGTCTCCCTAGATGAGGACATAGCTGACCAACCAAACTTCGCATTACTGGTCACTAGCTCTGCCACAACCTAGGCAACAAAGGTTATGCAACTCCCCACATTACTTTATGTTCCTAATAACAAAGTGCCTAAATTATCAAAAGTTTAACTTTATGTCTATGTACACATTCATATATATACACATTTATAAGTTGAAGTTTTTTACTTATCTCCATAATATCATTTTAACTCACTTTCTTAAATGCCTTTTAGAGGGGAGGAGTAAAAGACTTCAGCTGGAATAAGGCCATTCTTACATATCTTAACTTTATCTTAAACACTAGTGATCAACTGTTACTGATAGGCCAATAATACTTGTGGTAGTTAGAAATGAAATCACACTTTAATATCAAAAATATTAAAATGTTCACGGTTCATCAAAAATCTTGATATGTTACACACTTGAGTATTACCTAACATGGCGAAACAAAATGGTAGAGATTTGTTGTTAGTTGCATAGATGGTACATGGAAGGGACCTTGGAAGTCACCTAGTTCACCCCTTCTTTTGTAGAGAGTGGAGAGTGAGTTCCTAAGGCAGCAGGGATAGAGCAAAGACTGGAACTCCTGTCTCCTGATGCCTAGCTCAGAACTGCTGCTTCCACCACACCACCAAGAAAAGCAGCTTTTCTAGTGGCCTGGGTGAGAGCCAAGGGGGCAGCAATTTGAGCAGGACTTTGCACAAATCTAAAAAGAGTAGCTTTTGCTTCTTCTCACTCTCAAGCTTGATTATCTCCTTACTGAGGGGGCCCTTCTTGACTCCTGGAGCCACCAGAAAAAGTTCTTGAAGCTTATCCTATGCCATTCTGTTCCATTTTAGATAATGACTTGCCCTCAACTGCAATACTATGACATGTTCATAGGCAGAATTATCAAGAATTACCCATAACTTCATTAAGAATTATCCAGAAATTAAGAAATTCAGCTAAACTGATCATTTGATTAAAAACTACTTTTTTCCATTCACATTCCAAAGTATTCATTAGAGCCCAGCCTGACTGATATAAAGATAGCTACAATGAGCACCCTCTGCTTGATGGAAAAGCTAGCAAAACCAAACATGTACGTAAGGAATATACAATTAAGATGAAAATGAACAGCTGACTAGGCATAGACAATAAGATATTTATACAAAGGTGAATTTTAAAAGGGGAGGCTAGAGAGAGATGTGGTTGTTTGAACATGTTCATTGTATCGTGGAGAAGAGTCATCACAATGCTCATTTGGCCAAAGGAGTGCCTTACACATGGATACTCTTTAAATGATGCATTGAGTTAATTAGTTTTGGCAATGCACTCCGTAAGTTCTCTAAGTAAATTCTTTCAGGCCTTGCCTGTCTGAGTATGAAAGAGTTCATACTTCCCCAACATTAACGCCTTCAAGAACCTGCTCTTTCAGAAAACGTAGTTCTCCTAAAGAACCCAGAGGGTAGAGGTCTTATCCAGATAGCCTAGTCTTTTGAGAGAGGTTGGTGAGGGGCTTGAGATACCTGTGGAAACATTCTTCTGGGAGATAATCTTGTAAATAATCTTGCTGTTAAAAAGGGATCACCTTCCACCTCTTGTGGAAACTCTTGCTTCAACATGCACCTTTTGCTTAAACAATACCAGGGATGATGCCTCCCCACCCCATTAGTGGCCCATTGTGTTGTGAGTGGCTCCATTCGATGGAAAGTTCTTATTTGCGGCAAAAATAAACAACCAAATTAAGGTTTCTGTTTCTCCGATAGAGTGGAGTCAAGTGGGAGCCAGTGATCTCAGATTCCTGAGTATGATGCTAAATTGTCATGCATGCAAGCACTCATTCACTTGTCCATTCAGCACACAGTTATAAGGACCTAATCAAGTGCAGTCTGCTCTCCGTATCTAAAGGGTTCTGCAGCCCTACATATACGGCCGACTATATTATGCCATTTTACATGAGGGACTTGAGCATCTGTGGATTTTGGTATCCACAGAGGATCCTGGAACCAATATCCTGCAGATACCAAGGGATGACTGTACAAAGAGCTCCTATTCTAGCCTAGAAAACAGAAGTGTAATAAATCAGCATACCAGTAATGAGTTAAGTACTTACACTAGAGGTGAGTAGCAGATACAATTGAGGCAGAAGAAATAGACTAAGACAGTTAGGAAAGACTTATCCACTTCTGTTGAATGCATGAAATGTAAGGCCACTTAAGGAGTTATTTATGATGCAATACAATTTTTTAAGCTCATGAAGAAATTGAGATAGAAGAAAAATAAGATTAGAAAAAATAAGATGAGATTAGATGTGAGATTAGACTTCTCAAAGCACCTGTGAGGTCCTAGTCATGGAAAGCACATGTGTTTCTCTGTGGCCAAGGCAGGAGGTGCCAGATCAGGGAAGGTTTTGTAGGCCACACTAAAGGAGAACTTCACCTTGTAAATAGTGGGAGTTGTTGAAGTCTTTTAAGCAGGAGTGACATGGTCAGATTTGATTATTCAGTATTCAAGAGATTGTTCTGCCTGCTAGGTAAAGAGATAGTTCATCCAACAAGTATTAACCAAGTACCTACTTATTGCCAGACTCTGTTCTGGGGCTGAAGGCATAGTAGTAAATAAACAGACAATGATCCCTGTCCTTTGAGTGATTATATTCTAATGGAAGATGACAGGTAATAATATAATAAGCAAGTACACTATATGGTAAGTTAGATGGTAATGAAAGTTTTGGAAAAGAAAGACGACAAGGAGAATTGGGAATGCTGGAGGAGTGGTGCTGTTGCAGTTTTTTGCATAAGGCAGACTCACCAGAAAGAGCGAAAAAAGCATCCAGGTGTAGGGACAGGCACACTGGCAGCAGAATCCACACTTGAAGGGATGGATTTGGTGAAGACACTACACAGGCCTGGAAGTGGGCTTAGGGCCATTTGGGCAGTGAATTCCAGCATCCCAAGGACCTAGATTATAATGGGTAGTGGGGGGAGGTCCAGAGGCCCAGATGACACCTCTCAACCCAGCAAACACCCACACTGCAGGGAGGGGCATGGCTACAGTGCACTCATCTAAAGCATGGCAGGGTGACTCAAGACAGAGGCCCCTATTACCTGGTTATTGGAGAGACTTAGGAGTTTATTCTCAGTGAAATACTGAGCCATCAAAAGGTTTTGAGCAGACCTGCTTTGACTTACATTTTTAAAGAATCACTCTGGCTCCTGTGTTGAGAATCAACTGTAGGAAGGCAAGGTTAGAATAGCCACAAGACACGATAATGGCTTAGGTTGATATGGAAGCAGTGAGACATGGTCAGATTCTAGATATATTTGAAAGAAGGGCCTATAGGATGTGTTAATGAATCAGATGCTGGTGATAGAAGACAGGAGCCAAGGATGACGTCAAGGTTTGTGACGACAAGAGAAGGATGGAGCAGAAGGAAACAAGACTAGGAGGTAAAAATGGCAGAGAGGAGGCTCTGCTATGGTGTATCCAGGAAGTAGAATTAATAGGACTGGGGGCTGGACTGAATGTGCAAGATAAGCGATGTGTAGATTTAAGATGACGCCCCCAGGATTCCGGCTTGAAGTAGGAGTTATTATTATTGGCACTTTAGGGAAATGGGACACAAAACGTTTTCATAAACTGTCTAAGTTCTTAGAGGCTAATACTTTGTAGACTCAGAATCTGAACTCAGATGTGTCTGACGTTAGAACCTGAGCTCTTAACCATTCCATGGGGCACTTTATCCCTAGGAGAAAGAAGGCTGCTAGTTGGAAAGTACCTTTACAACAGTGTCTGTCTCTCAGTTGACTCAAGGAGACAGTGTGCAAGGAAAGTCCCCTTCGATGGGCAGGGAAGAAGGGGAAGTTAAAACGAGTGATGGGTGAACCAGGAGTCCTTTCTGTTGCCAGAACTGCATGTTACATGCTATCCTTTTGTACTCTAGGAAAAAAAAAAATGCTAAGCAAGTGCTAGACTGCAGGTGCAGCTTAAAATGGTATCTTTTCTGGATATATTTGTAGTTTCAGTAAGGAAGAGGATTTTCAAGTCTAGCTAAGGTATGTCTTGAGCATTTCCTGGTAGAAAGCACTAGATTCTGTTCCTAGTTGTTATCTGCTGTAATATTTCCCTCCCTAAACTAAAAACAAGAATACAGCCCACTGTGGACCTTGCATTCGCTTGTAGCTACTGCCTCATATCTCTGCGCCCTTTTATAGCACTGTTCTCTAACAAGTTGCCTATATTCTGTTGTCTCCACTTCCTTATTTCCTATTTTTATCTGTACCAGATCTACTGATACTGTGTTTATCAGGGTCATCCATGACCTTCATACTCTGCTAAATCCTGTTCTCAGAAACATTTAGCTCAACTGATCACTCCCTCCTTCCAGCACTATGTTTTAAACTCTAGGTTTTATTATTATTTATTACTATTATTTTATTTATTATTATATCTATTATTTAGGAATGGTGAGGCCAACAGATCAGGAGATGACTGCCTTTGAAAAAATAGTTTGTTATACTCACAGATCCCAAGAGAAAGGGGCATGCCACACCATAGTGGTCCATACAGGCAAATACCAGGGTCACACAGGAGGCAGAGGGTGAGGGGGAAAAGTAGGCAGGAGCCTCTACTGTAGGTTCCACAGGAAGGAATGGGGCTAGTTTGTATAATTTCAGCAGACTTTGGGGGCATAGGAGTATCTGGTAACTGACCCTAGGGTGATTAGGGCAGATAGATAGTGACCCAGAGAGTGAGAGCCCAATAAAAAGGTGATTGGAGGTAGGGCTCTGGACTGGTTGGTTTGCATATGAAAGGCACACTCAGGGGACAGTTGTTTACTGTCTCTAGGAATTGGCTAATCCTGAGGGGGCAGTCCCTCTAAAGTCAGCAAGATTCCAGATGTCAAAGCATCAGAATACAGAAAATAAAAGAGATGGTTAATTTACCTTTATATCCCTTCTCTCAATCTTCTTTGCTAGTACCTTCCCTCTCAAAGACCCCTAAGTGTTGGAATGCCCCATATCTCAGAAGAAGACACCTTCTCTTCTCTATCTCTCTTTAGGTGGTACTATGCAGCACCATGGCTTTAAGTAACACTTATGCATTGATGACTCCCAAATTTATATCTCTGCCCCAAACTTTGGATCACCAGTTGTCCAACCACCTACTAAACATCTTTACTTGCGTGTCTAATAGACATCTCAAACCAAACATATTCCAAATACAATATTTGATTTCTGCTCCCTAATCTGCTTCATTCTTAGTCTTCTCCTTTTTAATAAATAGTATCTCCATTGCCCTAGTGACTCAAGCTCCGAACCTAGAAATTTTCCTGGATTTCTTTACTTTTGTCAAACTACATTTCCATCCTGTCAGCAATTCCCATCAAATCTTCTTGAGAATATAGAAGACTTAAATAAATGGAAAGACATGCCCCATTCATGGATTAAAAGACTTAAAATTATAAAGATGGTTATATTCCCCAATGGATCTACAGATTCAGTACAATCCCTTTCAAAATTCCAGCTGCTTCTTTTGTGTGGAAATAGACAAGCTGATCCTAAAATTCACATGGAAATGCAAGGGAGCAAGAATAGCCACACACACACACACACACACACACACACACACACACACACACACACAAAATCTTAAAAAAAAGAAAAACAAGTTAGAAGATTCACATTTCCTGATTTCAAAACTTACCACAAAGCTTCCGTGTAATCAACAGTCTGTGATACTGACATAGGATAGACATATAGTTCAATGGAATAGAATTGAGATTCCAGAACTAAGCCCATACATTTAATGTCAATTGATTTTTGGTGAGGGTGCTATGACAATTCAATGGAGAAAGAATACTCCTTTAAACAAACTATGCAGAGTCAACTGGATGTCCATGTGCAAATCAATGAATCTGGAGCCTTACCTCACACCATACACAAAAATTAACTCAAACTGGATCAAAGACCTAAATATAGATCAAAGAACTAAAGCTATAAAATTCTCAAAAGAAAACATAGACGTAAATCTTTGTGACCTTGGATTAGGCAATATTTTCTTAGAGATGACACCTAAAGCACAAGCAATTAAAAGAGAAAACAGATAAACTGGCCTTCATCAAAATTAAATTAATTTGTACTTTACAATTAAAACATTTGTGCTTCAAAGAACACTACCAAGAAACTGAAAAGACAATCACAGAATAGGAGAAATTAATTACAAATCATATATTTGATAAACAGTTTGGCAGTTTCTCAAAAAGTTAAATATAGAGTTACCATTTAACTGATCAATTCCACTCCTACATATATAATCAAGTGATTTGGAAACATGTCTACACAGAAACTTGTACATGAATGTCATAATAGCATTACACATAATAGCCAACAAGTGGAAACAAATGTCCATCAACTGATGAATGGATAAGAAAGATGTGATGTGTTAATACAATGGAATATTATTCAGTCATAGAAAGGAACGAAGTATTGGTAATGTGTTACAGTACAGATGAGTCTTGAAAATAATATGCTCAGTGAAAGAAGCTATATACAAAAGACCACATATTGTATGATTCCATTTATATAAAATATCCAGAATAAGCAAATTGATAGAAACAGAATGGAGATGAGTGAATGCCAGGGACTGGTGGGAGAGGGAAGAAGAATTGGGGGGGTTCTGCTAATGGGTATTGGGTTCCTTTTTGCAGTGATGAAAATGATCCAAAATTAGACAGTGGTATGGGTTGCACAGTTCTGTAGAATATACTAAAAGCCACTGAATCATACCACTAAATCATCTGTGTCTTAAATATATATGTATACACACACACACATAATCCTCTATTGTATGTCAGTTATACTCCAATAAAGATATTAAAAGTTTTAATAAATTTAAGGAACCAATTTTAAAATTTTAATACATTTTTAAAATGTATAAATATAAAAAACCTTCAACAGACCCCTTCTCACCTCCACTAGCCCCACCACTCTGGTCCAAACTATTATCATCTCTGTGAAAACATTTCTTACTGATCTTTCTGCCTCCAATCTTGCCCATCCCACTCTCCTTCACAACAATAGTCTATTGTCTACACCAAAACTGAATCCTCTTTTAAAAATGTAAATGAGATCATGTCATTCTCCTGATCCAAATCCTCCACTGGCTTTCCATTGTACTCAGAGCAGCTCTGCTTTTACCTGATTTAGATGTATGGCTCCAATTGATTCCCCTTGAAGAAATGGTTCCATGGCTAATAAAATTTTGAAAGCCGCTTTGAGGACATAAAAAGCTGACAGTGGTATACCCTGTCCCTTTTGCCTTCAACCGTGAGAAGTCCTTGGGTGGGAAAGTTTGTGAGCAAAAGTGGAAGCACGAAAGGTGAAGCAGGACTAAGGTTTGGCACCCACTCAGCTGGGTTTGCAGTTCTCTGCAATCCCTGTCTGCACCTCTTAGTAACAGGTAGTTCAAGTGATGGGCACACTGGATCACAGCACTCTAAAGAGCTTGACAACTTTACCTGCTCAGTCAACTAGCAAGTATTTATTGAGAATCCAGCTCTGTTCTATTGAGCACTGAGTGTCCAACTCACAGAGTTCCAGTCCAGCTGGAAAAGATGATGTGCATTATTCATCTGATGAACAAGACTGGTTTTCAAGGGCCTACACTGAAACTATGGAAGAAACAGAAAGGTACCGATAACCAGCTGTGTGGGTAACTCATGAGCACTGGTTCATATGAGCTTCTAACTTGGATCGATAAAGGGTGCCTCGCTTCTTCTTTCCCCATCTCTCCTCTCCTTTAGGCAATCACCCTTTAACTTCTTTTCCCAGCTCTACTCCACCATGGTCCACTGCCTCCCCAAAAGATTTGTTTACCAGTCATTTCCCTGTTCTGTTTTCAGAAGTGAGCAAATGACCAAATCATGAGACCCAGAAAAACTGCAGAAGGCCCTGAGACTTTCAATTGTCTGTTTCAGATCCGGTACAGAAAATGTTCCTTCTCCTGCTAATTATGAGCCTGGGAATGCCGCTTCATCAGACAGCAGGTAAGAAAGGTCCAAGGGAGGAGCCTGAGAAAGAGGAACAGGTGATGACCCCTAGCTGAAGCCAAGGATGAGAATGTAGTCCTTGAGCTGAAGGCTTTCTTTGAGAGGAAGTGTGATTACCAGCTATTATAAGCACAGCCAAAAGAATGGTGCCCAGGGTGGCATGTGCATACCCATGTCCCTGTCTTACAGAAACAGGGACTAAGAATCCATCTATCCCCACTTTCCAATAAAGGTAGTAACAAGAAGACAGGACCATTCAGGCCATGCACCTCTGAACTGACACAAGAGGGCATGGGTTGAGTGTCCTGAAAGGTGAGCTGCCAAGAAGCTGTCCTTTTTTCTTCTGTCAGGGACAGTGAGGAGACAAAGGTCAGGGGGACACCTCCGCTTTTAAAAACCAACAGTAGGGCTTCCCTGGTGGCGCAGTGGTTGGGAGTCCGCCTGCCGATGCAGGGGACACGGGTTCGTGCCCCGGTTCGGGAGGATCCCACGTGCCGCGGAGCGGCTGGGCCCGTGAGCCATGGGCGCTGAGCCTGCGCGTCCGGAGCCTGTGCTCTGCAGCGGGAGGGGCCGCGACGGTGGGAGGCCCGCGTACCGGGGTGGGGGGCGGGAAGCAACAGTAGCAACCATGGGTCATTCACACATTAATGTGGATTACTTGAATTGGAAACTCAGAGTCTTCCTTGCACCTAAATGAATAATGAACCTTAAAGCTATGCCTTTGGATTTTGGAGAAAGATATTCTACTGGAGGGTGTGGGTAGCAAGGAGGAAAGCAGTTTCAGAGTTTTGCTTTCCTGGGGAAGGTAGTTTAGACTATTCACATATGCGGTCAGGACCATGAGTGCATTATAGTGGGTGAACACCATTAGGTAAGAGAGGAGGACAGAGGTGGACAAAGGGGGTTAGGTCCTCTATGATAACAGCCCCGATCCCATGGGAAGTCATCCAACATTCTGCCTTTCATTGAGAAAGAATGCCTTCTTTGGCACTGATAACTTTTTGAAGAGCTTTTCCCTCTCTTCCAGGTGATCCCAGTCACGTTTCTCCCCCTCCCTTGGGCTGCTCAGCCTGGTCTGGCATTAGAGACACTGATTTGGGGCCATCCTTGGAGAACACCCCAATATTCTGCTTACTCCAGGCCTGCCCTTGCAGTGGCAGCTAAAGGAACACTTGATATTTCCTTTCTAAGAGACCCTGCCCTGCTGGGATTTTTAGAGACAGGCAAAATTAACTCTTTCCTTACTTGAGTGCTCTGTGGATGCTCTACCATTTTATCTATAAAATAATTTAAAGATTGAAGCGAAAAGCTATTGGAAAATATTTTCATTTCACTTTTTAAATATTTATTTTTAAATTGACATAAAGTAAAATTTTACTCTTTTTTATAAAAGCATCTATGAGTTTTGACAAACGCATAGCCATATAGCCACCACCACAATCAAGATCCCGAGCAGTTCTATCACCAAACAAAAACCCTCCTCCAACTTTTAAGCCCAGATACTCACCGATCTATTCTCTATCCTGTCATTGTAACTTTTCCAGAATGTCATATAAATGGGATCATTTATTAGATATTCTTTTTGTCTGGCTTCTTTCGCTTAGCATAACGCATTTGAAATTTATCCATATTGTTATATGAATCAATAGTTCATTCCTTTTTGTTGTTGAGTAGTATTACTCTGTAGGTACACACCACATTTTGTTTATTCATTTCCCACTTGAGGGACTTTTGGGTTGTTTCCTATTTTTGGCAATTATAAATAAAGTTGCTATAAACATTTGTATATAGGTTTTTGTGGAAGCATAGGTTTTCATTTCACTTAGGTGAATACCTATGAGTGGGATTACTGAGTCATATGGTAAGTACATATTTAACTTTATAAGAAACCATCAAACCGTTCTTAGAATCTGTACTGTTTTTGCATTCCCTCCAGCAAAGTATGAGAGTTCCAATTGTTCCACATCCTTGACAGCCCTTGGTATTGACATTGTTATTTTTCTTTTTTAACTCATTCTAGTAGGTGTGTAGAAGTTTCTCACTGTGGTTTAATTTGCGTTTCCCCAGTACCTAGTGAGGATAAACATATTTTCATGTGCCTATTGCCCATTCATATATCTTCTTAGGTGAAGGGCATATCAAATCATTTGACTGTTTTTAATTGGGTTATTTTCTTATTGTTCAGTTTTGAGAGTTCTTTATATATTCTGGATACAAATTCTTTATCAGATATGTGATATACAAATATTTTCTCCCAGTCTGTAGCTCATCTTCTCATTCTCTTTTTTTTTTTGGCTGTGTCGGGTCTTAGTTGTGGCAGCAGGATCTTTGTTGAGTCATGTGGGATCTTTTGTTGCGGGGAGTGGGCTTCTCTCTAGCTGTGGTGTGCGGGCTCTAGGGCGCGTGGGCTCTGTAGTTGGCGGCATGCAGGCTCTTTCATTGAGGCACGCGAGCTCAGTAGTTGTGGTGCGCGGGCTTAGTTGCCCCGAGGCATGTGGGATCTTAGTTTCCCAACCAGGGATCGAACCCTCGTCCCCTGCATTGGAAGATGGGTTCTTTACCACTGGATCACCAGGGAAGTCCCTCTCATTCTCTTAACAGTGTCTTTTGCAGAGGAAAGATTTTAATTTTGGAGATACCTAATTTATCAAATTTTTTCTTTGATGGATTGACATATCTAAGAACTCTTTGCCTAACCCAAGACCTGAAAGATTTTCTTCTATGTTTTCTTCTAAATACTTTATAGTTGTACATTTTACATTTAGGTTGACCATCCATCTTGAGTTGATTTTTGTATAGTGTGAAGTATAGGTTGGGGCTTTTTTTTTTTTTTTTTTGCACATGGACATCTGGTTGCTCCAGCCCCATTTGTTCATTTACTGAAAAGACTATCTTTTCTCCATTGATTGCCTTTGCACCTTTGTAAAAAATCAATTGTCCATATTTGTGTGGGTCTTTTTCTGGCCCTTCTGTTCTATTGATCTATGTATATATTCTTTCACTTATATCACTCACTCTTTTATTACTGTAGTGTTGTAGTTCAATTTTTTCCTTATATTTTCATTTCAAAACCTAAGGACATCTTGTTATCCAGACACATTTAAGGGGAAATATTTATTTTTGTACTTTGTCATGTCTTGAAGGAAAAGTAACCCCAGTCTTATGTCTTTCATTGATGTCTCCTTCTTTCTTCATCCACCAGAGAAGAATAAAACCCAGGAAGCCCATGACCAGGGTGATGCTTGAGGTCACTCTAGGGCAGGGACCACACCCTGGGTCACTCCACTTAGCCTATAGCTGACCTCCAAAACTATATCTGCTGACCCCTGAGGTATAGAAAGTAGAAGAATCAGGTTGGGGAAGGGATTTCTAATAGACAAGATGTCTCATGCAGCATTCCTGCTAAGAGGAGTGCATGCGTCAAGTGATCAGAGCAGCATCTATTCTAAACCAGGAACTAGAGCTTTCTGAAGGCTGGCTGTGTAAAGCAGTCCCCCCTCCCCTCACTGCCTACACCCATCCTCACCTTTCAAAATACCTTAAGAAGTCTGTAAACACTTAAGCTTCTGTTGTTAATGGGGAAAAAAGGTATAAAATTAGCTTAAAGAGGAAGCTATCTTGGTAGGTAATGCAAATAAATTGTTTTGTGTTTCCTGGAGATGTGACAGGTCTGACTCCATCGGTGCCCTGACTGCAAATAAAAGGCGAACTTCCCCCAAGAACTTTCAGAAAGGCTCCAGCATTACTCAAGCCAGCTATTTTAATTTGTCTAAAGAACGTGCATTTATTAATTTTTCATGCTCTGGCCAAGTCCTTTGCCCTTTAATTTAGTCAAGATGACCAAATGAATGTTTTATTGGCTTAATTTTCAGTTGTGGAAACTTTCCAGTTTTCTCCTTTGTCTGATGACATCAGGAGTTCAATGCTAGGTTGGAGTTTAATTTAAAGCCATGTGACATATGAAATAGAAAACAAATGTCTTTTCCTTATTATAAAGCTGGAAAGTATATCTATTTCATTCATGTATGTAGTATACACATGCCAGTAGATATATAGTCCTATCTGTTAGAAGTACAAGCTTTCAACACACAGAGATATGAATTTGAATTCCAACTCCATGAGCTCCCACTTTTTTACTTTGGGCAGGCTGTATCATTTCTTTAAGCCTCAGTTTCCCCATCTGTAAAATGGGGGTAGTGACTCCTACCTTGCAGAGTTTTGGGAACATGAAATGGTGATGTACAGTTTAGCCCAGTGTCTGCTTCATTGAGTTTAATAAATGTTATCTTTCACTCTACTTCCCAGTCACAGTCCAAATGCAAACCAGTGTTATAACTCTGTTTCTCAGATGTCAATGTGCATGTGAATCACCCCAACCTTGTTAAAATGCAGATTCTGCTTCTCTAGGTCCAGGGCATGGGCTGAGATTCTGCATTCCTAACTAGCTCCCAGGGAAAACTGAGGACAACACTTTGGATGGCAGGATGGTAAAAAATGTTTGCAAGTGCAGGTGTTTTATTTGTCCAGCCAATGGTTTCTCAATGCTCCCTGCACCTTAGAAGCTCCTAGGGAAATTTTTTTTTTAATTGATGCTGGCCTCACAAAATAATTAGAATTTAATTTTAGAGGATCCAAAGTGGGGTTTGAGCATTAGTGTGTTTTAAAAGCTTCCCAGGTGATTCTTACGATGCAAGGTTGAGGCCCTCTCATTAGTGATTCTAATGTGCAGCCAAGCTTGAGAAAAACCTCTTCACAGAATTGCTTGCAAGAGTGTTTTGATTTCCTCTGTAGTTTACAATAAGTAAGAATATTTTAGTATTGCATTTCCTAAACTTGTCATTTTGTATCGAGTAATCAAGCTCAAAGCTTTGCATGTCTTAGAAGCTTTAGTTGGGGCAAAATAGACCAACTAACAATTAATCTTCTAGTTATTCTGAGCGGCTCAGATATGTGATTCATCTTTGCCAATTGCTCTTTCCTCTTGTGAACATTAGATGGAAAATGTCACCTGCCTGAGAGGTAGCATACTTTATGCTTCCAACCTCTGTATATACACACACACGCTGCACAAGGCGGAGGGGAAAAGCAAGCAGAAAACGGATTTTTTTTTCAAAGGCCCAGACAGTGAAGAGGGAAGTTCTGCTGTATGCTATGGGGAGTTCCAGAGGAAGTTAGAGGCGTTCCTTCTCTCATGAGAAGAAAGTATAAGTGTGGTAAATAAATCTACTAAATAAATTCAATAGAGACTACACCCAAAGTCCTCTGATTCTTGTTAAATCTCAGGCTCAGCAATTAACCTTCCCTGCAAGCCCCATTTCTCTTCCCTGTTTCTTGTTACATCATGTGTAATAAAATAAGAGAAGGAAATACCATGAGGAGAGTAAAAGTAGTGTAAATTCCTGAACCTGGTGCATAGAATATGGTTAATACATATTAGAGAATGAATAAATAAATATTATTCTCCAGGGTAGAGTGGATTTGGTATCAGGCAGCTCTGTTTTAATTATAAGGGGACTTAATAACTCAAGTATTTGGAGATGATTCTAATCATAAAGGAATCTACTTTAAAGAGTATCCTATTATGGAGACACCAGTGAGAGTTATTACAAGTGTTCAGGGAATTCCACAAAATGGAATCATGCGGGAAATTCAGAAGCATGGCATCTTTTCTCACATGTATCGTCCCAGAGTCTTCTCAACCTGGCCAAGCAAATGCTGAATTGGCATTGTTTTACACAGAAGCACTCACATTGTAGCCTGCCCCCACCCCCATCCTGCGCAAAAGAATACCAGGCAGCTGTGAACTCCTTTTTGTATCATAGATCTCTGTCAGAAAGGCACGCTAATGTTCTAGTTGTGGTTAAAACAGGGGTTGGAGGCAATATATAAGCTCGTCATTAATTTTTGATAAAAACTCAAGTGTGTGCACTACACTGTCACCTGTGCTGGGTGGTGATTAAGAATGCCAGTTTGGAGCTTCCCTGGTGGCACAGTGGTTGAGAGTCTGCCTGCCAATGCAGGGCACACGGGTTCGTGCCCCGGTCCGGGAAGATCCCACATGCCGCGGAGCGGCTGGGCCCGTGAGCCATGGCCACTGAGCCTGCGCGTCCGGAGCCTGTGCTCCGCAACGGGAGAGGCCACAACAGTGAGAGGCCCGCGTACCGCAAAAAAAAAAAAAAAAGAATGCCAGTTTGTGCAATTTGGGGCAAGTTGCTGTTTGATGAGAGGAAAGCAAAAGTGAATATGGGGAGGCTCATCCTTTTGTTTCTCCCTCTCCCCGTTTTTGTCATTTTATGTTAAACCCTTAACTGGAATTTAGTATGTGTTAGGCACTGGAGACGCCAAAGCAAATTCAACCTGGTCACTGCCTTCAAAGATTTGCAGGATGGTAGGAGGAAAAACTCCAGTCAGAAGAGAATTATGATGTGAATCACTCAAGCAACAGAAAACCCCCGAACTATTTATACTGTGAAATCTGTTATCCAGGGTGGTCCGAATACCACTTTCTCAAGAATTAAAACATTGTACAAAAGAAAGTTTGCTGACTACCTGCCAAAATAAGGCACTTCACATGTGCCCTTTTGTCTAGTTTTCCCCACAATGCTGACAGGTAGATGTTATCTTCGACCTTTACAGATAAAGAGGCTGAGACTCATAGAGTTTAAATGGCATGATCAAGATCAAAGGGCTCATAATCCTGATATAGTCAAAATTTGAACCCAGGTTCATCTGTCACTAAATCCCAAGCTCTTTCCATACCACGTTTTATGTGGAAACAACCACTCAAATAGCATATTCTTAGAAGCCATCCCCAAATATAAGTGGATGTTTTGACTGATTAAATGAATGGATTAATGAAGTAAGCTCTACTGAACATAATTTGATCTAATCTTCTGTCACAATTCAGAAGCTACTTCGAGATCCTACACTCAGTCTTAATGACTAACCACTCATTAGTAATGGAAGCAGCATAATTTTGTACAATTTATTCATGCATACACTACTTTCATTAGTTTTGCCATGTTTGACTACTCTTTGTGCTATTGTTTTTATAGAATTATCTAAATCAACTGAGCTTTTATTTTTTGAACAAAACAATCTACCCTTGTGGTAAATGGAAAACCAGTATCACTGGTACAGGTAAATAGAGGATATGAGCAAAAATAAATGCAATGAAAGTAAAGTGGTGCTATTAAATTCTACCCAGATAATAATATCTGCCTGAGAGCTTCTTGTTTTATTAAAAGGAAAAATAGGGCTTCCCTGGTGGCGCAGTGGTTAAGAATCCACCTGACAAGGCAGGGGACACTGGTTTGAGCCCTGGCCTGGGAAGATCACACATGCTGCAGAGCAACTAAGCCCGTGTGCCACAACTACTGAGCCTGCGCTCTAGAGCCTGCGAGCCACAACTACTGAAGCCCACGCACCTAGAGCCCATGCTCTGCAACAAGAGATGCCACCACAGTGAGCAGCCCATGCACCGCATTGAAGAGTAGCACCCGCTCGCCACAACTAGAGAAAGCCCACGCACAGCAACGAAGACCCAAAGCAGCCAAAAATAAATAAATAAAATAAAATAAAAAGAAAAATAACCATTGTTAGAGACGTGAGAGTCTAGTTGCAAATTATATGTAATTTGAAGGATTGGAATAGAATTGAAGAGGGAATAAATTCCTCTCCGAATAATCCAACTTCCTTTGGGCCTTGATTCTGCCGTATCTAAAATCATTTTGCATACTTCTAGAAGTATGTGCCTCATGTTTTGGGAAATACTGTTTCAAAGACTACAGATTTTGAAGTCAACCATCTGACTAGCTCAGAATTTTAACTTTACTAACTGTACATCCTGGAGCAAACCTCTTTGACCCAGTTTCCTCAACTATAAAACAGTAATGATAATACATGTTTCATGCTTGTATTTTCAGTATTAAATGACATAGGTTTTTTAAAAAACATTTATTTATTTAGCTGCTCCGGGTCTTAGTTGCGGCACTCGGGATCTTCGTTGCTGCATGCGGGATCTTAGTTGAGACATGCAGGGTCGAACCCAGGCCCCCTGCCTTGGGAACGTGGAGTCTTAACCACTGGACCACAAGGGAAGTCCCAATGATATAGTTATAAAGAGCCTAGAACAGTGGCTGGCACATAGTAGGTATACACTAAGTATTAGTTCCATTCTTTCCTCTTATTGACAGAAAAGACGCTTCTACAGTAGACTTGTATGATATGATGGTTAAGAGCGCTTGAACTTAACAATACCTGGGTCTGATCCTGGCTGTGCAATGTTAGGCAAGTTGCTTAACCTTTCTGTGTCTCAGTTTCATTTTCTAAAAAGAAGATAGCTCTACGTCACTGGCTTCCTGGGGGGACTAAAAGAGATCATGTGTTAGCAGAGGCCTAACACCTAGTAAGAACTCAATGGGTGGTAGTTATTATTACTATCACTGGTGAGAGGAGGTAGAATTTGGCAGATAATGATGTAATTTGACCCATATGAAGAAAATGAGCCTGGATAATAGGGGGTAGGAAGGCAGTCAGCTGCACAGGTGAGGAGTGTTGAGAGGTGAGAACTACCTCAGAGCAGATCAAGAATTCTACTCTTTCCCAGAATGGATGGGGGCAAAGGAGAGAAAGGAACCTTCACAAATGCCCAGATAATGACAGGTATCTCTTGGGAAACGGGGGTGGGATAGGTCTCCTCAGGTCCCACTCTGTACAGAACTGAAATGTGAAGGCAGACAATCTGAGAATGTCTTATTTTCTGTTCAGCTTTATTCACAGTGACGGTCCCAAAGGAAATGTACACGGTAGACTACGGTGGCAATGTGACCTTGGAGTGTGATTTTGACACCGGAGGTCATGTGGAACTCGGAGATTTAAAAGCCAGTTTGCAAAAGGTGGAAAATGATACAACCTTGCTCAGTGAAAGAGCCATTTTGCTGGAGGAGCAGCTGCCCCTGGGGAAGGCCTTGTTCCACATCCCCCAAGTCCAAGTGAGAGATGCAGGGCAGTACCGCTGCCTGATCATCTATGGGATCGCCTGGGACTACAAGTACCTGACTCTGAAAGTCAAAGGTGAGTAGTTTCAGGGACTAGAATACATGGAGGCATCTCTCCAACACAGGACCTGCATTAGCTGCAAGTAACAAGCTCAAACCAAAACTAGGAGGATGGCTATAAAGAGACAGAGATACCTCAGAGAAAACAAAAGCACCTGCTCAGAAATATTTTTTGATATCTGAGTATAAAGCAGTGGAGGTTAGGGTAAATAGGGGTAGAGGGAATAAAACTGGTCTAGAGAAAGCCAGGAAAATGAGTCCCTGAAAGGTGGGAGAGTACCAAAGTTAAGTTTTGCCTAATTCACAGGAACAATACTGACTTGATATTAAACTACTCTTTCAGAGTCCAGAGTTTTTTAAACCATGATTTGCCACTCATTAACAGATTAAAATATCAGTTTAATGAGTAGCAACCAGATGGGTGTTTTTTACCAATAAAATGAATGAACCGAATGAATAGAATAGAATATATCAGGGCATCACATAGTAGGGATTAGTGTTGTTTTGTGAAACACAAATTATTTCAGAGGGGTGTGTGTGTGTGTGTGCGTGCGCACACGCGTGTGTGTGCATCTTGGCTCATGGTGTGATAATTTTTTTCTCACTCTGGGTCATAGTCTAAAAAGTTTGGAAACTACTCTAGTCCCAGCCTAATCTATTGCACATGAAACAGCTGAAGTCCAGAGAATTGAAATGGGTAGCTTGAGGGAGCCAGTGAATCAATAGCTGTCCCCATTCCTCTGGGTTGAGGGCTCTCTCCACCACAACACGAGCCAAGAACCTAAATCTGAAGAGAATCTTCAAGTTCTTGTTTGTTCTGGGAAAGGTCATTTGAGGAAAGACATATAACAACTGTAGAAGAATAGATTTGGCTCTGTTCATTGGCTTATGTTTTTCAGCCTTCGCTGACTGGTCTGAGTTAAACTATGCCAGTTTTTCTCTGTCCCCTCCCTATTCCACACATTACACTCAGAGGATATGTTCTGTCTTCTGGAGGGTCTGTGGATTTTGGTCCCTAAAGACCATTGACCTTGACAGCAGTGGGGTGACTTTATGATCTGGTATAAAGAAGGACAAACTAGAATAATTAGACACGAGGTTGAATGTTGTTTTCACCTGACCTTGGGCAGGTTATTTCACCTCTCTTAATCTAGCATTTTTCTTATTTGTAAAAGAATAGCAATAGTAGCATCTACCACATAGGATTATTGTAAAAATTAAAAGAGATAATGAACATAAAGAGCTGAGTATGGTGCTTGGCATACGGTGAGTGCCCAGAGGTTTGGATCAAAGACCCTCAATTACTGCAGGGATGGTGCCCTCTTACATCTCAACTAATAGTGAGTCATCAGGAAAGCCCTTAGCTGGATGTAACTGCCTTCTATCTTTATTGCATTTCCTACAAACAGGCATCAACTGGGAGGAACTCCAGAGCATTGAAGTTAGTCTGAGTTCAGTCAACTGGAAGAGAGAGGGCTCTACATCCTCACAATCCCCTAGTGTACTTGGGTATCTGCACCCCTAAATCACTGCCCCATGTTTGTTGATCTCTATTTGAGTGTTATAATGCACCTAGGGTCTTTGGGCAATTTGGTACCAGTCCCCCTCTTTCTCGCTCGGGCTGAGGGATGTCCCTCATCCATGGGAGGGCACTCTGCCTGCTTCCTCATCTAGACCAGGGATGAATCAGGTGAGGAACAGATTTATTCCTCAAACCTTAATTAATTAATTAGTTAATTAATTCCTTAAACCCTTAATGATCTTCCAGCTAGAGTATATGGGATCACAAAGACTTTCTATGAGATGCATAGCATAGGCGGTTTTAGGAAATTAGTTTCTAGATCTTCATCTTCCCGTAGTACTCGTTCCCCAAATTGAGTGTGCCTGAGAATATGCCTTCCAGGCAAGGCTCTTGGGGTTCTCCTAAAACGCTTCCTCTTTTATTTTTGCTTTACCCACTTCATAAAAAGCCTCCCTTTCACCCATCATGAATACAGTGCATTGCCCTGAGGTATAAAATCCTCCATAGTGATAAACAAAAGAATGATTGGAAATATTGATACCATACCAAATTGTAATGACTAACAAATCCTTCTGCAAACCAGGAGGTATCAAATTCTGTTTTCAACAAAATTGAAGAAGGTCCTAATAGAGTTAACAGCTGATAATAAAAAAATAAAGTAATTTTTTGTCATATAAATCATAAGGCTTTCAAAGAATGAAATGATATTACTATAACCGAACTTCTTCCATTCCCACCTATTTATTCATATGAGCAAGATTCCTTAGCCCTTATAGCTACAAAAAATGAAAAATAGAAATAGAATTGATACTGAACCTTGTCTCATTCCAACCATAAGTCATATGCATCCTCAGATTCATGAACAGATTGAAAAAGAGAGCCCCATCCATCCCATTAAAAGATACATTTCCAGTAAACTTTTTTATGTTTAATAATTATCAATATTCATAATATTTTATGTTTCGATTTTACATGTACTGATAATAATGGAAATTAGATTTCAATGCAGAAGAAAACTTTGAACACTTAAAGCCTCATGGTCACAAGAAAAAAAATTTAATTTCAATAGCTATACATGTTTTGTTGTTGCAAAGAAACAAAAGGATAATCACCAAAAGAGTGTTCAAACATGTTGCATAAAATGTTGCATGTTGAATAAAATTCTGCAGAAGTGGAATGGGAACTGATATTCGAGGAATAAAAAGAAACAATGTAAAGTTCTGACCGTTAGAGAAGAATTTTTATATGTATTTTTCAATGGATGGTGGTGTGTATGAAAGACACCTTCTTTGATTTCTAGGTGACATTGGATGCATTTGTAAAGAGTGAAATAATTGCCTTACTAAAAATATGTGTTTATAACGGTCTAAACATCGTATATTTTTCCAATATAGAAACCTATGATATATTCTAAGAATGAACTTAATAAATGTGTGAGAAGGAGCACACTGCATCACGATTGTTTTAGGAGAAATGCAAACAAACAAACAAAAAAAGATTGAAGACCAGCACATAAGGATATTCTACCCAGATGAGGGGTGTCTGAAGGAAGCAGGGGAGATCTAGGACTCCAGTTAGGGTGCGTTTACATAGAACAAGACTAGAGGAAGGATGTGCTTTGTCCTTAAAATGCCTAAGTTTTGGCATACACCTTGAAAATAGGTTTATAGCATTTTATTTGTTGTCTGGGCAACAGTTCATATTAAATATAGTGAAAAGAGAATTGATTTCATAAGGACAGGGAAAAAATTGCTAGGTAGCATGGCTAGAGAGTCTAGAAGAGACAATAACAGAAGGCTGCAGTTTTTCAAAGGCCAGGTTGCAACCCCAAGGCAATTAGAAATCTGTCGGAAGAAGGCCGGGGAGCACGACTGAAAAAAAGGGTACAGAGGCCCTGAGAAGCCAGGGATTGAGCCCACAGGTTGAGAACTGGCCTGAGCAAGGATCCCAGATAGACACAGAGCAGGTACTAAGAACAGAAGGGCCAAACCAGCCTGAAGGCGTGAGCAGGCTGAGGCTTACAGACGTACTTTAAATCAACAAAAAGGCCCAAGATAGATAGAGTACAACTTCAACAAGTGGAGGAAGGTGGCAGCATAGTTTCTGTTTCGCAAGAGAAATGGCCTTCACCCTAAAAGGGGAAGTCAGATGGCAGAGGGCATAGGGAGGAGAACAGCCCGAGAGAAGCAACTCGGTAGTGAAATGATGTCTGTACATTTAGCCTCTAGGCCCAGAGAAAGCATTTGCTAAAAAAAACTTACTAATGGGGCTAAATCTGCTCTCAGTGTCTTTTCTCCCTTGGGGAAACTGAAGGGAATAAGGAAACCCTGAGTTAAGAAAACAATATCCTGAATTTTGAAGGGAAGAAAGCTCCTGGGAATTACAAACTGTTTAACCTAATGTTCCTCCCCAGGCCATTTAACAGACCAATTGAGAGCCATCCTAAAAGATTTCTTTCAGTGACTACTAGAAACCTGTCAGGATTCTCTAAGATTAATGCATGTAAAACTACATTTTTTCACCTTAGTTAGGGTCATTATGATGATAAAGCAGATGATACTATGTGCAGTAGTAAAGATAATATAGTAGTAAAACATATAGTAAAGATAATAAAGCTTATCTTTATTTGAGAAATGCTAGAGTTGCCAGTAACATTTGAATTATAGAGACAACTGGGATAACAGAAACCATTTAAACCAATGGAAATTGAAACCAGAAAATAGTAATTCTTTTGATGGAACAGACTGAGAAGCCAAATGGGGACTAAGGAGGCAAATCACCAGTTAGCAAAAGCAGGAAGCTGCTACCACACTGCTGGGTTGGAGGAACAGGGGGAAGGCAGGGTTAATGGGCCCAGGGGTGGAACCCAAGTGGGCCTGTCCAGTGGTATCTGGAGCCAGGGAAGAGCTGTGGCTGCTGCTGGAGAGGCCTTATAGCATAGAGTATGGGGGAGAAACACTCATTCTCCTTCCTCCTGCTAACTCTCACATCTTCCCGAATGCCTGCTGTTGGCTGTCACGAGCCTGGGATACACAGCCTGCAGGAGTCAGCCTTCCCACCGTATAGAGCAGAAACTGAGGGATTGATCTAAGGGCAAACAGGCCCAGGACCCACACAGCACACACCTTGTGCATAAAATGGTAAAACATGGGATGAATAATAGTGTAGTTGACTGGATCTATAACCGACTGAACAAGTAGTAGTTGTTGACTAAGGGGCAACAAAGGTCTTGGGTCAACCTGGAGACCATCTCCAAGTGATAAGGCGTCTGTTATAGCCAACCTAGCTGGGCAGTAGATCACTCAACAAAATCGATCTTACGACCTTAGGCTGCTTTAAAACCCTGTGTTGGGCCTGAAGTGTACTCAGCACATAGGAAATAATTAGTTACACTACACTTTGTGCTGCTTAGATAATATCTGGAATATAGGTCGTGTTACACTGGCAAAAACAAAGTGTATCCGAAGAGTGCTATCTGGAACTGGGGCTGAAAATTATGTCCTGTGAGATATGGTTGAAGGAAGTAGGCATGTTTTACCTAAGAGGTGGAAAGACTATACGGGGTCTTGCCAGTGATCTTCAGATATCTGAAGGGTTTTGTCACATAAAAGAGATACTAATAATTGACAGTACTAACTGACTATTTAATAAGTTCTAGGTACCTAACTCATTTAATCATCCTCACACCCCTGTTAAGGATAAGTATTATCATACCTATTTTACAAATGAGAAAACTGAGGCTTGACAGGTCACGTAACCACCACTTGGCTTAAGCCTAGTCAAACCTTTCCGACTCTGAAGCCCATGTTCTTAACTACTATGCTTACCATATGTTGTTTTGCTAAACGAGGCAAGTACCAATGGGTTGAAGCTACCATGAGGCAAAATTTGACTTGGCGTAAGGATGATCCTCCCAATGAAAGTTTAACTTTCTTATTGTCTAATTGTGGCAATGACTGCTTCTGGAAGTAAGAGTTTCCATTCACAGATGTGTTTAACCAAAAGTTAGTTATCTAGCAGGTTACTAATATCAAGAAGAAAAGTATTATTAAAGATAAAAAGGGGCATTTCATAATGATAGAAAAAATCAGTTCAACAGGAAAATGTAACAATCCTAAACGTGTATACATCTAACCATATAGCTTCAAAATATATAAAACAAAAATTGACAGACCTAAAAGGAGAAATAAACAAATCCATAATTATATTTGGAGATTTCAACTCATCTCTGTTATAACTGGTAGAACACACAAAAAAGAAAATAGAAGAGTAGAACAACACAATTAGCTATCTTGATCTAATTGACATATATAAAATTTATACCCAACAACTGCAGAATACACATTGTTTCCAAGTGCATGTGAAACATTCATCAAGATAGTTATCTAGCAAAGCTGCTGGAGAAGGTATTTCTCGTTGAGCAGGAAGTTGGACTAATCAAATTTTAAGATCACTTCCACCTCTGAAATTCCAAAATTTACTCATCTTTTCCTAAGAATGTCACCCTCAGTCCAGCTTCCCCACTGTGTATTGCTGATAATGATGTCTTTTCAGCCATTTCCCTAATAAGAAAGAGGCTGTGGAGACATCTTTAATATTACATAAATGTAGGGTGTGTGCTCCTGTCCCTCCCCCAAACCTTGCTCATTCTTTTTTAAAAATTTTATTTTTCAAACTGAAGTATAGTTGATTTACAATGTTGTGTTAGTGTGTACAACAAAGTGTTTCAGATATATATATGTGTTCTTTTTCATATTCTTTTCCATTATAGGTTATTACAAGATATTGAATATAGTTCCCTGTGCTATACAGTATATCTTTGTTGTTCATCTGTTTTATATACGGTAGTGTGTATCTGTTAATCCCAGACTCCTAAGTTATCCCTCTCCCCCATTCCCCTTTGGTAACCATAAGTTTGTTTTCTATGTCTATGAGTCTGTTTCTGTTTTGTAAATAAGTTCATTTGTATCAGTTTTTTGGATTCCACATATTTGTCTTTCTCTGTCTGACTTACTTCACTTAGTATGATAATCTCTAGGTCCATCGATGTTGCTGCAAATGGTATTATTTCATTCTTTTTAATGGCTGAGTTATATTCCATTGTATGTATGTACCATACAATGGAATCTTCTTTACCAATTCATCTGTCAGTGGACATTTACGTTGCTTCCGTGTCTTGGGTATTGTAAATAGTGCTGCTCTGAACATTGGGGTGCATGTATCTTTTCGAATTAGAGTTTTCATCTTTTCTGGATATATGTCCAGGAGTGGGATTGCAGGATCATATGCTAACTCTATTTTTAGTTTTTTAAGGAACCCCCATACTGTTCTCCATAGTGGCTGTACCAATTTACATTCATGCCAGCAGTGTAGGAGGGTTCCCTTTTCTCCACACCCTCTTCAGCATTTATTATTTACAGACTTTTTGATGATGGCCATTCTGACTGGTGTGAGGTGATAATCTCATTATAGTTTTGATTTGCATTTCTCTAATAATTAGCAATGTTGAGTGTATTTTCATGTGCCTGTTGGCCATCTGTATATCTTCTTTGGAAAAATGTCTATTTAGGTCTTCTGCCCACTTTTTGATTGGGTTGTTTGTTTCTTTGATATTGAGCTCTATGAGCTGTTTGTATATTTTGGAAATCAGTCCCTGTCAGTCGCATCGTTTCTCACCGATTCTTTTAGTTGAACATCTCTCCCATCTCTTCCCATATTTATATATCCCAAGTCAAAGCCTCAGCCCAGATCCTGATTCATGGCCCTCCTACCTCTGAAATCACCTACCAACTCAGCAACCAAGACCAGCATCTTGTCCTGAGCTACCTTGCTGGAGCAGGCCAAGCCCTCACCTGTAACACACTACTCCTATGAATCCATAGGATTTGGGCTATGCCCCTCCAAAGCCCCAGAGCTTACAGAAATAATCTACAACAGAATAGGATTAAATGATTATAAGAGGACATCAAATGAAGGGACAATAAGTGTAGATAAAATAACATAAAATTAGATAAAGTGAGTACTCAAAATGCATGCTTCAGATACTGATGGATTGCTAGAGATAGACCAAAATTGGCTCCAAGGAGACTAGTGAGTCTAACTACTTCAAGACCTTCAGTAGGCTGCTTCAGAACCTAACTCTTCTTATCTTCTTCTACTTCTGGGTACTTTGAAGTCCCCCTGGGAAACATATCTCTCTTCCCATGTATGTTGCTTCATCCCTAGACTTTTGTGATTACATAGAGAATCATCCTCTTGTGATGATCCCAGTGCAGAATTCAGAATACTGTACCCATGAACGACATGAGTTCAAAGCTCCCCAACCGCCCCATATTCCAGCTGTTTCCTTATTTATTACTGGAATATGAAATTTTCCTACCTCCTAAGGTCCTTGGGTGGTTTAAGCAAGATACGGTATATTAAGAGGATGGAGTCAATAGTTAGAGCTACTCACCCCTGCTCCTCTTTAAGTTCTTGACTAAGTGAGCTGTACCCAGAGGAATCAGTAGCCAAATGGAAATGAACTCCATTTTTTTAAATTAACAACTGGATGAGCACATAATCTTTCCCTTTCCCCTCTCCCCACTTTGGAGATTCTCTGATAATTTGCACTGGAGAACATGACTCAGAATAGGGAATTCTTGTTTCTTGCTCCCTTGTCTTAAACTGAGTCCAGGTTTGCACATCAGTCCCTGAAGTTATCCATCCAAACTCATAGATAAGAAAATCTGCCCCACCCACCCAGTCACAAGCAGAAGCTGGAATACTGTGGGTGGGGGAAGATGTGAGAGATTTTTGAGGCAGGCAGGCCAGCAGGCCAGGGCAACTACTCTTAATGACATGGAAAGAACTTCAAGAGAAGGCCACAGGTTATAAGCAGCACTTCAAGACACAGTCACCTTGCTCTCCAGTGACCCGTGACTCAGTGAGTGACTTTGGCTATAACTAATCAAATTAGCAACTCATAACACAGAGACTCACAAGGGAGGTTCTCAAAAAGCAAAAATTGTGGAGAGGGAAATGAATCTTCCTTTCACCTCCACAGAATGTAAAAGCACAGGGCATGAACTCAGTACCTAGAAAACACTTAGTAAATCATACATATTTGATATTTTCCACATGGCTGTTAGCATTATTTTAATATAAAATCACTTTTCACAGTTTGTGCTCGTTTATACTCCTCCCAAAAATTTAACAAAAAAATGTTTCATCATATCTGTGCCATATATACATCTTTACTTCAAAGATTGTATTGAAATTCTTTCTTAAAGAAGTATTTCCTACCTGATGAGAGCTAGTGCTCACTCCCTCTTCCTTTCACCAAAAATCAGCAGGTTACTTTTTACACTCCCTGGTATCTGCGTACGTGGTTAATATTTATTTTTAGCTATCATCTAAGATAACTGGACAATTTGTCCTTGTGTCTTCCTGGTGCTCTCAATGTCACTTGTGTCTATTTTAGATCTCAGTTTTCTAGAGGGCAGGGAGACATATCTGATCAATTCATTCAGCATCCACTGCACAGAAGGGTGTGTGTGTGTGTGTGTGTGTGTGTGTGTGTGTGTCAGGGAGAAGTATAAATATACTCAGTTCTTGACTATTTATAGGCAGAATCTAAGTCTTTAAAAATAATAATAGCATTTATCAAGTGCTTACTGTGTTCCTGCCCTTTTCTGAGCACTTACATGTATTAACTCATTCATCTTCAAAGTGTGGCCAGAGGTGTTCCAGGTCTTTGCTCAAAAGCCATCAACCCCCATCTTTAGCAGGAATGACATAAATCTTTAAGTTAAAGTGTCCAGAGATAAGAAAGGAAGCTACAAACAAAAACAAAAAAACCAAACCCAGAGGACCTTCGAGATGGTGGAGGAGTAACATGTGAAGATCACCTTTCCCCAAAAAATATATCTAAAATACATCTACATGTGGAACAACTCTTACAGAACACCTACTGAATGCTGGCAGAAGACCTCAGACTTGCCAAAAGGCAAGAAACTCCCCATGTAACTGGCCGTGTGGCTGACAGGGTCTTGGTGCTCCTACCGGCTGTTAGGCTAGAACCTCTGACGTGGGAGAGCCGAGTTCAGGACATTGGACCACCAGAGACCTCCCAGCCCCGTGTAATATCAATCAGCGAGAGCTTTCCCAGAGATCTCCATCTCAATGCTAAGACCCAGCTCCACTCAACGACGAGCAAGCTCCAGTGCTGGTCACCACAAGCCAAACAACTAGCAAGACAGGGACACAACCCCACCCATTAGCAGAGAGGCTGCCTAAAATCATAATAAGTTCACAGACACCCCAAAACACACCACCAGATGTGGTCCTGCCCACCAGAAAGACAAGATCCAGCCTCATCCACCAGAACACAGGCACCAGTCCCCTCCAGGAAGCCTACACAACCCACTGAATCAACCTTACCCACTGGGGGCAAACACCAAAAACAACGGGAACTATGAACTTGCAGCCTGCGAAAAGGAGACCCCAAACACAGTAAGTTAAGCAAAATGAGAAGACAGAGAAATATGCAGCAGATGAAGGAGCAAGGTAAAAACCCACCTGACCAAACAAATGAAGAGGAAATAGGAAGTATACCGGAAAAAGAATTCAGAGGAATGATAGTAAAGATGATCCAAAATCTTGGAAATAGAATGGAGAAAATAAAATAAACGTTTAACAAGGACCTAGAAGAACTAAAGAGTAAACAAACAATGATGAACAGCACAATAAATGAAATTAAAAACTCTCTAGAGGGACTTCCCTGGTGACGCAATGGATGAGACTCCATGCTCCCAATGCAGGGTGCCTGCGTTCGATCCCTGGTCAGGGAACTAGATCCCACATGCATGCTGCAACTAAGAGTTCTCATGCCACAACTAAGGAGCCTGCCTGCTGCAACTGGGACCTGGTGCAACCAAATAAATAAATAAATATATTTTTTAAAAAAACCAACTCTCTAGAAGGAATCAAAAGCAGAATAACTGAGGCAGAAGAATGGATAAGTGACCTGGAATATAGAAGAGTGGAAATAACTACTGCAGAGCAAAATAAAGAAAAAGGAATGAAAAGAATTGAGGACAGTCTCAGAGACATCTGGGACAACAGTAAACGCACCAACATTCAAATTATAGGGATCCCAGGAGAAAAAGAATAAAAGAAAGGGTCTGAGAAAATATGTGAAGAGATTACAGTTGAAAACTTCCCTAACATGGGAGGGGAAATAGTCAGTCAAGTCCAGGAAGTTCAGAGAGTCCCATACAGGATAAATCCAAGGAGAAACACGCCAAGACACATATTACTCAAACGATCAAAAATTAAATACAAAGAAAAAATATTGAAAGTAGCAAGGGAAAAGCAACAAATAACATCCAAGGGAATCCCCATAAGATTAACAGCTGATCTTTCAGCAGAAACTCTGCAAGCCTAAAGGGAGTGGCAGGACATATTTAAAGTGATGAAAAGAAAAAACCTACAACCAAGATTACTCTACCCAGCAATGATCTCATTCAAATTCGATGGAGAAATTAAAACCTTTACAGACAAGCAAAAGCTAAGAAAATTCAGCACCACCAAACCTGCTTTACAACAAATGCTAAAGGAACTTCTCTAGGCAGGAAACACAAGAGAAGGAAAAGACCTACAATAACAAACCCAAAACAATTAAGAAAATGGTAATAGGAACATACATATTTATAACTACCTTAATTGTAAATGGATTAAATGCACCAACCAAAAGACATAGACTGGCTGAATGGTTACAAAAATAACACCCGTATATATGCTGTCTACAAGAGACCCACTTCAGACCTAGGTACACATACAGATTGAAAGTGAGGGGATGGAAAAAGATATTCCATGAAAGTGGAAATCAAAAGAAATCTGGAGTAGCAATTCTCATATCAGACAAAATAGACTTTCAAATAAAGACTATTACAAGAGACAAAGAAGGACACTAGAGAATTATCAAGGGATCAATCCAGGAAGAAGATATAACAATTGTAAATATTTATGCACGCAACATAGGAGCACCTCAGTACATAAGGAAAATGCTCACAACCATAAAGGGGTAAATTGACAGTAACATAATAATAATAGGGGATTTTGGCACCCCACTTTCACCAATGGACAGATCAATCAAAATGAAAATAAATAATGAAACACAAGCTTTAAATGATACATTAAACAACATGGACTTAATAGATATTTATAGGACATTCCATCCAAAAACAACAGAATACACTATCTTCTCAAGTGCTCCTGGAACATTCTCCAGGATAGATCATATCTTGAGGCACAAATCAAGCCTTGGTACATTTAAGAAAATTGAAATTGTATCAAGTATCTTTTCTGACCACAACTCTATGAGACTAGATATCAATTACAGGAAAAAATCTGTAAAAACTACAACCACATGGAGGCTAAACAATACACTACTAAATAACCAAGAGATCACTGAAGAAATCAAAGAGGAAATCAAAAAATACCTAGAAACAAATGACAATGAAAACACGATGACCCAAAACCTGGGATGCAGCAAAAACAGTTCTAAGAGGGAAGTTTATAGCAATACAATCCTATTTCAAGAAACTATCTCAAATAAACAACCTAATCTTACGCCTAAAGCAATTAGAGAAAGAAGAACAAAAAACCTCAAAGTTAGCAGAAGGAAAGAAATCATAAAGATCAGATCAGAAATAAATGAAAAAGAAATGATGAAAATGATAGCAAAAATCAATAAAACTAAAAGGTAGTTCTTTGAGAAGATAAACAAAGTTGATAAACCATTAGCCAGACTCATCAAGAAAAAAAGGGAGAAGACTCAAATCAACAGAATTAGAAATGAAAAAGGAGAAGTAACAACTGACACTGCAGAAATACAAAGGATCATGAGAGATTACTACAAGCAACTCTATGCCAATAAAATGGACAACATGGAAGAAATGAACAAGTTCTTGGAAAAGCACAACCTTCCGAGACTGACTCAGGAAGAAATAGAAAATATTAACAGACCCATCACAAGCACTGCAATTGAAACTGTGATTAAAAATCTTCCAACAAACAAAAGCCCAGGACCAGACAGCTTCACAGGCGAATTCTATCAAACATTTAGAGAAGAGCTAACACGTATCCTTCTCAAACTCTTCCAAACTATAGTAGAGGGAGGAACACTCCCAAACTCATTCTACAAGGCCACAATCACCCTGATACCAAAACCAGACAAAGATGTCACACACACACAAAAAACTACAGGACAGCATCACTGATGAACATAGATGCAAAATTCCTCAACAAAATATTAGCAAACAGAATGCAACAGCACATTAAAAGGATCATACACCATGATCAAGTGGGGTTTATCCCAGGAATGCAAGGATTCTTCAATATACATAAATCAATCATTGTGATACACCATATTTACAAATTGAAGGATAAAAATCATATGATCATCTCAATTGATGCAGAAAAAGCTTTTGACAAAATTCAACACCCATTTAAGATAAAGACTCTCCAGAAATTAGGCATAGAGGGAACCTACCTCAACATAATAAAGGCCATATATGACAAACCCACAGCTAACATCGTTCTCAATGGTGAAAAACAAACCATTTCCTCTAAGATCAGGAACAAGACAAGGTTGTCCGCTCTCACCACTATTATTCAACATAGTTTTGGAAGTTTTAACCACAGCAATCAGAGAAGAAAAAGAAATAAAAAGAATCCAAATCAGAAAAGAAGAAGTAAAACAGTCACTGTTTGCAGATGACATGATAGTATACATAGAGAATCCTAAAGATGCTACCAGAAAACTACTAGAGCTAATCAATGAATTTGGTAAAGTAGCAGGATACAAAATTAATGCACAGAAATCTCTTGCATTGCTATACACTAATGATGGAAAATCTGAAAGAGAAATTAAGTAAACACTCCCATTTACCATTGCAACAAAATGAATAAAATACCTAGGAATAAATCTACCTAAGGAGACAAAAGACCTGTAAGCAGAAAACTGTAAGACACTGATTAAAGAAATTAAAGGTGATACAAACAGATGGAAAGATATACCATGTTCTTGGATTGGAAGAATCAACATTGTGAAAATGACTATACTACCCAAAGCAATCTACAGATTCAGTGCAATCTCTATCAAACTACCTCTGGCATTTTTCACAGAACTAGAACAAAATATTTCACAATTTGTATGGAAACACAAAAGACCCCCAAAAGCAAAAGCAATCTTGAGAAAGAAAAATGGAGCTGGAGGAATCAGGCGCCTGTTCTTCAGACTATACTACAAAGCTACAGTAATCAAGACAGTATGGTACTGGCACAAAAACAGAAATATAGATCAAAAAACAGGATAGAAAATCCAGAGATAAACCCACGCACCTAGGGTCAACTAATCTATGACAAAGGAGGCAAGGATGTACAATGGAGAAAAGACAGCCTCTTCAATAAGTTGTGCTGGGAAAACTGGACAGCTATATGTAAAAGAATGAAATTAGAACGCTCCCTAACACCATACACAAAAATAAGCTCAAAATGGATTAAAGACCTAAATGTAAGGCCAGACACTATAAAACTCTTAGAGGAAAACATAGGAAGAACACTATTTGACATAAATCACAGCAAGATCCTTTTTTGACCCACCTCCTAGAGAAATGGAAATAAAAACAAAAAGAAACAAATGGGACCTAAGGAAACTTAAAAGCTTTTGCACAGAAAAGGAAGCCATAAACCAGATGAAAAGACAATCCTCAGAATGGGAGAGAATATTTGCAAACGAAGTAACTGACAAAGGATCAATCTCCAAAATATACAAGCAGCTCATGCAGCTCAATATCAAATAAACAAACAACCCAATCCAAAAATGGGCAGAAGACCTAAATAGACATTTCTCCAAAGAAGATATACAGATTGCCACAAACCCATGAAAGGATGCTCAACATCACTAATCATTAGAGAAATGCAAATCAAAACTACAATGAGGTATCACCTCACACCAATCAGAATGGCCATCATCAAAAAATCCAGAAACAATAAATGCTGGAGAGGATGTGGAGAAAAGGGAACCCTCTTGCACTATTGGTGGTAATGTAAATTGGTACAGGCACTATGGAGAACAGTATGGAGGTTCCTTAAAAAAACTACAAATAGAACTACCATATGACCCAGCAATCCCACTACTGGGCATATACCGTGAGAAAACCATAACTCAAAACGTGTCATGTACCACAACGTTCATTGCAGCACTATTTCCAATAGCCAGGACATGGAAGCAACCTAAGTGTCCATCAACAGATGAATGTGTAAAGAAGATGTGGCACATATATACAATGGAATATTACTCAGCCATAAAAGGAAACGAAATTGAATTATTTGTAGTGAGGTGGATGGACCTAGAATCTGTCATACAGGGTGAAGTAAGTCAAAAAGAGAAAGACAAATACCGTACGCTAGCACATATATATGGAATCTAAAGAAAAAATTGTTCTGAAGAACCTAGGGACAGGACAGGACTAAAGACACAGATGTAGAGAATGGACTTGAGGACACGGGGAGGGGAAAGGGTAAGCTGGGACGAAGTGAGAGAGTGGCATTGACATATAGCCACTACCAAATGTAAAATAGATAGCTAGTGGGAAGAAGCCACATAGTACAGGGAGACCAGCTAGGTGCTTTTTGTCCACCTAGAGGGGTGGGATAGGGAGGGTGGGAGGGAGATGCAAGAAGGAGGGGATATGAGGATGTTAGTATAGGTAGAGCTGATTCACTTTGTTATACAGCAGAAACTAACACAGCAATGTAAAGCAATTATATTCCAATAAAGGTGTTAAAAAAATGAAAAAACAAACCCAGATGGAACCATCTGGGACCAAGATGGCAATGAATCTGACCTCCAACAGATTTCTAGGTCCTTATTTTTTCTCCTCCTAATCTTAAAGAGGACAGAGGAAAGGAGGACATGGAAAGAAAATTTTCTCCTGAAGATGTTAGAAAAAGTACTAAATAAAGTGAGATGTGGGGGTTATCTAGTGATTTAGTTTATCCAGCCTCTCTTTTCTCCAATCCCCAATTGTAAGATAATTTACATTAATACAGGATGCCACAGATTGTGGTAGCGTAAAGCACCATTGAGATTTGGAATCAAACCTCGAGTGTTCATAAATTGGCTCCACCAGTTAAAAGCCCTGTGCCTCTGAGTGAAATCTCGACCTCTCTAGCCTCAATTACCTTCAACAAAAGTTGGGTATATTAACAATGCTGTTTTGATGTATTGTAAAAATTAAATAATTCAGTGTATGTAAAATAGCATGATATCTGGCACATAGGAAATGTTTAACAAGTTAAAACTATTAGTACTTAATATTGATAATGATAATTTTACTTCACGTGGCATTGAGTACAGAGATCTACGGGAATCAGAAAAGAGAGACTTATTTCTTTTTCTTCTTCTCTTATCCAGCTTCCTACAAGAAAATAAACACTCGCAACCTTAAGGTCCCAGGGACAGATGAGGTAGAGCTCACCTGCCAGGCTGTAGGCTATCCCCTGGCAGAAGTATCCTGGCCAAATATCAGTGTTCCTACCAACACCAGCCACACCAAGACCTCTGAAGGCCTCTACCAGGTCACTAGTGTTCTGCGCCTAAAGCCACACCCTGGCAGGAATTTCAGCTGTGTGTTCTGGAATGCCAATATGAAGGAACTCACTTCGGCCATCATTGACCAAGGTAAGAGCTGCCTAGCTTACCAGTCAGGGTTCAGGCAAGAAATGGATGACACATTCAGAATGAGTAATCTGAGGACAGTGTAATAAAGGGACTACTTATGAAGGTGGGATTAGGATTTAGAGAAAGTACTAAAGGTAGTGCAGGACACCTGGGGCTTCAAAGGTCAGGGAGCAATTACCACCCTGGAGAGGCTACTGGAACCTGGAAGAGGGAGCTGTGGCCTCCGGTACAGGGATGCTGCCACCTGCATCAACTCCAAAGAGCAGAAGCTGATGAATGGATACCACAACCTCGTTCTCCTCCCACCCTCCAGTCTCCTGCTGGTGCTTCCCATTAGCAGAGCCCAGGTGGAATTCCACTGACATGTTCATAAAGTCAACCTCTCAGAGCTCAGAACTGAGTGTTGGAGTGGAGAGAAGGGATCCAGAGAGGAAACTGAAAACACCCAGCATAAAGGCTCATCATTGTGATTCAGGCACAGTACTACGAGTCAGCAGTATGAATGTTACTTTGCTGGCTTTGCTGTCAGCCAAGTGGTTTTAGGGTTTTCCAGGAAAACTGGCCTCTTAAAATAATCATTTAGAGCCTTCACTGGCTATGCTGAATCCCATACTTTAGAATTTCGTGCACCAGCAAAATTTCTGACAATTTTGGTAGTCGGACAATTCTTTTATCTGCCAAGAACATTCATTTGCCAAATAAGAGAGTTAACATCCAGTATCATGATCATTTCATAAGAGACAGGTCATTTTATCACCAGAGACATAAGTTTCCTATTGTTCCACAAACATCATGGGCTTAACCTCACTCTTTTGGAGGTCAGAAATCTGAAAACGGCTTCACTGGTCTCAAATCAAGGTGTTGACAGGATTGCACAGGCTCTGAGAATTCATTTTCCTGATTTTTCTGCCTTCTGGAGGCCACCTGCACTCCTTGGCTCGTGGACCTTTCCTACAGCCTTCAACACCAGCAATTGCATTACTCAGATCTCTGCCTCTGTCGTCACATCTCTTTCTTTAACTCTCTTGCCTTTTAAGGGCCACCTTTTCCACCTTTTAAGGACCCTGTGATTACATTAGATGCTTCCCCGCAATACATACCTTAACCTGATAATTTAGGATAATTTTCACATTTCAAGGTCCTTAATATAATCACATCTGCAAAATCTTTCTGCTGTGTAGGATAACTCATTCACAGGTTTCAGAACATGGACATGTTTGAGGTGAGTCATTATTCTGCTATCATACCAATAAAGGATATAATCTCCAAGTAAAGAACAGCCCCTAGTTATGATAAATTTGACTTTATAGAAGATTTGCTATGTTGTCATTATATTTCACTATTTGCCCTTTACCTTAGTTAGATAAAACAGAGCCTATGATAAGGACTTGTGTGGCATGCAGGTATTTAGGTGATGACCCCAGGGAGCAGAAGTGAGAGGTTTAGGAAATCAAGACAGGAAAGAAGGAAAAGCAAATAGAAGGGTGCATTACCAAAGTTGTTGGTGTGGACAATAGAAGCTTAAGTACTCAAGGACCACCTGAGAAGTGCATAGATCATCTCCTAAGATGTTTACTCAAAGGGCTTCAGGTGGAAGGACTAATCAATCTGCTTTTACCCCCAGTGGTTAACAGTTGTCCCCAGGAGCGTTAACTGCCTTCTACTGTGAGCTATGCATGCATGTGGGCTGAGTGAGCTCCCCACAGCATCTATAGCATCAAAGTCATTCCAGGGCAGAAAGCAATGTATCCACTTGAGGTGAATCACTGACCATGAAGTGAGTCAAGGCCCACCCTGAATTCTACCCGGTCTGTGGCTGAAATCAGGGGTGAAGCTGAGAGGAAATGAGGCAGGACTACAACAGTCTATCCCTTGTGCTGCTCAAATCCCTCCATTCATGCCCTACATTAAGTCCACTGTCTCCGAGGCTTCAGGCAGGGTAGTAGCTACAATCTCTGCACAAGATGCACATACGAGAGTTCATGGAACAAGTTACAGCTTCTGCTGCTGCAACTGATCCCAAGCCGTAAGTGATGTTTGACATTTCTCTCATCCACCATACATTCTAGATTTCCCTCGCTCAGCATTTCAGATGGAATAGTTTGTTTGCCTGGAAGATGAAGAGAAATAGAGGTTGGGGGTGACTCAGACTTTCAACCCTGAGAGACATGAGCCCGTAGTCACCTTGCCCTTAGCAGACTGAAGTTGTTGCAATTGCCTTTTCATTGTTATTACTGGGTATGGAAGTAACAAGACTCAGAGAATCAGTGGATCCCTGAGTTCCAGACATAGTCTTCCTTGCCTCCATTATGTAGCAGCATTTGAGTTCTTCCTGGTAATCAAGATTGATTACTCTACCAGTGCAATGATTCTTTTCTTTGCCTGCTGGTCTGACAGTGGGTAGAGCTCAAGCTGACTAGGCATTATCTAGATGCAATAGAACATATCCCTTGGTACAGCATCCTTTGGGAGAAGCACTTGCCACTAGGAAGCTGGACCTTTAAGTGGAGCCTAAATTTGTGGAGATGAGAAGCAAAAATTCTACAAATGGGTCACTGGAAGTAATGATGAAAGGGACCAACCCTCAGCATTGGGGGAGCCCTGGCATAAAAGTAGCACATGGTTGAGGCAAGACTGTCTGGGGGAAGTGAGTTAGAACCTGCACAGAGCCATCCATCATTCAGCCACATTCAGCCATAGCTGAAATCAGGGGTGAGACAGGCAGAATATGAGTTGGGGCACCAGAGATACCTTCCCTGTCTCAAATTAAATTTTATCATGGATTGGCATCAATCCACAGACCAGACTGAGAACTTTGAAGTGACTCAATGCCCATCTCATCATTAATTTCCTAGCATTTCTCTTTTTTACAAGAAAAGAATCCTCCCTGATATAGTTTTCAGAGGCAGCCAGCTCCGTTGTCATCTTCAAACCCCCAATTCCCCGCTTCCCCAGCTATCCACACTTGGCTACCCAATTTCAGCGCTAAAGTTAGCCCAGCTTCTTTCTAACTAAGTTATTATGATGAAGTGAGGAAGTAAGGAGAGGATTCATGCTAAGGATTTAGCAACTTACCATTTTTAGGGCCAACTTTGAGTGAAAATAGTGAATTAGGCAAGTTTGGACCTTTCAATATTCTCTACCTCTTTTTTAAATCACAGCTAAGACCACCAGACTTGTCACCTTATAAAAATTGAGCTATAACTAATTCGTACCAGAGGTCTAGAGTCTTATATATTACAATCCCAGGGGAATTATTTTTTTTCCAAGAATTGTTTAGCAAACTCTCCTTTGTTATGTGGTATTTTCTGCCTGGTTACTTTTTGGCCAATACTTTGGATGAAATGCGGTTTTCTAGAATGACACATATAAGGAGTTTTGCTGGGAAACAGGGGCCTGGGTAAGATGAATTTGGAAATAACTGGAATCTAGACTTCACATCACTGAGTACATCAGTATTTTTTTCTTCATGGTAGAGAGGTGGAAGAGCAGACTAACCATTCTTCTGGAAGGCTTGAGGTGGTGAGAAGTTAGGAATGAAGTAAGCTGGCTCTTCTCTCCAAGGGAGCCAACAGAGCTGATGGAATAGTCAACAATCGTGGGAGAGACCTGTGGGGTCTGCATCAGAGGTTGGGAGCTCCTGGGATACCACTCATGAATGCGGCTGGCAGGGGAATGGAGGAATCTTTGTGTAGTCAGAGATTTTCAACCAGTCTCTAGAGATATGTTGAGAATCCTTTCCAGGTCTATATTCATCCTATCCCTTGACATGGATCCTCTGCTCCAGGCAGCTCCCCTTCCTTTCCCTGTACTCTCTGAACCTGCTTGTACCTCTCCAGTCACCATGACTTCTCTGCTCAGTAGTTTCTTCCACATAAAATATCATTATTCGCCCTCTTCACCAGTTCTCCATGGCAGCTCAGGTAACTCCAGGGTACAAGGCATCTTTCCTTCATCTTGAGTCCTAAAACCTATTGCCTGTACCATTTCTTTGTTTGCCTGTGACTGTACTTGTCTTTTCTCTTTCATTGGTATTTTATTTTCCATGTATTTTAATTGTTCACATGAGTCTTCATTATGTCCAAACTAAAGAAAAACCTCAGTGCTCTGCCCATATAGTGCTCAATAAATGTCAGATTAATGGGTTGGAGACTTAGTCTTGGATGACCCCAGTCCCATCATCCCAGCTGCTAGTCTGTGTGGACAGCCAGATCAGAGCAGTCAAATGATCCCCTAGTTTGTGATACAAACACCAACAAAATAGCAACAAAATAACCAAAGTCACACATTCTCCCACAAAGGCATTCTTGCTTCTGTTTCACAAAGGCATTTTTAAATTGTCTTATGACTGTCCCCTTTCTACTCATTCTCATAAGTTGAGCAGCTCACAGCTGACTTCTGTGACCCACAACATGCTTCTCCAGAAGTCAATGAATAAAACAAATATAGCAGTGAGAGTCTGGGGTGGGAGGTGCTCCAGTGGCTCTAGAATAGATGACTGAACATCCTAATTTTCAATCAGAAATGAAGGAGCAATGAGACCATTTTCACTTTGAAACAGGGTTCCTTCCACTAAGGCAGTGTTGCATTTTCATTAGGAAATATAATGAGATTGGAACACAGGAAATAATTATAACAAGACCCTTGTAGGGCTGGCAGAGAAGTTCTCCCAGGAGACTTGGAAGTGACTCTCTGGCAGTGGTCAGGAGCATGGGCTCTGAAGTCAGATGGACTTGAATTTCAAATCCTCTCTCTGCTACCTACTAGCTCTGAGAACATGAATGTATGACTGTGCCACCCTAGAACTCAGCCTCTCATTTGTAGAATGAGGGTAAATAATGGTAGATATCTAATAGGGTTATTGTGAGGATTAAATGAAATATGTTTGTAAAGTCCTTAGCAGTCAGAAAGGATGAAACAGGAAAAAAAGTATGGTACCTTTAGTGAGAGGCATGACTTCCTTGTGAGTGCATGAGGCTGTAGATAGGATAAATCCAATGTTTTTCCCATTGCATCATGACATCATTGTTAAGTAGCACGCAATTGCTATAAAACAATCTAAAAGAAGATGTATTAGGATGTAGGCTAAGTAACCTCAAAATACAGTGACTCAAATAAAGCAGGAGTATATTTCTCTCTGATGTCACAGTCAGAGATAGAAGGTGGTTCAGAGCAGGTAAGTCACTATATTCCATAAAGTATTCAATAATCCAGGTTCTTTCCATCTTGTTGCTCTGGCACTCTCCAGGATGTTACCCCTGCTGAATTGTCAAAGCTGGGTCACTGCCACATTCATGTTTCAGCCTTCAGAAAGGAAAAGAGACACATTCAGTGTTTGAAGGCCAAGACTCAAAAGACCCATTCTCTAGTCCTGAACTTAGTTCACGTGGCTGGCCACACCTAACTGCAGGGGAGGATTAGAAATGTAGTCTCAGAGAAGCCATGTGTCCACCTAATCCCTAGCTAATACTAGAGAAGAAATGGAGAATGGATTTAAGGGATAAGCAGCAGTCTGCCACAAGGTAACTAATGACAAGGAAGATTGGGCAAGGTAGACTAGATAGACAGATGGTCAATTCAGCCCAACAGATCCTTATTGACACCTTTCATGTAGCTGGCGCCTGGCTCTATAGGGGATTCAGAGATGACTTAGAGAAAATCTTTGCACTTCAGATACTTACAATCTAAGCAGACTGATGTCCTGTTGGATGTTCAATGTTAGAAAGTCTTCAGGAATAAGTAGAGTTTGTGTGTGGAAGGAACTATGAGGGAACCTGCCCAGGACAAGGGTTTGCATAAAGGCACTGAAGTAGGGGCCTCTCCTGTTGTGGGGACAGTGAGAACTCTTTGACTTATGGTGCTACATGTAGCAAGTGCTTAATCAGCATTTCCTAGAAGATATTAATTACTATGGGTTATGTATGGTAAGGGAGGTTAACTAGACGTATTGTGGTGATCAGTCACAGTATATACAAATATCAAATCATTATGTTGTATACCTAAAACTAATATAATGTTATATGACAATTATACCTCAATTAAAATTTTTATATATGGATTATCCAATGTGTAGATGAACCAGACTTCATAATGCTTTTTATTTTTCTTAATGTTCACCACAATCTTAGGATAGAGACAAATATCTGTGGGGCCTGAGCTTTGGATCAGACAGATCTAGGTTTGCAATCCTGGCTTCGTCACTTACTTAGCAGTGATGACCTTATAGATAATTTAGCATCTCAGAGCCTTACTTCCTCAACTGTAAAACGAAGGCCTCACATCAAATGATATCTGATCCCTCCTCAGCTAAAACTGTCTGTGATTCTCAGACAGCCCTATGATAGGGGAGGGGGAGGGCAGTTGGCAGGACTGAGCCCTTCCTCATGAGCAGTTTTGCCACGTTTTTCCTGGACCAGGCTGTTATGTTCTTTTTTCTCTTTTAGCCACGCCGCACAGCTTGTGGGATTTTAGCTCCCCAACCAGGGATTGAACCTGGGGCCCTCAGCAGTGAGAGCGCACACTCCTAACCACTGGGCCTCCAGGGAATTCCCTGTTATGTTTATTCTTTATGAGTTACTCCATGAGGCAAAATTCAGCCTTTTGGAAAGGGCACAGTTTATCCTGGATACCCTTCCATCTCCCTACAGTGGACGCCCCTCCAGGCCTGCCCTTTGTCAGTCTGGGGCCCTCATTCTAACCAGAGCTCTCCTTTACAAGTCTTTCCCCCAACCTCCAAAATTACTCTTCTCATCCACCTCTCTACTAATTCATCTTTTCCTCACTGTCAGACCTTGATTAGCTGAGACAAGGAAAAGGGCTAGTTGTAGTGATTCATGCTAAGGTATGATATTCTAGTTTTTTCAAAAGGATCCTGTTAATCCTGGAGATTGAATAACTGATGGTAAAAATTCTAAGCACCATGAGTGCTTACCAGTGGAGTGAGGAGACATATTTGGGCTGAGAGACTATCCTACTGGGAAAAGAGAGATGATGAAGGAGGAGAGAAGGAGAGAGAGAAAGAAGGGAAAGAAAGAAGAAAAAAGGAAGGAAGGAAGGAAAGAAGGGAGGAAGGGAGAAAGAAAGAAGGAAGGAAGGAAGGAAGAAAGAAAGGAATGAAAGAAAGAGAAGAAAGAAAGAAGGAAGGAAGACATAATATGATAGGTGTATCAGAATGATGAAAAGCATGGGATCTGGAACCAGGCAGCCTGGATTATATCTATGTCACTTACTTAAGCTATGTCACTTACTGTATAACTTTGGGAAAGGCCTCTGTGCCTCACTTCCTCCATCAGTAAAATGAGGGTCATAGTAGAGCCTGTCTCATAGGATGGTTGTGAGGAGTAAAAGAGCTAATACATACAACATTCATATACATACAGCATTCATATATATACAGCATTCATATACATACAGCATTCATAGGACAGTACCTGGCATGGAGTAAATGCTCAGTGCAAGTTGGCCATGTTGGTTATAACCCAGTCATTTGGCCAACTTGTTGGTTTACCTCTAAGCTAACATGTAATGGGATTCTGGTGCTTTTCTTTCCTCCAGGTGATCTGGAATCCCCCGAGATCCGTCCATCTTCACTGCTTCATATTTTCATCCTCTCCTTCATCATTGCTTTAATGTTCATAGCCACAATGATAGTCCTAAGAAAACGGATCTGCCAAAAGTTTTATTCTGGAAAAGGTAAGTGAGTTTCATTCATGGTAACTGAGTGGACTGGGTATCTGCAGTGTGAGGCTCTGCTTGGCCTCACTGGCCTACAGCTGCCCAGCTTCAAATTCAGTCCACGCAGGGCTTATGAATTGCTTTGGGCTTTTCCTGATGATTTTTCCCCCAGAAAAAAAATGGCTCCAGTCTTCAGTGAGCTGGAATCTTTACACTGAATATTTTTAAAGGAATGTTTTGTTCCTGTGGCCGAAATTGTTTGCTGTGATCTTTGAGCCAAGAAAATGTCATTAGCCTCGTGAGATCAGTGTTATTTTCGCAATACAGATGAGTATGTGGTCAGAGTTCACTCGTGGGAGGATGCCAGGATCCTTTATGAGGATTCCTTTAGTTCTCATTCCTCCTTTCTCCATTCTGGGTCTGAGCTGGGCTGAGCCCTCCTCCTTCCCACAAGAATCTGAATCTTCTGGTTGGGTAAGGAAAGGAAAAAAGTATGAGGCCATCTGGGGGTAGGGAAAGCACATGATTGGTGGTACCCTGAGGTCTTTCAGCAGCTCCCTCCTCACCCTGTCACATGCTCACCAACCCATTCCTATTCTATTGTGACAGCTGGGACAGAGGATGCCTGTGGCCTTTGAGCCCATGCCAGAATACCTGCAGGCCTATCTGGTGCTTTCTAAAACTATTCCTTTGTCAGCACCCAGTGAGCTCCTCCCAAGATCTAAACATGGCCTATAGAAAAGGAAAATGCATCTGGGAGTAATTCAGTAGGAATTTGGAATGGTCACTATTTGCGAATTGGGGGGCTTTTAGGTGATTTTTATCCTACATCTACAGTCTAACTTCTATAGTCTCATCTGCCGTGAAATATTGTCATAATTTTTCCTTTGACCTATGTGTGCATTAGCTTGGGTATTAACCACAAAACCCTCTACTATGGAATCCAGCATCCAAGAACTATTGTTAAAAGAAAGAGGGGGGTTGGGGAGGAAGGATGAAGGGAAGAAGGGAGGGAGGAAATGAGGAAAAATGGGGTGGGGAGAGAGGGGGGTGGGGATAGAAGTGGAGGGGAAGGGCAATTCACCATAAAGGAGGAATTACAGGGTCTTGCCCCAAAGAACTTTGACTAAACAGAATCACTTCTGCAAATCTGTGACCTCAGAGAGTCATGACAGATGCAGCTCATCAGAATCTTACCTTCTGCATTCTTTCATTACCTCCCTCATACATACCTCTCAGAAACAACTTTATAACCAAGGTTCCAGACCTGGGACCTGAGAGCCCATTAGTCACCTCAGAAATGAGCAGCAGAGTCTTCTGTCCCTACTCTCTTTGGGAAAATGAAATGGAGCAACATTCCTTAAAGATAGAGCAGAAAAAAGAAATTCTCCCCTCATCCCCCATCCCAATCTCAAGAGTAAGTGAAGCTATCAGTAGCTTCAAGCTGGGTGCAAGTCTCAGGCACCAACTGGAATGGGAGAGATTTGTTACTAATAAGAGGTAAGTGAATACATTTTCAAATGATTCCTTTTCTGTTTTTAATGAACCAGAGTGAAATCACCGTTGCCTATGTAATAACCCCCCTCTCTAACTCTTGTGCTTTGGGATCTGCTTTCTTGCAAGGGAGTAAACAGATACACGTGTGGAAATGCATCTGCCATGTAGACAAACTCATGTCACAGAAGAAGCTTGAGAAGTTCTGGTACTCTGGATAGAGCTTTAAACCAGTGACAGAAGCTAGGTCTGGACCTGGTGCTCCCACATATTGGTTCTATGATCTTGTACGAATCACTCAACTTCTTTGAGGTGTTTTTTCCATCTGATGCAGGAAGCAATATGAGAACAACATTTTCCAGCTTATTGATCCAACCTCACTGCCACGACTGTGGTTCAACCTGGTCTAGGGCAGAACCCTCCTACTTGTCTCCCTGCACCCACTCCTGCCTCCAATGTGGTCTATTTTCAATTTAGCTAGAACAGGCGTTTAAATTCTCAAATCTACCATGTCTTCTCTGCTCACACCTCTTCCATGGCTTCTCACTGCTCGCTGGGTGAAGTCCCAACAAGTCCCTGGTCCTATGACTCACATCTCGGCTTTGTACCCTCGTTTTCCAAGCTCTAGCCGTACAGAATTGTCTGGTCCACAGAGGTATCTCATTCTTGCAATTCTGAGTTTTCACATATAATATTCACTCTTTCTAAAATACTTTCTTTTCTTTGTCCACCTGAGTTGGAGTCATCCTTTGAATCTTAGCTAAGCTGTCACTTCATCAAGCCTTCCCTGATTCTACTCCCACCCCTGACTCTACTCCCTCACGACACCCATTACTTCAAATCCCCTTGTTAGATATTTCCATAGCACCTACTTCTCCTTTCAATGCACTCAGCACACATTACATACTTACGGCCTGTTTTAATAGCTTGGGCTATAAATGGAATTGCATCCCTTTTAATTTTCCAAATCCTCAAGTACCCACCTGCCTACCTCAGCAAGAAGTCCAGTGTCTCCCTCTTACAGTATGTACTTCCCCACCTCCCACAGACTGTCAGGAGGCTTGCTTAGCCCCCAGGGTCAGTGCTGCTTCAAAACAGGCAGGAAGGCTACTAGGGAGCTAGGTCAGTTCACCAGAGGGCACTGGTTTTGAGCTGCAGCTGTTTCTACTGCCGTGCAACATCTCTGTTCCCTCTGGGTATCTCTGTCCACCACACAAAGGTACCCTTACCAGTCCAGATCCCCACACAGACCAGAGTGATGCAGGATGGCAACTCTTCTGGCTCCCCTCACACGTTCTGTCATTTCTCCTAAAGCAAGATTCTCATGGGCTGGTGTGGCAGAAGGGGCTTCCTGCCTTAACAGCAGCTGTGCCCAGCCAGCCTCTTCTGTGCTCAGCCTTTGTATTGAGCCTGGGACATCACTCCTAACTGCCTTATCTTGAGTTCCTCTTGGCGACATTGCTGTCCCAAACTTCTAAATCTATCAGAGTAAAATAAACAGGTCCACCCAGAAGGCTCTTTGGCTCCGAAATAGATTTACCCACCTATGTCTCAGCAACTAGCTCTGCACACCAAGGTGTATAGGGAGGCTGTTGACAGTCCATACAGGGTTCTGTTTACCATCTCCACTTAAGAGGAACCATTCAATAGTTTACGGCTGCAGGGTGACTTGCTGGGTTCCAGAAAAGAAGTTGGCCTTCTATTACAAAAACAATGTCAAGTTCTGCTTCATCTGCTAATCTTTAAATTTCCTGATTTCAGGGACTGTGTTTCTCTTATTCATCAGTATATGTCCAGTGTCTAAAACATTACCTGGCATATATAGACGTTAAACAAAATTTTAGACATTTAACCTCCCATGTGCAGATATGTATGCTAACCTGCTCTGTACAATGTAGCCATATGTCGTTATTTAAATTAAATAAAAATTCAAGTCCCTGGTCATATTTTAAGTGCTCACATATTGTAGGTGTTCAATAGCCACACGTGACTTTGTGGAAGAGAGAGGATGTGATCTGGAGGTTAGGAGAAGTAGGATTGCTGAAATCATTCAGGCTCATTGGATGAAAAGTAGCTACTCTGTGGGATAGAGCAGTATTTCCAATTTCTACTGGATTCAATAAATATAATATGATATTTCAATAAATATATATTTCAATAAATATGATCATTAAAAAACAAAACATATTAAAAGAATTTCTATAAAAGTTTCTAAATGTTTATACTTGATTTTTATATCTATCTCATCATAGACTGTTAACAATCAGTTCACCCACTGGTACCAGCCCATGGACCACATTTTGAGTGGCACTGCCCTAAAAGACTGAGCCAGGACTTTGCAGGGATTTAAACCAAAGGCCAAATATGCTGGCTAATGCTTGCATGAGAACCACAGAGAATGGCAGCACTGACCTCAGGCATTAGAGACCTTCACTCAATCTCCAACATTCAAGGGCAATTTCTATAGGCTAACCATTGGGCTCCTTTCAAATACAAACACTCTTGGAGGAGACTGCCGTGTGGGATAGAAGCCCTCTAAGTCCAGGCCAAGGTCAGGATGGTTATGAGGGAGTTACAAAGAATCTGATGTACAAAGCAAAAGCAGAATTAGGGATGGATTGAGTTCAGGAGCCCAGGCAACTGTAGGACATGGGCATCAAGCCCTGGAAGAAAATCAGAGTGGGAGGGAACATGTGAAATCAGAGGTTGAGAAAGAGATGAAACCAGGGAAACAGTGGTCAGCAGCGTCCCATCATGTGAACTTGTGCTTCTGCCCCAGGAATTACTTTGAACAAGTATGTCATTTATACCTTAGAGTAAATTAATTGATCAGACCATCTGCTCTGTTTAGGGAAGACAGGAAGGAAGTGGTATTCAGGACTAAAGCAGAACAGGGAGAGATAATTTCGGAGACATTTCCTGGGCTGAATACCCAAATTAGCAGCCCCTCAGCCTCTGAGTACCTGGGGGCCAGAGGCAGACAACAGAATGGGAAGTAAGTGGGGGCCTTGTTTCTTCACAATTTTCTCCTAAGAGTATGGTTTTTCATCGTATTCAGCCTGAGGTCTCAAACCACGGTGGACATTTGGACTTCTATATGTGGATTTATTTGAAGTTACTTTTTGTTCTGCCATTGTTTAGCCTATAAACAGAACTATTTCCTCGTTAATCTTAACCCATCCCTGGATTTTTTCTTTTTCAGGCACAACAAAAAGATATGTCACCACGGTAAGGAGGGAAGTGGACAGAGCTGTAAGTAATCATGATTTTTCTTTTCTTTTTCACCCCCTTTCCTCTCCCAGCGTGAATTAAGAAATAACCTCTATTAATGCACCAAGGGCAACTGAATAGTTTAGGCTCGTGCAGAATCTTCCTGTTAAGTGGCATTTTTAGCCCGTTTTTCTTGCAACCCTGTGTTGTTCCATACCTTTCTTGGAGAACAAGATGGTGTCTTGTATAGCCACAGAACAACTCTGTAGCCTTTCGTCTGTCTGTATTCCTAAGCACCCCTAGAAAATAAGGCACAGGACATCTGGGCTCACAAAATTAGATGCATGGTTAAATTTAACAGTAAGGAGAAGATATTCTACTGTGGCACAATCAACAGCTGATGTTTTTGCAACAGTTGTTAAGTACACTGTTGGGGGCTGTGTGTCAGGGGCATTGCTGGGGATGTAGAAGTATGTCATGAGGTTGACAGGCATGGAGCTGGACTTTGTGGAAGAGAGAGGATGTGATCTGGAGGTTAGGAGAAGTAGGATTGCTGAAATGATTCAGGCTCATTGGATGAAAAGCTTAGACCCTGGGGAAGTGGTGTGTTGGGGACCAACAGGCCTGGGTCTCATTGTAAAATGGGTATTTCTGGCTTTCTTGGGAAAGCTGCCTTTCCCTGCAATCTAGGGATCACATGGTGTGACACACAAGTTTATGAGTCACCAAAATAATGATAGGCAATTCATAGAAATTTCTAAATAACTATGTATCGGCTAGTCAGAATATTCAGAACTGTTCATTTTCAAATTCTGTTGAATATATCCCCAAAATTCCAGAGGGACCAATTGTGAAAATAACCCTAGAAAACCTTCAGATACCAGGGTCTGTGTCTGGCTTATGCATCAGACATGGCAGCTTAGAAGCACAAAATGAAACTTAAAAGAATGAAATGAAAAGAGGCTCCTGCACCCTCCCTGTCTCCACCACTTCCCTGAAAGCGATTCTTGAAACTACATCCTGTGACTGTATACGCATCCCTGGGCACAGCACCAGGAAAGAATTGCAGCTTAGGCCGGACTGTTACCCTGAGCTTTTCTGAATCAGCAACAAGATTTTCTTGACTCAGAAAACTTTCAGATCAACACTGGCAGGCCTGATAGAAACATTCATTTCTTGAGAAACAAAAATCCTATATTCCTATAAATTGATCTGCTTGGCCTACATGTGAGTTTCCATGGGAGAGGCCCAATATTTGTCTGAATTTCACGAGGTCAGAGTGTATAAGCGACTCCTTCAATGGCTCAGCATAAGGAAGAAAGCATAGTGGAAGTCCTGAGCACAGAGGTAATAAACTCAGGTGCCTACTAGGGCCAGGCAGGAGATGAAATGAGTAAACACTGTCTAGTATAACCTGATAGGGAGTGGGGGAGGGATTTCAACAAACTGGAGAGTATATTCCATGTCAATTTAGCACTAGCCTAACATTGCCTAAGATGGAAATCCATATTTTTATATAAAAACAACCTAATTACTAAATGCTGGCTGAAAGTATTTCAAATACCAAACAAACTAAATAAAATGTGCCCGTAGGCTAATTGAGCCTGTCAATGAACAGTTTTCAAGCTCTTTCCTAGAGAGAAAATATTGTCAGGAAAGAGCCTAGGATCTGAGTAATGAAGGCAGAAACACCTATTTGGAGAACTGAACACTCAAAGGCTTGCTGCCAACCTAAATGTCTATCCTATGGCCTGCCACATGGTCTGCATGTTGCACTGTTATGAAGTGACTTCTTTGGATTAACAGTGTATCACAGTCATTTTTAACCAGTACAGCTCCTTATAAACAGAAAAATTTCAAACCCTCTTTTAATGGTGTCTGAAATTCAAAATAGAGTAACTATCTTGATCAAAAATCAAGTTAAAGAAATGGGACTAATTCCCTCCTCCCCCTGCCCGGCCCCCCGCCCCTCCACAATTATATATAGTCACAGTCTCTACCTTTTAACCTGGAGGAAGGGAGAGTCAGGGAGGTGAGAGAGTGATGCTTCTCCTCTTTCTCCCTCACCCCTCCTTGGCACTTACCTGAGAATATGTGGTACAGTGTAAATAAGTCAGGACCACTTAGATATACATCATAGAAGACACACATAGGAATGTACATGGTACTATTACTTATAATAGCAACAAATTAGAAATAATCAAATATGAATCAATAGGAGAAAAGATGAATAGGAAGACTAGACAGTAATTAAAATGAAAGCACCAAAACTAGATGTATTTTTGAGATGAATAAATCTGAACAATATAATTTGGAGAGGAAAGACAGATACAGATAGCATATTACCAATGACAGAGAGTTTAAAAACACGCAAATAGGACTTCCCTTGTGGCGCAGTGGTTGAGAGTCCGCCTGCCGATGCAGGGGACACGGGTTCGTGCCCTGGTCCAGGAAGATCCCGCATTCTGTGGAGCGGCTGGGCCCGTGAGCCATGGCTGCTGAGCCTGCGCGTCCGGAGCCTGTGCTCCACAACGGGAGAGGCCACAGCAGTGAGAGGCCCGCGTACCGCAAAAAAAAAAAAAAAAACACATGCAAACAACCCCTAAGTAGTGTTTATGGGAAACAGTCATGTGATATAAAAGTACAAAAATAGTATGGAAGTGATAAACATCAAATTTAACCTCAAACTGGGTAGTGGTTATACAGATGTTCGTTACATTATTCTCTATACTTTATTTTATGCCTGAAATATTTATTTTTATAAAAAAAAAGAGGTCACAATTAAAATTCAAGACATTTAGATTTAAGTTTTTCTGTGAGCTAGCTACACAACCTTAGGTAAGATCTGCCCCTCTCTGTGCTTCAGTTTTGTCAACTGTAAATTGAGAAAGTTGGACCAAATCCAGAAGGGCAAACAGGCCTCATGTCAGGTGCAGGGAATGCCTAGAGCAGAGATAAGGATGGTTTGGGAGACTATTTCTAGATGGAAAGTGTGGTGATTGATGAATGAATAATGTCTGCCTTGGGTGTGGGGTGGGAAAAGTCATGGTCCTTGACAATATATTAAAAAAAAAACAATTATGCGTTTATCTGTATTTCCATTCATCTTTGTCATGTACATACATACATGACATTATTTTGTGTTCTACATGTTTCAGTTGCATTCAGAGTTATTTTCAGATTGATCCAAGTCTTTGTAATCATGTTTAGAGCTGCATAAAATGTAGAACTTGACTGATGATCACTAGTGATGAAGTATTAAAGGAACAAATTACTCATTTTTACTTAGCATAATGTTTTATGGTTTTGTCAAGACAAATACCAATGTGTTAGATTTTCAGTAGATGCCTTTTAATTTCCTCCCTAAAAAGTTGTTCATCAGTTATTAACTCTTTATTTAGAATGGATTTAATGCTTTGGATAATATCCCCTGGGAAGAAGAGGGAGCCAGACATGGAGATACTGATTTGAGAAATAGGAAGAGGCTAGGTCTGGGGCCCAGTGTTTGGACAGCCAAGAAAACTTGGTACGTGTTGTTGGGGGTGAGGGGTACTTCAGGCTTCTCCAGAGAAACAGAACACAGAACCGCTAGGAGACCAAAAAGTATGAAATCTGTAGGGCAGGCTGGCAGGCTGGGAACTCAGGTAAGAGCTGAAGGTGCAATGTTGAGTCCCAGATCTATAGGTCAGGCCAGCAGGCTGGGGACTCAGGTAGGATTTCTACATTACAGTATTGAGGCAGAATTCCTTCTTCTCTGAGAAACCTCAGTTGTTGCTCTCAAGGTCTTCAACTGTTTGAATGAGGCTCATCCACATTATGGAAGGTAATCTGCTTTATTTAAAGTCAGTGGACGGTAGGGACTTCCCTGGCGGTCCAAGTGGTTAAAGACTTTGTCTTCCAATGCAGGGGGTGTGGGTTTGATCCCAGGGAGCTAAGGTCCCACATGCCTCAGGGCCAAAAAACCCAAAACATAAAAACAGAAGCAATATTGCAACAAATTCAATAAAGACCTTAAAAATGGTCCACATCAGGGGTTCCCTGGTGGCACAGTGGTTGAGAGTCCGCCTGCCGATGCAGGGGATGTGGGTTCGTGCCCCGGTCCGGGAAGATCCCACATGCCATGGAGCGGCTGGGCCCGTGAGCTGTGGCCGCTGAGCCTGCATGTCCGGAGCCTGTGCTCCGCAACGGGAGAGGCCACAACCGTGAGAGGCCCGCGTACCGCAAAAAAAAAAAAAAAATTGGTCTACATCAAAAAAATCTTAAAAAAAAAGAAATCAGTTGACGGTAAATGTTAATCGCATCTACAAAACACCTTCACAGCAACATGTAGACTAACATTTCACCAAACTGGGCACATTAGTCTAGGCAAATTGACATATAAAATTAACCATCATGGCATCAGGAGTTGAGGGGAACATTTTGCCTGGAATAAGTCAAGTTATCAGACCTCTCAGAGCCTTTAAAAATAGAAGTATGTGGCCATCTATTTTCTGGTCATTGGAGTTGTCCAAATGACCAGGGCTCTGTCTAATACCTGTTCATCCATGTAGCTGCCACCCCAGATTTTCGTGCAGACTAACTATTTAGGGTTTTTTGCATATTTCAGCAGGATTTTTTTCTCAGCTCACTGCCTCTCAACCTTTCAGCAACAAAAGAACATCTGTGGCATCAGACTCTGCCACTTTATGTATTTTGAAATAAAGAATATCTGAGTAGATCTAGAGGGGGAAAGAAAAACAAACTTGTAGTCAAATGTTACTTGATAAAATCAAACTACAGTTTTTGGAAATTACTTCTCAGTAAAATGAAGAGATTACATGAAATAGATTTGACTTATCTAATATCTTGTTTCCTTACCAACTCCCAGTGAGACATTTTAAAATGTACAGATAGCTTTGCAAAGTCCCCTTGAGTGGAGCCGGCACACTCTGTGAGGTCCGATTCCCCCTACACTGTTTTCATCATCATGCCAGTCTCCTGTCTCTAGACTAGATCTAAACTCCTTTGCATGGCTTTTCAGGGCATCCTTCTCCCTCTCCTGTTCCCATGCCAAGCTCATTCCTACCTCTGTGCCTTTACTCATGTTGTATCTTCTGCCTGGAATGCCCTCCCCATTCCTTCTTGCTGACCCAAATTCAAACTTCTTGCAGGATCTATCTTAATATAGAAAAATAATTAGCATTATTATTGTTATAATGCCAGACCACTGTTCTAAACACTTTAGAGGTACTAACATTTAATCCTCACGGTAGCCCTATGAGGTATATACTTCCCCCCGCCATCTCCAATCTTAGAGATGAGGAGATACTTGTGCAAGGCCATATGGCTAGTAAATACAAGGTCCAGTAAATGGACCCATGTATCCCAGTCTAGAGCCCACGCCTATACACTACACTGTACTCCCTTTCTTAATCTGTAAGACTCTCTCCCCCAACTCACCCATCTTTTTTTTCCCTCTGCATTGTACACACAGTCTGTACTACTCTTAAGCACATGGTCACAGCATTATTTTCTGGCTGCTTCCAAGTGTACATATTTTATGTCTACTTAGTCAATGCAATGAAGTGAGATATTACTGTTAATGAAAGTATTGGGTATTTGGTGTTTGTTTTATTGTCCATTTGTCAGTACTTCTTTTAGTTTATTCTGTGATAAATTTAAAGAAGGTGACTGATATGGACCAAATTTGGCTCACTAATAAAACATCTTGTTTTAGTTGAGTTTTCCAGCTCAAAAGAGAATAACTTATCATGATTTCTAGAACATCTGTAGTACTTTTAGTAGGCACCTATTAATGAGAATCAACCACAGTTAACACTCTACTATCCTACCTCTTTACCTAGTTTACCTATCTTTTTTTTGTATTAACAAAAAAAAGGTAGGTAAACTACAGCCAGGGGTCAAATACCCTCTTGTTTTTATAAACAAAATTTTTATTGAATTTTTATTGAAACTTAACCATGCTCATTGTTTTCATATTGTCACCCTCCCCCAAATTTCACACCCCTTCCTCTGCTTCTGATGGCAGAGTTGAATAATTGCAACAGAGACTGTATAGCCCATAAAGTTTAAATTTTTTATAATCTGGCCCTTTACAGAAGACGTTTGCTGACCCCTGACCTAGAGGCTCTTCCAGGCTTTGCACCTCCTCCCACCTCGATGTACTTTTCCTGTACTAAGAGACCTAAGGCCACCCCCACTCTTACCTCAGCTTCATGAAGTCTGAAGACAGAGCCCACCGGGAAGTGCTTAGGCCCAGCCAGTTCGGGGCTGTCACTCTCCCACACGCATTCTCTGTCACCCCAACTCTGCCTCACCCCCAAAACTACCCCTGTGGGGACAGTGTTAGGTTCCAGGCTTTCCAGGAGCCATCCTGGGCCCTCACATTCTTACTCAGCATCACCTCGGGAGATGAAGTCTTGGGACTTGTTCTTGCCCTTTCCATTTGTGGAAGTTCTTCTTGCAGCTAACTTTACTCATGTGATGCTGTTCAGGCCCATGGCTTCTTGCTATTATGCAGGCAACCAAGCTGTCAAGCAGTATAACTTGAGGAGTGGATTCTGATACCATAGATATGTATCATGCTTCCTTTAAAAAAAAAAAAAGAGTTATTCTAGTCATCAAACCATGCTTTCTTAGAGCTTCCAGACCATGTAGCCTGACTTCTCCACTTTAGAGATGGTGAGACTGGGGCTAAGGGATGTTAAGTGACTTTCTTGATGAAATAATGACAAAAAATAAATAAATAAAAGATCTTATGATCCCCAGTATAATACTATTTATTCATTCATTTGCTCTAAAACATGTACTGTGTCTGCTATTTGAAAGACTCTGTGTCTGGTAGGCCATGTGAGAATTATAAGGATGAATTAAGCACATGAGTCATCCAAGAGTCTTACAATGAAGTATTGGAGATGAGGTACTCAAAACCCTGTTCTCATTGCCATAGTTTGGTTAAAATTAAAATAAAAGAGGCCAGCTTTCTATATATCCTCTAGTAATTGATCCAATCTCTACATTTTGTTTTATTTTGTTTTTTTACTTGAGTCTCTTGTCTTCCCCCTAAGAACTTCCACCTGAGAACTGACCACAACCTTGGCATTCCATCATGGCACCATGGATGTGTCTCCTTTCCCCCTTCCTACTCCAGTGGTTCCCAATCTTTTTTTATAAGCCTTTAAAAAGGAGATATTAGAAAGAAAACCTATATATACTGAGTAGGAAAAGTTTGAGTCGTCTTCCTATGTTCCTCCTTTACTCTCACACTACTATCACACTCAAACACATCTGACACCAGATGTGTGGAGGTTTTCCCCACACCAAGCAATTCTCTGCCTCACCAGGTGAGTGTCCTACAATTTAACTCAATTCTAACACTATCTACCTGGCGATGTGAGTGTCCTACAATTTAACTCAATTCTAACACTATCTACCTGGCGATAGCATGAGATCCCACAGGTTAAGGGCTCAGTCCCACAAGACTGCTCCCACCCTACTTCAGATGCCAATCATGAATTCAGGTTGTCACCTGTACTTCTGACCAATCAGCTATAAATCTGAGATTCTCATGCCCTTCTCCTTGGGTTCAACTAATTTGCTAGAGCCATTCACAGAGCTCAGGAAAATAGTATACTTAGGTTTACCAGTTCATTACAAAAGGATATGATAATGCATACAGATGAACATCCAGGTGGAAGAAATGTGTAGGGCAAATTGCTTGGGAAGGGGCACACACGGCTTCCATGCTCTCTCCATGTGCCACTCTCCCAGCCCCTCCACATGTTCACCAATCCAGAAACTCTTCAAAACCCTTCCTTTGGGGATTTTTAATGGCATGATGAATCATTAACTCCGTTTTTAGCCCCTCTCCCCTCTCTGCAGAATAGGGGGTGGCGCTGAAAATTCCAAACTTCTAATTATGGCTTGGTCTTTCTGGTGACCAGCACCCATCCAGCAGCCCACCAAGAGTCACCTCACTAGACCAAAAGACACTGCTACCACCCAGGAAAGTCCAAGGGATTTAGGAGGTCTGTATCAGGAACCAGGACCAAATATTAGAAGAAAAGATGCTCTTAGTGCTCTTACCACTTAGGAAATTACAAAGGTTTTAGGAACTCTGTGCCAGGAATTGGGGGCCGAGACCAATATATATATTTTCTATTATCTTACAAAAGTAGATTAAAACAGTGGCAGAATTGGGATAGAGGATATAAAGACCCTTCCATAGGTCCCTGCAAAGACTTCCAAGGTACCTCGTGCTTCTTGGAACATATTTGGAAAATCATGTAATAGAAGTGATCTTCTATGATCACTTTATTCTGAAGCCCACCTTATTTATCTGGCCACAGAATCCCCAGAAATGCCCACCCCACATCATGCTTCCTTTCCACACAGAGCACAGCTGTCCCAGGGAGGGAGAAGGGGCTGGGGGCATCAGGAATGGCCTCACTCACCAGTGCTCATAGATTTTTACTGGTGTGAGAAGTCTCTGTGTTTTTTATGGTTCTCTATGGCTTACAAGAGGTACACATAATGCACAAAAGTTCAGAGATGGGGGGAAGAATATCACTTTGGGCTGGGGATAATCAGGGAGGAGGAAAAGTTTCATGGAGGAGGTGACATTTGAGCCAGGCAGAAACAGAAATAGCAGACTATTCTAGATAGAGGGGACACGGGAGGGAAGGCAGAGAGACCGGAAGACGTGAGGCATCTGAAGAAGGCATGTGATCCTCATTTGGCAAGAGCCAGGTATGGGATAAGGGGAAAGATTGTTGGGGGCCATATCGTGAGTCATGAATTCTGGGCAAAGGAGATTATATTTTACTCACCAGGCGTGGGTGCCTTGGTCAGGTCTCAGCAGGAGACAGAGGGCACATACAGGGGGGTAACTGAAGCAAGTTTACAAGTTTTTACTCTTTACAAAGACATGAGCAGGATGAGGGGAAACCAGTGAGGGATATTAGGCATCCTGAGACTAAAAGAGCAGGGACCAGTGACTGAGCCTCAGCCTGAAGGGGAAAGGGGAGGGAGCAGTTACCAGAACACTGGTGAAAACAGCAACAGGAAAGGGCTGCCCCCTGGAGCTGTGGGCTTTAACGGAGGAATAAAACTGACCTGCAAACTGTCCAGAAGGTGGCTGAGGAAGAGATATTCCAACCTCACCCTCCTATCACCGATGCAATCTCCTTTCTCCCCTGAACTGAGGGAATGGAAACCAGAGGGAAGAAAGGCCAGTGATGCAATCCTGGGGTATGAACAGGACAGAGCAGGGTGGAGAGAGCATCTACATGAACAAACAGGAATATCTGGCACAATCGGAATTCTAAAAGGTCTGAATAGGGAAGCCCCAAGAACTTTGCTCCAGTATTGCTGAGCTGACTACAGGCCAGAGTACGGAGGAGAGAAGCCTCTTGCCACAGGTCTGGAGAGAAAGGCTGAAGATTTGGACTAGGGCAATGATCGAGGGGGTGGAAAGAAAGATTTAAGCCATGCTGCCTTTTGAGCGTTTTTATCTAACTCCAGTTTTCTCACTCCAATCTGATTTTGAGAGGTTATGTATTTTCTAGTCAGAAAAACGATTTTCCTATTTGTGGACTTTTCTCCCCAGATTTGAATCTGTGGCCTGATGAGCTGGAGTGACCTGATGGGACATCCTCAAGAAACTTCTAGACTCTGAACAAGAATCCCTTGGCCTGCAGAGCTTGTTGTGTGCACTTTTCAAATGCCTTTGTGTGAGCCAGCACTTTAATCTGGAGACTGCAGCAAGACTAGGCAGCACCTGCCAAGGTGAACTTACAGAAGTCAGGCAGCCACCCCTCCACTGATCCGGGCTCTCACTCCTGCAGCCCGTGGCTCCAATCACACACTACTGCAGTTTAGAAAAAGACCACACCGGATGCTGGACCCCAGTGAGTGTCCTCAGGCTCTTTGTTGCTTCTGGACGGGAAACAAAAGGAATTATTTCCCCCTAAGTTTCCAAAGTGATTTCCAGAAGCAGAGACCAGTGGAAATTTCCAGTTACAGAAGTGGACAGATTGCCAGTAGAGATACTTTTATCTGTAGTTTCCTCTGGTTACTGGACAAGCCTATTGAGACTGCGAGCTCACAGACAGGGCTTTATACAAAGTCAAGCCATAATTGACATGTTTTATGACTTACAGGAATCTTGAAAGCATCTGAGTTGTTCTAATGAAGTATTTAAGCATTTAAGTACACAGAGTGGCCAAGTACAAATTGTGGAAAAAAGCCATTGAGTATTATTTGTGAGGTCTGAATCACAAAGCATTGGTTTTAACGTGTAATGGCACCATATTGAATGGTGCTTTTTTTTTTTTAATTACATCCTTCCTTCGAAAAATTCTGTCTCCTTAACCTCAGAAGCCAATGATACACATTTTAAATTTTGGCATGCTAATATGCTACTTCTGCAAAGATTTCAGATGAGTAGCCATGATGATCAAAGCTCCAGACTAAGTCTCCTTTCCTAGCCCTCTATATGACTTTAAACTTAACCTTTCAGTGGCTCAGTTTCTAGGTCTGTGATACGGTGATACTCACAAGCTGAGGCCTTTGATGTCAGCACTAGAAATCCTGTGAGATCCCATTATGGGTGTGTCAAGGAGGAGGGTAACTGGACATGGTGACATCGGGCTAATCATGTTAAATTTGGTCTTTGTGCTGGGACCACAAAGCTCAGGACATTAATTGACCCCTAAACTATCCAAATGTAAACATTATCAAGCATAACAGATGGATGAGTGGGCCTGAAGCAAACTCTTTAACTGGTGTACAGACTAATTTTAGGTTTATGGGAATGAAGGGGTGTGAAAGTGAGTAACACACAAATAATATAACATCTCAGTTTCTTCTATAGACATCAAAGAATGCCGTTGAAGAATAAAACTCAATTGTTTATTCTTCAGCGTGTTCTGATGTCCTACTTTTGGCTAAGTGATTTCCCCAGGGCCCATCCAGGTCAGTAGGTTTAATGTTCCGTCAGGCCAGTTGGCTCCCATAGGTTTAAAAGCCTTTGAGGCACACTCGGATGCCCTCTTCAGAAGGGCAGGGTCCCATGGTTTGGTCTGGGGTCCCTGCTGGAGAAGCAGCACCTCCTAAGGCTGCAGAGATCAGAGCAGGCAGGCAAGGCCTTCTCCCTGAAGAAGCAAGTCTCTCCATCCTGGGCCCCACCTCCCCACAGATGTGTGGCTGGCATGCTGCATCCTTGGGTGGTAATATTTAACTCTATTAGGAACCCGGTGGCATAATGATTTCTGTCAAAATACCACCATCTTTAGTCCTAGATTGGGGCTATTTTCTAAAATACCAAATAGGGACAGGGCTGCCTACCTCCAATACCCCAAAATTCAGCGTTCTTTGGGGAAGAAGACCATTAGGCATTGTGTCCTAGCAGGAGGAACGTTCTACACTACAGCCTACAGTCATAATGTCTAACATTTACCAAGTACTTACTACATGCCCGATATTGTTTAGCGTTCTATACATGTCATTGGAATGCGTTCTCTCAAAACCCTCTGAAAAAGGCACTATTTATGTCTCCATTTTAAAGATAAGGAAACTGAGGCACAGAGAAGAAATTTGGTTAAGGCTGCCTGTTTAGTTTGGAAGGGATAGAGCTAGGGCAGTGAAACCATATTCATTATACCCCACCATGTGTCCTGATTTCCTACCCGATGGGACTTTAAGGTGGGATTTTACTGGTTACATATACCATGTGGTCTTTTTTTGCTGGCCTAGGATTAATTTCACTCTTACTTTTTCCAAAGAGGCACTACAGGAGGGTGGGTGGAGAAGAGGCTCTGACATGAGAGATTCCAACTCCGACTCAACTATATATGAATCATACAACTTTGCATGTATCATTTGATCTCTCTAACCATCCGTTTCCTTATCTAAAAGATGAATACAGTCATCCCTTGGTATCTGCAGGGGATTGGCTCCAGGACCCCCTCAGATACCAAGTCTGTGGATGTTCAAGTCCCTTATATAAAATAGTGCTGTATTTTTGTATAACCTATGCACATCCTCCCACATATTTTAAATCATCTCCAGATTACTTATAATACCCAATGAATGTAAATGCTTAAGTGAATAGCTGTAAATACAAAGTAAATGCTATGTAATAGTTGCTGGTACATGGCAAATTCAAGTTATGCTTTTTGGAACTTCCTTCAATTTTTTTTCTAATATTTTCAGTCCTCAGTTGGTTGACTTCCTAGATGTGGAACCTGTGGATATGAGGGGCCAGCTGTAATATAAGAAAGGTTGTTAACATCTTCCTTTATCAGGCACTTAGCTTATACAGCACATGGTAAATACCTGTTAAATAACAAGTATCATTGGTAATCCCTGATGTACCAGCCACTATTTCTTGCCAAACAGGCAGTGTCGTGACACTATTAAGCTAATCTGTCTGCAGGATATTTCTCCTGAATCCTAGCCCTAAGGGAGAAGTGAGTTATGCTCCAAGGATTTCCAGCCAAGGGGTTTTTTGTCCCCAGGCTCTTCTGTACGTGCCGAATTCTCCAGCTAAGTCAGAGGGCTCACCAGTTCTCCAGTATGCCTTGTGCTGTCCCCTTCACCTGGAACATCTCCTTTCTGGGACCTCAATTCTCCCTTGCAAAACCCTATCTGTCCGTCAGATGCCAGCTCTGCCAGTGAATATTTTCTGTTTTTCTCCAGTTGAATATGAGCTCTCTTTACTCTGGGCAGAGCAGTGTTTTCTTTGTCCCTCTCTAAAGCAGTTATCTTTTTCAGTTTTGAATCATGAGGATTTGAGCACATTTTATATCTTCCCCTTAGACTATAAGCTCCTGGAGGACAAGGAGAGAGTGAGATTTTGTCATTCCTGCAGCATCTTTTATGTGATAGATGCCTCATGCATGATTGGCTCTGAGACTCATTATAATATTAGAGAAAATGGCTACACTTAACATTCTTACTTATTATGACCTTACTATGATTGGCTGAAAAGTATATTATGGCAATCCTCAAAACAAAAGAGCTAGATGAGTTCTAAGTCTTTTTTTGAAAAAGTACCTTCTACAAAGAAAGCAAAAATAGCATTTGGGAGAGTTTGAGGAATTGAGAAAGATCAAACAAACAAAAATCACCTATGATCTCATCATCCAAGCACAAGTATTTTCATTTTTGTTGTTGGCATTTGCTCTTTGTCCAGACATGTACATAATTTTGGCTATTGTTGTTAGCATGTCATTTTCTGTCCTTTTTTTCAAATTTGTCGCTGTGTATAAGTTCACAGCTATGTGGCTGACTAGTCTTCCTAATTATTTTTAATGGCTGCATGGCTTACAGATCCATGATGAACTGGAACTGGGCCCAAACTCCGCTTATCACCTGATCACTCTAAACCCCTATTTTGACCACTGGACCACAGTGGTATTTGGGATTCCTAAGAATTAGTGTTTTTTCAGAGCAGTGTTTTGGAATTCCTGAAAAGTTTGGGTATTTCCATTTCCCCCAGTGCACAGACCCCTTAGTAAATGACTTTACATTCCTTTGGGGATGGCTTGGAGGAGGATCTATGCCAATTATTTGCGACATTGTTGCACAGTCCTTTCTTAAGGGGTCCAATTCTCCTCTTCATCCAGGAGCTTCAGATCTGGCCATCATGAGGTTAATTGTTTATCATTATAGATAACTTTCAAGCCATGTGCCAGACATTGTTCTATTTGCTTTACACGTATCACCTCATTTAAACTTCACAATTCAATGAAATAGAGACAATTAATGTCTCTATTTTACCCTCAAGCAAACTAAAGCCCAGTGAAATTAAACAAATTGCTCATGTCACGTAGCAGAGCAAGATCTTAAAGATTCTGCAAGCCAGCCATGGTCCTAGACCTGTAACACAGTCAAGCTCTCATCGTGTGGTATTTTGTAATTACATATGTGTTTGGTTTTCTCCAAAAGCCTGCATTGTACCTAGGAACAGGAACTGGATTTTTATTCATTTATGTAGTCCCAGAACCCAATACAATAATTGGCACATAGAAGATACTTGACAAATACTGTGGAATTGAATTGAAGGCAAATGCATGGAGTCTAGGAAAGAGAGGCCAATGTGGAAAAGTGTGATGGTGAATCCCAAGCACATCCAGCGGAAAGTGGTCCCCGTCCCTCCAGCACATGCATTGCTACCACCTGTCTGGTCTATCCCTCCAGTGGTGATGGATGCATCCGATTCACATAGCTTGATGACATCAGCCATTAAAATCATCCCAGCCACCGTCCCCCCTTCCTACCCCATCCTGATTCTCTGGTTAGTGAGCAAACTGATTATAATTTGACTTTTCATATAGATTCTGTATGGGAATAGAATGTTCTGAAGCAGTTTCTGATCTGCACATTAAAAGTATTTCTTATTATAGAAAAGTCCTAGGAATTTGGTTAGCATGATCCAGTTTTTTAGTCTGATTCTGAGTGTCCTGACAAAATCAGTTTTCTGGACCTTTAAGGTAAGACCTTGGTGATGCCAATAAGAAAGTTTTTTCTGTAAGGATGCTTATGCTGGTCATCAGCTGCATCTTGTCTATAACTGTGTATTCTCAAAAGCAGGCTCCACTTAGGAGAAGAAACTCAAAGACAGCAGCATGTTTTCTGCTCATTTCTGTTTGTTCTATAAAAATAGAATTCCATTTTAAAGCAGAACAGCTGCAAGAAGTACAGAGGAAGCAACTAATGCCTGAAATTTTGTGTTGTGCAGATTGAAGTAGAATATAATCAGGCTGCTGGTCAAATCAGGCAACATGCCAGTGTCTCAGTTCTCCTTGCTTTAAAATTCAAAAAATGAAAGGCTCAAACTTACAGGTCATTTAAAATTTAAATCAAAGCAAAACTTAAGTGGGCCTTTTAAATCATTACATTGGCAAAAGCTTTTTAAATTTATAACGCATAATGCTCCAGAACACGTTAAATTCATAGTCTCATAAGTTGTTAGTGGTCATATAAATCAGTACAATTGTTTTTGGAAGGTTATTTGTCTATAGAACAGAGGTCTTACAGTTTGTCATACCATTTGTTCGAGGAATTCTACAGTATGTAAATCTACTCTAATCTGAGAAAATAGCCAAAAAATATAGAAAAAGTTATAGACGTGGAGAGGTTCATTGTAAATATAAATATATATTTTTTTAAAAGCTTTGCCATAACACTGAAAGAAAAAAGAAACATACAAAATTCTATACTTGCTTAGATTACTCTTAAGTTTTAAAAAAATGAACTCAAAAAAAAAAGTGCTTGGATATATAGCAAGAATCATGTCAAGATTCATACTTTTACCCAAAAATACCATTCCAAGGATTTTCTTAAAGGAAATCCATAGACTAAAGTGAAATAGGTATTATATGAAAAAGTACATTACAGTGTTATCTATGGCCCCAAACTGGAACTAATCTGTCAAACAAAACAGAAGTGAATTAGTCATAGTGATTGGTATTTGCATTACAGACTAAATAGTAATCTAGTCATAAAAATTACAGTTATAAAGATTATATAGGAATATGAAATAATTATATATATATATTTTTTTGGTACGCGGACCTCTCACTGTTGTGGCCTCTTCCGTTGCGGAGCACAGGCTCTGGACGCGCAGGCTCAGCGGCCATGGCTTACAGGCCTAGCCGCTCCGCGGCATGTGGGATCTTTCCGGACCAGGGCACGAACCCGTGTCCTCTGCGTCGGCAGGCGGACTCTCAACCACTGCACCACCAGGGAAGCCCATATGATATAATTTTAAGTAGAAAAATAGTTTCTATACAGTGAGCACTTACCATGAGCCTGTCACTATGTTGCTCATTTTATACACATTATCTCTTTTCGTGCTGACAGAACCTGAAGAGTAGGTAGAGTGCTATCCTCAGCGACAGAAGAAAATTGAGACAAAGTTGCTTAGTAATTTTCCCTAGTTCACAGAGTTCATACAGCAGGTATTCAAACCTAAGCTAACTGATATCAAAGCCATTTCTCCTTATCCAACATGCTATAAAAGCCCTAGACACCTGAAGATAATAAGCAAACGTTAATATAAAATATATATGGAGAGAGAGAGAAAAAAATCAGAGTGGAGCAATGGTGTGGGTGGTCTTATAATAACTGGTTCCTTTCTATTACAATGTTAAGTCCAAACAAACAAACAAAAAAGTAAATAAATAAAATTTTAAAAGTGAGAATGATACAAAAGGCTGGAAAGAAGTATACTAAAGTATTAATAGGGTTTTGTTAAAGAGGTAGGGTTTGGTGTAATTTCCCCCTTTTCTCTATTTTACAAGATGTTTTGGTAATGTATAGTACTTTTGTAAAATATTTTAAGTGCTCACTTCAGCAGCACATATGCTAAAATTGGAAAGATTCAGAGAAGGTTAGCATGGCCCCTGCACATGGATGACACACAATTTCATGAAACATTTCATATATAAATTGATATCAATATATATCAATATATATCTATATGTCCTCTGTGATATGGAATCCAGAGCTCTGTAAAGCTTATTGATCATTGAAACACTGTGATGTTCAGAAACAGCAGTGGTATTCCTGGCAGTATAAGTGTTATTAGGAATACAGTATATCTGTCATTCCTTTCAAAAATTCTGTGGGTTAATTTCCACAGAATCCTTTTTTATTTTTAAAGGTTTGAGAAGAAAATCTAAAAGCTCATGTTCCTTCCTTCTTTTTCTTCCTTCCTCACCTTTGCTTTCTTCACTGTAAAATTAGTATGGTGATAACAGTAACCTGCTCTGTTGATGTGATGAGTATATGGGCAATTTTTATTTTCATTATATTCTTCCTGTGTTTGAAAGGTTTTGAAAAACATATTTAACAATTTTAACCTAAAAAATAATCTTTAAACTTAATTTTTTAATTATTAAATTTAAATTAAATTCAAAAGATTTTTTAATATTTTGAAATTTTAGAAATTCAGTGTTTATTGAAAATCAAAATGTGGCACAAATACCAAGTATAACGGTATTTTGGGAAAAATTCTTATATGCGCTACTCGTGTTTTTCCTCTTTCTGGTACATGCTTTCACCTGTGTTTTAAAGAGACTCTAAAGAGAAACTAAAAGCAAAGTTTACTAAGTGAAAGTTTGAGCAGGTTCTGGGGTTGCCACCATACTGCCTGCTTCATTGAATGTCACATGGGCCTCTGCACACAATGCATGACTGGGCTGTGACAGAGCACATGACACACATGTGACAGGACGGGCTGCTCACGTCCTTTCCAAATAATGCTCTGGGGAGTAGTCCTCAAGAACCACTCTCCTAAAAGCAGAAAATTCAGGGGTGGGGAGCAAGAGGGGTCTTCCCAAAAACACAAAAACTTTTCTGAGTGTTCTAAAAATGAAGAGAAGGAAAGAACAGTGAGTACTAGATGTTAAAATGTGACATTTGAAAGCTGTTAGGAAAAATGCCAGGCTGACAGTCTCCAGCTATATCCCCCAGAGTCAAAATGAAAAGTGCAAACCCAGGCTGACAGAGGCCCTACTTTTCTGAGTGTTCATCGGTGAGATGGGGAATTCATCGGACTACCCGGAAAGCATCTCCTCCCTTTCTGAGCTGCTGAGCATTAAGGTTTAATCCCCAGGATCTATCAGATTCTGTCTTGGAAGTTTGAACCCCAGTCAGCATTGTATGAGATGTTGTGAGAGATACAAAGTCTATATTAGGTATGCTTCACCCTGGGGAATTTATAGGAAGTGGGAGGAATACATCACACACAGGAAAAGTTATGTAAAAAACAAGGCCACGTAAAATTGTCTTTTTAATTTTTAAAAAAATTTTATTGGAGTATAGTTTGCTTTACGATGTTGTATTAGTTTCTGCTGTACGGCAAAGTGAATCAGCTATGTGTATACATATATCCCCTCTTTTTTAGATTTCCTTCCCATTTAGGTCACCACAGAGCACTGAGTAGAGTTCCCTGTGCTATACAGCAAGTTCTCATTAGTTATCTATTTTATACATAGTAGTGTATATATGTCAATTCCAATCTCCCAATTCATCCCACCCCCACTCCCCCCTTGATATCCATAAGTTTGTTCTCTACATCTGTGTCTATTTCTGCTTTGCAGATAAGTTCATCTATACCATTTTTCTAGATTCCACATATAAGCAATATTATATGATATTTGTTTTTCTCTTTCTGACGTACTTCACTCTGTAATGAGTGGAACAGATCATAAGACAAAGGAATTCAGAGTGGGTGTAGGAATTCAGAGCTCCCATGGGAGGGAGAAGAACAAGAGACCGGGGTGGGGGGCGGTGATGAGGAATGCACAGGGCCTGGAGGATTTTCCATGATGGGTAGGGAGTAGCTAAGTCATGGGGGCAGGGATGATATTAAAAAACCACCAACTTGCTCAGCAGTGGCCCTGGCTGATCAGAATGGATACTGGTCCAAATGCTGGAAAACATCCTGGAAGCTCCTTGCTGAGCCAGGAGTTACTTCTGTAGTTGTTAGATTGTGGGAATATCAGGGGGGTCCTGGAGGAGCAGGGAGTCCTGGGACATGGCCAGGGTGGTGCTGGGGCACTCAGGGTGCTTGAGGCAGTGGCTATTTTCTATTCAGTTCTATCCACTACAATCATGCAACCATACCTGTGAGTATCTGCTGAAAATCAGCCTTGAATGAGGGCAAATGGTATAACAAGAACATTTACAACTTGCTTTTGCATATGGTATTTCATTTGATCTACCTATCTCTCAGCCTATCTATCTATCTACCCATCTGTCTAACTAGCCATCTATCTGTGTCTCTCTGTCTGTGAAACCAAACTCAGTGTCCCTGGGTGCTGGACACTCAGCTAGGTACCAAGTTGAGGAGCCTGTCCAGAGTTGCAGTTGTCACATGGGCCTTTCATTTATTTTACCACTGATTTAGTGTAAGCACTGTACTAGGCACTAGGGATACAGAGGTAGTAGAACATCATCCCTGTCCTCAAGGGGCTTGCAGGTCACAGAAACCCCCTTTCGAACCTTTTACACAGGTGATAACGTATGCAAAAAGAAGAGATGTCACAAGATGATTAAAATGGGGAAAGCAGCGTGGATATGTGTGGGTGGAGCAGCCCATGAAGGGCCTTTACCCTGGTGATGATGCCAACCCCTTTAGTCACTAAGGGCAGTGGCCAGAACCTGCTGGTTTGGCCAATGGGGGGCACCAAACCAAGGGAGGGAAAAGTAATTCTGTAAGGACTGGAAGGAAGTCAAACACAACCTCTCAGCCAAGTGTTGGGGCCATGAATTTTTGCTGCAAGGTTTTATGTTTTCTGGAGGTCATTTACAGAATTAAGTAGGAGTCACCCTGGGCAATACTGGTAAGGGCGAAGAGCTAGAATTCTCAGAAACTTTCTTTTGGAGCCTGAGACAGAAGAAGGCAGATGAGAGAAATAGCGTGCTGTGGTGGTTCTCAGACTTTTAATCTCAAAACACTGAAGGATAATTCAACACTCTCCATTAGTAACAGCAGCTGACTTGTGCAGACATTCACAACCATTAGGGGTACATGGCAGAATACTGTAGAGAAGTGGGAAATGGGATGTAATTTCATAAAGTTACCTAGTTGAGTCTACATGTCTATATTTACAACCAGCCTTGAGGCTCAGAAGTAGAGGCCTGAGTTGAAGGCAGCTCTGCCACTAACCAGCTACATCATCAGAGGCAGTTCACTCTCTCTCAGCCTTAGTTTCTTCATATATAAAATAATGAATCTTAACTGGCAGCATTATTGAAGGGATTCAAGATAATAAACTAGGGACTTCCCTGGTGGTCCAGTGGCTAAGACTCTGCACTCCCAATGCAGGGGGCCCAGGTTCGATCCCTGGTCAGGGAACTAGATCCCACATGCTGCAACTAAGAGTTCTCATGCCACAACTAAAGACCCCGCATGCCGCAACGAAGATCCCGCATGCCGCAACTAAGACCCGGTGCAGCCAAATAAATAAATAAATAAACATTAAAAAAAAAATACACTGAAGTTCCTATCACAGTTAGTATATAGCCATAGAGCCAGAGCTTAATGAATGATTAGCTACTAGTATAAGTAATTTGTCTTAAAAGCTGTATTGGGAGATAACAGAGTCTGCTCAGCCAGCCATCATGCAGAAGTGAAAATCCTGGGATTTGCAGGAAATACACTCTTAACAGTAAATGCCCTCTGTAATGAGGTATAGCAGCTTAGACTTGAGGGTAAATATTTCATTAAATGTTAATTGCTATAAAAAGAAAGATGGGTGCAGAAATGGGGAGAAGATGCTATTTCAAAGCTAGCAGATTTTTTTTTTAGTTGTTCTAGAAGGAAGATTTTAAATTTGCATTTGAGATTGATTATTTCAGGGTAAAAAGATTAATAATTTTTTTAATCACATAAATGTAAAACCAGTTCCTGATCTGGAACAGGAAGGTTGAGACCATTCATTCCTTTATTCACTCAACAAATATTTATTGAGCACTTGCTACATATATTACAAAAGGTACTGTACATAAAAGGCACTGATTATGCAAAAAGGTTGCCTTTACTGTGAGTAGAATTGCAGCCCTGAACCTGCATTTCCTTGGGGTCTGGGAAGAGGAGTCATGGTTAATGGACTCTTGTCTGTAGGAAACTTGATCCCTCCCACATGGCAGCAGGAAAGGCACTGAGGGAGAGATACCCTTCCTTTGAGATGAGGGGAGGAGATGTTGTGGAGAGCCCAGTCTGATATTTCTTTTTATGCATTGTCTTTTTCTTTCTCCTTCAGTAAAGTTATATTAAATGTTGCAGTCTGTTCTCTGTTGTGGAGGATTATGAGATGGGCTATGCTTGGGGCTCCAGGTGGTTGACTGAAATAAGCATTCTTTGGGAATTCCCAGAAGTGTTGGGGGAGGAGAAGTCAGGGATTGGCTTTCTTGCAGTCACGTGAGAGGTGAAGCTCAGGTATTTGGGCATTAATGAGAGGTGTGATTCTTTGAAGGCAGGACACCACTGTTATACATTGGTCCTTGTGGGCAGCTTGAATGATCCTCACAAAGCAACTGGACACATGCCCATGACAGCAAGCCACTGGGCACAGTTTCCAAGAACATCAAGCCAGAGCAACTCACTCTCCACTAACTCACATAACATGAAACATGCAAGTTACTTCACATGCTGGGGTACAAATGTCCTGAGCATGTGGACTAGAGATTGCTCATCCAAAGCTATTTCCTTTTATTCCTCTCTTATTCTTTCTTACCTACCATCTGTGCTTCTCCCAAGCTCCCTCTTGGGCCCTGTTGCCCAAGTGAAAGCAAAGAAGCAATTAACACCTATGGAAATCTGCTATGCTAAACACTGCATGTGCTGTTCTGCATAAACTGTGTCATTTAACCCTTACAACAATTTGGCAAGATAGGTAAGATTATCCCCTTTTTCTGATGAGAAACGGAAGCTGAGAGTCCTATGTCCAAAGTAACACAACCAACAAGTAGGTAAGAGTTCTGGGGTCCAAGTACAGGTTTATGTAACTACAAAGTTCTTTACACCAACCACAAAGGAAAATGTATTTTGGGGACGAAACATAATTAAAAAGAAAAATGCATTGGGAGAAATGCTTTCTGCTTCCAAGCAAACGTAAGTAATTGCCCATCAGTGGACATTGACCTCCAGTTGTAACTGAAACCTGAGATGCAGAAGGGCCAGGTTCAGACTCTTCCTCTCCACTTAGAAAACTGTCACAGAGGAAAAAGAAGTGGTGAAAGGCAGTTTCAGACAGATCATGACAAAGTCGACTAAGTTTTCTTGGGTGATAAGAGTAAAGAGGCCATATCTATCTGTCCTGGGGAATCAAACAGTTGCCTAGAACGTTAATACAAATCTGTTGTTTAAAACACAAGTTGTGGGACCTCCCCGGTGGTCCAGTGGGTGGGACTCCGTGCTCCCAATGCAGGGGGCCTGGGGTTCGATCCCTGGTTGGGGACCTAGATCCCACATGCCACAACTAAGACCCGGCGCAGCCAAAATAAATAAATAAAAAAAAATAAAAAATAAAAAAAACACAAGTTGTTTTATACATCTGGCCCCAAAATTTAAGCTTAAAAAAATATCCCTCATTCATGCAAAATCATGTTGACATATAAAGGCACATCTGTGGTCTACAGTTTGATCATTCATAGCCCTCTTATAAAGCACTGACCACACAAGCCTTCACAGACCAGTAACAGTTGGTGGGTGGGCACAGATGCACGGATCACACTTTGACAGCACTGATACTTTCACTTTCAGCTACAACAGCCTTACCATGGGTTACTTCTAAGAAAAACTTAACCATTTGAACCTCAACACGGTCTCCGTGTATCAAATAATTGCAAATTACTTCTTTCTTCTTTCTCTTTTTGCCTTTTTTTTTAACTCAAGCAACCCATGGGGCTGCTTAAAGCAGTCTTAAGTTCCTGTAGACTTTCTGAAGGAAATGAGAGGCATTAGGAGGCCTAGATTATATTTTCTTGCCGGTGATTGCTGTATAACTCTGAGTAAGACTGTTATCTTTATCATCTCAGAGATTAAAGTTGCCTCTGGCAGCACAAGGGTAGAATCTCGATGTTTGCATGTTTCTTCCCCTGTTTTTCTCCTCTTCTGATCCTGCACCCACACATAGAGAAAACACATAAGCAAAGCCACTTACTCACGGAAAGCATCTAAACTGGTCTTACAGTCTTATCGTGGAATCTGTTGTAAAAACCAAACCAGACACCACCATACCACCCCCTTTACCTTTCCTTTGTCATCCCTGTTTTGTGGGAACATGGTTTTCTATCACAGAATGATGACACTATTACCTTATGGGGTTTCTATGATGAATTCCCAGAAAGAGTTTGGGGAAGAAGTGTTATTTCTCTTTTGCTTCCCCTACCCCAAAGGTCCCTTCTGTGCACCTCAAACTCTTCAACCTACCCTTCTTTTGAGGGGAAATCAGTCAGTGGCTCATAGGGATATACCCCAGCTCTGACCTCAGTGGCTTACCAAAACCAGAGCCAGTCCCTCACTCAGTCAAGTCCAATAATGATCTTCCACAGATGCTGAAGCCCCACTTGAACCTGGATTTTTCCCCCCTTAGGGTTCCTCTTGGAGAAAAAGAACCAGGAAAGCCACAGGCAGAGGGTTGAGCAGAGAACAGAAACCCCAGAGCCTTCCAGCTTCAACTGTTCCTACTGTCCTGATGAACCACCTGGGGCCGGAGAGGAAGAAGATCTAGCACAGGGAAGAGTGGCTTTTAGAGGATTGGGGAAGGGGTCTCTTGGGATCTTTCAAGAGATCTGAAAGTGTGTAGAAAGCCCTGCAGTTACCAGGAAAATGCAGATATCAATGCCTGACAAACAATAGGTGCTCAATGTATACACTAAGTAATTGAATGGTTGAATAAATAAATAGGCGAAAGGAAAGAAGCAGAAGAGAAGAGGTAAAGCAGTGCTTCATAGATGACTTTCACCTGCCTTTCTTCCTGGGCTCTTTTTTACAGTTGTTTTTGTTTTTCCCAGTTGCTCCAGGATGATGCTCAGGCACCACCTCCAGGCTGAAGGCTTCTCCATCATTTCACCTTTCCAACCTTAGTGACTGCTAGACCATGAGTTCCACACCTCCCAAGCAGAGGCTTAAGATAAGCACACCTGGATAGTAAGGAATAAGAGAGGAAAGGGAAGGGCAAGCAGAGGAATCTGCCTTCTCTTCCTTCTGTTTTAATTTGCTGGTGGTTATGAGGTTCCTTGGGCCTCTGTTTTCCTTAACTCTGAATTATAGGTACTGTCACTGAGACACCCTGAAGGTAGATCTACTGATGGTAGATTTGTGAAAACATAAGGAAAACACCATGTTTGTTAATATCTAGAGAATATGCCTTCGAAGCAAACCCTTAGTTCTCATCAGCTCTCACCTAAACCACTGTTATTCAGACTTTAATGTGCACATGAACCACCTTATTAAATATTAAGCTTATTACCATGCAGGTTCAGATTCAGTAGGTCTTGGTGGGGCCCAAGATTCTGCACTTCTAAAAGTTGCCTGGTAATGCCAAAGCTGCCCTGCAGAGGAGTCTAGAACTTTGAGTAACAAGGACCTAGACAATTGCTACAGTGTCATCCGGCTTCAGTTCTTGCCAAATCTCTCCCACACTCATCACCCCACTCGGCACTGTGCCCTCATCAACGACTTGCAGAGCCTCAGGCGCGCCATGCTCTTCAAAGCTGCGTGGCTTTGTACATCTTCCCTCTGCCCTTCACCCCCCTTCACTGGATGAGCTTCTCCGTGTCTCAGCTCACATGTAAGCTCTTCTATGAAAATTCTCCCGCCTCCCCATCCTACCAGATGGCCATGCCCTCTCTCCTCTGTGCTCATCACACTGTACTATAACATGCTGTCTCCACGTCCAGGGCTGTTGCATAGGGTTGCTCAGGTTGAGTCCAGGGACAAGGGCCCCTGGTCAAGGCGGCAAGAGGGGCTTGAAATCCATCCTGTTCTCCACTTGCCCATTGGTGGAGCCCTGGTGCAGAGCTGCCTCCACCAAGAGGGAGGGATGACCTCTTCTAATTCACACGTGGCACCATATGGGCTGATTTTCTGTCTTTTCTACCAGATGTGGGGTCCTTGAGGAAGGAATCAAGTCTCATTCATCTTTATGTTTTTATCTGCTAGCATAGTGCCTGTCACTATTCAGTGTTCAATGAAATGTTTGTTGAATGGATAAATGATGAGAAAAAGAAATGAGCTACTGAAAGCAATGCACAGACAATAATTTCATTCAATTCTAAAGGTAAATTAACTGAATTGTAAGCAAGAGGTCTGGGATTTGCTAATGTGCTGCTAAAAAGGCAAGGTCTCCAAAACCCCTTTTTTTTTTTTTGCGGTACGCGGTCCTCTCACTGCTGTGGCCTCTCCCGTTGTGGAGCACAGGCTCCGGACGCGCAGGCTCAGCGGCCAGGGCTCATGGGCCCAGCCACTCCGCGGCATGTGGGATCCTCCCGGACTGGGGCACAAACCCGTGTCCCCTGCATTGGCAGGCGGACTCTCAACCACTGCGCCACCAGGGAAGCCCCTCCAAAACCCCATTTTACTAAAAGGATTATAATAGGTATTAGTGAAAAGATGTAAAGGCTACAGTCAGCACCTTTAGAAGACTCATCAGTACCAGCAAAGACATAGGCTGCCCAGAATCAATACTAAATTGTCATGTCTTTTCAGATCTAGGGGAGGACGAGGGAGATTCTGAGGATATTATTTGGTCATAAGATTTAGAGGCTACTAAAATCAGCAAAAAGGTCCTGAGAACAAGAAGAGGTGATGACAAAACCATGTATTCACATAGAAGGGCTGAAGTCAGAAACAAAACAGAGAATGTGTTGGATTGTGAAAATGAGGATCCCACAACTGCTAAGGGCCTGGGCTTTGTTGAGAAAGGCACAGCCCAGATGAATAAGCGTCTTGATACAAATCTTTAAAATGGGTTCGTTTGATCTTCTTTGCATGAGTTCCTCAGGTGTTTCCCAAGAGAGTCTCTCTGACAAGACTGTAAGCTCCCAGAAGTTGGGACCAACGCTTAGACACCTTTTATCTTCCTGAGAGTGTGTGATACTCCGTGAAATGAAGTAGGTGCTGAATTTGCAGGGAGTTTACAGCTGTCACTGACGATAAAACAAGCAAGCACAAAGCGCTAATCATCCTCAGCCGAAATATCCAGAATTTCACCTCAGCACTGAGAAGGAGATTCCTCTGAGAAACGTCCTGATACGTTGCAAAAACCCAACCTGGGCTTTGCCTTCTTACATCATCTTATTCTCATTAAGGCCAATTTCCGAAGTTACAGCTGTGGTTCTGCAGTAAGGGGAACTGAGAATTTTGAATACTGTATGCTACCACATGACTTCAGGATAAAATGTTATTCAAAACAAAACCTCATTTAAACACACACACACACACACACACACACACACACACACACACAAAGTAGGCTAAGATCACCAGACTTCCATTTACCCCTTAACAAAATTTAATCCCAGATCTCCAGCAAACAATTGGGAGGCATTTGAGAGCATTTGGGACCTTATCTTTTCATCTAAGGGACCAGCATTTGTGATCAGGGTGATAAGGAGTCATTACCAAAAAGAATAGAGATGAGGTCTTTCTGACACATCACCATCATGAGACTTACCACTGATAACTGCCCAGGACCCATGGACTATGCTGGAGTCAAGAATTGGGTAATTGCAAAGATTCCTCTTTTTAGAGCAATAAAAAGTGCTGACTTCATGCCCTTATTCCCTGGGTCAGTTCTAGAAGAAAGGCAAGCTAGTTAATTTATTTTTTTCATAAGAAAATAGGCCAAATAACAAATACTCATTTTTAAAAGGCTTTAAATTCTTAAAAAATGCATTCTCATTTTAGAAAAAATTTTAAAGCATAAGAGAAGTCACCCCCGCCCCCAAAAAAGCATCCCTCCAATTGCCACCAACCAGCACAACCTTACCAAAAGCTTACTGTAGCTTTTCAAGCCATAGAGAAAATCAACACATGAAAACTGTGTTCATACGTTCACTAAATGAAGCAAATGCAGGCTATGTTCCTACACTCTGAGAATCAGTGGAATTGTGCAAGTAAAATAATCTGGAAATCTTAATGTCAAATTCAAAAATTAAGAAAATATGTGAATATTGATCACTTCTTTCAATGGATGCGAGTGCAGATTTCCTGATCTGTCACATGGCTTTTTTTTTTTTAAAACCAAACAGGAAAGGTTTTGACATCCTTGTTTGCTGTTTCTGCATCTCGGAGAAAAGCTAAAAGCACCTTCTCAGATACTGGCTGGCACACAAAAAAAAAACATTCAGGAAAGTTAGAGAAGTCCCAGAATGTTATTTATCAAGCAATTCAGATGTATCCTTCTGAAAAAGATTAACTCTGGAAATTTTATTACTTAGAATGTCACTTAAGATATTACAAGACATTTCTTCTGTGTCCATAACATTTTTTACTTCTTTTTCTTTAACTAGAGTATAATTGCTTTACAATGTTGTGTTAGTTTCTGCTGTACAACGAAGTGAATCAGCTATATGTATACATATATCCCCTCCTCTTGGACCTCCCTCCCACCCCCCCGATCCCACCCATCCAGGCTATCACAGAGCACCGAGCTGAGATTCCTGTGCTATATCACAGGTTCCCACTAGCTATTTCACATGTGGTAGTGTACATTTTTACTTCTTATATAGCTCTTTTTTCTTAGCTCCTTTACCCAGTTCTCAGAAGAAATCTGAAGTGATCTGACTCCTTTGGATACCACATAGTAGGCTGCTAAATTTCTTACTCAATGATATGGAATTGCTTTCAAGCTGAGTCCTGAAGCTGTAAGCTTCAAACTTTGTTTTAAGCACCAAAAGCGTTTGGGTCATTATGTGTGGCTTGGCATATAAAATAACTGCAACAATAACAGTCACAAAGATCTTACCGTGTGTCAGGAAATATTCTTTGTGTTTTACAACTACTACTAACTCATTTAAGCTTCATAATAAAATCCTCACATTCATCCTTTGAGCTAGATACTATTATTATTCCCATTTTACATATGAGGAACAGAAAGCGATTTGCCCAGAGTCAAAGAGCTGTTAGGTGGCAAAGCCGTGATGGGAACCTGGCCGTCTGTCTCAGAGTCCACACCTCTAATCCCTATACTTGATTGTCTCAACTAGCAGTCTACTCCCCCCAGTTGAAAAATTACATTGACTCCTTCTAGCCACCCTCCTCCAACATTATACCCACTTGAGTAACGGAACGCCAAGTTCAATAAAGCTGCATTCTCTAACAACCCCCTTTCCCAAGGTCCATGGGAGGAGCTGGCTATTTGCCCGTGAAGCCTATTCACTCCCAATCTGAAGAGGCTTAATGGAGACTAACTCTGTCTGTGCTACTGGAGGAGAGGAAGATGAGTTTTCTTGTTCATTTAGCATGAAAAGTCTCTTAAATTGAGGCATTTCCTTCCCCTTCCATCTGCTGCTGCCAGCTACAGGTGAGAAGGTCTCCTGGGTATCAGTTTCACATGACCTGCCTCAAATAAAGACAGGTCATCTGCTCCCCAAAAAAGGCAGCAACTTCTCACCTCAGCTTTACTGCTAACTGCAGGTTTCATCTACAGGAAGAGTTTAAGGGAAATGAGCAGGAATTATAAAAACGTTGCTAGTTGGTGACGCAGATAAACCTCATCAGCTTTCATTTTCTCAGCTGGGAGTGCAACCAACATGATTAAAGCCAAGAAAGAAACCCTCAAGTTATCGTATTAACAATTCCATTCTTTAGATGAGACAACATAAAACCTTGGGAGGGTAGAACTAAAGTTCAACATCATTCCCCACATTTTACAGATAAGGGAACTGAGACCCATAGGGGACTCCTGGCGTACTCATGATAACACAACTAATTTGTGATTTAAAAATATGTTACCTTTTTGGATTATTTTCTTTTAAAAAAAAAGAAAAGAATAGAAATTAATCAGCCTCTCTGGCCTTCTAGAAATGGCTCATAGCATAAGGCTCATGACACGAAGTCAGAATTTTATTGCCTTACACAGAGGAAATTGCAATTACTACCCCCAATCCCCAAAATGGGTCATTCTAGGCCCTAGGGCTTACATATTGGCGTGAAGATGGGGAAGTGTCTGGTCTTTGGTCTCTTAGCTACTGTGCCTCTCACTATCCATTGCTGGCTGGTCCTTTAGCATCTGTTGGGTCTTTTGCCCTTGGCAGGATACAGAGATGCTCCCACAGTGTTTCTCTATTTTGATCACAGGTCTGCTGTAAGGGATTCTTGCCACTGCTCTTGGGGCCAAAGTGCTCAGGGCAGGCTACCACAGGCATCCATCCAAGCTTCCCCCACCAGAGGTCTCATCCTCTGTGGAGTAATGTGCAAAATTGCAATCAGATCCCCAGCTCTTTATAGAGCCTACTGCAAATCTCTTCCTCGCAGTTCCTTATCCATGCCAGTCTCATGCATTCTCCCTTCTCCTAAGGGTCAAGCCACTTCCTTTCCCCTCCTCCTGCAAAACTCCAGTTCTTACCATCCCAGAGGCTTTCTAAAGCAAGGGTTATAATGCATCCCTGAGACTCGGAAGCCCTGACCTCCTAGAATGGAAAGCAAGATCCCTGTCATCGTGAACAAATTATTTGTGTATGTTTAATGTCTGACTCTCTCTCCAGACTATAAATTTCATGAATTAAGGATTAGGATTAGGTTAAAGTTGGAGAGAGATTTAGGATCCTTCTGTCTTGTTCACTTATGCATCCCCTCTGCCAGCTCAAGGCCTGGTAAATAATGGTCATTCAATACATATTTTCAGAGGGAAGAAAGGCAGGGACCAGGGAAGGGAGGGAGAGAAGGGAAGGAGAGAGGGAGAAGGCTGATTACAGCGGCCCACTGAAATAACAAGAGCCTGATTTAAGGTAGTCTCAGAGAACATAGAGAGGAAGGGGTAGGAATGAAGTTGAAAACTATTAAGAAGAAATAATTTACAGGGTTTGATAACAAATTTGCCATGAAATATGTGAAATACAGCAGTCATAGATGATTCTGAGATTTTTTAAATTGACTCACCTAAATGTGCTGTGAGACTGTGGAAGACTGGGTTGGTTTTGTTGGTAAGATTGGAGGTTGGTGGAGGGCTTGTGAACAGTGAGTCTAGTTTGGAAACTGTAAGGTGTTTGGGGAGGATGTCCAGTAGGCAGATAAACCTGTGTGGGTCTCACTGCTTTAAGTACCTGTGAACAGGAAAACCAAAATCAACTTGTGAGGTGGGCAAAGTTATCTTTAGAAAGTCCCTTCTCTTTTAAGACACATTTCAGGCCCCAAGTTCCCTATTCTTTGCCTATCTTTCTTCATCTATGTCTGCTTTTAAGAAGTGATCTGATAATCTCAGATAATCTCAGTTTAGAAGATAAACTATTGATGAGACACAATGAGTTATCCCTCTCACCTTGTACTGGGAGCATTGCCTCAAACCAAAAGAATGATAATAACACCACTAGTAAGAGCCAGTGCTTATGTGGCTCTTAGTATATGCCAGGCACTATACCAAGCACTTCATGCTCTCAGCAACACCATGAGGTAGGAATCATTTTAGAGATGAGAAACTGAGACACCGAGAGGCTAAGTGACTTGTCCAAGGTCGCACAGCCTACTAGTAAGGAAGCAGGAAACATACCCTGGTGCTGTGGCTCTGGAGTCCATTCTTGTATAAGGGTGGAAATTTCAAAGAGTGGAAATGTGCAGTAAATTTTGTGGGGGGGACCCTAGCAAGATTCAGAGCCCATTGTGCAGGTCACTGCAGTTTCACCCTATAAACTGATGACCATGATGACACGGGCTCTGCCAAGAATTAACCTTAGACAATGTACTTAATCTCTTTCAGTTTCATTTTCCTCATGGACAAAATAAGGAGAAATGACCCATGTAAAATGTTATTCCTTATAGCAGCATTTGTAATAGCAGATAACTGGAAACAACCTAAATGTCTATTGAGAGGAGACTGACTATAAAAAGGATTGTACGCCTATAAAATGGAATATAATGCAGCCATAAAAGAGTGAGGTAGAGCTCTATATGCTGTTTAGAGTGATTTCTAGGATATATTGTTATAGAACTGGGTATAGAGTATGCTACAATTTGAGTAAATAAGAATGATAGGAATATATATACATTCTTTTAAGCTTGTATGTGCATACATACAGGAACCCTATAGAACTGGTTGCTTCAGGAGAACTGGGCAGATGGGGAACAGAGATGTGAGGAGGAAGCCTGTACCAGTTAGGGTACCAGCAGGAGTACACGGCACACTCAAAAGCGTAATTAAAGGGAGTTTATTGAAAGGATGATTTGCAACAGTGTGGACAGGGGTAAGCACCCAGCAAAGGATTGTGATGTGTCCACCGTTGGGCTACAGAGCGGAGTCTGGGCCCGCATTACCATGCCTGGGCCCTATGGGACAAGGGGAATAAGTGGTTTCCTGAACCCAGAGAGAGAACTGTAGGTGTAGAAGGAGCCACTGGACAGCAGACACAGCCTTCCCCAGATGAACCCACAGCCCAGCAGGGAAGGAGCTGGGGTTTAAATAAAGACCCTGACCCCATTCTTCTCCTGCCCTCTGATCTCTTGCCAGTACTGCCCCAGGGAAAACCCTACCAGAAGCCTGAGGGCAGAGGACACTGTAAGTGTACCCTTAGAGAAGAGCCTCTTGGGGCCCAAGGCAGGTGGCAGTGGATCTGGAGAGCAGAGACTATCCACCACAGAAACTGCATGCATAGCCTTTATCTTGTACATTTAGAACTATGTGAATCTATAATTTATTTGAAAAGTAATAAATTTTGCACACACAAAAAATAAATTAAAAATTAAACGTAATATGAGGGACTAGAGCAAATGGTTGCAAAGTCTCTCCCCCTCTCCAAATTCTACCTATTTCTTTGACGTGTGACTTTTTCATCTAATCACAATCCATGGCTCCACCTAGCGTCAAAGCAATGCTTCACTGAGTTCAGAGCACAGACTCATTCAGGAGGAATTCCGGGGCAGACATGCTCTCTGCTCCAAATCACTGGTGTGTGTAAGCAGTTTTCATTGGGAATTATACCCACGTGGCGAATGATCTTATCCCCTAAAAGTAGAAAATAATTATTTTGAGACACAGAACATTTGTTGTTTTTTCTTTTAAAGAGATAGTGAACCTTGACTTAAATTCAATTTTGAACTAAATAGTTAAGATTTTTCCCCCCATATTTCAAACTATTAAATACACTTAGAGGTAAACAGCATGTGATCTAAGATAGTAAATCTTCCATAGCCCACTTTTGAGCTTATCACTCCTCTGTTCATATGTCCTTAACGCAGCAATTCTCAACCCTGGCTATAGAAAATATCCTTTGGGGAGTTTTAGGAAGCTCCTACTGGAGATTCCAATTTAATTGGCCTGAGGTGGCACTCAGGCATTAATTCTTTTTTTTTTCAAGATCACCAGTGTGTGTCATGGGCCGCCAGGGCTGGGAGTCCCTGATTTAATGATTCAATACTGCCTGTGAGGTGTATTTCCCTCACTACTCAGAATGTGCTCCTTTCACTTTAGACAAATTACGTCACTTGTAAGACAATTTTCCACTCTCCATGCCTTGCTCATGCTACATCCTCTACACTGCTCAGGCCTTGAATATTTTGCTCCTGCCCCCCTGCTCCCGCCGCCTGCATCTCGACTGCCATAGTTTTACCTATTATTCCTGACCCTGCTTAAGGGCTACCTCCTACAAGAATTCCCCTGCCTCTCATTCCCAAACAGATGTTTCTTCCTCTTTTGAATCCCTGAAGATTTTTTAAATAACTTCTATGATACTTTTTTTCCTTAATAGAAAACTAACACATTTATAGAGTATTCTTTTCTCTTATCAAATTGACAATAATCAAAAAGTCTAATACAGGACTTCCCTGGTGGTCCAGTGATTAAGACTCCATGCTTCCAATCTGGGGCGGGGCGGTGGGAAGGGGACGGAGGTGTGCGGGTTTGATCCCTGGTGGGGGAACTAAGATCCCACATGCTGTGCTGTGTGGCCAAAAAAAAATTTTTTTTAATTATTTAAAAATTTTTAAAAAGTCTGATACAGTAGTACCCTCTTATCCATGGTTTCGCTTTCCATGCTTTCAATTACCTGTAGTCAACCACAGTCTGAAAATATTAAATGGAAAAATCCAGAAATAAACAATTGATAAGTTTTAAATTATGCACCCTTCTGAATAGTGTGATGAAACCTTGTAGCACCCTCCCATCCCACCTGGAACATGAATCATCCCTTTGTCCAGCATATCACCCCAAATAAAATGCTAATTTTTAAAAACCCAAGAGTTCATTTTAAAAAGATAAAATATCGTAAACAATTTGGGTTTATCCAGAAATGCAAGGGTAGTTAAACATTAGAAAATAAACAAATATAATTCACTACATTAACAGATTAAAGGGGAAAGAACATATGATCATCCAAAATATGCAGCAAACAATATTCCTAATGATGAAAAACTGAGAAGCAGACCCTAAAAATTCAGGAACAAGATAAAGAAGTCCATTTACTTCTATTCAGCATTATACTGGATTTCCTAACAAATGCAGTAAGACAAGAAAAAGAAATAACAAACCACAAAGACAGGAGAAGCAGTACCTGGTAGAAGTATTGGAATGGTCTTTTTTCATAAAGATATAGTCGTCTACATTCCAATGAATCTACAGGCAAATGATTAGTAATAATAGCAGAGCTCAGCAACATGGCTGAATAGAAGACCAATACACAAAATCAAATATATTTCTAAGCACTGGCAACAAAGTGTTAGAAAATACAATTTTGAAAAACAATGCAGTTTACCATAACAATAAAAAATATATAAGCTACCTAATGAAAGTTGTATAAGGTCTATATGGAATAAATTCCAAAACTCTATTTGATGAACATCAAGGAGGACCTATTACAGAATACATGGTGGAAGATGTTCAATAGGAAGACTCTATTGTAAATTTGCCAGTTCTCCCCAATTTGATCTATAGATTCAATATAATCTAATTCCAAATCCCAATGGGATTCCTCCCCCCCGACCAAAAAAAAAACTGATAAGCTGATTCTAAAATTTGGACAGATAAACAAATTTCAATATGTAACTAAGACTCTTTTGGAGGAGAATTAGGTAGGAGGACAATTAGGTAGGAGGACTTGCCCTACCAGGTTTCTAGATTTTAATTATAAAGTTATAAGAATGAAAAGAGTGTGGTACTGACTGATGCTGCAACAGACAATTGGATTAATGGAATAGTGGAGATTCCAGAAACAGATCCACATATTTGTGGACATAATATGTAAGAGAAGTGGTATTGTACGTACCGTGGAAAGGGAGAATTAGTCAATAAGTGGTGCTGGGGAAATACAGGGAAAGAAGCAAAATCAGATTCCTACCCCACAGGTATATTGGAAATCAATTCTAGGTGTATTAAAGACTAGGATGGGAAAGCTGATATTTTTAAACATCTAAGAGGAAAATATAGAATAGTATCTTTATATCTTTGGGGTAGAGAAGAATTTCTTAAACAAAACACACACAAAATCTTATCCAAAACTGAAAACTGAAAAGATTGACAAACTTGACTCTACTAAAATTAGGGATTTCTGTTCTTCAAAAGACCTCACAAAAGAATTTGCAGACAAGCCACAAACCAAGAGTAGATATTTGCAACATATATAACTAGTGCTGTGCTTGTAAATGTTTTAAAACTAGCTTTCCAAGGGAAAAAGCCATGATTTGTAGGGTTTGATGATTACCATGGAGGAAATAATCCCACCATGGCTTATTTCAAGCTATCAACATTGTGTCATTACACACAGTTTGGAAGAGAAGCACAAAATCACTCTTGTGAGACTGTATAAGCCAGCTCCAGCACACCACAGCATAATTACCCTAAAGGATTTGTTTCCAGAATGTATAAAGAACTCTTTCTGTATATCAATAATTAAACATCAAACAGTGCCATACAAAAATGAGTAAAAAAAAAAAAGATAAACACCATATGCTAACACATATATATGGAATCTAAAAAAAAAAAAAAGTTTCTGAAGAACCAAAGACGCAGACATAGAGAACAGACTTGAGGACACGGGGTGGGGTGTGTGTGTGTGAAGGGTAAGCTAGGACTTAGTGAGAGAGTGGCATGGACTTCTATACACTACCAAATGTAAAATAGATAGCTAGTGGGAAGCAGCCACATAGCACAGGGAGATCAGCTCAGTACTTTGTGACCACCTAGATGGGTGGGATAGGGAGGGTGGGAGGGAGATGCAAGGGGGAGGAGATATGGGGACATATGTATACATATCGCTGATTCACTTTGTTATAAAGCAGAAACTAACACACCACTGTAAAGCAATTATACTCCAATAAAGATGTTAAAAGAAAAAAAAGAAAAATGAGTAAAAGACATGAATAATTGTTTTACAGAAGAGAAAATGTGGAGAATAGAAATATACAAAGATTCTCCACCTTCATTAGTAATCATATTAAGATTAAACATTAATCTTAATGTTAATTAAGATTTCAATAAGAAACCATATTATACTCTACAGGTGGGTTAAAATTAAGAAGTATAACTCTACTAAGTAATTGCAAAGACTTGGATCAAAAGGAGCTCTTAAACAATGCCGGTGTGAGTATAAACTGGCAGAACTACTCAAGAATAAAATTCAGTACTAGCTTATAGGTTGAATATTTGAATACCCTACAATCCAGAAATATGTACTCTTAGGTATCTATTATAGAGGAATTCTTGCACAAGTATACCAGAAAACACAAACATGAATGTTCATAGTGGCATTTTTATAATAGTAAAAAAAAAAAATTTTTTTTTCAACCCAAATGTATCAGTCAGGATTTGTTCAGAGAAGCAGAACCTCTGTGAGAAATGAACACAATAAAGGATTTATTATAGGGAGTTGACTGTATGCAATTACGGAAGCTGGTTGTACCATCTATGTGAGGCTGCTGTTCCTGTGTCTGATGCTAGAGCTAAAGTGTGCAGGACAGGAAGTCAGGATGTGAAGTGGGGGAAGCTAGGACACACTGGAACCCACAAGGATGGACTGGAATCTGCACTAGTCTCTCCCCACTCCCAAATCCCTGGTGCCATTCACCGTGGGGTTAAACACACACCTTACCCAAGAGTTAGAGAAGCTGAGCAGACAATTTGAAAGGAGTTGGGTGAGCTATAGGCCTGCAGGGACATCCTCAGTGCAAGGAACTAGGGTCATTCCTTCACTGCCACTTCTGTACTGGGCACAAAATGTCTCTTGTCTTTTCACATAAGTCTAAGAGGCCCAGAGAAATGAAGTGACTCCTAACGTAGAAGCCTATTTTTAAGAAATATCCTTATGCATCTGAAACTCTTCTCAAGAGAGCTCATGTCAGTATATTTTGGATCTGAGTACATGCTATTCCTCCTCTCCAAAAGACATTCCTGACGCGTGTACTTGTGCCTGTTGCCTCTCATGATACCATATAAGCAGGTTTAGGTAGCTTTGCAATAACAGATCTATTGATACTTATTAGTCTCCAAAGGAAGTTCCTCATTCCACTGTAAATACACGTCACCTTAGGACTTATTTCCTCCTGAATCTCTTTAACGTAATCTTATCTAAATTTGAGCACTGCATCCAAATGTGCATTTTATTTAAATGTGAATTGCTGACTTTGAGCTAAGGACAAGTTTTCAATCCTCTATCCAAATCTGGTACCAAATTATCCATGGTTACTCTGCAACTACTAATCTAGGGGGAAAAAAAAAACACTCTTTGGCAGAAGAGGATAAGTAAGTTCCCAACCTTCATTTCTCTATTCTTAAAGACTTCCAGAATGAAGTTTAAGCCCATTACCAAAACATAGCATTAGGGACTTCCCTGGTAGTGCAGTGGTTAAGAATCTGCCTGCCAACACAGGAAACACGGATTAGATCCCTGGTCCGGAAAGATCCCACGTGCCCTGCTCGCCGCAACTAGAGAAAGCCCGCGTGCAGCAGTGAAGACCCAACGCAGCCAAAAATAAATAAATTAATTAATTTTAAAAAAAACAACAAAAAAAGTAGCATTAGAATTAAAATTATTTAAGGGAGAGAATGATAAGTCTTCGCCAATGCATTTATTTTGAGCAATAATAATACAATAAAGTTGCAGTACTGGGAAAGAATTTGGCTAATCTTAAGAACAATATCACAATATATAACTTGAAGTGACTTTTTCTCCCTCTCTATCTAAAAACATTGGGCCAAGAGCAGTTAATTAGAGTTGAATGCAATTTTACATTCGATGTTTTGCTGTGGCTTTAGATTTGGAGTAACAAATACTTTAAATCATTTCAGTGAGTGAAAATCTAGTTTCATAAAATAACAAATTGGAAGCTGGTGATTTAAATTTGCAATTTTTTCTCTGCAAAACTATTCGTCACAAAAATCTCTACATGGTGAGTTCTGCTACTGACTTTAAAACATAATTTAATTCACCAAAATGTGATTCATAGTCCATTTTTTCAGGAATGTATTTTTTTTTTACAAAGTGAGATATATAAGTACTTCTTTCATTTCTAAGTCTCTTTCTCTATTCTTTTTTTGCTAATTTATTTTTACTCTATTTCTAAGACAGTTTACAACAAAATGTCCCCACAACCCACATTTTTATAAATATGGTACTTATTAAGTTATATTTTGATATGGTTATTATTCAGAGACCTCAAAAGAGAGAGACGGGCAAACTTCCTCCTGCAAGGGAGTAATCGATCACTAAAACCACCAATCACCTGAGCATGAGACAGTTCTACATACAGGCAATAACAGGCTGCTTTGACTTTCTCTTCCTATACTCCTTTGGGTCTAGACTTGAGGAGTTAAGGTGTCTAGGTATTTGCACCTGGGCTGTGGGTACCTGCCACGAATTGGGTTCCCAGGGAAGCAGACTCAGACAGAGATTAGGGTACAGGAAGTTTATTAGAAAATGCTTTTGAAACCAAACCAGTCTACTGCCCTGGCTTAGGCCAATGTTAAAGGAGGGAAAAGTGCCCTCCACCCAGGCCAAGGAGAAGATATAAGATCCAGCTATTCCTTTCCATGTGGAGATTCTCTTTCGAGTGTCGACTTTGGAGGATATGTGTTTCCTTTAATTAAAGAGGGCAATATTTTTTATCAAGCGTCTGTAAATAATAGTGGCTAAACATTTTCAAAACTGGAATTTCAATTACAGTCTTCATTATCAATGAGCGATTTAGAAAAACACAGCATTGTACTGAAACAAATTTGCTATATTTTTCAGACACTAAAGAATTGAAAATTTTGGTGTTTTTTGGAAACTATATGTTTTCTTCTCAAAGTTTCCTTTTGTTTTCGTCTTTATGTGACCTCACTCTCCATGCCCTCTGTATCTCTTCCTAAAATCTGTTCTTGCTATCAGGTAGAGATATTTAGCCACAAAGAAAAATCTAAGTAGGACCCACCCAGCTTTTATATCCTGCATGGCTGAACTTTAATGAAAGTTTGAGTTTTTCCAAAAGTCTGGTCTTCACTGACTGGGAGGAAAAACAGTTGGAAAAATATGCCTTGGGCATGTGAACCATGTAATTTCATTTGAACTAAGGAATTCCAAAAATACTTGCTTATTGAAAGGGCAGTTATATTTTTGTGTTGGAACTTGTTAGGAAGAAGGATAAGTACTAGTTCTTTCCTCCTCTACTTTTTCTCATAAACATTAAAAAAAAAAATTAAAGACTGTCTGAGTGGCTGGGCAGAAAAATAATGTGGAGAGGGTGAGTTGGACCATGTCCTGTCCTGGAACCTATGCCTTCCTTGGGAGATCTATTTTGTGGGATCTATTGAGCCCCACTCAGCTTCAGATAACCCTCTCCCACTCTGATGAGAATTCAGGGCTCCATCTGGCCAGGTCTTCAAGACTAGTTGGGTTGAAACACAGAGGTTTTGCCAGTTCTGTTCACTGACACCAGCATAAATGCTGTGCCAATAGCAAGACTGGAATTTTTGGATTCCTGCTGGGCAAACTGGTCAAGCAGAACATTTTTAGGTCTGGTCTGGTTTAAGGGGATCCAGTGTTAAGAATAATATTAATCACTAGCGTTTTGGGGAGTATGTAACATGTGCCAGTCACAATACTGGGTACTTTTACATGAATTACATTATTTAGTCCCCACAACAATCCTTCGTGGATTTTTGAAGCTTAGTGAGGTTAAGAACCCAGATTTTGAAACCAATCAGTCTGTCTCCAGAGCTTTTGACCTTCTTCGCTATTCAGTGAGCCCTGACTTTTGATAATGGGTCTCCGTGTAGTACTAGGTTGGAATCTCAGACACTAGTGTAGCAGGGGCTATTGGTGCACCATGTCTCCCTGGGGCCTTACCACCTGCCAGCAACTGCCCCACCTTTCCATGGCTTTCTCTAGTGGCTAGAGATCCAACCGTGGGCATGGAGGCTGGGTGTGCGGAGATTTAATGCCTCCCAGGAGCAGCCCTTAACTAATGGTTGGTAAGAGTTGGTGCGTAAATCTCCAGCTCCCTTGCTTCTCAGGTGCAATAACTCAGAGGCATGGGTTCTACACTGGTTCCCAAAATTCCCCAGAGGGACTAAGCACTTGTTACCCATACTGCTAATGGGCTTGAAAACACTCCCCTTATTGGCCGTCTTCCCTCCCTTGCTTATTTTCCCTGCTGGCATTTCCTGTTACCAACACCCAAATAAACTATTGGCATATGTATTCTTGTTGGCTTCTGGGGGAACAAAACGAAGACAAAGGGTAAAGGAAAGGTGGGTCTACAAAAGAAGGAGAACCCAGGTGGAGGAGGTGCCGCATTGCTGGAAGGAGAGCACAGGGTTGCTTCTTTAGGAAGCAGCCTCATAGATGGTTCCCTGTTCTTGAAGGTAACAGTGTCTTTGGGCGACAGGAGAGAAAGGTTTTGAAGGATTGTTGAATATTGACACACTAGATGGTTCTTTTTTTTTTTTTTTTTTTTTTTTTTTTTTTTTTTTTTGCGGTACGCGGGCCTCTCACTATTGTGGCCTCTCCCTTTGCGGAGCACAGGCTCCAGACGTGCAGGCTCAGCGGCCATGGCTCACGGGCCCAGCCGCTCCGTGGCATGTGGGATCTTCCCGGACCGGGGCACGAACCCGTGTCCCCTGCAGCGGCAGGCGGACTCTCAACCATTGTGCCACCAGGGAAGCCCACTAGATGGTTCTTTTACTGCTTTGTTGGTGGACCTTTTTTCAGAAGTCTCTTTTGCTCCATTCCTTTTAAATTTATATTTGTCTAAAGTTTTAATAAGAAGAGAACCCAGGAAATGCGTGCATTAATAAGTGGAATAGTGAAACAGGTATAAATGCAAACACGTTCTCAATAGAACATTGAGGAAGCAGTCATAAGTAAATGAAAGATAAAAAGTACATACATAATTTTGGAGGATTTATAGCTTACCCATGGCCTGAATATAATAATGTTACGTACTGTGTTTCAATGTGACAAACTCTTTCACCAACTTGTGACTCTATGGCCTTTTGCTGATTAACTGGACTTCCAGTGGTGTCTAATATGTTTTCAGGGACTAACATGGGCTTTGGGAAACTCTTGCTTTGTTAAGGTTAATGGCATTGTAAAGTGTTAACTATCGTGTTCACACATTTTAATTCCTTGACTGTCTTTGATTTCATATACTCAACTTCATGTCTGCATTAACTGAGTTTTGACATCTTTAAAATTTATTGTATGGTAGTTATATGGTCTGAATAAGTTTGTTTCGGACCTTTTGCTTGGGGGTATTGTTATTAGTGCTTTCAAGGTGAACAAACTTAGAAATGCCCATAGTTGTTATAAAATCTGTAGAGTAAGAGAGGATGATACAAAATTGAGTAGTTTTTTTTTCTAGTGACTACTTTAGCCACAAGAGGGAACTGTATGAGCAATAATAGCATATTTAGGGATAAGCTTTAGAGGATCTCAGCACCCATTTCCCCAATTCCTTGAGTCTTGGAGCTTGCCCCATTTTAGACAGACTTTTCACCAGAGATCTGGGTTACAGAGCTGGATAACTCTTTCTACTTTTTAACAGACATTAACAGGTAAACTGTTTTTTATTTCTGTGATCATGGAAGGATGTGGGCTTAATAACAAAGTATATGCAGGCAATGGCCAAGTTCCTTTTCTAATCCACACACTTGGCTGATATAAACCCATGTGTTTCCTTCCACCTGGTCAAGGTAAAAACCTGGAGAGAGCTGTTGCCATCTTTGTCAATTTTTTGTATTTACTGCAGAGGAATTCTGAGACAACCTCTGAGAACAATGTGCTTGCCTGGGGTTGGGTAAGTGTAGATTGAGGGGAGAAATTGGAACAATATGCTCCCTTTCGCAGGGTCCTACAGAAGATTCCTCTCTATCGGGAAGCCACAGGCAGTGCAGCACACGACAGGAACACAATCAAATCCTAAGGACCTTCAGAGGAAAGAGCCTGCAGTGCATTCCAATGGGCATTTTTAGGAAGTTACTTGGGTAAGGGGAGAGTCTTCCTTTGGTGAATCATGTATTGAACGATGTGGGTGGGTTAATGTTGTTAATCTATTATCCAATTTTTAAAAGACTAATTCCTTGATTCACTTTATAGCCTTCAACATCCTACCTGAGTGATGTGATTTCTTCTTCCCTCTCTTCTGTCCACTGCTAATTTTTAAGAATTCACATGACCTTTTGGATAAATTATCGTTTTCATTTTTGCTAAAGATACAAATGATGTTATTTGCTAGGTGAATGTGAAAATGGCAATTTCATTCATTTTCTTAGCAATTTTTCTGCATGAAGGATTAATAAAAAATATTCTTAGGAATTAAAAAAAGTTAATAAGTCAGCCTGACATAAAATATGTATATTTAGTTGGTGAGAAAATGAGTTTGTAGAAAGAGACAGTATTGAAGTTGTTAAGTGTTTGGGTTCTGTGTTCAAGTTTTGACTCCACCACTTCTTTTTTTTTTTTTGCAGTACGTGGGCCTCTCACTGTTGTGGCCTCTCCCGTTGCAGAGCACAGGCTCAGCGGCCATGGCTCACGGGCCCAGCTGCTCCGCGGCATATGGGATCTTCCCAGAGCGGGGCACGAACCCGCATCCCCTGCAACGGCAGGCGGACTCTCAACCACTGCACCACCAGGGAAGCCCCCACCACTTCTTAACTCTGTGAACCTTGAGTCTTTCTAAGCCTCAGGTTCTTCACCTGTAAAATAAGGATAATAATAGCTACCTCATATGATTGTTAGGACAATAAAAATTAAGTGTTTAGAGCAGTATTTGCACAAAATGAGGGCTGAATAAATACTAGTTGCTGTTGTTATTATTATTATTACTATTATTATTATTCGTGTAATAGCATTAATCATTAGGAAGTTCTTTGTGTCTAATCCAAAATATACTGCTAAGGGCACAGATTACTCTGAGCTCTCGGTTTCCAGCATTATGAAAAAAAAAGAGAATCTGATAAGATAGTTATTATCATTTCCACTCTACAGATGAGGAACAGTTAAGTGTAGCTCAGAGGGCTAGGAGGGCAAAACAAATATGATGAGCACGGGCCAGGTAGTCCATAAGCATGGGCTCAGCTCACTCATGATGATTACTATTGAATGACCTAAGGTCACTTCAACAACTTGGTCTCATCTGGTCTCTACAGCAGAGTTGTTACACCCTTTGGATAACTCTTTCATCAGGAAATCAAGAAAATTCGGATTTGCTGGAAGAGGGTTCATGCCCACACTTCCTAGGAATCCAGTGCACCTGGATTCTGACTTGTTTGCATGCTGACAGGAGAATTGGAGATTCAGTGCAGAAATTCTAGCCCACATATAGAGTACAAACAAGAGGCACTTTAGCTTTTTAACTCCTAATCAACTCTTTATCAACCTTATTAATATGCATGAGAATCATGAGGGTATTTGTTTAAAATGCTAATTATTGGGCCACACCATCAAGGAATTCTGATTCAGGAAGCCTGGGACTTGGCCAAGGAATCGACATTTTATTTTTGTGTGTGTGGCAGATTCTCTTTTTAATTTTTCTTTGTTTAACTGAAGTATAGTTGATATACAATATTATATGTTGAGGTGTATAATATAGGGATTCACTATTTTTAAAGGTTATACTCCATTTATAGTTATTATAAAATATCAGCTATATTCCCTGTGTTGTACAATATATCCTTGTAGCTTATTTTATACATGATAGTTTGTAGATATCTGCATTTTAAATTGTATCTCCAGACAATTCTGATGCAGTGATGAGTGGACCACACTTTGGGAAAACTGATCTCCTCAATAACAAATTAACATATTAAAAAATAGCACTTACTATTTTTCTGATTATAAAAGAAAAAAAAACCAGAAAGTGCCGAGAATGAAAAAGAAAAGAAAAACCATTCGTAATTATATTTTCTAGAGATGACTGCTGCAAATATTTTGATGGCTGTCCCTTTAGTTTTGTTTTTTTTTTTAAATATGTAGCCACTTTTCTGTATCTCTCAGGTACTTACAATCAAGTGTATTGAGTGTTGTTTCATAGATACGTTCATTTTATATTAATTCTTTAGTGGTTTTATAAATTATTTCTATGTTTTAAATATATGTAAACTTACTCTATGAAATCCATTTATATTCTTATCAGGTCTAGAGATTGGACTGGATATTATTTAAGGCCCATTCTGACTAAGATGTCATACTTGTAAGACTCCTGCAATTCTCTGAATGTAAGGATTAACCACTTTCAAACTTGATGGAGAACCTAAAAGACATCCTCCAAAACTTAAGCTCAAAGATTTGCTCTTGAGCTTTGTCTTTCTGTGCAGACCTGCTGATGTGACATTGTATCAAAGGTAATAATAACATTTCTTCAAAGATGATATACAAATGTCCAACAAGTATATAAAAAGCTGTTCAACATCACTAATCATCAGAGAAATTCAAATCAAAACCCAAAGTGAGATATCGTCTCACATCCATGAAGTTGGCTACTATTAAAAAAAACCCAGAAAATAGCAAGTGTTGGTGAGGATGTGGAGAAATTGGAACCCTTGTGCACTGTTGCTGGGATTGCAAAATGATGCAACCTCTATGAAAAACAGTATTGGATGTTCCTCAAAAAATTAAAAATAGAACTGCCATATGATCTAATCATCCCACTTCTGGGTACATTTCCAAAGGAATTGAAAGCAGGGACTTGAACAGATGTTTGTACACCAAAATTCTCAGCAGCTTTATTCACAGTAGCCAAAATGTGGAAGCAACCCAAGTGTCCATCAATGGATGAATGCATAAACAAAGTGTGTTATATATATACAATGGGATATTATTCAGCCTTAAAAAGGAAGGAAATACTATCACAGTCTACAACATGGATGAACCTTGAGGACATTACGCTAAGTGAAATAAGCCAGTCACAAAAAAGACAAACATTGTATGATTCCACTTACATGAGGTGGAAACTAAACTAGTCAAACTCACAGAAACAGGAAGTAGAATGGTGGTTATCAGGGGCTGGGAGGCAGGGGAAGAGAGAAGTTATTGTTTAATAGATATAGAGTTTCAGTTTTGCAAAATGAAAAATTTCTGTTGATCTGTTTCACAATAAGGTGAATATACTTAGGCTACTGAACTGTTCACTTAAAAATAGTTAAGATGGTAAATTTTATGTTATATGTTTACCACAACACAACAGCTAAACCATTAAAAAAGGTAATAAAAAAAGAGTGTTGCCCTTTTATAACATTTTGAACTGTTACAAAACATAAGTTATACAGTTAATATTAAGGTTTGGTTTGATAAAAATTTTTCATGTAAACTGTTAAGTTTCTAGAATTGTACTCACTTGGGATTTGTAATTCTCAAAGTTGTCAGATTAAACCTAGTGGAAAACCTAAGACTAATGGATGAGAATAGCGCAGAAGACAAAACTATTATATACCAGAATGGTTTGTTACACCTGGGCACTAAACATGACTCTAAGCTTACTGGTAAATACAGGCAATAAAAAAGATAATGCAATGAATATAAATTTTTCTCCAAATTAATGAAGGGAAATTTCTCTGAATATAGAGGGAAAAGAAGGAGGAAGAGATGGAGGAAGAAGGGGGGAATGAAGAAAGGGAGGTGTCATTAGAATTATGGTGAACTCTGTTGTCTCACATTATGGGGTTAAACAATTTCTCATTCGAACTCCTCTTGCTATTTTAATAAAGAATACACACAGAAAATTCAGGTTGGCATTTTTTATACTGGAAAACTGGATGAGACATGGTCAAACATAACGATTGTTATTGTTTGCTATTTGAATGGAATCAGGTCTGTTTCCAACGATTTTTTAAAAATTTCTAAAAAGATCAAAGTGAAGGGAAAGAATAGTGACTCTTTTCCCATTTTGCTTTATTAGGAACAGCAGACTTCCTCACTTTATTTTCTAGTTTGTGTTCAAGTGCCAGCCTAGGGAGTCTCATTTGCATCAATTAAGGCTTATTAATAATAAGCCATTCTGCCTTTATGGTTAATTAAATGATTCTAAGTAAAATTTAACACTATTTACCATGAGGATTGTGGACAAGGTAGATTGCTTAATCACACATGATGGAGTTCCTGATTTGTTTAAAATTTAAATGTTTATACTTTTTTAGTGGAAATTTCAACCATATGGAATAACAAGATGAGTTCCCAAGTTCCCATCATTTAGCTTCCTAGATTATCAACTCACGGCCAACCTTGTTTCATATATATTTCCACCTTCTCCACTCACCCCCGGATTACCTTGAAGCAAAACACAGACATTGTATCATTTCAGCTGAGATATTATCAATCTTCAGGAGGGGATGAATAATAATCAACAATCTATCCCAGAAGCAAATACATCAGTTGCACATAACAGAAGTGTCATAAAGTTGAATGTTAAAGGCATATTAGGGACTTCCCTGGTGGTCCAGTGGTTAAGAATCCGCCTTCCAATGCAGGAGATGCGGGTTCGATCCCTGGTTAGGCAACTAAGATCCCACATGCCGTGGAGCAACTAAGCCCGAGAGCTGCAACTACTGAGCCTGCATGCCATAACTAGAGAACCCACGCACTTTGGAGCCCGGTGCCCACCCCCTTGTGCCACAACTAGAGAGAAGCCTGCGTGCCGTAGGAAAGATCCCACGTGCCATCAACTAAGACCCAACGCAGACAAAAATAAATAAGTATTTTTTAAAAAAGCATATTAAACAGTCAAAAACTAAAGCAGTATCACTTTCGGTGAATACTGTGATAGGTTATTATAGAGCTCCCCCCATATTGGGAGCGGTGTGTGAAGGATCAAATTCCAGTCCAACTGTGTACTGTTATAAGAAGTCTGTGAATGTCCGAAGGGCAGAGAGCCTACTTTCAGTCTGATGACTCAGGGTGCTTTTCCTCCTAATCCTCCTCTCACCAGTCTTGGGACAGCGCCTGAAGCTCCACGTTACTACATTCCACCCTGATTTGCCAGCACTGCAGGCCCCACTTAAAGCAGGCAAGTGGGTCATTATCAGTCATGAGCAATTTAACTTTGTTTTACATAATTGTTTTTCATTACAGAAGTAACATGTGTTCGTTATAGACAATTTGGAAAATACAGAAAAGCCCCCAAAAGAACATAAAAAGCACCATAGTCAGGGTAAATACCAGAATTTTAGTGCATTTTCTTCCTTTTTTTTCTCTAGGCCTTTTTATACTTTTTTTTTCATGAACATAGGATACTGCCTTTTTCCTGCTTTCATTACTTCATAATAGTGAATATACTTCTATATGATTACATATTCTTCCCCAACATAATTTTTTATTTTTGCAAGATATTCCATTGTAAGGAAGGACTATAATTAATGTCTTTTGGGGGACATTTGGATTACTTGCTCTTAGCTACACCTTTGTGGGGTACATTCTTAAAGCTAAACTCTGTACATATTGGTGTTTATTTCTTAGAAAATAATCATAGGAAAAGAAATAGTTGGGGCCAAAGGTGTGCATATCTTTAAGATCTCTCTTTCTTAAATGTAATGCCAACTACTCCTTAGAAAAACTGCACCAAATTATACTTCCACCAACCGTTTATAAATGTACCTCTGTTTCTGTGTACGAACATTTCTTCTAATTAAAAAAACCCGTTAATTTGATACATGAAAACACATACCTATTAATGTTCACTTACACCTGAGTCTTAGAATAGAGTTCATTAAGTTTGACTTGAGAGTGACGGTGGTGGTGTAGGGAAAGGAAGAGAAGGAACATTCAGGGCACAGGAATTGCTAGTGTATTTAGAGTAACATTACACTGATATTTGAAAGCTGTTAAGTCCAGTTCATAAGGTTTCTATCATAATGGGGGAACTCTTAAGTAAGGGATTGTGGAGAGTCAGATATTTCACTTTTCCCCCCACAGGGCGAAAGGCCTACAGGGTGTCACTGCCTGGAGCAGCTACCACAGTTCAGTTCAATCCAAAGATCACTAGGTCTGTAGAAGGAAGGCCAGTTCTCTTCAGGCCATGTGACTTTAGGCATGTTCACCACTCTGGTCCTGTTTCCTCATTAAGAAAGTGAGAATAACATCACACCAGTATTACCTACCTTGAAGATTTACTGTGGAACAAAATCAAGTCATGCATTTGAAAATATTCTGCAAACCTTAAATACTACAAAGGAATGTGGCAGGGAAATTAGATTCTAAAGCCAGCAAGTAAAGTTAAAACTGAGAGCAATGAAAATTACTTAGAAGTTCCTTAAAATGTGCTTGAGGGCAGTTAAATGCTAACATTTAGGAAGCACGTGAGAACAAAGAACCTCTGAAGGAGAGCTGGGATGAATACACTCTCAGGAAATTTTGCCAGTGGAATTGGTGCCCTGTAACTTATTTTAATTTCCTCTCTCTTTCTGCCAAGTGCATAACTGAATCTGAGAATGTTAGATGACAGTATGATGCCACTGTTATTCTTCTACAATTTTATATTGGCAAGTCAAGAAACCACTCTGGGCCTCTTTATTTGTCTAATGGTACAGTTCAGCTGGATCACGGTTTCATCCAAAATTTCCTTTGACAAATACTTTGAGTTTACTATTCTTACTACGTTCCAGGCTGCTTTGCTGTTTGTCAGAAAAAAACACCAGGAAGGAGACACGGTCTGACCACAAGAGGCTGGTGAGCAGTGAGGCAATTTCAACTTTGATTTGAGGAATCCTGGGTTCTTTGATCGCCTTCTGGGGAATGCACTGAATGTTTAGGAAAATTATGGAAAGTTACATATTTTGTTATGAATACCAGCTACAATACTACATCTGATACGGATTAAGTTACTTTGTTTCCTCTTTTGCTGTTTATCTTGCTACTTTTTCATGTGAGCTAACATTTTTTTTTAAAACCTGGGCTAACTTAAAAATCCTTTAATTGAAAAAGTAATAGAAACACGTGGAAAAATTCAGACGGTACAAAAAAGTAGATAATGAGAAGCAAGTCTTTTAATCCAGACCCCCCCCCCTTCCCCTACTCCGCATTCCCTCGCCACTCCTGCCATCCTATTCAGAGGTAGAGTCAACACTTAAGAAAACCCTCTTATTGTTAAGGTGATCCCTGGGTCCAAAAAGTTAAACATTGAACTACAGAATCTCTAAAGTCTGTTCCACCTCTAAAATTAAATCTTACACCCTACTGAGAGTGCAAAAGAGAAAGCCTCGCCTTGTTTAACATTATGGTTGGTAAAGGGACAGAAAAATGCAAACTGAATTCAAAAATATACACTACATTTAGAATTCCTGAAGGACAGAGAACAGGATTCAGGCACTTCCATGGTGGTTTATTTACGAATTGAAATAAAGGGCTCCTCTAGGGTGTAAACTCCATGAGGGCAGGAAGTTCACCAGCAGGTTTCACCGCAGACCTTGTCACACAAGAAAGGCTCACTGGGCGAGGGACACGACAACCCAGCACAGAGATCACGGCCCAGAATCCAGGACCGGAACTAGAGCACGGAGCGTCACGTGACTCGTCCTCCTCTGCAATTTCCCCCACCCCCACCCCCGCTCGGCGATGCAGCTCCGGGACCGCCTCCATCAGAGGCCGCACCAATCCGCGAGGGAAGTCAAATTTGGCTAGGCCAGGCAACGGGCGGCTCCAGCTCGTAGTCGCCTTGTAGCTGCGTCTCGCTGGCTCGGCCCACTTGTCGCCGAGTCTCAGGCGGTAGTCCCGCCTTCCAGCCCAGACTACACGCTCTACATTGCAAGTGGGAGGTGCAAAGGAGCATGGGGCGGGGGGGGGGCACAGGCGCATGCGTGTTGAAGTGAAGCCCAAGGCGAAGCTTCAGAAAGCAGAGGGAGGGGGAGGGGAGAAGTCTCCAGTACGCGCGCGTGCTCAGCAGCCCTCCCTGGCCAGACACACGCGGCGCGGCGTGGTGACGCCAGGGCGGCCCGAGGAAGGGGCGGGGCCGGGGCGGGCCTTCCCAGCTTTTCCAGCTCCTCCAGCTCCTCCCGCCCCCTCCCGGCCCCGACTCGCTCTCCCCCGCCCTACCCTACACTGGGCCCCGTCTGCGCCGGGGTGCCTTAGTCGCTTAGCTTCGCGTCGGCCCGGCCCGGCCCGGCCAACGGGCAAATGCCCTGAGCTGCCACCCCCGCCGCCGCCGACTCGGCCGGTGGCGGTGTGGGAGACGGGCGTCCGGCCCCGGGCCGCTGAGTGTGACGGACGGGGCCGGGGGCCGCCGGGCGCCGCGGCGTCGGCGGCGGCTCCGCGCGGACCATGTATTTCCTCAGCGGCTGGCCCAAGAGGCTGCTCTGCCCTTTGGGGAGCCCGGCCGAGGCGCCTTTCCACGTTCAGTCCGACCCCCAGAGGACTTTCTTCGCCGTGCTGGCCCCGGCCCGCCTCAGCATCTGGTACAGCCGAGTAAGTAGAGCCGCCCGCCGTCTCTCGCCTCTCCCTCCCCGGCGTCCCGGCACCGTCTCGCCCCCAACTTCCCCCCAGAGTCTGGGACCCCTGCCCCTTCGCGCCGGACCCACTCGTCTTCGCCGTCGGCGTCCTTGTTCCACCTACTCGGCCACACGAACCGCCGGGTCCTAACACGTCCTTCGGCCAGGGCTCCAGGGTGGATGTCGTCGCTGCTGCCCCAAATCCCAGCGCCTCCCTGCGTTGGACCGACTGCCGCGCACAGTGCGGACCCCAAGCGCTCCGTCGGCAGAGCCCAGACTTTCCCTCCTCTCCTTTCCCCCATTCGCTGAGGAACAAATTTGTTTAAACTTTCCACAGTTAGGAATCTGGCCGCTGTTTTGTTCCTAGCCCTTCCTTGCCCTAAAGGCCATTGTTTTGAAGTTAGGGAAAGCCTGTTGGGCTTTACCCAGTGTCAGACTTTACATGCTGTGATAACTTATTTCTGGCAACTACAGCCAGAGTTATTTTTTACTAAAGTTTTGATAATCCAACTCCTCGCCTCACCCCAACATCTCTTTTTCACTTTCAGGCCAGTTCTTTTTTCTGCTGCTCTTGGACTCTTCTGTAGAGAATTGTAGGGGGTTAGTAGGAGCGGAATTAGAGCTCAAATCTGTTCGCGCTGCTCCTGGTATTCACACCTGGAAGTAATAAGATTTGGGAAGAGCGTGAACCGGTGTTCTGTTTTTACTTTCTGTGAATCTTGCTTTTTTATTTCTTGTATCTAATTACTGAGTAGATAACTTCAAAAATAAGTGGTGGATAGGATACTCCTTATTTTCCGTAACGGTTCTGTTTATAAAAGCAACAAAATAGAGTATAAAAATGCCCCCCCCCGAAGGCCGTACTAATCGATGTCAGAGTAAAGTCGTTCTCTTTTCAAAGCTAATTTTACCAAGTGGAAATAGGTCGTGACCTTAGCTTTGTTAGATCTGTGTGAAATACTGGCTTTAGTTAAATTAGCTAAAACTGTCACATCTGTGTATCTGACCATTTGAATGCCTGTGAGGCCCTTGACTACCCTCACACACAGCCCTGGTAAAAGTGATGATGAGATTTAGATATTTCTGGTATCTCTTTTATATGACTATCATAGTTAGTGTTTAAATCAGACTATTTGCCATTAAGTTTTAGCTGATTTAATTTTTATATATCAGAACAAAATAGGCTGTTATAATACAACAGTGTGACTCTTCTGTCTGGTGCTTGATGGCATTTTTTGAATATATGTATTGCATATCATTTGGTTCTTAAATGAGATACTAATTCATTTACAGCGTGTATGCCAATTGAATAATATTTTATTTGGTTGTATATAACTATTATACTTAAAGCATACAAAGAAAAAAATAATTAGAACTTGAATTTTAAATTGCCTTCTGAATTTAGTACATAATTTCACTCTAATTTAACAAATTGTTTGTAAAGCCTAAAATTTAACTTTCCTTATCTCTATAAAGGGCAGACCTGACTTAATTTTAGGCGGAACTAAACTTAATTTGTAGGAGGAAGAGACCAGAAGCCTGTAGGCTACTATTCCTCTGTAGAAGAAACAAAAATGCACCTTGACAGGGATATTGTGACTATTAAGAATATCAGTTTTTTTTTGCTTTTGGACTTAGATACTAAGTAAATCAAAGGCAGTCCTGGAATGTAAAACTACTCATACTTCTTTCCTTCAGATTCCTACCGTGCACACAGATAGCTACTTCCTACAGAAGTGCTGGGGCCACTACCATTAAGATCCACTGTGCAAAAAGTTAGTTTGTACAGAATCTGTGGGCTCAGAAGTATGTGAAATGAGATGCAGGAAAACCTTAGAGGAGGCTCCATGGTACTGTAGGTTTACGAATGGTTAACTTTGATCTCTGGCATCACTGTCACTTTAAAGATCAAGTATTGGACCAGGTGAATTTAAGGTCTATAACTGGGTGAATGGGGGAACAGGTGCCAGACCCCAGTTTCTATTTTGATTTTTTAATTTCTAAACTTAAATTTATTTTAACTTACATAATTTAGGTCAACAGACTTCTTTTAGAAGTGAAAACACCTCTAGCTAAATTGAGTAGCTATCAGTTATTTCTATATAATTTAGAGTGAATTGGTTTAAAATGTTTGCGTGAGAACATGAAAGCTTTGATTTTGGAGACATTGTATATGCAAGTAATTTTACAGAATAAAGTGAATTTTGAAGATCTGAAGAAGGGTTTTATGGAGTTTGAGGTGTTAAAAGCAGCTTGAGGGCATTTGGAGACAGGGAGAAACATGCTCAAAGAGATGAGAGGATATAACACGATTGGCTTACTTGAAATTTTGTTAGGGCTCTCTTAGTAAGTTAAACTCACTTAGGAGGAATGCATTTTTAAAAAGAAAAAAACTAGCCTTGTGGGAGGATCGCGCATTTGATAGTCTAGCTGTTTTTTGTTTTTTAATGTCTAAAAGAATTGCTGTCTGGAAAATGTTGATTAGACATGAGACAATGGAAACATTAAAATAAAATCTCTAAGGATAACTTGGGTACATTTTATTGGTCTTCTAGTGAGCTTATATGTATCAATACCTCTTACAGCTACTATTATAAACTCTAAGTAGCTATTTGGAATCCCAGTGTTACAGAATCGTATCTCTTCAAAATTCTTTCCTGACTCCAAGTTTGAGAAATGTAGTATAGTGCTTTTCAGATGTGTTAATAAACAAAAGAGTTTCTGTAGATACTCACTTTGCTTTTTGATTTCATTTTTAGTGTGAGGATGTGACTTGTTTTCATTGTAACATGTTGATGTAAATTGCTTTCTCTACTTTGTGATTCTACTTAGGAGTTTTAAAAACTACTTGAGCTTACAACAGGGATCATCCATATATTTTGGAACCCAAAAAAGGTTTGGTATGTATGTTAGATTGGGATGCTAGAGGTGGGACTTACTTGATGGAGCAGTTGATGATGTATTTCTGCCAAGGGTATTGTAAAAAGACTAGTTTCAGCTTTGAGGATGAAGCTGCTGTTTAAAGCACATTATGATTTATGATTGACATGTGTGTTGTGTGAGATGAATTGTGTTTTGTATTGTATCAGAGAGCCTAGAATTATTCCTTTAATATACTGCTTAACTGTGAGTACAAAAAGTCTACATATGTGAACCACAAAATGATACCTTAGAATGCTCTAATTCTAAATTAGTCTTATCTCAGTTTTCAGGTCATTGATTATTTCAAATACATGAACACCTCCTGTGAAAAAGGTAGTATAAATAGGCAGTATATGAAAGGGATTAAGAGGCACATTGTATGAAAAAAACATTCTATCCAAAGATATTAGTGTGTTAATATAAATGAAAATTTTGTGAGTTATCACTACTAATAAAAAGCTGAAATAGATAAATAATTACTGGCCTTATGAAATAAATTGTCTTTGAGTAACCCTGAATAGAAACTTATCCTCTTGTTGCTGTATACTAATAATGGAAAACAATGAGATAGACGTTCAAAGAATCAGGTGTATGGTTAAATGTGTGACCTTAGGAAAGTAACTTAATTTGGATGGTACTTGTATTTTTCCAGCTCTCCCATTTCTCACCTTTTAAACCCTATTCTGTTAATGCCTCCAAAGAGCCTTCCTTATAAACTCACTGGTTGGAAGTCATTTAGGGTTCACTGTTGGTTAAAGAATGAAGTTCAAACTCCTTAGTTTGATAACAGAGACACTCCCCACTTGGAATGCTCTCTTGCCCCATCTCTGCCTATCAGAATATTATTCAAACTTTAGCTACTGTTGAAATCCTGCTCTGAGTCATTCTTTATTTACTGTAATTAGAAGTGTTCGTTTTTTTGATGAACTACTGTTTGTACTGTAGTTTTGCACACATGCTTTATTTCTCCAACTAGATTGTAAGTTTCTGGAGTGCAGAAGTGGTCTTATTTATTTAATTGAAGTGTAATTGAGTTACAACATTGTGTTATTTTAGAAGTGATCTTATTTTGTATTATCCATAACACTTTGCACAAAGCACATGCTTAATAAGTATTTAAAATAAATTAATGAATTTAGGGTATCTGTCCTGTGCGTAGCACAGAATTTTTTCAAGTTTTAATAATTGGAAGATTTTTAAATGTTGACATATAACTTAAAAAATGTGGTAATACTAAATTACAACTTAAAATCAGAAAAATTTGATTAGGGAGGGTTATATAAGTGAAGGTGAATTAAATACTTTTTTATTACACACAGTCCAAATTATATTAGAAAAGTGGTACATGTTATTCACAATAGCCAAGATGTGGAAGTAACCTAAGTATCTGTCAATGCATGAATGGATAAAGGAGAAGTGGTACATATACACAGTGGAATATTATTCAGCCATGAGAAGGAAGGACATCTTAAACCATTTGCGGTGACATGGCAGGACCTTGAGGGCATTATGCTAAGTGGAATAAGTCAGAGACAATTCATGTATGATATCATTTACATATATGGAATCTGAAAAAGCTGAATGCATAGAAACATTCTAGAATGGTGGATACGAGGGGCTGGGAAGGGTGGAAAAAAGGAGATGTTGGTCCAAGAGCATAGACTTCCAGCTGTAAGATGAGTAAATTCATGTACAGCATGGTGATTATAGTTGATAATACTGTATTATATACTTGAAAGTTGCTTAGATGAGAGTAGATTTTCAATGTGTTCACGACAAAAAAGCAATGGTAATTATGTGACATGATGCAAGTGTTAGCTAAGACTATGGTGGTAATCATTTTGCAATATATAAGTGTATCAAATCAACATGTACATCTTATACAGTGTTATATCTCAGTCATATCTCATTAAAGCTGTGGGAAAAAGTGGTACGTGATAAAGCGTCCTTCTTTAATTATTAGATAATCTGCTATTTGCCAAAACTTAAACTACTGTGTAGTATTACAGCTAGTTGAAATCCTGGTTCCTAGTATGTGTTTATATTGATGTGATCTATGGAAAAAGAAGGTCACACACACAAAAGAAGCAGAATAAGAACATTAAAGACATTTTGCTTATCTTCAGGTGCTTGTGAATTATCGAAGTGATCCATTTTACTCATGAACATTCATTCTGAGTTTACTGCGGACTGTGTGCTTTACAACATGGGAATCAAAGTTCTCTGAATTTAGGTTCTTAACATACCTCACTCATGATTTTTGCCCTGTCCTCATAGTACCTATCCAGTCTAACTTTTAGACTTGAAGTTCTCTTTCAAAATAAATTTATATCTTTATTACAAATGGAAAACTATCACCACTTGTATGAATAGAGGGTTACTGCATGAGGGAATACAATGAAAAGAATGTTATGAAAATCTAGTTTCCTGCCAAAGGCTGTTACCTTTTTCTTTAAAAGGGCAGTTTGCAGATTACATGAGAGGTATTTAGAAGTAAACTGGCCCCTCATGCAGATTTCCTCCGTACCTAAATCAAAAGGATTGAAGAATTGAAAAAAATTATTTTCTCACATATGATTAAATATTTAATACAGAGTTTATATGTTACCTAAAATAGTATAGAAAATATTGCCTTAAAGCATTCTATTTACTGCTAAATAAAGCATTTATTCAGTTTCAGGTTAGAAAAGATAAATTTACAATTTAAGCATTTAAAAATGTTCTAGAATTCAGACTTGCTACAGAGTGAGACAATTGCTTAATTTTCTTCTTTTTTTAAAAAACTGACCAGCAAACATCAATTGTTTGGAATCAAGGTATCTTACTTTTCTTTTAAGTTCATTATAATTGCTTTGCTTTGAGTTGCTATCACAAACCTGTCTCCCCAAGTGATTGCCTTATTTCAATCATAAATCATACCTAAATTTACATACGAAATTTTGGATATTAGTAAATATACAGGAGAATTTGCTGTGGTTTAATTTTCAAACAGCTTTATTGAGGTGTATAAAATACATCTATTGTAAGTGTATAGTGATTTTTAGTAAATTAATAGCATTGTGAAGTCATCATTACAGTCTAGTTTTAGAACATTGATAGCAACCTCAAAAGTATTATGCCCATTTGCAGTCAACCTCTGCTCCCACTCCGGCCCCAGGAAATCATTGGCTGGCTTTTTGTCCCTTTGGATTTGGCGGTACTCCTTTTTATTGCTGAATATTATTCCATTATATGGATATACCATATATTTTTTTTAGTCCATTCACCAGTTGATGGGTATTTCGATTGTTTCTAATTTCGGACCGTTATGAATAATGCTACTGTAGACATCTGTGTATACTTTTTTGTGTGTGAGATTATATATTATCATTTCTCTTGGGGAGATACCTAAGAATGGAAGTGCTAGGTAGTATGGTAAGTTTGTTTTTAGCTTTTTAGGAAACTGCCAAAATGTTCAAAGTAGCTGTCACATTTTGCATCCGCACCAGCAGTGTATGAAGGTTTCTGTTTCTCCACATCCTGTTAACACTTGTTGTCAAGCTTCTGTCAATCTTCTTTATTATAGCCATTTAGTGGGTTTTTAGTGGTATCTCATTGTAGCTTTAATTTGTATATTCCTAATGACTAAACATGTTTAACATCTTTTCATGTGCTTATTAGCCATTTGTGTACCTTATTTGGTGAAATATCTATTCAAATCCTTTGCCCCCTTTTTTTTTAAAATTGGAGTGTTTGTCTCATTGAGTTGTAAGAGTTCTTTATATATTCTAGATACAAATTCTTTATCAGATATATGACTTGCATATATTTTATCAGTCTTTGGTTTGTCTTTTCAGTTTCTTAATGTGACCTTCTGAAGAACAAAAGTTTAGTTTTGATGAAGTCTGGATTATCATTTCTTTCTTTTATGAATCATGCTTTTTGGGTCTTATCTAAGGAACCTTTGGCTGGTCCAAGGTCACAGACATGTTCTGTATTTTCTTTTGTAAGTTTTATCATCTGAACTCTTATACATAGGTCTGTCACATGTTTTGAGTTGATTTTTATGCATGGTTTGAGGTAAAGGTCTAAGTTCGGTTTGTTTTTTACATATAGATCCAGTTGTTTTAGCATTATTTGTTGGAAAGACTCTTTTCACTATTGAATTGCACTGGCACCTTTGTCAAAAATCAGTTGACCATAAATGTAAGGGTTTATTTCTGTATTTTCTATTCTGTTCTGTTAATCAATATGTCTATCATCAGGCAGACATCACACTATAGCTTTTATGGCAAGGTGGTGAAACTCCTACTTTTTGATTTCAAAATTATTTTGCTATTCTAGATCCTTTGCATTTCTATATCAATTTTTAAGATCATCTTGTCAATTTCTACCAAAAAGAAAAAAGAAAAAAAAAAACCTTGCTGGTATTTTCAGGAAATGGCACTAAATCAGACACACATAAACATGAGTGTTTCTCCTTTTATTTAGACTGTAAAAAGTTTCTGTTGTTAATCGACTATACTTCAGTATAAAATAAACAAAACCAAAGTTTCTGTTGACAGTATTTTTTTGTTTTCAGTGTACAGGTCTCTCACTTTTGTTAAACTTATTTCTAAGTATCTTATTTATCTTTTATGATGCTGTTTTGAATGTAATTTCATTTTCAGATTGTTACTGGTATATAGATATAAAATTGATTTTTGTATATTGTTCAGCAACCTTGCCAAAGCTTGTTTACTTCACTAGTTTTTTTTGTAGTTAGAACTAATAAATTCAGCAAAATTACAGGACATAAAATCAAGACGCAAAATTCGGTTGCATTTTTATACAAAAACTATGAGCATCCAGAAATGAAATTAAGAAAAAAGTTCCATTTACAGTAACATCAAAAAGAATAAAATACAGGCTGTGGGGAGAGTTTGAGGTTAACATATACACACTACTATGTATAAAGTAGATAAAAAACAAGGATCTACTCTGTAGCAAAGGGAACTATATTCAGTGTCTTGTAATAACCTATAATGGAAAAGAATCTGAAAAAAAAGTGTGTGTGTGTATCTGATATAACTGAGTCACTTTTCTGTATACCTGAAGCTAACACAACATTGTCAGTTAACTAAAAATGGTTAATTTAAAAAATGGTTGTTGGGAAAAAAAGAGTAAAATACTTAGGATTAAACTTAACTAAGGAGGCGAAAGACATAGTCGAACAACTACAAAACATTGCTGAAAGAAAGAAGATGGAAATAAGTGGAAAGACGTCTCATCTTTACAGGTTGGAAAACAATATTGTTAAGATGCCAGTAGTACACAAAGCAGTCTACAGATTCAGTGCAATCCCAACAGTGTTTTTTTGCAGAAATACGAAAATCACTCTAAAATTGATACGGAATCACAAGGGACTCCCCACATCAGTCTAGCTAAAATTTTATCAATTTTTTAGATCTTTACAGAGAACCAGCGTTTGGATTTACTGATCTTAGTCTATTAATTTTGTTTTCTATTTTATTGATTTCTGCATTGAATTTTCTTAAAAAATTATTTTCTTCAGCTTGCTTTGGGTTTAATTGTATAAAGCAAATTAAAAGTAAAGTAGGGCTTCCCTGGTGGCGCAGTGGTTGAGAGTCCACCTGCCGATGCAGGGGACACGTGTTCGTGCCCCGGACCGGGAAGATCCCACATGCCGCAGAGCGGCTAGGCCCGTGAGCCATGGCCACTGAGCCTGCGCGTCCGGAGCCTGTGCTCCACAACGGGAGAGGCCACAAGACTGAGAGGCCCGCGTACCACACACACACACACACACAAAAAAGTAAAGTAAATTTTGCTAGGTTGAAAACAGGTTATTAATTAGAGGCATTTCTTTTTTTAAAATAGGCATTTTAAGCTCTTAAGTTTTTTCTAAGTACTTTATTAGCTGTATTCCATAACTTTTTTCTTGTTTTTGAGCAGTTTCAGGTTTACAGTAAAATTGAGAGGAAGGTACATAGATTTCCCATATCCCCCCTCTTTACACATGCACAGCCTCCCCCATTATCAACATCAGTTATCAGAATGGTACATTTTTTTTTAAACCAAGGATAAACCTACAGTGACACATCGTGCTTACCCAAAGTTCATAGTTTACCTAAGAGTTTACTCTTGGTATGTGTGTTCATTTTGGTTGGACAGATGTCTGATGACATATCCATCGTTGTAATATCATACAGAGTATTTTTCCCTCCCTAAAAATTCTGTGTTCTGCCCATTCATCGCCTGCCCCATCATAACTTTGATACGTTCCAATTTTGTTTTCATTTAGTTCAGTTTTAAAAATTTAACCAATTTCTGTGAATCATGGATTATTTAGAAGTGTTGTGGTTTAATTTCTACATATTTGAGGATTTCCCAAATTCTTTCTGTTATTGATTTCTAACGTAATTCCATTGTGGTTGGGGAATATATATTTTGGGTGATTTTATTCTTTTAAGGATATTAAGACTTGTTTTATGGGTTAACATATGGTTTGTGTAAGTGAATGTTCAGTGTGCACTTGTAAAGAATGTGTTCTGCTGTTGGCAGAGTGTTCTCTAAATATTAGGTTAAATTGGTTGACATGGTTGTTAAGTGTTCTGTAGCCTTGCTAATGTTAAGTCTAGTTCTGTCAGTTATTGAAAGTGAAGATTGAAGGCTCCAGCTCTGTTGTTGAATTGCCGGTTTCTTCTTTGAGTTCTGTCAGTTTTTGCTTCATGTGTTTTTGGGCTGTGTTGTTAGATTTGTATACATTTATAATTGTTTTATCTTCCCTTTGTATTAACTGATTTATCATTATGAAATTCCTTCTCTCTACTAATGTTCCCTTTCTTGAAGTGTATTTTGTTTTGCCTTAACATTGCCACTACAGTTCTCTTAATATTACCACTTGTGTGACATATCTTTTTCCACCCTTTTACTTTCAAACTGCTTATGTCCTTCAGTCTGAACTGTGTCTTGTATAGGTATCACATACTTAGATCTTGCTTTTTTGCTATTGTTTCAAAAATCCAGTCTGATAATTCCTGCATTTTGATTGGACTGTTCAGTCCGTTCACATATAATGTGATTACTGATGTGGTTGGATTTACATTACCTATTTTGCTATTGCTTTTCTACACCTCACATGTTTTTTGTTTACCCGTTATTCCTTTAATTGCTTTGATTTCTTAATCATATTTTCTGAGTTATATTATTAATGGTTGCTCTAGCAATTAAAAAATGAATCTTATTACAGTATACTTCAAATTAATACTGAATTAATTCCAGTAAAATATAGCAAATTTTTCATCCCTTCTTTTTACTTTTATGTTTTTAAAGTGATGAAATGTACATAAAATTTACCGTTTTAATAATTTTTAAATATACAGTTTTGTGACGTTAAGTGCGTTCACATTTGTGCAGCCATCACCACCATCCATTTTCAGAACTTTTTTCATCTTCCCATATTGAAACTCCCTTCCTGGTAAACAGTAACTCCCCATTTCCCCTCCTCCCAGCCCCTGACAACCACTACTTTACTTTCTTTCCTTATGAATTTCCACTAGGGTGGAAACACAATATTTGACCTTAAGTGATAGACTTAATTCACTTAGAATGTCTTCAGGGTTCTTCCATGTTATAGCATGTACCAAAATTTGCTTTTTAAGGCTGAATAATATTTCATTGTAGGTGTATATTATAGTTTGTTTATCCATTCATATGTTCGTGGACACTTGGGTTGCATCCACTCTTTGGGTTGCTTTCACTTACTGTGAATGGTCCTGCTGTGAACATTAGTGTGCAAATATCTGTTTGTGTCCCTACTTTTGATTCTTTTGCATATATACCCCAAAGTGGAATCGCTGGATCATATGGTAGTTCTGTGTTTAATATTTTGAGAAATTGCTTTTTTTTTGATTGCTGTACTGTTTTTCACAGTAGCTGCACCATTTTACATTCCCATCAGCAATGTACAGGGATTTCGATTTTCCCACATCTGTGCCAACACTTTCTTTTTTTTGTTTGTTTTTTGATTATAGCCATCCTGAAACGTGCAAAGTGGTATCTCGTGGTGTTTTTTTTTTTAACATCTTTATTGGAGTATAATTGCTTTACAGTGTTGTGTTTCTGCTGTATAACTAAGTGAATCAGCTATATGCATATGTATATGCCCATATCCCCTCCCTCTTGCATCTCCATCCCACCCTCCTTATCCCAGTCCTCTAAGTGGTTGGAAGGCACCCACCTGATCTCCCTGTTCCAAGCAGCTGCTTCCCTCTAGCTATCTGTTTTACATTTGGTAGTGTATATATGTCAGTGTTACTCTCTCACTTCATCCCAGCTTACCCTTCCCCCTCCCCGTGTACTCAAGTCCATTCTCCATATCTTTGTCTTTACTCCTGTCCAGCGCCTAGGTTCATCAGGACCTTTTTTTTTTTTTTTTGATTCCATATATATGTGTTAGCATACAGTATTTGGTTTTGTCTTTCTGATTTACTTCACTCTGTATGACAGACTCTCGATCCATCCACCTCACTACAAATAACTCAATTTCATTTCTTTTTATGGCTGAGTAATATTCCATCGTATATATGCGCCACATCTTCTTTATCCGTTCATCTGTCAGTGGACACTTAGGTTGCTTCCAAGTCCTGGTTATTGTAAATAGTGCTGCTATGAACATTGTAGTACATGACTCTTTTTGAATTATGGTTTTCTCAGGGTATATGCCCAGTAGTGGGATTGCTAGGTTGTATGGTAGTTCTATTTTTAGTTTTTTAAGGAACCTCCATACTGTTCTCCATAGTGGCTGTATCAGTTTACATTCCCACCAACAGTGCAAGAGGTTTCCCTTTTCTCCACATCCTCTCGAGCATTTATTGTTTGTAGATTTTTTCATGATGGCCATTCTGACCTGTGTGAGGTGATACCTCATTGTTTTGATTCACATTTCTCTAATGATTAGTGATTTTGAGCATCTTTTCATGTGTTTCTTGGCAATTTGTATATCTTCTTTGGAGAAATGTCTATTTAGGTCTTCTGCCCATTTTTGGATTGGGTTGTTTGTTTTTTGATACTGAGCTGCTTGTAAATTTTGGAGATTAATCCTTTGTCAGTTGCTTCGTTTGCAAATATTCTCTCCCATTCTGAGGGTTGTATTTTCGTCTTGTTTATGGTTTCCTTTGCTGTGCAAAAGCTTTTAAGTTTCATTAGGTCCCATTTGTTTATTTTTGTTTTTATTTCCATTTCTCTAGGAGGTGGGTCAAAAAGGATCTTCCTGTGATTGATGTCATAGAGTGTTCTGCCTATGTTTTCCTCTAAGAGTTTTAGAGTGTTTGGCCTTACATTTAGGTCTTTAATCCATTTTGAGGTTATTTTTGTATATGGTGTTGGGAAGAGTTCTAGTTTCATTCTTTTACATGTAGCTGTCCAGTTTTCCCAGCACCACTTATTGAAGAGGCTGTCTTTTCTTCATTGTATACTCTTGCCTCCTTTATCAAAGGTGACCATATGTGTGTGGGTTTATCTTTGGGGCTTTCTAACCTGTTCCATTGATCTATATTTTGTTTTTGTGTCAGTACCATACTGTCTTGATTACTGTAAGTTTGTAGTATAGTCTGAAGTTGGGAAGCCTGATTCCTCCAGCTCCGTTTTTCTTCCCTCAAGACTGCTTTGGCTGTTTGGGGTCTTTTGTGTTTTCATACAAATTGTTAAATATTTTGTTCTAGTTCTGTGAAAAATGCCAGTGGTAGTTTGATAGGGATTGCATTGAATCTGTAGATTGCTTTGGGTAGTATATCATTTTCCCAATGTGGATTTTTCCAATCCAAGAACATGGTATATCTATCCATCTGTTTTTATTGTCTTTAATGTCTTTCATCAGTGTGATAGTTTTCTGCATACAGGTTTTTTGTTTCCTTAGGTAGGTTTATTTCTAAGTATTTTATTTTTTCTGTTGTGGTGGTGAATGGGAGTGTTTCCTTAATTTCTCTTTCAAATTTTTCATCATTAGTGTATAGGAATGCAAGAGATTTCTGTGCATTAATTTTGTATCCTGCTACTCTACCAAATCCATTGATTAGCTCTAGTAGTTTTCTGGTAGCATCTTTAGGATTCTCTATAGTATCATGTAATCTGCAAGCAGTGACTGTTTTACTTCCTTTCCAATTTTATTGGATTTTTAAAATTTCTTTTTCTTCTCTGATTGCTGTGGCTAAAACTTCCAAAACTATGTTGAATAATAGTGGTGAGAGTAGGCAACCTTGTCTTGTTCCTGATCTCACAGGAAATGGTTTCAGTTTTTCACCATTGAGAAGGATGTTGGCTGTGGTTTTGTCATATATGGCCTTTATTATGTTGAGGTAGGTTCCCTCTACGCCTACTTTCTGGAGAGCTTTTATCATAAATGGGTGTTGAATTTTGTCAAAAGCTTTACTGAAGCTATTGAGATGATCATATGGTTTTTATCCTTCAATTTGTTAATATGGTGTATCACATTCATTTGTGTATATTGAAGAATCCTTGCATTCCTGGGATAAACCCCACTTGATCATGGTGTATGATCCTTTTAATGTGCTGTTGGATTCTGTTTGCTAGTATTTTGTTGAGGGTTTTTGCATCTCTGTTCATCAGTGATACCGGCCTGTAGTTTTCTCTTTTTGTGACATCTTTGTCTGGTTTTGGTATCAGGGTGATGGTGGCCTCGTAGAATGAGTTTGGGAGTGTTCTTCCCTCTGCTGTATTTTGGAAGAGTTTAAGAAGGATAGGTGTTAGCTCTTTTCTAAATGTTTGATAGAATTCGCCTGTGAAGCTGTCTGGTCCTGGGCTTTTTTTTGTTGGAAGATTTTAAATCACAGTTTCAATTGCAGTGCTTGTGATTGGTCTGTTCATATTTGCTCTTTGTTCCTCGTTCAGTCTCAGGAAGTTGTGCATTTCTAAGAATTTGTCCATTTCTACCAGGTTGCCCATTTTATTGGCATATAGTTGCTTGTAGTAATCTCATGATTCTTTGTATTTCTGCAGTGTCAGTTGTTACGTCTCCTTTTTCATTTCTAATTCTGTTGGTTTGAGTCTTCTCCCTTTTTTCTTGATGAGTCTGGCTATTGGTTTGTCAATTTTGTATATATTCTCAAAGAACCAGCTTTTGGTTTTATTGATCTTTGCGGTCGTTTCCTTCAGTTCTTTTTCATTTATTTCTGATCTGATCTTTATGATTTCTTTCTTTGTGCTAACTTCGGGGGTTTTTTGTTCTTCTTTCTCTAATTGCTTTAGGTGTAAGGTTAGGTTGTTCATTTGAGATTTTTCTTGTTTCTTGAGGTAGGATTGTATTGCTATAAACTTCCCTCTTAGGGCTTCCCTGGTAGCGCAGTGGTTGAGAGTCCGCCTGCCGATGCAGGGGACACGGATTTGTGCCCCGGTCCGGGAAGATCCCACATGCCACGGAGTGGCTGGGCCCGTGAGCCATGGCTGCTGAGCCTGCGCGTCCAGAGCCTGTGCTCTGCAACGGGAGAGGCCACAACAGTGAGAGGCCCACATACCGCAAAACAAAAAACGAAAAACAAACTTCCCTCTTAGAAACGCTTTCGCTGCATCCCATAGGCTTTGGGTCATCGTGTTTTCATTGTCATTTATTTCTAGCTATTTTTTTGATTTCCTCTTTGATTTTTTTCAGTGATTTCTTGGTTATTTAGTAGTGTATTGTTTAGTCTCCATGTGTTTGTATTTTTTATAGTTGTTTTTCCTGGGATTGATATCTAGCCTCATAGCATTGTGGTTGGCAAAGATACTTGATACAATTTCAATTTTCTTAAATTTACGAAAGCTTAATTTGTGACCCAGGATCTGATCTATCCTGGAGAGTGTCCCATGAGTATTTGACAAGTGTATACTGTTGTTTTGGGATGGAATGTCCTATAAATATCAGTTGAGTCCATGTAGTCTAATGTATCATTTAAAGCTTCTGTGTCCTTATTTATTTTCATTTTGGATCATCTGTCTGTTGGTGAAAGTGAGGTGTTAAAGTCCCCTATTATTATTATTATTATTTTTTTTGTGGTACGCGGGCCTCTCACTGTTGTGGCCTCTGCCGTTGCGGAGCACAGGCTCCGGACGCGCAGGCTCAGCGGCCATGCCTCACGGGCCCAGCTGCTCCGTGGCATGTGGGATCTTCCCGGACCAGGGCACGAACCCACATCCCCTGCATTGGCAGGCGGATTCTCAACCACTGCACCACCAGGGAAGCCCAAAGTCCCCTATTATTATTGTGTTGCTGTTGATTTCCTCTCTTATGGCTGTCAGTATTTGTGTTATGTATTGAGGAGCTCCTGTGTTGGGTGCATAAATATTTACAATTGTTACATCTTCTTCTTGGATTGATTCCTTAATCATTCTGTAGTGTCATTCTTTGTGTCTTGTGATAGTCTTTATTTTAAAGTCTATTTTGTTGGATATGAGAATTGCTACTCCATCTTTCTTTTGATTTCCATTTGCATGGAATACCTTTTTCCATCCCCTCACTTTCAGTCTGTATGTGTCCCTAGGTCTGAAGTGGGTCTCCTATAGACAGCATATATATGGGTCTTGTTTTTGTATCCATTCAGCTGGTCTGTGCCTTTTGGTTGGAGTAATTAATCCATTTACATTTAATGAAATTATCAATATGTATGTTCCTATTACCATTTTCTTAATTGTTTTGAGTTTGTTATCGTAGGTATTTTCCTTTTGTTGTGTGTTTTGCCTAGAGAAGTTTCTTTAGCGTTTGTTGTAAAGCTGGTTTGGTGGTGCTGAATTCTCTTAGCTTTTGCTTGTAAGTAAAGGTTTTCATTGCTCTGTCCAATGTGAATGAGATCCTTGCTGGGTAATCTTGGTTGTAAGTTTTTTCTTTTTATCACTTTAAATATGTCCTGCCACTTCCTTCTAGCTTGCAGAGTTTCTGCTGAAAGGTCAGCTGTTGACCTTATGGGGATTCCCTTGTATGTTATTTGTTGCGTTTCCCTTGCAGTTTTTAATATTTTTTCTTTGTATTTAATTTTTGATAGTTTGATATATGTCTTGGCGTGTTTGTCTTTGGGTTTATCCTTTATGGGATTCTCTGCGTTTCCTGGATTTCATTGACTCTTTCCTTTCCCATCTTAGGGAAGTTTTAAACTATAATTTCTTCATACATTTTCTCAGACCCTTTCTTTTTCTCTTTTTTCTTCCGGGACCCCTATAATTCGAATGTTCATGCGTTTAATATCCCAGAGGTCTCTGAGACTGTCCTCAATTCTTTTCATTCTTTTTTCTTTATTCTCCCTGCCAGTTATTTCCACCATTTTATCTTCTAGGTCACTTACCCGTTCTTCTGTCTCAGTTATTCTGCTGTTGATTCTTTCTAGAGTATTTTTAATTTCAGTAATTGTGTTGTTCATCACTGTTTGTTTGCTCTTTAGTTCTTCTAGATCCTTGTTAAATGTTTCTTCATTTTGCTTTAAGATTTTGGGTCATCTTTACTATCATTACTCTGAATTCTTTTCAGGTAGGTTCCCTATCTTGTCTTCATTTATTTGGTCTTACAGGTTTTTACTTTGCTCCTTCATCTGTAACATATTTTTTTGTCGTTTCATTTTTCTTTTTTTTGATGGGTGGTACTGTATTCCTGTCTTACTGGTTGTTCGGTCTGAAACGTCCAGCAGTGGAGTTTGCAGGCAGTTGTATAGAGCCTTGGTGCTGAGATGAGTACCTCTGGGAGGCCTCACTCCGATTGATATTCCTTGGGGTCTGAGGTTCTCTGTTAGTCCAGTGTTTTGGACTTGGAGCTCCCCCCACAGGAGCTTGGGCCCAACCTCTGGCCTGGGAACCAAGGTCCCACAAGCTTTGTGGCATGGTGTTTAAAAAAAAAGAAAGGAGCAGTATGATATCAAAGAATAAAAAAGAAAACAAAATTAGAAAGATAAAAAATATATTAGGAAAAATTAAACTATAATTGAAACAATTGCAATTAGCTAAAATAAAGCTGCAACAGGAAAAAGAATGGAAAAAAAATGGGGGGTGGGAGAAGCCAAAAGGAAAGAATAATAACAAAGTATAAAGAATAAAATGAAATTAGAAAAATGAAAGATTTATTAGGAAAAATAAGAATATAAAAGAATCAACAACAGTGAACCAAAAAGGTAAAACAGAACCCCAATCTAAAGGAAGAAAAAAAAAAAAAAATGCCTTGGCTATAGGAGCAGAGTTTAGGCAGGGGTGGAACTTAGGCAGGGGAGGGGTTTAGCATGGGGTGGGACCTAGGCGGGTGGGGGGTGACGTTTGAGTGTGGGGTGGGGCCTCTGGTTAGGACCTGTGTGGAAGGGAAGAGGCAGCCTTCCACGAAAGAAGGGCCTCTGGAGTGTGGAGTTCCAGTGTTTAGAAGTAGGGCCCTGAGTGAGGGTGCGTGGGTGGGGTTTAGGCCCATCGCGTTGGAGGGGGTCTCTGAGTGTAGAGGTAGGGCCCTGGGTGGGGGTATAGTGGCGGGGTTTGTGTTCTGCGCAACAGGGGGGAGGCTCTGAGGGCAGAGGATTAGGCCTGGGAGTCCAACAGGCTCCCCAGTGCCTAAGTGGACAGGAAAGCACTGGCCGTGTTCCCTTCTGTTCCTTCATGCCCCTCCCCCACCATCTCTCCCAGGGTCTCCCCCATCGCCGCTGGACCCCTTACAGTGGTTGGGTCCCTCTGGGTGTAGGAACTCCTCCCCTCCCCTCCCTCAGCTACCCCTCAGGGGTGCTGGTTCTGGAGGTCTGGCCTTTGTTTTTGCTCCGCTTCCCTCCCTCCCACACCCTCAGGACCCGCACGGCTGGAGGGGACCTAGGTGGGCAGAGGATCTGGCCTGGGATCTCAGCAGGTTCCTGGGGGCCCATGTGAGCAGGGGAAACCTGGCCACACTCCCTTTTGATCCGCTGTCCCCAGTGGTTCCCCTTTTCCCCCTTTGGGCATGGGAACTCTTCCCCTCCCCCAGCCACCTCTCAGGGGTGCCAGTCCTGTCTTGCCTCCACTTCTTCTCCCCCTTCACTCCCCCCCCAACACCCCACGTCCTACCCAGTCGCTGGGGGTTCCTCCCGTCCCCTTAGGTGTCCGTGGTCCCCCACCAGTGCCTGGTAGGTGCCCTAGTTGTGAGGAGACACAAATTCTGCATTCTCCTAGTACGCTGTCTTGACTCTGTCCTCCTCAGTGTGGTTTTGATTTGCATCTCTAATGACAAGTGATGTTGAGTACCTTTTAATGTATTAATTGGCGGTTCATGTATCTTTTTTGGAGAAACATCTGTTCCAATTCTTTGCCCATTTTAAAATAGGGTCATTTTTCTTTTTGTTGTTGACCTGTAGGAGTTCTGTATGTACAGTTGACCCTTGAACGTCACGGGTTTGACCTGCATGGGTCCACTTACATGTGAACGTTTTTCAGTAGTAGATACTATAGTACTACATTCTATGTGGTTGCTTGAATTCTCAGATGTGGAGCTGCAGTTATGGAGGGCCAACTGTTAAGTTATACTCAGATTTTTGACAGATGGTCAATTCCTGCATTGCAAGGGTCAACTGTATTCTGAATATCAATTTCTTATCATATATATGATTTGCAAATATTTTCTCCTATCATGTGGGTTGCCATTGTACTCTGTTGATAGTGCCCTTTGATGTCCAAAAGCTTTTACTTTTGATGAAGTCCAACTTAACTAATTTTTCTTTTGTTGCCTGTGCTTTTGGTGTCATATGCAAGAAATCATTGCAAATCCAAAGTCATGAAGTTTTTGCCCTTTTTTTTCTTTGATAAATTTATATTATTTTAGGCTGTGTTGGGTCTTCATTGCTACACGTGGGCTTTCTGTAGTTGCGGAGAGTGGGGGCTACTCTTCATTGTGGTGCACGGGCTTCTCATTGCAGTGGCTTCTCTTGTTGCGGAGCATGGGCCGTAGGCGTGTGGGCTTCAGTAATTATGGCACGTGGGTATAGTTGTTCCGTGGCATGTGAGATCTTCCTGGATCAGGGCTCGAACCCGTGTCCCGTACCTTGGCAGACGGATTCTTAACCACTGTGCCACTAGGGAAGCCCCACCTTTTGTTTTTCTTCTAAGAATTTTATAGTTTTAGCTTATATGTAGGAATGTGATCCATTTTGAGTTGATTTTTGTATGTGGTGTGAGATAAGGATCAAATTTAATTTTTTTCCATGTGGGTTTTCATGTTTCCTGGTGCTGTTTGGTTGTTTTTTTTTTTTTTTTTTGCGGTACGCGGGCCTCTCACTGTTGTGGCCTCTCCCGCTGCGGAGCACAGGCTCTGGACGCGCAGGCCCAGCGGCCATGGCTCACGGGCCCAGCCGCTCCGCGGCACGTGGGATCCTCCCGGACCAGGGCACGAACCCGCATCCCCTGGACCGGCAGGGGGACCCTCAACCACTGCGCCACCAGGGAAGCCCCCTGGTGCAGTTTGTTAAACACTGTCCTTTTCCCCCATTGAATGGTTTTGGCACCCTTGTTGAAAATCATTTAGCCATATATATGAGGGTTTATTCCTGGGCTCTGTTGTATTCTGTTGTTGGGTATGTCAGTCTTTATGCCAGTGTGGTACTATTTTGATTACCATAGCTTTGTAGTAAGTTTTGAAATCAGAAAGTGTGACACCTTCAACTTTCTTTTTTTTCAAGTTTTGGCTATTTGGGGTCCCTTGAGATTCCATATTTTAGGATGAATTTTCATATTTTTGCAAAAAACTGGTGTTGTGATTTTGATAGGGCCTGCATTGAATCTGTACATTGGTGGTTTGGGTAGTACTGACATCTTAGCATTAGTTTTTACCCCATGAGCATGAGGTGTCTTTTCTTTTTTTTTTTTTTTTTTTTTTTGCGGTACGCGGGCCTTTCACTGCTGTGGTCTCTCCTGCTGCGGAGCACAGGCTCCGGACGCGTAGGCCCAGCGGCCATGGCTCATGGGCCCAGCCGCTCCGCAGCATACGGGATCCTCCCAGCCCGGGGCACGAACCCACATCCCCTGAACTAGCAGGTGGGCTCTCAGCCACTGCACCACCAGGGAAGCCCATGAGGTGTCTTTTTATTTATATGCATCTTCTTTATTTCAGCAACATTTTCTAGATTTCAGCATACATGTCTCTCACTTCCTTGGTTAAGCTTAACTCTAAGTATTTTATTCTTTTCTATATTTATTTATTTTCTGTATATTCTTTTTATTTTCCACTATAAAGGGAGTGATTTTCTTAATTTTATTTTTAGATGTTCATTACATAAAAATGGAATTGATTTTTGTGTGTTGATATTGCATCCTGCAACTGTGCTAACTGCTTAATCAATTCTAACAGTTTTATGTGGAATCTATAGGGTTTTCTACATAAAAGATCATGTTTTCAGAGAACAGAGATAATTCTATTTCTCTTCTAGTTTAGATGCCTTTTATTTCATATTCTTGCTAATTGCCCTGGCCAGGACTTACAGTACTGTTTTGAAGGGAAGTAGTGAAAGTGAACATCCTTGTCTTATTCCTCACCTTAGGGAAAATGTTTTCAGTTTTTTACCATCAAGTATGATGTTGACTAATTTTTTTTATGTATTGGTTTTACTACATTGAGGTAGTTCCCTCTATTCCTAATTTGTTGAATGTTCTTGTTATGAAAGGGTGTTGAGTTTTGTCAAATGCTTTTTTACTGAGATGGTCATGTGGTGTTTTTCTCATTCTGTTAATGTGGTGTACTACATTGATTTTTCTTGTGTTGAACCATCCTTGCATTCCAGGAATAAATCTCACTGGTTTATAATTCTTTTCATACTGCTGTTAAATTTGGTTCGCTAGTATCTTGTTGAGGATTTTTGCATATGTATTCTTCAGGGATATTGACCTGTAGTTTTCTTTTCTTGTGAGTCTTTGTCTGGCTTTAGTATCAGGGTAATGCTGGGCTCATAGGATGAGTTACTAAGTGGTCCTGTTTCAGTTTTTTTAAAGAGTTTGAGGAGAATTGGTGTTTATTTCAATTGTTTGATAGAATTCACTAGTGAGACCGTATGGACTTTTCTTTCTTTGATTACTGATTTAATCTTATACATGTATTCAGATTTTCTATTTCTTCAACATTCAGTTGTGGAATTTGTCCGTTTTATCTAAGTTTTCTGATTGGTCAGGATACAGTTGTTCAGAGTACTCTCTTATAATCATTTTTATTTTTGTAAAATCAGTAGTAATGTTTCCCCTTTCACTTCTGAGTTTAGTTAATTGAGTCTTTTTTTCCTTAGTCAGTCTACCTAAGGGTTTCTCAGTTTTGTTGATCTTTTAGAAGAACCAACTCCTGGTTTCTTTGATTTTTCTCTATTTTGCTCTTTTTCACTTTATTTCTGTCTGCTCTAATCTTTATTATTTCATTCTTCTAGGTTTGGGTTAATTCATTCTTCGTGTATTTCCATAAGATGTAAAGTAAAGTTGGTTTGAGATCTTTTTCTTTTAATGTAAGCATTAGTTGTAAGTTTCCCGCTTTGCACTGCTTTTGTTGCATCCCATGTGTTGTAGTGTGTTGTGTTTTCATTTTCATTTGTCTCAGGATATTGTCTGATTTCCTTTGTGATTTTTTCTTTTCCATGGATTGTTTAAGAGTGGGTTAATTTCCACATTTGTGAGTTTTTTGTTTTTCCTTTTGCTGTTGATCTTCACTTTCATTCCACTGTGATCAGAAAAAATACTTTGGATTGTTTCAGTCTTTTAAAGTTTATTAAGACTTGTTTTGTAGCCTAAGCTATAATCTGTCTTGGAGAATATTCCATGTGCATTTGACAAAAATGTGTGTTTTTCTGTTGTATGGAGTGATCTGTGTATTTCTTTTAAGTCAAATTAGTCTGTAGTGTTGTTCAAATTCTCTTTTTGATTTTTTTGGTCTGGTTCTGTTCTCAGGTGCTTTCTTTGAGGTATTATTGTCATGTATGTTGCATGTTATAAGCCCAATAGTGCAGTGTATTTTGTTTTTAAGTTATTGTCTTATAAAGGCTGATATATTTTAGAGAAATTAGAAGGAGGAAAGATAAAAATACATTTATTCAGTCTTTTACCTTTATCCATTTACCATATCTTGTGCTCTTTGTTTCTTCCTTTGGATTTGAGTTACCATCTTTCTCAGTAGTCCCCTAAATTACCCCCGGTTCAGTGATTTGCTAGGAAGACTCACAGTACACAGCATATAGTCACATTCATGACTGTGATTTATTACAACAAAAGGATACAAAGCAAATTTGCCAAAGGGAAAAAGTTTAGTGGGCAAAATCTGGAGGAACCAGCTGCCAGCTTCAAATAGTCCTCTTTCAGTGCAGTCATATAGGATGTGCTTATTTTCTCCATTAAATTGTGACAACATTTGTACAATGTTGAATACCAGGGAAGCTTGTTATAGACCTAGTCCCCAAGGTTTTTACTGGGGACTTTCTGCCTAGCACATACTGAATTTGACATTCTCTGAAAGAAAACAGGTGTTTCAGCATAAGCTGTTTGATTTGTATAAACAGTTTAGATACAGTCAGCACTCTAATTAGTTTTGGAATGGTGGGAACCCTCCCAAAATCCAAGTTCCCAGATGCCAGCTCAGGACCAACCTTGCAGGCAGGCGGGTTTTTTTTGTTTGTTTTTTAGTACAGCAGTCTTAAGCCAGTTAACTCTTTTCTGCATACCTTTTGATGTCCTTTCCTTTTTTCCTGAGGGATTTCTTTTAGTATTTCTCATAAGGCAGGTTCAGTAAGAACAAATATTTTAATCTCTGTTTATCTGGGAATGTCTTTGTCTGTAGTTCCAAAAGATAGTTTTGCTGGATATAGAATTCATGGTTGACAGTTTTTCTGTTTCAGCATTTAAATATGTCCTTTCAGTGTCTTTTTGGTTTCCATTGTTTCTGACAAGAAGTGAGCCATTAATTGTATTTTTGTTGTCTTGTGTGCGATCACTTGTTTTACCTATATTCTTTTAACATTTTCTTTTTGTTGAGTTTAAGTAGTTTTGTGTATGATGTATGTGTGCATGTGTTTATCCCACTGGGATTTTGTCAAGCATTCTGAATCTGGGGCTTAATGTCTATCATAAAACTTGGGACATTTGCAGTCATTATTTATTCAAATTTTTTTTTATCCCATGTACTATCTCCTGGAACTTCCCATTATACGTGCGTTAGTGCACTTGATGTCTTAGGGGTCTCTGAGGCTCTCTTCACTTCAGTCTTTCTTTTCTGTTTTTTATATTACTTAATTTTATTGAAGTGTTTTCATGTTTTTTGATCTGCCATCTCAAATCTGCCGCTGAGTCTGTATAATGTTTTCATTTCAGTTATTGTATTGGGTCGGCCAAAAAGTTTGTTCGGATTTTTCCATAAGATGTTATGGAAAAACCTGTGTGAACTTTTTGGCCAACCCAATACTTCTAAACTGTAGAATTTCTAGAATTGGTTCTGTTTTATTGATTTTACTTCTTTTTTGAGATTCCCCACTTGTTTAGGTGTCATCATATTTTTTTTTCATTATTTAAACATACTTTCCTTTATTCTTTCAATATGTTTTTCATGACTGATTTGAATTATTTGCCTGCCATTCTGGGCCCGCTCACAGGTAGTTTCTTCTTCCTTCAGTCTGGGTCACTCATTGTATATCTTCAAACTTTTTTTGTTGATGATTGGACATTTTGGATAATTTATTATAATAACTCTAGAGTTTGTTTTTTTTTGTTTTTTGTTTTGTTTGTTTCCTGAGGGTCATTATTGCTGATACTTGTTTTAGTATTGTTTTTTAGTAAGTTTCCTGGACTTAATCTGCAAAATTGATCTCCCCTGCAATGTGCAGCTACTGACTAATGTCTCTGCTTATTTTTTCTTATTTTTATTTTTACAATGGCTTTCTAGGGGTTGCCTCCATATCTGCATAGTGTTTAGATGTTCAAACATCTTGAGCCAGTAAGGCATCTGTTCTCTGTTGATTGTGGGATGATGTGTGGGTTTGGGAGTACAGGCAAAGTTCAGGACGTTTTAATGTCTGCCCCAGCTTTTACTTCCTGCCAGGCCTTTCTGGAACTTCCTTGCAAACAGCTTCCCAGTGAGCTAGTGATGTGTGGGGAGCTTGGCCTTTCAAGTGCCCTTAGCTTTGCATGTACACAGCCTCCCTCACAGACAGGGATGAGTGGAGAGCTTGGGTGCTTCAGCGTTTTTCCCTTTTATAAGTCTGCCTCCCGTTGAACCAAGAATGTGTGGCTAGCTTATCTGTTCCCTCTTTGACTCTCTGGTTTCCAGGATTTTCCTGTTAAATTTCTTGCTGGTTGAGGGATGTGCTGCTTGCCCAAAGCAGGTCTGCAAACTCTGACTAGCAACACTGTTAGCTTTTTCTGTTTGTTCTCTAAGAATTTGCCACTTTAACAGTGCTGCAGGCTGTATTGCACTCTGCTCCATGTCAAGGCAGCAGCAAAGCTGCTGGTTTTTCACCAACAGCCCTACCCTGGTGGCACTACTGCCTACCAGAGTTTGGTGAGGGGATGGGAACAGTCCTGGCAAGAACATCATTTATTGCCACTGTTCTTATCTGAGGTTCAGAAGTTTCCCATGCATAAAATGTTCTTAATTTGTATGCCATCACTTTTCAAATACAGTACAGTTGACCCTTGAATAACACAGGGGTTATGGGCCCTGACCCTCTGTGTGGTCAAAAATCTGCGTATAACTTTACAGTCAGCCCACTGTATCCACGTTTCCGTGTCCATGGGTTCAGCGAACCACAGATTGAGACGTACTATAGTATGTATTTACTGAATAAAATCTGCATATGAGTAGACCTGTACAGTTCAGACCTGGGTTGATCAAGGGTCAACTGTATTTGCAATGTTTGTTTTGAGTTTTGTTCAGTTTTTTGGTTGGTTTTTGGGGGACAAGATTTGCCAGTCTCTTTACTCTCTCATTGTTGGAAGTCCTTGTGATTTAACTTTTGCTAGGCAATTTTATGTTTCCCTAAGTCTTAATGGGGTAAAACTGAGCAAATTGGCTCTTTGTGTCATAATTCTCAGTCATTAGAAGAAATAATTCCTTAATTTTTCTCTTTAAGCACATGTAATTGTTGATGTAATTTCTGCTTTCTTCTTAAAGCAAGACTGAGCTGTTTTGAGTGTGTGTTTGTGTGTGTGTGTGTGTGTGTGTGTGAGAGAGAGAGAGAGAGAGAGAGAGAGAAGTGGTAGGAAGAGAATATGTTTGAAGCTTGGTTATTTACAGTACAGTATTCAGTAGCTTTGGGGTCTCATTTGTCTTACATTACCATTATTGTTATCACTTTCTTTAAAAACCAGATCCACTACCATCAGCTCTGCTGCCATCGTCAGTATCACTTGTTTTTGAAGCAGAAGAGTGATAGAATTTTTGTTAATTTTTTTTCGCTGTCAGTCACATGAAATATATATCCCACTGACCTTAAAACTAAAAACCTAAAAGAGAACAAATATAAACTAACAAGTATTGAGTGCATATTGTATGTCAGTCTCTATTTAAGTTTATTATGTATATTATTTCATGAAATCCTTACAGTAATTTTGGGAGATTGGTCTTAGTTCTGTTTTCCAGATAGGGAAACTGAGGCTCAAATAAAGTAATTGTGTGACCTAGAGGAAATTATTTAATAAATGGCAGAGCTGAGATTCAAACCCACGCTTAATGCCAAAGCTGATTTCGTGGGGATTGTCCCGTGCTGCTTCTCCTATAAAGTAAGAACAATGACAATTGAGACAATCTGTTTGAAAGATATCTTAGCAACAACTGAAGTAAAACCATATTCAAATAGTTCTGTTCAGACTTAAAGATTGTTTAATAAATGCCCACTAAATTTCAAGCATGGTGTCTAATAATCTTTCGGTATATTCTGTTTAAATGAAATGATACTGTGAAGTAGAATGGATTTCTTTCCATTTTAGGCCTTTTCGTAAGCCTGGGTTCTACCAATTCTGAGGTTGAACTAAAGGAAGATTATGAAACTCAGCTGGAAAGATGGCGTATAGGAAGAAGAAAAGTCTTAAAACATGGATGTATATTTCAAACCAGAAAACTATATTGTTTAGTGTATTTTAAAATGTTTACTATTTTTCTGGAATAGGGGAATTAGGTAGTCTCCCTAAGTCTATTTTCCAGATAACTGATTCTATTTCTTTAAATCCAACTTATAAATCTTAGTTAATTATTTTTTCTAAACTCTTTCTGAAGTTCTGTTATTTGTTTTTTCTTTATCTGGCATGTAAGTAGTATGTAATAGTGAAGACTCTTAAGTCAAATAGTACATAAGACTTCTAGAGTCTCTGTTGTTGATATCATGGTGTGCTGTTGAGGTATGTTGGTCTGTGACCCACAGTTTGCTCTTAACTATATGCTAGGAAATGGAGATAAATTATACAGATTGCATACCTTCAGCTCTGTACAGTTTGTTTCTAGAAATTTCCACCTCTAATTATGTCCAATTGTGTATACACATAGGACTAAACTGGTGCTTCTTTAGAGGGACTAGTGTGGTTTCCTTAATTCATGAGATTTAAGTATTGTTTCCCAATTTAAGAATACAACCAACTCCTTATTTTCTTTATAAAGTTTTATAAAAGTTTTAAAACATACAGAACACCTGGATACTCACCACCTAGGATCAGCAATTGTCAACATTTTCTTTCTCATTTATTTGCTTGGGTGTATATATGTATATGTCTGTGCGTGAAGTTGGAGACATCAAGACATTACACTAATACCTAACTACTTGGTGTTCATCTTCTAAAAGTGACTTAAATATACATAGCCATAATATGAAAATTAATAATTCCCTAATCTGTTATGGAGTTTGACTTGAAAATTTCCCCAGTATTCCCCAAATTACTTGCATAGCCTTTTTCTTATTTTAAAACAGATCTACTCAAGGATCACACATTCCATTGGATTGTTGTATCTTAGAAATTGTTATCGCTTAACCTAGGATAGTCTTCCTTCCTTCTCTTACTTTCAGTTATTCAATATGTAGATTTATTTTGTTTTTAATAGATTAGGTCACTTTTCTTGAAAGATCACCCTCACACTCTGGATTTGCTTAGTTGTTAATGTTTTCCTTGAATCCGCTATATTTCTTGTAAACTGAAAGTTACGTTTAAAGGTTTGATTAGATTAAAGTTAAGCATATCTAGTGTGAATACTTTATGGGTGATTTTTGTATTCATGAAATTAATTTTAAAAGTGTTTCCATTCAAGAGTACTTGTTAATTGAGGTAATATTGCACAGGCTAAAGAATAGTAACATGGTAGGAGGTAAACAGTCTGGTTTCAGGAGCTTGAAAGTGGGAATCAGGTATTTCTCAAGTATTACTCATTTCGTAAAGGAAAGAAAGAAAATAACCAGTTTATTGGCTGTCCTTTTCCTGTACATGAAGGTGATCATCTCAGTTTAATGCCATGAGTATTGGTGTTGAGCTTGAGTCATCAGTCACAGTCATTAGCTGCTACCCTTAAGGAAAATTGCACTTTGGAATTCGAGGAATGTTTGAAGCATGGAGTTAATTACTTATCACTACTGACATGGTATCAGTAGAAGAAAGTGCATGTTACTGATAGAAGTGACCTGTGTACTCTGAAAATAATACCTAATGGACTGTCAACAATTAACCAGAAAACCTTTTTTGAAAATCATCTTAAACATATTAGTAATGTTTCCTGTGTTTGTAAATAGTATTCAGTATACTTAAATGATGGCTTATTTATTTATTTACTTTTAGACTTTTGTTTTTTAATGTACAGTGATGTGTTGTTCTTAAGTGGATATTGACAGGCGTATATACTAATGTAATGACTATTCCAATCAGGATTCAGAATATTTTCATCACTCCAGAAAGTTCCCTGTGTCTACTTCTGGTCAGCCTGGTTCTTCTCCCCATTCAGGTATCTGGTGGTCCAAGCCCTATACTGCCAGAGAGTTGGGCTGATCTTGTCATTGCTTAAGCTGTAGCAGAAAGCAATATGTTACTGGTGTCTTAAGTAGGAATTTCAAATACATTATCTCAAGGAAGCAGTTGGGAGTTTTGTTCTGTAGTATTTTTAATAATGTGATCCTGGGACATTAAAATAATAAAACAGCAACAAATAATATCTACAGCGCTTGCTGAGCTCTAAGCACTCTGCCAAGTGCTGTTATTTATTTATTCAATTTTTGCAGAACCTACCAGTGAGGTAGGTTCTATTGTTAGATTTATTTTAAAGATGCAGAAACTGAAGCATAGGAGAAATTAGTTTGTTCAAGCTCACAAAGCTATTAAATGGCAGAGCAAGTATTTGAACCTTGCATTCAGACTTCAGAGCTTGTATTATTAATCACTGTATTATATTCCCTGTTAGTATATGTGGGCTTAGGAGATCTTCTTGAGCTGGTCAGGGAATCTAATCACCATTTATAGTGAATTTTCCTATATGAACAAAAGAACCCCAGTAATCAACTTAAAAAGACAAATATTGGAACAGTACCTCTTTGAAAGTTGGTGATCCCAGTTAAAAAAATAGGCAATGGATTTGAATAGGTATTTCTCCAGAAACGATGTAAGATAGCCACATGAAAAGATGCTCAACGTGATTTATTCATTAGGGAAATGTAAATAAACCGTAAGATACTACCACACTCACTAGAATGGCTACCATTAAAAAGACAGTAGCAAGTGTTGGCAAGGAGGTGAAAAAATTAGAACTCTCATGAACTGCTGGTGGGAATGTATAATAAAATAGTGCAGTCACTGTGGAAAACAGTTTGACAGTTCCTCAAAAAGTTAAACACAGAGTTATCATATGACCCAGCAATTCCATTCCTAGGTATATAGCCAAAAGAATTGATAACAGGTGTTGCAACAGAAACTTGTGCATGAACATTCATAGCAGCATTTTTCACAATAGCCAAAAGGTGGAAACAACCCAAACATCCATCAACAGATGAATGGATAAACACAATGTTGTATATCGATACAAGGGAATATTATTCAGTCATAACAGGAATGAAGTATTGATACATACTACAACATGGATGAACCTTAAAAGATTATGCTAAGTGAAAGGCCACGTGTCATATGATTCCCTTTATATGAAATCTCCAGAATACGCAAATCCATAGAGTCAGAAAGTAGATTATTGGTTGCTAGGAGCTGGGGGTGGGGGCGGGGGGGAATGGAGAATGACTACTAATAGATACAGAGTGTCGTATTGGAGTGATTTAAAAAATGCTCTGAAATTATATAGGGGTGATGATTGCACAACTCTGAATACACTAAAGCACAGTAAATTAGACACTATAAAAAGTAAAAAGTAGACTTTAAAAGTTGATGACATTTAGTTTATCAGACATAATATACACATATAACTTACTTGAAAAGTGTAGAATAGAATTTCCTGGAGGCTGGTATACAGAACTCTTGATACTGTGTGGTAATCTAGGGAAAGACGAGTTGTTTAATCAAATAAACTTGGGAAATATACGTACTGTATCTATTGAAAATTTACAGTGTACATCAGCCCACTAAAGATTTGGTAAAGCTCTGTGGTAAAGAAACCTGTTCAGTGTTAACACAGGATTTTTGTAACTGAATTGGTCTTCAGCCCTTTAAATGAACAATCACCAGTTCTACAGAACCTACTTCATTATATCCAGCTTGGAAAGCACCGGTCACATATTATTAAAAATTTTAGTTTATTAAGAATTCAGTAAAATAAAATCATTTCCTTAAACTAGCCACATTTCAAGTGCTCAGTAGTCACATGTGAGTAGTATATACTGTATTGGATAATGCATTTCTCTTGTTGCAGAAAGTTTGTACAGCCTTAGTAGACATACACAGTGAGACATACAGTCATAGGATGTTTTTATTTACTCTTAGTGCCCCACTTCTCAATTATTATAGAGCATTACAGAGAGAATGTTATGGGTTGAATCATGTCTCCCACCAAAAGATATACTGAAGTCCTAACCCCCAGTACCAGAAAGTACTTTTTATGCAGAAAAATTCATGCCTACTTGAATCTTTGTAACCATGTTACAAGTTACAAGGAAATATCTGATAGACTTCTTTAGTTATACATATATTTAGACACAGAGGTAGTTTTGTAAGGAGTAAAATTGCCTCGTAGAAAGTATTTTTTTTAATAGCGTCAACAATTAATTGGGGGCCTTTAAACACGTTGATTTCTGCTATTTACAGAGTCAAAGTAGTACTTATTAACATTTATGCAAAATGTAAGTTACTAGAAGAGAGGTGGGACTGAAGACTGCTGGTTGTCTGCTTTACGTAAAAATGTAGCAGTTTCATAAGCCCACGTTATTGTACATTATTCTTTTGATATGGATACAAGCAGAATAACAATATCAGGTTTGATATGCTTTCTGACTCCCAAATTAGGGAAGTCATTCATTTCGAGAAATGAAAAGTTTATAAGATATATAAATATTGAAATAGTTAGAAATAAGTAAATACTAAAACATACTATGATTTTAAATTAGTGATTAAATATTGTCACTCTGATTGGCTCTTTTACCTATATTAATCCAGTTGGCAAATTATCATCATTGCTGATTATAACAATAGAAACCTTTTTAAAAGCCCCTTTTTTGATGGGTTAACGTTGTCTCCTTTGTCATTAACATTAAAAAACAACCTTTCAAATAGATAAGAGATCCCTAAATCATCAAAAATAAAGATGCAATTTACTCTAACTTGTATCTTGCATGTATGTATTGTAGTTGTGAAACAAATTACAATCAGTTTTTGTTGTTTTTGTCTTCTTTCTGTCCCTCCTACCTTCTGTCATAGTTCAGGTTTCTCTTTTAGGTTTTTGCAACAGATTCTGAGTAGGCCTCTGTAAGTATGTTTTTTTTCCCTTTAATTAGTTCTTCAAAAGACCATCTAAGATAACTTGTTTTTAACTTTTTAAACTTTTTTAGGATATACTTGACATAAATATAAATATAATTGACATATACATAAATTGTACATGTTTACAGTGTAAATTTGATTAAGTTTGATGTGTATGCACCCATTAAACCATCACTATAATCATGATAATGAACATATCCATTACGCCCAGTTGTTTCCTCCTGTCTCTTTGTAGTGGCTTCCCACTGTCCTCCATCTCTGGGCACTCATCTGCTTACTTTCTCTCACTGTAGATTAGTTTTCATTTTCTAGAATTTTATATGAATGAAATCAGGCAGTATGTACTTGTTTATTGGTTGTTCTTTTGTGTCTTTCACTTAGCATAATTATAAAGAGGAAATTAACATTGGTACAGTATTATTAAAGTACAGATCTCATTGAAATTTTCCCTAATTTTTCTACTGATGTAGTTGTTATTTCTTAGTCTTTTCCATTCAGTAATAGTTGTTCAATTTTCCTTGTCTTTTATGACCTTGATCCTTTTGAAGAATACTGATCAGTTCATTTATAGAATCTATCAGCTTGGGTTTATTTGATTTTTCTCATGAATGGAATGCGCTTATGTGTTTTTGGCAGAAATTATCACAAAAATGTCCTACTCAGTATTATATCAAGGAGTTCATGATGTTCATATATCTTACTATTGGTGACCTTTACCTTGATCACTTGGTGTCTGCCAGGTTTCTCTACTATAAACGTTCTTTTTGTAGTTAAAAAGGAACTGGGGGAAGATATTGTGCATATCTTATTTTTCCTGAAACTTGCTCACTGATTTTATGTCCATCACTGGATCTTGTCTGCAGCTAATTATGTGGTGTTTATCTAATGATGATCCTCTACATCCTTCTTCCTTCTGTATTTATTAATTGGAATTCTATGTAAGAAAGAGCTGTCCCTTTGCTTTCATTTATTCAGTTACTTATATCAGTATGTTTTTGTATTTACGTGTTAAATACAATGCTGTAATTATTTTATTTAAATTTTTGCCTATTTTAAAAATTGGATTGTATATATATGTATATATTTACTGCATTTTAAGAATTCTTCATTTGTTTTGGATACAAGTCATTGATGCAGATACGTGATTTGCAGATATTTTTTTCCAGTTTGTAGCATGTCTTTTATTCTTTTTAGTAGTGTTTTTTGAAGAGAAATATTTGATTTTTATAAGGACCAGTCTGTCAGTTTTAGTAATATTTATTTTGTGAGCCATGAAATAAATACTGTGTCTTATCTAAGAACTCTTTGCCTAACCCAGGACCACAAAAGATTTTCTATATTCCTGAACTTTGATGGATCAGGTTTTACATATAGGTCTCTAAATAGGTGAATTAATTAATTAATAGATATTATACATCTATTACTGTATTTATTAGGTTATTTTGATACTTTCGTCTTTTAACTTTTATACTAGGATTAAAAGGAATTTACTTATCATTATAGTATTCTGTATTTGTCTATGTATTTACCTGTACCAGTCGGTTTTATACTTTTTTTTTATGCTACAGTGTTGCTGTTCTGTGACCTTTCATTTTAACCTGAAGAATTTTAACCTTTAGCATTTCTGTTGAGTAGGTCTAGTGGTGATGAACTCCGTCAGGTTTTGTTTGTTTGGGAAAGTTTTTAATTTTCCTTCTTTTTTGAAGGATAAGTTGCCAGTTATAGTATTCTTGGTTGGTGGCTTTTTTCTTTTAGCACTTAGAATATATCATCCCACTCCTTTCTGGCCTGCAAGGTTTCTGCTGAGAAATTTGCTTATAGTTCTATGGGGGTTCCCTTGTACATGGCAAGTTGCCTTTTTCTTCTGCTTTCAAAATTCTCTCTTTGGTTTGACTTTTGACAATTTAATTTGTCTCATTGGGGATTTCTTTGAGTTCCTCTTTGGGGTTCTTTGGGCTTTTTGTATCAGGGCATCCATTTCCTTCCCCAGATTTGGGAAGTTTTCAGCCATTATTTCTTTGAAAAAGTTTTCTGGTCATTTCTCTTTCTCCTGAGCATACATTGATCTGCTTGTTGGTATCTCACAAGTTCCTTAGGTTGTTTTTTTACTCTTTTTTTCATTTTTTTTTTCTTTTTGTTATTGAATGATTCCTGATGACTTTTCTTAGACCTTTTTTCTTTCTGCCTGATCTAGTCTTCTCTGGAATCCCTCTAGTGAGTTTTTATTTCAGTTATTACATTCTTTAACTTTGTGATTTCTGTTTGGTAGTTTTATATTTATATATAATAAATTATATATATATAATATGTATATAAAATATGTTTATATATATATTTTTAATTCATTTTATTTATTTTACTTTTGGCTGTGTTGGGTCTTTGCTGCTGCACACGGGCCCTCTCCAGTTGTGGCGAGCGGGGGCCACTCCTTGCTGCAGTGCACAGGCCTCTCGCTGTGGTGACCTCTCCCACTGCAGAGCACGGGCTCTAGGCACGCAGGCCTCAGTAGTTGTCGCATGCGGCCTCAGTAGTTGTGGCTTGTGGGCTCTAGAGCACAGGCTCAGCAGCTGTAGCGCATGGGCCCAGCTGCTCCGTGGCATGGGAGATCCCCCTGGACCAGGGCTCAAACCTGTGTCCCCTGCATTGGCAGGCAGATTCCCAACCACTGCGCCACCAGGGAAGCCCCTATTTATGTATGTTTATTTAATAATTATTTATTTAGTATTTTGTCTTTGTTGAAATTCTTACTTTGTTCATGCATCGTTCTCCTGATCTCAGTGAACATCTTTATGATGGTTATTTTGAATTATCTGTCTAGTAAATCATATATCTCTATTTCATTAGGGTCTCTTTCTTTTTTTTTTTAAATTAATTTATTTTATATTTGGCTGCATTGGGTTTTTGTTGCTGTGTGCGAGCTTTCTCTAGTTGCGGTGAGCAGGGGCTACTCTTTGTTGTGGTGCGCAGGCTTCTCATTGCAGTGGCTTCTCTTGTTGCGGAGCACAGGCTCTAGGCACGTGGGCTTCAGCAGTTGTGGCATGTGGGCTCAGTAGTTGTGGCTCTCGGGCTCCAGAGTGCAGGCTCAGTAGTTGTGGAGCACGGGCTTAGTTCTGCGGCATGTGGGATCTTCCCGGACCAGGGCTCGAACCTGTGTCCCCTTCATTGGCAGGCGGATTCTTAACCACTGTGCCACCAGGGAAGCCCCATTAGGATCTCTTTCTATAGATTTATCTTGTGTCCTTTGGAACATATTTGCCTGTTTCTTCGTCTTCCTTGACCCTCTTTTTTGGTGTTTGTGCATTAGGCAAAGCAGCCACCTCTCCAGTCTTTATGGATTGGCCTCATACAGAAGAAGATCCCTACCAGTCAGCCCAGCCAGAGATTCTGGTGGCATCTCAAAACTATATTCTAGTTCAGCATGCTTACTTTATTCTTTGCAGCCGCCTGGTGTCTAGGTTATTCTACATCCCCTCACAGCATCAAAACAAGTGAGACTGAAGCCATTTCTCAGGCAGCCTCTAAAAAAGTTGGATCATTTGATGGTTTAGCCAATTCTTTCCCTCCCTTGGGAGAAGCTGAGGGCTGCGTTTTTTCATCCACTTGCTCTGTGCTGAGCTGAGGGGAGGAGCTTTGGGAACTGGCAGCCCAAACCTCGGTCTCTATTCTCATTAGCATCTGGTGGCTAAATTATGCCAGGTCTCATTATTGCCCAGTGGAAGGCAAGACAGACCCCACCACCACCCCTTTTTTGGGCAGCCCCCGGAAGAGTTGGGGCATTGGAATTGTGGGCTAATCTTTAGCTCCCCAGGGAGAAGTTGGGGTTGGGTTTTTTATCCACTTGCTCTATACTTAGCCAGGGAGAGGGGCTATGGCAACTGCCTGCCCAAACCTCTGTCTCTGTGCTTACTAGCCCCCAGGCAGCTAGATTTTTCCAGATCCTGTCAGCACTCTGAGGCAGGTAAGTCAGAACCCATTCCTTTGAATAGGCCCCATAGAAACCGGGCTTTTGGACGTGTGGATCAACTCTTTTTTTCCCAGGGAAAAGCTGAGAGCTAGAATTATTTTCTCTGCTAACTCTGTGCTAAGCTGTGGAGAGGAGCTATTGGTGACTACCAGTCCATGCTGTTGTCTCTGTTCTCCCCCAGGTAGCTAGATTATGCCGGTTCTGACAGTGCTTCAAGACTGACAAGTTAGAAGCCTGTCCTCTGAGGATCCCTGTGGAAAGGTTGGGGTATCTGACACACAGACCACCCCTTTTCCTTTGTAGGGATTAGCTGGGAGTTGGAGGGTTTCATCCTGATTGTATGGCACTATGTTGGTGGTAGGAATTCTGGTGAGAAGGTGTCCTGAATTTCCCTACCAGTTTTGATGAGTGTGATCTCTCATTCATCCAGCATTCAGGTGCTTTTCAATTCATTTCTGTATTTCTCACAAAAGGGGATTTGTCTGCGAATTGTCGTGGGGGGGGGTGGTGGAGAAGAGAATCTAGGACTTTTTACTCTGACATTTTGCTAATGTCACTGCCCCCAGGGTATTTGTTTTTAATGTTTAATTGATATTTGAAGTACAGACAACTAATGCCTAGCAGTTTTAATGTGTTTGGAGCTTTGTTAGCTTCTTAGAAACTTTTGTATTTCACTTTCAGAGATTAAAAAAAGCTTCTAAGGGGATGACCTATGTAACTTTGGAAAATGGCATTGTAACTCGTTATTCTAAGGCTAAAGTAGAAGTTATCCAAAAAAACTGTATTGTATTTGGTAAATTTGTTTTTTTATAGGGGTATAGTTAGCAATTGCAAAATACTATATACATATGGTAAGGTTGAACAAAGAACTAAATTAGTTGTATGAAATGATAGCCAGGTTCTCGCTGTCTGAAGAAAGTTCCAAATAAGTAAGGGAGAAGGCTAGAAAGAACCACATTGTGCTTGATTATAGTCACATATATTTTTGTTTATAAATATATGCATATATTGAAAGAAATATGTAGAGATACGTGTGTATATGTGGGTTATATAGGTTCATATACTTCCTACTGTGTTTGCTGAGAGGACCTACAAGTAATGACACCCCACTAACCTGTTTTCAGGTCTTCTTTTCTAAATACTATCTCTAATAAAAGGGTCAGGAATCCCTGAAAAAATGGCTGATTTTAGGGCAAGGACAGACAGAGTACCAGATGACCTTGTGGAGCTTCTTGTAGTGCCAGAAACTGGATGTCCAGTTGTTCCAGCATCATTTGTTGAAAACTATCTGTTCTCCATTGTGTTGCCTTTGCTTCTTTGTCAAAGGTCAGTTGACTGTATTTATGTGTGTCTGTTTCTGGGCTATTCTTTCATTGATCTGTTTTCTATTCTTTTGCCAATACCACACTCTCTTCATGACTGTATCTTTATAGTAAGTCTTGAAGTTGGGTGGTGTCAGTCTTTCAACTTAGTTCGTTTCCTTCAATATTGTGTTGGTCGTTCTCGGTCTTTTGCCTCTCCATGTAAACCTTAGAACCAGTTTGTCAATATCTATAAAATAACTTGCTGTGATTTTGATTGGGATTGTATTGAATCTGTAGATCAAATTGGGAAGAACTGAACATCTTGACAATACTGGGCTTTTTAATCCATGAATTTGGGATATCTCTCCATTTATTTTTTATTTTATTTTGTTCATTGAAACTTTGTAGTTTTCCTCACATAGATCCTACACATATTTTGAATTTATATCTAAATATTTTTTGTTGAAAATTCCACTTGTTCATTGCTAGTATATAGGAAAGCAGTTGACTTGTATATAATAACATTGTATCCTGCAACCTTGCCATAGTCACTTATTATTTCCACAAGTTTTTTTGTTATTGTTGTTGTTCATTCTTTCTGATTTTCTATATGGGCAGTCATGTCATCTAAGAATAAGTTGTATTTCTTTCTTCTCCATCTGTATATCTTTCATTTCCTTTTCTTGTGTTCTCCCAGTATGATTTTGAAAAGGAAGGGTAAGAGGGAGTATCCTTACTTTGTTCCTGATCTTATCAGGAAAGCTAGTTTCTTCCAGTGAGTATGTTGTTAGCTATAGGTTTTTGTAGATGTTCTTTGTCAGGTTGAAGAAGTTCCCCTCTGTTTCTAGTTTGCTGAGAGTTTTTGTCATGAATGGGTGTTGGATTTTGTCAAATTCTTTCTCTGCATCTATTTATAAGATCATGTGATTTTTTTTCCTTTAGTCTGTTGATATGATGGTGGATTATATTAATTTTCAAATGTTGAACCAATCCTGCAGATCTATAGTAAATCCCACTTGATTATAGTATATGATTCTTTTTATACATTGTTGGATTTGATTTGCTAATATTGTGTTCAGAATTTTTGCATCTATGTGCATGAGAGCTCTTGGTTTGTCATTTTATTTTCTAATAATGTCTTTTCTGGTTTTAGTATTAGGGTAATACTGGCCTCATAGAAGGAGTTAGTATTCTCTGCTTTTATCTTGTGGAAGAGATTGTAGAAAATTTGTATAATTGCTTCCTTAAATGTTTGGTAGAATCCACCAGTGAACCCATCTGGGTCTGGTCCTTTCTGTTTTTGAAGATTATTAATTATCAATTCAATTTCTTTAATGGATATAGGCTTATTCAGATTGTTTGTCTTTATGGTTCTTTTTAGTTGATTTGCTTGGACTGTTTAAACTCATTTAATATTGGATTATGTTATC